>NC_083496.1:10000000-11200000 GCF_905332965.1 Bombus pascuorum | reverse complement strand
GGAGGAGCAACTAGACGCTGTAAAGCTTGGTTGAAGCAATTCTTGAATCGTGCATCGTGAACCAGCGTATCAATTTAGTCAGTCGAAGCACCACGATGTAGCAGTGTAACTTTAAAAACGCACGTCCACCTTATGACACGGTGTTCGTTTAAATATCGCCCATAAGTACGCGCGTTTCGACTATGTGCTTCGTGCTTTTATTTCAAAAGCAGTTTCGCGCTTCCTGGGCAGTGGATATCTTCGTAGAGTCACCGTGGCGCCAAGGAAATGCGCATAGACGATTTTTACGCGCGACGGGATTACCTCGTTGATGGTGCCAAATATCCGAAGCTCGGCTAAACAGTACACAACGGTTCGTTTCGCTTTACAACGCGTCGTAAAGCAGCCAGGAGCCAGCCTCGCGATCCTCGAAGCCGATCGATCGTTTCCACGCTGCTGAGAACTTTTACGTAGTCATCGAAGACGCAGGGTAGGTAATCCAAGATCGAGAGCGCCGACAGCCGAGCTTATTCCGCGCAATACCCAGGAACAAGAAGGTATAAAGTTTGCATTGAGAATGATAAGGAATCGATATGAGTTTACAGAGGAACGAACCAGGTTTCCTAGCGCACCTGTTCGCGCACTGGTTTCTCCTTTTTCTATCTTCATCGTCGTTCCTCCTGTCGTCAGTTCTCCTTTCGATCCGGATCTCCTCGCCTCTGTCGTTCTTCCCTTTAACTTAATGCTATCATCGAGGCTTTATTCTGGAAAGGTTCGAGCGGTTCTGGTACCGAGCGTAAGCCGACCAACGTCTCTTATATTTCTTTCTCTTCTGCTTCCATCGTTCTGTCGCTTTCTACTTCTCTTCTCTTCTCCCTTTTTTCCGTTCGTTCTCTTACTACTTCGCTCGGCTCGTCAGCGTTGTAGATGACTTTCCAGATATCTTTCGAGATAGTCGTTCTCTCGGGAGGATAGGCTGCGACCGAAAGATACTGCTAAGAAATCGTTGGTGACAAGCCCAGTCTTACAGAATTTTTTAATCTTAAAAGAAAGAAAGAAAGTTCGACGCCTGCATCTCTTGCTGAACTCTCCAGTCGGTCGTGGAAAGGATCAGATAAGAGATAGATGAAGGAATAATGGTTACAACGGTAATCAACGCGCCCGTTACGGTGTGACTAATGAAGTACGTGGTTATGAGTTAAGATTGATGATTAGATAGGGGAATGTAGTGACGTAAGTTAAGTATGATTTCCTTTCACACAGTGCGTAGGAGTTTCTATCGACTGGGGAAAGAAGGATGAAGTTCGTCGTCTTCTTGGCAGCAGAATCACATTACAAACAAAAATTTAAAAATTGTGTAAAACAAGTGCTAAGCGTCTACTACAGACAGTGGAGCGTATAAGCGGGAGTCATAAAAAAATTCTAATACAATGTTTAATAAAACGTTTTCCATGAGACAATTGCAGCTTCTTTACTACCTTTATTAGTGTAATTTAAATTGTTGTTTAGATTTCAGCAATACAGTTTTACAATTTTATTAATTAAAATTTTGCTCTTCGAGCAGTGACAAGGAAACACTACTAGGAGCAGTGCAAAGATACACGTTTGCGAACAAAAAGCATTTACGACTGTAGGTGTACTTTATGAGTGCAGTAGATACCATATTTCAACGAGAGAATAACTTGGTTACAGCTGCTTTAAATTTACGGTAAGGATGCTATATTATAACATATATGGATGATGGTTCCAAACATTTGAGCGAGAAGATTTAACTCTTCATGCTTGTAATAATTCTGTATACTTACAATTAAAACTCTGGTGGTACTTATGAGTATTCCTTTCGTAGTATTTTATATATGTATGTATTTATGATAATCTGATAGTAAAAAATATTTGTATGTACTATATGTGTCAGATGAACAGTCTTCAATTATCTGTAATAAGGAAAATAGTAAAAAATAAGAATGACAAATAAGAATATTTAAAAAAAACTTCTAGAAAGACGACTACAAGATTATATCGTAAAGTAATCTATGTAATAATAAACGTCATTTATAATGAATTATAGCTTCTAATTACAATTGAAGTTTCTTGTAAACCCCATATTTTATCGTATACAAAACTGGAAGCCTACTACCTTTAAAAATTGATTAAACGTATGTAAATCAACTTCCAGTAGCTTTAAACACGTTACATCTCGCGCGAATTCAAATTAATCTACTACAGTACGAGTTACAACTCGCATCGACTAATTCTGACGCTGAACTTCTTTCGACGTACAGAATTTGCACAAAATTTGCATCAGCATATTCCGAACATACATCAACTCATTGGAACTCGTTTCAGGAGCCATTCTATGTACAACTGACGTGAATTCATTGCAATCCTTTCAAGCTCTTAATAGCAATGTCTCGCGTTGTAAATCTAAGCATCGAGTGGTTTGCTCTCGAGAATCTGTGCGTCTCAATAACAATCGCTTTGCTTGCAATTTGCCATACCATCACGCCCGCGGTTCGCAACTTTAATTGTTCTAACGTTATTTACATGCGGTGAATTATTCACAAGCCGCTACATTTCAACCGCACGTCGACACACGAAACGACGGTGGGTTAATATAGTCCGTATCAAACGGACTAATGGACACTGGTCTGAACCGTGGCGAAATTAGGCCACGCAACTCGCCCGACAATTCCAAATTCATTTTACAGTTCTGCTAAACTTCCATCGCTACGGGGGAGGAGGTTAAATTTCATGCGCCGTTGTCCTAGAAATTGAGTGGCTCGTAACAAAAACAACACTAGTCAAATTTGTCCATATTTTATATAATGAAAATTTATTGCAATACATTGTGGAATCGATGTTATATAAAATTGGTTGGTAATTGCGACTTCGTAATTTAATTAACTCCTTAATGTATTAACCATATTATCTTTGATATGAAGGAAATGAAGGTTTCGAAAAATAAATCAGTTTCCCTTAGATCAGTGCTAGTTCTTGCCAGATTTCTTTTATGACAAATAAAACGAGATGTAACAAGATAAGGAATCTTTAAAGAAGAAAGATTATTATGTCCAAGGATTGGTAACCAGAGCGATGAGCTGACTCACCTTTCTCGGTTTGCAAGTTCGGCAAGATCAGCAGCATTCTTGGCAACCAAATCCACCCAAAAAGTTTCTACCTATTTTTTTCATAAATTGAAGGAATATTTTATTCTGATAATAATTCAGGAATAAGAATCTTTTGTAGAAGGGAAATGACAAGAAATAATTGTAAGTGTAAATACATTACGTGTATAGTAGTTTATTGAAATATAATATTCTTTCGCTTTCTTGGAAAAAGACAAACCTGGACAATGATCCGAAAACAATCGTTCGAGAGAATCGTAGGACGGACTTCCTCCACTTCTTTTCTTGTCGAGGAAACGCGTCTTTGAGGAGAATCTTCCTGCGTCAGCCCTACCTTTCCGCCAGCTTTTACAATCGATATTCGTTGATAGAAAGAAAAACTTTAAGAAAACCTGGCGTTTCTTTAGGAAAATGGATAGCGCAATTTTACGTAATGGAAGACGCCAGAGTGGGGGTAACATTTAATCGCATTCGATTGTCGACCAAACGTGATATACGATTCGTCGCGGCCACATTTAAACTTTTTCTCTCTTCCTACCATCCTTTTTTAAATGCGGTCTCAACGACTCTGGAACTCGGCCATAAGTACATATACCACCGTAAATTCCCGTGCTCTAAGCGAATGTCCACTAATGCACACTGTTCAGAAGTAGGTAGAACTACTCGAGAATTTTGGAATGTGTAATATACAAGATAAGGGCTACGATAAAGTAAATTTTATTTGTTTTTCTTTATCCAGGCAAATCGCCTAAAATAGAATTTTCTGTGATACAATATTAGTATATATAATATATATATTAGTATTAGGTAAAATACATTATGCACGATAAGTCTACTATTATACGGATTATGAGTAAAAATTCTACTGCTTTATAAAAAATGGAATTGATCGAATATTATGAGTTAATATTTGCAAAAATCTCCATCGACGTAGAACAAATTTTGATAAATAAAAAACAATTTTATATTTTTCTGTGTAGAAATATTGAATGTTTAGATTTTTTAATAGAAGCCATCAGATGGGACAAACGATTAACTTGACAATGAAACTATCAACAAATTTATTTTTTTTATGAAACGTTTTAGGCAAAATGTCACGAGGTGAATACGATAACTGATAACGATTGAATTTGGACTTCGGATAAAAGCTTTACTTTTGCAACTATAATAATATGTCATGTGTGAATGAGATACACGTATAGTAGTTTTCACACGCAGTTTATCTTAAATAAGTAAAAACTCATATATAAAAAGTGTATACTGAAATTATTAAATTTATTTAATTTATTTCTACACTGTATCATTGAAGGAAATCTTCTTCCTTCTATGGCCAGACAATCTATCTGATTTGCTTACAAAGTCAAATTATTCTGTACACATTCTCGACTACATTATTTAATTTGAAGATAAAATTTAACAAACTAACAAAGGCATAAAATATGACGGTGTTCACATAAATAGAGAACATTTTTATATCAAACAGATAAATTAGATTAATTAAATAACAAATAGAATTTTGAAAGCCGTTCTATGTTTATGATACTTCAAAGTACAAGAAATGGATTTTTAAACCTTATATTACAGAAAAAAGGATAGAAATAAAACGTTTTATTGTGTAATTGGCTGAATTTAAGTTATATAAAGAATTTCTTTACTCCTTTGAATTCTGCTGAAAACTTGAAAAATATTAAATGCTTCGAGTAGCCTGAAATTCAATAGGTAAAAATGGCACTATTTCCTGACGCGGTATATTACGTCGTTGACACGTCGCGTCGAAACGTTCAATGTCGAAGAACACTTCAGATTGTATACGAAATGAGTAGCGAGTAAATAAAATGCGACACAGAGTCGGTTTTTCCACTCAAATTGTTTAATTTCGAATGATCGGATGTCTAACAGTTTCGCGGTTTGGCATCGATCTGGTGGCTAGTTGAAGCGTTCCGACGCCCTCTTGAGACAGGCACGAGGACCCAGACTTAACTATGAGGACTTGGAGGATGCGCGTAACGTAATCGAGCTTAATTATATCAAGGGTAAAGACCCTCAGCAGGAAGGAAGTGGAAGTCCTTCGATATTTAGCGAAAACTTTTCCACAGTGTGGGAGGATTCCTTTAAAAAAGGCGAATCGGCGGACGAAGTCTGATCGAATCGATTTAGAAACCGATTCACAGAGTTCTTCTCGAGGACCGTCTACTTGGTTGAATGCGGCGGAATCATTTCAAAGAAGTTGCTCTTTATATCAAAAGAACGTGACCTATTCAATATTTTATGGATTAACTATTCCTTCGAACAGTTCAGATTAGTTGTTTGTACTACGATTTACCTTTTTTCTCTCCATTCTTTCCAATTAACCTGGCGAAAATTAGTGTTGTTAGTTAATTTAAACAATTGTTAATTTGAAATTTTTTTCGTTTATTTATTATAATTTCATGCACTACTTGTTTTTGTTTTGTTTCACATTTATACGCTTGGCATTAAATTTTATGTTCCTATTATTTGATCAAATTTCATTTCCAAATTGGATAATGTAGTAGTCGAGGACGAATACAGTGGATCACGGAAGTATTATACTTACGACGCTGCATTTCTTATGCATCACATAAAAATATGTAACATTTCTTTACCTGTTTGTACTTATCACAGGGCGTCTTACGTTTAATAAATATCATTTTAGACTTTTGACTTAAAGACCTTATTCAAATGTTGAAAAATAGTGTCAAACTTTGAATGCTCATGTGCACTATCAGATCGTAAATTTTTCTAAAATTATGCAGTTTAATGTCTTCTCGCTGCATATCCGCATATATAATTTCCACGAAACGTATACGAAGATCAGACAACTGGCCAAAAATATCTGGTCATTCCGCAAGAACAACCCAGAGGGAGAGACAGAGAGAGAGAGAGAGAACTTTTGTTCGTTATAATGGATAGAATTAGTATGAACATCAGAATAAATTAGAACCTCCGTGGAAAGTGTCTGAAATTCCAATAACCCAGGCACAAATCGGATTACATTATCATAAATGAGAAGCTTTGCTCCAATAATATCGTCCGTACTTAAAAGACACGTCCCATAATAATCTCCAAACTACAAACAGCTAATGTACGCGCGACATGTTATTTCTATTCCTTAAATCGTTCGAGAAAAAAAGCTTTTAGCTTTCTCCTTTCTTCCATGTGACCTGGAATTGCTAATGCATTTCCTGAGCATTTTTCAATGCTGCTGAAAGTGGTAGTTCGCATCAGCGGCGAGATGAAGTTTGTTTATCATCAAAAATACACGCTAGCTGTTTATTTTCAATTAACTTGTTTACCAAGGATTACCGTCACGTAACATTAACGATACACGGTCTTCTCCTCTTTCTTCCTTTTTCAATCTTCCCGCGGATATTCGCTTCTCCATGCAACGAGATATTGTTCTATCTCCCGACTGAATTTATGCAAATCTCGGTACCAGCTAAATGAGCCGTACGACGTGAGATTATCGACTGGTTAGGCAACCAAAGAAGAACGTCTCTAACATCGGCCGGATTCTCACGTGCATGTCGGTGGAGACTTAATTTCCGCTTTCTGACATCCTCTAAAGATGACCGTCGTACATTAGATACAGTGTCCGATCGAATAATACGTAAATGCGGGCACGACACGGTTTCTTGTGTAAAAATAAGAAAAAAATATATAACAAAATTCTTTCGAGTTATCAAGTTTATCAAGTATTATCCAATCCTGGACAGGATTAGATATACGACAGCAAGTTATTTTACGTGCGGTTATTCTGCTAATAAGTCGAAAATGTCGAATACAATTTTTCCATTTAAGGTTTCATTTTTAAGAAAATAGAATTTGAAGATGTTTAAGTTAAGAATCGACCTCGTATATGCGTATGATCAATTTTCAACTTTATTTTCCTCGGAAACAAAGCATCTTGCGAAAAAATTGTATTCTACATTTTCGGTTTATTTTTAGAATGATCTTCTGTCGATTATTTGGTCTTGTCTATCGTGGAATTAGCCATGTTCAAGTCTATTTGATAACTTTTCAAACTTGATTTTCTTCAAAACTAAGCCGACAATGGCAAAATTTAATTTAATTTATTTTTCTTATCCTTACATAAGGAATTATTTATGGAAAATTTAATTTAATTTATTTTTCTTATCCTTACATAAGGAATTATGTCGTGGCTGGTTTTAAATGTTATAATATTTTATGAGTGAAAATGAGAAAAAAATATCATATAAATATAGGCTCATAAATGATTCATTAGAAAGTTATAAGAAGACTGTGGATGTTTATGTGAATTTATATTCTTAACGATGCAAGCAAAGAAAAGAATTCGAAACAGTAATGTTTTATGTAATAATGTACCAGATTCGTTTGTTTTGAGAATGTTAATGTTATATGGCGGTAACGAACTTATATGGTAGATTGCTATTCAGGAGTTCATATTATAATAATATCAGACATGATGAATTGAAAGCTTTTTTACATCGAAAAGTGCTTCATTTGATACTAATAAATTTTTGCTCGAGATATTTTTTTTATTAGAAATCATACAGATCTTTAGTTTAAGTATGGTGTGAATTGATTTAGATGAGTTTGTAGATCGCTAAGTAACGTTGGTTAGTTGAAAATGTCGTTGGAAATGCCCACAAAACGATTTGATATCGATTTTCGTTGACCGGAAGCGGCGCTGCTCGAAAATTGTTGGCGGAAATAAATCAGTGGATAGAGGGACGCTTCCAATCGACAAGATGGTTAAATTACTTCCTCGTCGCGACGCGTTTCGCGCTCTTTCAATTAATTATTCCGACCCAGATACGATTCATGTTGGAGGATTTTTTTTGAATTTTATTTCATGGTTTTTCAAATGTATTCGGGAATCTGATAATGAATAAAATTTGCCTATTGTACTGTCAGAATTTGCTAATTATCAATACACCCATAAAAAATACTGGTTAAATTAATTAAACAATTATGAGGTTAGACTCTTTTTTACAAAAACAAGAATAGGATGAGTAAATTCGTTTCTAAAAAAAATTAATGGATTTTTCTCTCCAAAAATCCTTTCAAATGAAATATACGCGAGATAATTGCAAAATCTCTTGCATTTCAATTGCATAAATGAAACTTGTCACGAACAACGATTCTTCCGAATATAGCACGGTACTAATCGGATCGATAGATCACGCGCGAAATAAACCGGTGGACAGACGGCGTGCGAATCAGTCGTCGAATTCCTGACGAACAAGGAAACACTGTCCCCGTTGTTTCCACGGGATGAACGTACACGTTTATCCAGCCGGCATTAATTGTCTGTTACCTCGTTTCGCTGGTTTCGCCTTGTTTCACCTTTCATCGACGTGTCCGTTCCCAACGTGGACAACGTCCCAACGTAGAACGACTGGAAACCATGGAAACAGTGGTATACAGATACAGTAAGCAACCTTTAGTTTTCGCATTAATCACCCATCGCGTCAGAAGAGAGAATCGTCCTGTTAGTTACAAAGACGTCTCGTACGTTAGGTCTTCCTTTTCATGAATCGCACGAGACTTTCCTAATAATAGTTTGTTCACCATTAAATGTAGTTTCATTTATTCATTTTTCCATAATCTAGACTTTTACAAATATTAATATCATTTAATATTTTATATATTGACACGACCATCTACTTTATTGCCAATTACTCGTTCATGATTCTGCTTTGTTGATTTTGTAACAGAGGTGGAAAAATTGATTTATTCCGCTGATCGGTAGTGATATCATCGATATACCAGCAATTTTTAGTTTAACATGATTTGTTTGTGATCAGTAAACTGTGGATTTTTATGCACTTTTGCAAAATTTAAAGGTACAAAAGTGAGCACAATATATCTGACATATAAAAGTATACAACATATTTAAAGTAAAGTATCTGTCATGATATTTAGACAATGAAACAGATCTCCATTTAAGTTCTGTTTCTTTAATCGTATTCATAAAAATTTAAATTTGCATAAACATACGCAGTATAATAATCAGTGGGAATGTTTATAAATAACTATTCTTAAGAATTATAAGCTTTTCAGTTACGTTTTGTGCTTTTCTAAGGAATTTCTCTCAGCATCAAGGAATTGTTTATTCTTTCTTAGATGTTCTTTTATCTGGAATGAAGAGAAACAAGCGTGTAAAAGTTGTTCGAGAGAGTGTATTGAGAGATAGCCTGCAGCGATTGTTCGCTGGAGAAACCATGGAACTGGGCGGACAGACAGTTTTATGTAACACCTGGCACGTTAGTTTGAATATCTTACTGCTAGGAGGGTTTTAAGGTCTGAGAATTTTGAGAAGTGGACGTGAACTTCGCAAATTGGTAGAGAATCGGTCGATCGAGTCGAAAGATTGGAGCTCGAGTTCTAGTTTTTCGCTTACGAAGCCATATCGTATACAGCTCTGGATTCTCCAAGAGCTGCTTACCTTCCAGCGCAATATTTTATCAATATACTATATTATACATTTAAGCCGGCATACGTATCAATTTTTTAATTACTAAAAACGATTTTCAATTATTAAAAGACGTACAGAATGAATTATGTGATTTGATTGAAATTTTCTTTTTATTAAGAAGTATGGTTCAAAGACTCTTCTTTATGTCGAGACTTTCAACACTACGTACAATTTGTTATAAATGAACCTATTATTTAATCTATTATAGTTTATCCATAATGAAATGTACTATGAGAAAAGTTGAACATTCATTTGTAAAAAATCAAACTAGTCTTGAATATTTTAATTTGAAAAGGATAGCTAATAGAAAGTGTACTACAGCCATTTGAACTCTCAATAAGGTTATGTGACATCAAAATTACATATCTACATTTTTTATAATGATATTGACTTTAGTTTCTCCACAAACAAAAAAATCTAACGTAATTACTTATACAGTTCAACCTATATGTCCTGCAAAATACTGCATCTTAATTCAAAAATTTACCTCGTGACCACAAAAGTTCTCTCCAAACAGAAGAATGCCGCGAGAACAGGGTTACGTGATCACGCGCAAAATTCGGAGCTCACAGGTTACGTATGAAAGCATGATCCTCTGCAGGAGATGCCAGGATCGTCGTACGCCGTAATAATAAATCGAGGTGGAAGAATTCTGTAGGAAACGGTTTTCGCGTGGAAAGCTTGATGCCACGCTCGAAATTAAGACCCAGAACCGTAGAGCAGAAACGAAAGGGTCGAAAAGGGTGGAACACGACGTACGTGGCCAGTAATAAAAGAAACTGTATTCCGGGCACCCAAAGTTCCTCTTCCGCTAGAATACGTTGAGACGCGAGAAGAACGAATTTTCTCGCGTCCCCTATAACTCTCACGGTGAGAGCCACGCGAAAACCAAGATAAATATCTCTTTTGCCTGCCGCGAAAACGTTCGCCCGAGGGATTTTATTCGCTCGAGATCGCACGCTTTTATTCGCGGCAGGAATTCCAAGTTGCCCGGGAAAGCGCCGGAAACCAGCGTGTATTAAGCGAAAGCAAGACAAGTGCTTGTCCGCTTGATCACTGCCTACGTAGGTAAAACTTGCCGCACCCTGAATGTTCCGACGGAAACTGCCGCAAGGTCTTTCACTTTGGTGAATACGAAACGTTCCTTCTCTTAGCAGTCGCGTGGTTACTCTATTCCCTTTGAGCGAAAGATGAAGCATAAGATATTAAGCACGAATTTTTTCAGAGGCGTTGTAGGATGTTGATTCAGTTATATGGGTGAGTAAATTGCAATGATGAAATTTATCGTTTGAAAGTGTATAATAATGGAATGATGTAGCATGATTGTACAGGAAATAACGATATTCGTTGATGTGATTGCTTTACACGGGAGATTTTTGAATTTCAAGTAGTAAAAAATTTTTCATTAAAACTGTATATTTACTGCTTTTTTGTTAATTATAAACTGGTCTTAAAGTACCTTAAATGTTATAAATATTGTCACAATGTTATTGTCAAGTAACATATAATGATGAGGTACCCAGTAATTTTTTCAAATAAACAACATCTAACTTTGAATAAAAAGCGAGGTTCGTACTCTAAAGTAATTAAATTTAATTAAATTATATGTAAGATGTGTCTGTAATTTAATTACATGTACGTATATACAATGTACATACCATGAAACATGCTATTGCGAATAGATAGGTTTGCGATAGAAACCACGTTTTGAGACCACCAACAATACAAATAATGGTGATCGAATTGCCCGAATCCTTTCTCAAACTATCGAGTTCAGTGGTATTCGTTTCAATCAATGTTCTCAAAGTTGCCGAGCTAGTTTCGGTTGCATAGACCAGTCCGTGTGTTTGCGAATGCAATTCGTAAAGTAATTAGATAGGCGGACTTCGGAGCACGTTACATGGAATTTTGATTTTCTCGTTAACGCAGAATTCGAAATCGTCTTCAGTGTTTGCGATCAATGTAATATTCTGGTTAGACGTTTCCTTGAAAATACATATACCAATATATCCGAAGCAACCACAAAAGCAATCAAAAACACCAAAAATATATTATATTTTTTTCCACAATGTTCCAACGTTGCTACAAAGATTCAAAATCCGAAAAATACAAATCGCAAGTTCGAACAGCAAACTCTCTCAAATTCTCCCCTAACTCGATCCCTCAAAAATCGAAGTAGCGAATAACACGACGAGCATATAAAATACGAACCGAAAACTTTGAGACGAGGAGAAAAGTCGGCAAGGTGGAGGACGATTTGTAAGTTAAATCCAGGTAATGGCATTCAAAGGAGTTGGCACGAATTAAAGCCCATCCAACGAGCGCGTGGAAGCTGTTTTCCTAAAAGCCGCGGCGAGTTAGAAATTACAATCCTCGTTGGTAGGTCCTCCTTCGCGGAAGCGGATTACCATTCGTAATCGTGCAAGAAAAATATGAACCCAGGAGTAAGGCTCGAAAAGCCAGAGGAGACACGAGTCATTTGCGCGAAAGTAATGTTATTATTCGACACTCGTTATCTCGACGTTTCCGAGGAGCGATGCGCAGAGAGCTTAAGAAGAACGTACTCGGGATATTTCCAACAGGAGCAACGATGAAACGTGATTCTTGGTATGCCCGGTTTGTCAGGACCAGCGAGCACTTGCAGTCGCGTTAGCCGGATCCTTCGTTTTCTTCCTGTCCTATGCCGACCAGATTACACACCGCTGCGCTGGAATGTCGACTAAAACGAGGTGAATAATTTCTACCGCTACGCGCGCCCTGCACCGTTTTAATCTAATCAGGATAACTCGTCTGACGGAGTAAGGAAAGTGGAACCTGATTCTTCCGTTTGGTCAACTGGACGACGTTTTGATGTTACGTGAATGTGGCTGTATACGGTTATGCCGAGTTTATTTTGACTGTGCTACTGGTCTTTTGATCATTATAATCAGGATTATTACGGTAGATCAATTGGTGATTTTATATAGAAATTTCATATATTTAAAATGGTTAGATTGCGAATGTTTCGAGTACTTTGCATATTTTATATACTTTTACATGTTATATGTATATAATGTATTCTTATGTCTCCAAATTTTTCACAAATACATAAAAATATAAGTCCGTATGTATCCATTATTTATTAATACATGCTCTATATTATTGTATAGTGGATCTATATAATCTATTTTAGGAATATCCTTTAAAATTTGATTAATTGGAATGTGTGCTAATTCTAGGATTTCAACTTGGGGTGCGATGTGAGCAATTGGACTGATTCTAAAATTTAATACAAAAGGTGCAATTTTACTGCTTAATGTTATACATATCGTAATGTATCATGCAGTTCCATTGTGTAGTAGTATTATATAAGGAAACATTGCGGTACATCTCGTGACTGAATTGCAAAATACTGTTGGCCTCCCGTATGCAGCTCACCTTTTTTGCTACTTCTATGCATTAATTTACATAATTAAAGGTATAGATATATAGAAATAAAATTCTGACATCTGCACATGTTGCAAACAACAAATAAATCAAATTCCAAAAACGTAAAAAATTCACACGAAATATTAATAATATTCTTATAAACCTATACTATAAAATTCAAATTTTCAGATGACTGAGTAAAATCTGCAAGGTGAAGTCTTAATAATTTCCCAGCAATCGATTCGTACGACGCCAGTGAACAAAGAGAACGCAGCATTTGATATTTGTCAGAGATGCTTTCGCTGGCAGGTAACGTGACAAACGAGAGGGCCTGGTCCCAGTGTCGTCTTTATGCGCGTGCACGTGCCTCCGCTTAACTATGGCATAACTACTGGGTCGGTGAGTCGGTGACAAAGTGCATCGTATAAATACATCGCGTGAACGCGTGCAGTTATTTTTTAGCAGATAAGCTCTTCGAAACACGGACTCATGTATGACTGACAAAATTTATGTGTATGAATTGGTCACCGTGCATAATTTATTATTAACCTTAGCTACCTAATCACCTTTTCTCGACTGTTACAATTCGAGTTTTCGGAGCATAAAGCGTATCCAATAAGAATTATATCCTAATATAGGTATAAAATATAGGTATTTTATGGGTTAAATAACAATTTGCTATATGCCAATATTACAATTTGTATCGATATACAAATATTATAATATATTTATATATGTTATATATTATGTGTATAAAAATATATTATATATTATGTGTATAAAAATATATTATATATTATATTATATTCCATATATTTTCTCATATATTGACGGTACATGGAAATTTGTTTTAACATTTAAATATTATGACGAGTATTTAAAATATTTTACATATCTTTTTCCGCAAATGCATAAACATACGCAGTCTGTATAATATTTGTAATCACATGCGTAATATCGAGATCTAATTCATATCAAATTCACATTTCACCTGACACCCTGCAAACTCTAGTCTTAAAATTCTTCTTCCTTTTCTTTCTTCATGTATATGCATGTGTATGATAACTTTCTATTCTACTTTATGACACATGATTTTTATAACACTTTCTATATAACTTGAAGATATGAAATATAGAATGTGGAAAGAACAGGGTAGTGCCAAAGGAAGTGTATTTCCAGAAAAGTTACGTAATATGGAAAGGATTATACGTGATATTGAACGTGATGTGAAAATCACATTTATCTTTTACCAGAGAGTGGAATGTTTTTTCTTTGGATGATGTGATGGAGGATCTTTGAACGAAAACAAAGTAGTACACGATATAATTTATTTCTTGAAAAAAATAAGTTGAATTGAGATACATAGCCTGAAACATAATCCAACCTCAATGATTATTTATGTATAATCAGTGTGTAATGATATTAGATTATATTGATTATATTATAAGTTATATTAGAACATAATATATTATTGTTTTAACGATACAATGATATATTACAATGTTCCAACATATCTCAATGGTGAAAAAGAAAATTGTAACAACTCAGTAATTGTAAAAATGATTCCGAACACATTTTTTCGCTAGTCTCGAGAAGCTTGAGTAGAATGCTGTTTATGTAATTAAATTTCCACAGTTATATAAATTTAAATAAGGTAAAAGATCTTCTGTATAATTTTGTTGAGTGACGCAGTTCTATTATCTCAGGTTATGAAACCTATATATTTTTTTATCCCACTGAAAAAAATATATATATATATTATTCAAGGATATCGTGGCATCTAAAGCAACGAAGTGACTCGTTGCAGCTTGTATTACCAATTAAGGCATCGCTCTAATATTGTCACTTATGGTTACGTCGTTAGACATATTTTTAGATACGAGACAGTACCACGAGACACACGTAACAGGTAAACGAAGGAAAAGTCGAAATTTCAGTGAAAACCGTGCTTTGGTATGAAAGAAGCAATTTATTCTGGTTGTCTACTTTGCTCGTCGCTCGGAACGGTGCACATTTTATTCGATCACGGTAACTGGTTATTTTTCTGCAAGTTTCGACAATAGTTAGGAGGGAAAAAGAAAATCGCAATCCCGACAAAGTTTCTCGTATCGTACGTTTATTCATCGTACACGTTGTATTTCGATATTCTTCGTTCTTTCTCATCTGTGATTTATATCGCTACTAAGGGTCGCTTCTCGTGACTTGCCGTTTCAAAGAATTTTATCAACTTTGTCAGAAATAATTTAGCAGAAAAGCATTAATTATAGTTATGAAAATTATGATGGATAAAGAATTTTAAGATTGTCAAATATCTCTTACCGTATCGTTTAATTATCAATTAATACAATTGTTAAACCGAGTTTATACTATCTCAATTTTTTTTATAAATATGCATCATCAAAATTAAAATTAAAGGGTTCAATGCGTTCAATGTATTTATAAGAAATAATCTATTATTAATAACAAAAACATTACTACGAATTCAACAACTTCACGATTTAATCGTGATTTAATTAGATACAATTCTTCTGAGATACAATTACGGATACGTTTACAACAATTGTGTAATGCTGCAAGTATTTTGTTTAAAAAAATTGAAATATGTAGCATAGATATGAGAGGTATTAAACCATTTTTCTGTTTTCTTGGTAAAGAATAGCGATTCTATAACGCATTCGAATGATATACCTCGAATTAAAGAACTTAGAAACAACGTAGTAGAAAAGTTGGATAAACACATTGTCAATGATTCAGGAATAAATTCCGATTCTGATTCGATGTTTCTTTTAGTTTCGAGCAGTGTAGCCGAGGATGACATTATTCTTGAGTCATGCATGCCGCAGCACCGTTTGGATTGGAATAAGCGAACAGCTCCCAATGGAGCATGAGCGACGAGGCTACTGGAGAGAATAACTGGTTGCTGACTGCCAGGCGTTTTGTCGAATATATCCTAGTACCACGTACCGACGCGGTGAGCCGGCTATTGCACAATAAATATCGGCCTCTCGACGAAAGCGGAAAAAAATTGATGCAACTTCCGCGTCGTCGCGGTCCCTGATTTTAACGACTTTCCGATAACACGTGTTTCCATCCTCTACATATACTTGCAAATGTAATAAACCGAAAGTTCGTCGATGAAAATATTGATCCGATCGAAGATTTAACGAAGGCAGGGAAAAATAATCGGAAGGTCTAGACTTCTGCTTCGACAATGTCTGCACCACTGTGAAAATAGCTTCTTCAACATTGTTTGCTTTTTGCTGAGCCATGTTATTTTAGGATTACGACGGATTGCGATCATATTGATGTTCCGTTCGTTATTTTGTTTTATTTTAAACGAATTTATTTTGCTTCGACTCTTTTTTGACGGATTTCTTTTTAACAACGGACAAAGTAATATAATAGTATGGATTATGATACAATCTTTGAAGAAATACAATAAAGGATTAAGAATAATTTAAAGATTAAGAATATATGTATATAGAGTTATTTATAGTAGAATCGAGTGTATCAATAGATCTGAAAAATAATTATAACTAAACCGAGGACATTCATAATTTATATTTTTGTAAAGATAGCAGAAGAAATGGAAAATATAGAGATTTGTTTCGTTGTCCAAATATTGTAACAAATATATCACTTTGCTCGCAGTATACATCCTGTAAATCATGCATATAATTATAGTATTATTTTATCACTCCGATAAAACCCGATATATCTTGAATGTAAATAAATAATATTTACAAGTGCAATTTAAAATCAGTACAGCTTGTTAATTTGCTTATATTGAATAAAGCTTGCACATGCAAATGAGGTACGTTCAATGAAATGTGATAGTATGGAGAACGTAAAAGTTAATTGATGATGACTCATGAAACAGAAAAGTAATTGTACTTTCTTGTTCGCTATACTTCTACATTCATAGTAGCTACAACTTGTAGAACAGTACTTGAAAAGATCGTCGATAAATCTGAATGGCTCGACGGTTTCCATCCATCTGCTTCACTTTATTTTATTCCAACGAAGTTGTATCAATCAAATTGTTCGATCAATGTTTAACCAGTGAAACGCAATGGAAACGTATTTGTTCTATTTGCAATAGTAGTTCGAGCAATTCGTTTGTTAAAATCACTACCACGGCATTCTTTCACATTCCGAGGAGTTATATCAGAATAAAACTCCCTAGCTATCCATGCATCGTGATTTCTTTCCGTGAGTCTCATTCCTGCGAAATCTTTCGAAGGAAATCCCAGACTTCGTCAGCCAAGAGCACAGAGCTCATCCGCGTCTTTTCCCATATGCAAATCTGAATAAATATGTGACCGACATACCATATGATTTTGATGAAAAATTGATGTTTTAGAAACAAATGTGCATTTATTATAATTTCATGCTCTAGTGATATAGATATATTTGTAATATATCCAAAATATAATATATCTTGTTTTGTTGATTTAACAATTTTTATGATACGATGAATGGATAATTCTAGCATAGTTTCACAATGAAACTTATCAATATTAAGCATTTTGTTAAAAACAGGGTGGTACATATAATCTTATTTATATGATATCCTTCATACTTCCCCCATCTCCCATCGATAAGGTAAGAAAGGAATTTCACAATCAAGTTTTATGTATTGCTCTGAAACCGCCAATAAAATACAAAAGATTAAATATAATCATTTTCATATTACATACTTCAAAAAAGAACTTACGTGTTAAAATATCTATAACCCTTATCTATATACAACTACACATTTACATATATACACATATGTATACTTTATATGCCCATTATTTCAGAAGATAAATATCTTTGCAGAATAGTAACAAGTTCACTGATAAAAAAATTATCAGTTACCCATATTTGACAAAAAATTATGAAATTATAAGATAGAGGAGTATAAGCTATAACTTAAAAATTGTCAATTTATTACTAACATTACTAGTTACCTACTAAGTCACTATATAAAAGAGCCTAGAATCTATGAAAACACCTACTAATTAAGTCTCAAAACTTGCCATAAGTGCATAAATATTCAACATCTAATAAATACATAACCAATTGGCACAAAAAGAAATCAAACCGCATCTTGCTCCTCGACTTCCAACCTCTGTTTCCGAATTTCGTTGGCTATTGTAGCATCTGCGCGGACAGCGTTTCCGGTGAAAACGCCCGCGCTCAAGATGACTCGGCTGAAATTAGGTTTCCATCAGTTAGTTTACAAATTTCCGAAAGTTACTTCCGGCCGAGTTTTGCGTCCCGACCGGATGGCTGCAGGACCGCGTTCAAACTCGCATTAGCGCGATCGGGTTGGGTACAGAGTAAACTTTTCCAGCCAGAGTTGCTCTCATCTTCGAACAGGCGTGGCAAAGACATTCCATCGAGAAGAGCGGCTGAAATGCATTCTTTGTCGTTTACTTCGTCTTGGAACTAGCACGTGTATATCGCCATTGCAATCTGCGTACATTCTTGGCACTGTCTTCTTCTTGGCTCGTCTTCCTCAACGTTTCCGGGCAATGTTCCTTCGAACGACGTCCGATTCTTTTGTCTTTGTTTTAGTCGCCGTCTTCGTCTCTTTTTTTCTTCACTAGGAACTTGGCTTTGGATTCGAACTGATCGTGATTGTTGCTTGTTTCGCAGATTCTTCGAAGTGGTACGATCAATTGAAAAGAAAGGACTTCGATTCCTTGGATGAAGTACACCAGTATCGAAGGAAATAAATATATAATCTGAGGGAAGAAACCTGGGAGTTTTATAATAAGAAGTCTAAGAAGTAGACGTTCTACGTCTAAGAAGGAGACATTTGTATTTGGTTGAGATTGTGCGATTTGGTAAAATAGAAATATTTCTTTGAATTTTTAGTGTACTGTAGAATTTAATAAAAAAGACACAGAAAGTAAATCGATGTTGAGTTCTTAGTTCACAATTTTAATTGATTACTTAACCGTAAATATATTCAATATGTTTTATATTTTATACATATTCTCGTTTCTACATATTACAAGAATTTGAAAATATATAGTGTGGATAAAAAGATATTTATTTAATTAATACGTTCTCGGATCGAAAATCGGAGATTATCCACTGTAACTACAGAATTTCTTTTCTTATATAAATACAACGCGTTCATGTACGATATCAAATGATTAATTCGCAAATATTAAAGAATGGATTGATTAATGAAAGTCGCTTAATGCTTTTCTGGAGAGTTTCATTTCCACGTATTCCCATGTGTAAAATAGAAGGCTTATAGATTTTATCCGTTTGAATTTCGATCGTCTCTCTCTCTCTCTCTCTCTCTCTCCCTCTCCCTCTCCCTCTCTCTCTGAGAGTAAGAAAAAGTTGTAGACGGTTAACCTGGACTCCTGCGGGATCATAAATCTGGACGGTCAAACATGTGTCGATGAATAAAATATGATCTTCGAGTATTCGAATCTGTCAAGCAGACACTTTATCAAATGAACTTCTCCCGTGAATCTTGGGGAATACTTCCATCTAAAATGGGAAAATTTCCATCCGAAAATATTTCTTTTTATATTATATAAAAGAAGGGATATTTTGATGAGACGAAAATTCTTGAAATAGGTACAGGTAATACTCGAACGGTTCACGTGGACCAGTGGTTGTGGAATTTTCAAGTTCACGCGAGCGCGAAAATACCATGTCCACGCTATTTTATTCCGGGATCTGTGCGTTCGATGCGAACGCCACCGTGTAGAAAGCTTTTTCCAATAAATCATGCAGCCGTCACGTTTCGACGGGCGGTAATGCGTGAACAATCCTGGGTTTACCGTGGATTAGGAACAAATTTGTAGCTTGCCGTCACCATTCTAGGAATTGTAGCTTCGTGGAAATGAGAATATCGACGATAATCAAACGATTACGAAAACGAACTTTAAAAATATGGCTCATACCGAATATGATGTTATATCAAATTTTTCCTGTAACTCTTATTAAAAGTTTTTCAGTCTCCCAATTAGTAGGTTTTAAGTATTCAAACCGAAAATGTTTCATTTTATAAATTACATTTTAATATCCATCTTCATCCCTTCAAACTGGTAAGTACACTTCTTCAATCCTCTAATTAGGAGCTTCATATTATTCAAATTACAAGGTTGACTGCTATTTCTTTAACGAGGACATAATCGTAGAAGGAAATGTCGCAAGAATACTTAAGATGAAGTAAAGAAAAAACTTCCTCGAATTTGTTCAGTCATTGACTATTTCTAGGGTTATATTAATATTGAGGATGCATACGATAATATTATCGTAAAGTGGACTTTACTTTTCAAATTTGTGTATTCGTTAAAGAATTCATTTTAGTAACTCCACTTCTAAAATCCCAACTACCTAGTTACATAAGACCATCTACAACGAACGCGGCTGCACAAATATAAACATCAGCGCACTTTTTCACGGTAGAGAATCTTCACACTGTATCCAACTCGAGCGCGAAACGAATGCAAATCGAAGTCAAGAAATTATTGCCAGCCCGTCGAACGTGCAACCACGTTCGGCGCCCCAATTCGTCGTTCAATATCCCAATAAAAGGTACCCTTTGCGCGACGGTTCTCTTCCCGGCTCCCCAATGTCTCCACGGCGATATTGTTTATCTCTGACCTTTTCCACTGCGTTGCGTTTCCCGTTCAGCTCGAACGACACTAGAAACACCGTCTTTCACTGAGAAATCTCTTGGTTCTCGCATCATTTCCGCTCGAACACATATATCGTATGAAAAAAGCCGCCTGGGAGCTTCAAATTTCGACTGTCGGATAAAGTAATACGAGATCGACGAGTGGATATTACGAAGAATTGCCCTGTAATGACAGTACAACATACTTTCTTGCTCTTTTGCATACTGGTTTCTTATTAGACGTGTGAATGTTTGAAAGAACATGTAAAGTGGAGTCTTCGCGACATTTTTACATAGGAAACTTGAAATTCTAGTAGCGAAGACAAACGACCGATTCGACTGAATCTTCAGGTATTTGCAAGTTGACGCAGAACGCGTACATGAGTCGCCGAGGTGATGCATCGTCATGCGCCACTTCCGGTGCATCCTTGCCTCTCAGCGCTGATGTTCCGCGCATTGCATCCCGCGCAACGACGATTTATTATAGCGGCAGACGTCTTCTTGGGCCCCTTCGAAAGGAATACTCGGTGTTCCAGGCGACGGTTTACAAAGTTGTGGCACGTGTTGTTACTTAAATGGGTGGCACTCTATTCTATCCTATATTTCCCAAGTACAACTGGAATCCTGGGAATCCTGGGAGCTAAATTATGTCGGAATAGGAATTCCGTGTGAATGTTTATTGCGAGTGACGGAGTTTCGAACGTTGAAAGTACGCGGAAGTAGCAAGTGTTTGAAAGTAGGGCGCGAAAGAAGAATGTATGGTTATCCCAGGGCTTGAAGCGAGGAACGGTGTGAGGACGAAGTTTGAAGTTTTCAGAGGTTTTTCGAAACCTTTTTAGAAATCTTAAGAAAATAAAAACATTAGATGTAAACATAAACAACTTTCCCTGTACAGAATACAATAATGTTTGTCTATGCAAAATTAAAATAACACATTAAGAACAATTTTACAACTTCGTTATGAATTGAGAACATAATTACAATTTTTAATATAATATTATAAGGCAGTTATATAATATAAATTATTTCACACTTGATTGAATCGAAGTATTTATTATATGAATAGAAATTAGAACGATTCGTTAAGGCAACATTTGAAAAAATTTATAAAATCAGACTCAAATATTCGATTTTTTTTTCAACAATATTCGCACACTCTTTAAACGTTTGACAAATGCTACCTTCCAAATAAAATACTTGAGCATTCAGAGTTCACTTTTAGAAGGTGTTATGTAACTAAACAGGCGTGAATTACAAAGGAATACAGCTATGACAGAAAATGTCGAGTGCAGTCGAAAAGACTAGTTAGAGCCGGATGAACGCTAGAAAAACTATCTCATTAGCAGAGATACTTGGAGGAAGAAAACTGCTGGTTCGTATATCAACCCTGTTTTTGTTTCTCTGGAAACGAAAGAGTTATGTAGGTTGATAATTATTCGCATTTTTGCAGTCAGACGTGTCTACTCTCGGTCTAGTGTTTGTTGTTAAGAGCAGGGAAAAGCTTCAACTTTGTAGTTGAACATTTCCAAGAGAACGAAATCCCATGAATACAGACGCTTAAACGTATCTTCTACCTTGTTACCGACCTTGCAACATTTTTCAGGCACGCTTTAACCATTTGTCGTCAAGAATCACGTAATTTCGAAATAGCTTTTACTTCATTCTTGCAAATTTCATAATAAATATATATTGAATCGCCTAGATTCTAAATGACATTTACGATGAAAAATCCAACAGTATGAATGAAACGTACAACGTCCTCATGCATAAATCATGAGCGAGATCGTTAGAGGCTATATCATCAAAACGTCGCGTTAAGTTGTTATAAAATCAAACAAGAAAGAATCGTATAAAATAATACCTTCGCTTTTATAATCCATAATATAAAATATTTAACAAACATTTATGCTTTACTATCATCTTTTCTCATCGTATTCAAGATAAAGAAATTTACAAATTTATTCCCGTTTCCACGTTCACCTTATACGTTCGTTGTTTCCTTTTATTAAACGTACGAAATTGCGTAATAAGTTCGTTTGTTCTTTGGCATTATGTTTCGCATAAATATAGAATATTAAAGGTAGATAGTATGAATAAATACTGCTTACAATAACATAATTCAGTAATAGCAATGGAAGAAAAATGAATGTTACGAGTGCTTAATAAAAGCATTGTTTATTGCCATACTCGTCAAATTATAGTTTTTTTCGGGACGTAAATATTTGAAAAAGTTTTCTTCCGAAATAATCATTA
Organism: Bombus pascuorum; assembly: GCF_905332965.1. Lineage (NCBI taxonomy): Eukaryota > Metazoa > Arthropoda > Insecta > Hymenoptera > Apidae > Bombus > Bombus pascuorum. Next base: position 11,177,115 of record NC_083496.1, on the reverse strand, counting down.
ACAAATCAACAAACTAATTATGAAATTTTTTTTGCAAAATACACGCAACAAATTACAATATGTACCTACAAGCCTAGGAGATGCGGAACGTCGAGATGACTGTTGGATGGTAATTTAAAGTTCTTGAGGCAAAAAATGTCGAGCGGATCAGCGAAAGAAAAGTTTTCTAATTAATCGAACGAACCGGTGGATAACGGGCAGCCCCGATGAAAAATTCTATCGCGTCTCTACCGCTTCCGGCGAAAATCCAAAGATGTTGATCGAGATTACCAGCCGATAGGAGATTACAGGCCATATAGCCAGGTGGGAAGGGGTTCGAAGAATCGTTTCTCTCTAAATCTTTGCGCTAAATCAGCGTCTTTCCACTCCTCGTCGCCCCTGGATCGCACTCTTTCGAGATGCTATCGAGAGCTCGTTAAAAAGAAATTGCCCTCGTAATCGATACGGCCAGAATCTTAGAAGTTCGCGGTCTGCCTCGGCTCGAGGAATGGCCCACCAACGTGAAAAGCAACGTGGAAGACCCCATATAAATTAAGACGACTATACGTCGCAGAATGAAAACAGAATCCCCTCGTTGGACAGGGAAGAAATGAGAATTAGATGAGAGGAGGGGCGAATCATTGAGTCTGAAGAGTCTATCTGTCGGCGACAGCTGCTTTATCGGGTAACCCCGTTCCACCGTGCAATTTGATCTATGTTACCTATCCGATGAAAATTATGGTGCACGAGTCGGTGGCTTCTTCAATTATTAATTTTCACGCCATCTTTCCAATCCATAGTTCTCCGTTAGGTCAACGAGGTCGAACCATATAGCCAGGATAGTGCGAAATGATCGAACCAAAGAATCGAGCGAAAAATGAGGCTGAAACCTCTTACAGATAGGAAGAGTCCTTGTAAGAAAAATTAGAAAAAGAATTGTGAAATCTATCAACGAGAGTGGTTCCCGAAAACGTCTTCTATAATATGTAATTTAGAATACATTATTTATAAACATATAATACAATGTAAAAAATAGGAAACTTCCACATTATTGTTATCGAAGTTTTCTTCGAAGCTTCGTTGGGTAAGCATCAATCCTTAATGTTGGGCAAAGGACGTATGTAAAAATATAGACCTTTCATCATCGCTGTCGTATCGTGCCCTTCATCCAGAAAGGAACTCGTTTTTCCCTCGGTATAAATAACGTGTTCACGTGTTCGTCGTTGTACTCGAAAACGAAATCAACGGACTGCAACGCCATTTATTTCCTGTATATTTTCTCCCCTCCCCCTCTGTTCTTAACACGTTGGATGTATACTCAACCGCCATGCTCGATAGCACGCGGCATCGACTTTCCTTTTCAACGGTGGCGCCTGTTAAAATTGAATCCAGCGAGACCCGACGAAGCGTAGGAACGGAGAACGATCGGCTCCGCTGGCAAGAGGTCTAGGTAAATAAGGTGTGAACGATGAGTTATTGCCGCGCAAACTTTCTCGCCCCATCCGTTACCCACGTCGAATGAATTCTTCTAGCTGCCGTCTCGACGTCCTATTCACCATCGCATGCTCCTATCCTTCCAGGAGTCTATAACGGCATTTCCACGCACTGAAATGAGAAATAGCCCGCAAGGCGAACAAGGAGCGAACGACTCCTCGTTCGAAAAGGTCTATGAAAAGGTCTATTTCAGATACTATGCTTTTTCAGGCAAAAATTACTCTATTATGAGACACCTTGTATAGTTCATGCAATGACCGCGAATTTTAAAATTATGTTACGGGAAGGTTACAAAAAGTAGCGGTTGATTTTTAACCCTTTGAGCGCTGCGTTGTCCGACGTTAAGCGTGCGCCGTGGACTGCATTCTTTACAAAGAAACACACCGTGGGCTGCGTATTTTTTACGAAAGAGCGCAAGTTGAGCAGACTGAATTTTCATTGCAAACTATATTAATTGTAACTAAAAGAAATTTTGTAGCGATCTCAAATCCTTAATATTCATTTATTACATTAAGCAATAGTAACATGAACAATATAAAAGTTTTAAATTATATCTTTTAAATTGAAAATTTAATAACTTTGTATTGTATGGTAAATCTCAAAGCAGGGTTCAATACATAAGACAGTGTTACATTTTTTGCATTCGTAACCCGAGTCAGTCCTGCGATTATGTTTAGTGCAAGCAGCGCATTTTCGTCGTGAAGAATGTTTATTATTTTCTTTAGCTACGCAGGATGTAAGGAAATGCCTCTTCGTTAACCGAATAGAAGGTCATCCGAATGAACTCTTCCTCCTTTAGCCTCGACTCTGTGTGGTGGGTATTTTTGCAAAATATCTTTTATGAGAAGCAGATGAAAATTTGCAAACGTTCCAGTATTATTATTAGCTCTTTTGTAAAGAATATATGCATTATATATAGCGAGGTCTTAGAGGTGGAAAATTATTTTTTATACCATTTTGTGCTTTTTCGAACGCAGTGAAATGAACTCAAAGTCATATCGATTTTATCAATTTCGCCCATCAAGGCATTGTAGTCTGCTACACACTTTGGTTTTCGTTTTGGTTTGCCAGTTTGATAATTAATTTTTTTTGTTTCAACGAAATCATCAGGATGTGAGGTGGATAACATCCATACATCTTTTTTATCACGCCACTTTAACGCCACTTTTAGCCTAAATCGAATGGTTACGGGAGAACGCATATATGCGTTCATAGCGCTTAAAGGGTTAAAAGAATTAGAAGACTAACCGGAGCTATAAGATAGCAGAGAAATTTTAATCAATTGGTACCAATCTATGTAATTTTATTTGAAAAACCAAATTACATGTATTTCACGATTGACCATATTTGAATGCATATATTTATGAACGCTATCAAATTTTTGTAACCTTTTTATTGCAAAACAGTTTAACTATACACCTTCTTCTACAAATTCGACATATAAGATGATGCAAGTTCACTTTGATTATCATCTTATACAATGGATGAAACGTGAACGCTAAATGGTATTCTTTCAAATGACTATGTAACTACAGGATATCTTATTGTGCGTAAATAATTTTTATACATAAATAATATTCTAGTTAAGAATCTTCAAGGACGTAGAAAGTTAAGGTTAAAAAAAATAAAAAAATAAAAAATAGCTGATAGAAAATTATGTTTCTTTCTTAAAAATAGGTAATACAGAATCAAACTTGTGATTGCTTCTCGGCCAGGCAACTGTTTTCCAACATTTTAAACATTGCGCGCTGCTTCACCGCTTTGTCATCTCATATTGGACAGCTTGTTGAGACAGCGGCGAGTTTCCCTCACGTAAACTAACCAGTACAGTTGACCGGTATTGAACTGTGGCTAGGCCAAAATTCACTGTGAATGACGAGGTCGTGATAGGTGACTGCGATTTTCAGCACAGACCTCGTAGTTTGCTCGATGAAACAGATCTCTCCCGTGATCAATCGAGCGTTCGTTTGTCGAAGGATGCACAATGTTCGTGGCAACAGTTCCGAGACATTGAAACGCTCATGGTAATTGATTTATAGAAGCCAATTCGGACTTGAGATTTGTGGCATGGACACGTGATACATAGAACTGGTGACGTTATGGTGGATCTCGAAATTTGTAGATATACGTGGTACGCTTTGAAGGGAGAATATCTGAACCATAAGTAGGTATAGATCGAAAGTAAGGTACAGCTCGTTTGAAAAGTAGGTTAGACACAGTCAATATTACTCTTAATCTTCCATCTTCCCGATTGCAGTCGACAGGACTCACCGTCGCTGTTATTCAACTCTTCGCGAAGAAAGGAAGCACATCCGACGGCTTGTTTGCCGCGAGATAATTAACTCGAAACTTCGGCAGCGCGAGATTGAAAGTCTCTTCAGACACGTTGCCATTGTTTCCCTCTCGATGATAGTTCGGAAGAGACTCACGGTGGAAGCCTCGTAAGAAGACTTTTCTCTATTTCGAACGACTAATTCATCAAAATGAAATTTAATTATCCAAATGACGAGGCTCCTTCATCGAACCTATTCTCGCTAATTTCAATCTCAACCTGATTAAAGCCGACTCGTTTCGAGTCTACATTGTTTCACGATTGACGATTCTATACGTAGAGCGCTGTAGGTGCAGCGAGCCGTGAAGCCAACGAGGCGAACGCCTCGTTCTCGACACGCGTATCGACGAAAAATCGGTATCTCGATGAAACGACCGTCGATGATACAGCTTTCAGGCATTTTGCTCTTAATTCACCGCCCGTTTCTCGTTCCAACTCCCTTGTTTCTTTCCTTCTTTTTCATGGAGGAAGAAAGAGAAATCGGAATCGAGGATCGACAGCCTGTAACACTTCAACGTCGATGTGGCTTCTCGTCGATGTGTAAAATTAAAAAAAAAAGGGACAGCAGACACTGATGTTTTTTTTTTTTACGTTAAAATAGAGACGTGAGAGAATGCAGTTCTTGTTAGAAGCCATTCATGCTTTACAACAAATTTTAACACGAGATTTCCATTTGTATTAATATTTTTTACGAAACTTTTATGATAACGCAAATTTGAAATAAATTACCAAATTAATGTTGAATTTTAATAATACTGGTACCAAGATTAAATTACCAACTCTACCAGAAATAAAAGTCGTTATACTTTAACGATAACAATATCAGAAGTAAACGAAAAAAAGTATTAACTTGTCCTAAAAGTTTCTTTCATTTTAATCCAATAGAACAAATCCAATGGATCATACATAATTCAATAAAATAATATAAAATAAAACATGTTGTTTACTATTTCCTTATAAAAGGAAAGAAACTTTTGGGATAATCTAATAAATTGAATTCACACGAGAAAAATATCGAATGAATCTCGAATTGTATTAATATCGATACTAACATTAAATTACCATATCTATCAAAAGTAAAAATTGTTTAACAATAAAAGAGTCAGAAATAAACCGAATTCAAAATAGCGAAGCATTTGAAATTCCATCTACTAACCCCAAATCCTTTTTCACAAAACTACATCACCTGTATATTCGTTCCCATCTTAATCCTATTCCTTTCCCAAATTGAACGTCCCTGAAACGCAACCTAAAATCTCCATATATGTATACTGTATACATATATACATACATGAATAATTACATTTTCTCGAAAACGGAGGGTAACAACCGTGGATTTTCAACGCGAAGCATAATCTAAACACAGATATTACATTCGTAGATATTATTCCAATCCCTTGAAGAATAACTGGAGGTACGCAATGTAGATTATAGTCTTCAAAATTCCGAGTAAATTTCACCCCTGTAGGTGGTAACATCAAGGGAATGCCAGCTTGCGACAAAATTATTCGCCGTAAGGGGACATTCGGGCTTGTCCCATAACAATACCGTCGAAGAATGGGGTAACTAATACAAATAAAGGGGAGGCAGTAACACCAAGTGGGATGGAAGCCGAGAACCCTCTGACGGATTCGCTGTTCCGTTTAATCGCCTCCTTTGTTTTGCTCTTGGCGGAGTAGACGCGCCTCCCTCCGAGAAAACGACTAAAGGCCGAGGGGTGGAGGAGCGGAACAAGACAAGAAGACAGTTATATTGTTGCGCAAACTGGGTCAGATAAAAGTACATCGAAGCTAAACTGTGGATGGATAGTGAAAATACACCGGCTCGATTGAAATCACGTTTTCACGCGCGCCTTTTTATTTTTCTTCGCTTTCTTTTTTTGCTGTTTGTTCGAGTATCGTTTTCCTCTGGGGAGAAGAAATTTTATTGAAGAGTAGTTGAAGTAGGGATGGGTCGTGGAAGAAAGCCTTCTGATGTAATAACTTACTAATTAAAACTCAGATTAATTTTACAAAGTTCAATATTTATATTATTAGAATTGTAATTTTTTATCTTTACGCGCAATGTTGCTTACCTAAATTAAAATATCATTGAAATTCGGAGGCTGATATATGAATTTTCTGAGAATTGAAATTTACTGCCAGTAAAAGAGATCGAAAACCTGCAAGCTCAAGCCAGAGGATCGTTAAAACCTGGAGACCTTGGTATTAATGCTACCACAATTCAATCCTACAGCCATTAGAAGCAAAGAGAATCGGAAAGTTGTAAGACCGAGTTAAAAAGTCGTTGAATTTCGAAAGCTCAGGTGTTAATGGTCTTAGAATTTAAATCTACAGTCGCTAGTCGGTGGGAAACGAAAGAAATCGGGAACCTACAACCTCGGGCCAGAGAGTCGTTGAAACCTCAAAGCTGTGGTATTAACGTTCCTAGAATTCAATTCTGCAACCGCCAGAAACAAAAGAAATTGAAAATTTCCTATCTCAGGGTTAGAAGTCTCTTAAATTCAAAAGCTCGGAAAAATAATACAGTTTAAAATTAATACCCAAGTGAAAATTCCAAGCGCTCAAATATGTTAACTTGATTAATACAATTTTCATAATTGTACAACTTTTTAATTCTAATGAAAATCGAAATCGATGGAAATCGGAACTACGTGAATTTTGATAATTTTTAGAACATTACTAAGTGATTAAATATGTAAATGAAATATAAACGATGGTAACTTGAATAATTGCTCAAATCAGCAGTTATTAAATTAAAAGGGCTTGCAAGTGAATCGTGGTGATTCGTTCATCGGAAAAATGAGAAAGGAACGGCTTCGAATATATTCGTTAACTCGAGCGTAACAATGAGGTCGATTAAGCTTTCCGTTTTTATCGTCGTGTCTCATTCTTTGATTTTCCCCCGTTTTTCCTTTTTCTCATACACGTACACGTAACACGCTGCTCGTATCGGAATTCCGGCAGAGCTTGGAACTTTTTCACGCTCCACTATTCCCTAGATCTAAGTCGCAATTTCCATAAAAAAGATTTAGATCCGGCTTCCGCGCCACTCGACCGCTTCATACCTATTCATAACATGCAGATGCACGAAACGTCGTCCTTTTAGCTTGTGACCAAGGAAAAGGAACTCTCATCAGCCTTCAAAACGTTGCACAGAGTAATTTTCCGATTTTTATATTATAATTCATTTGAATTCAATAGCGAGAGATAAACTTTGTTTCTAAAACCATTTCAAATATTTCAAAATTACTAAATATTCAATATCATATTTGTCGGTTTTTACGGTGTGAATTATTTTCTTTAGAGTGAAGTGAATAAAACCATTCTACTTTATTTTTATAAAATAGGTTGCTTTAACAAACGTTATATTGTTTTATCAAATCGACCATTAAATTGACTTCGTAATCGATATTGTAACATGCTCTTTAATTCCAATAATGTAAGATCACACTTTATATCAAGATTTCTCGAGAAAACATTGTAATTAAGAAACGTTATTCTATAACATTGTGGTAATTATAATTTGTAGTAATGATAATTAAATTAAGTAATTTTCTTCTTTTATATCGTAGATACAACATATAATAGAGCGTATATATCTTACAGTATAATACAATTCTTAATCAACATAATTCAATAAAAATGTGCAGAGGCTCTGTCAACAAGTATCCAACTTACATATCCTCGTATCCATCCTAGTAGTTTAAAGAGTTAATCGCGACTCTTTTATCGCAACTTCGTTTTCCTTCGTCGCAACTTCGGAAAAGCGATATACCGCGATATTAGTAAATCTTCTCTGTTCGATACTTCCCTGGAGCTTGATAAAAAGACATATTGGTAAAGTTTGCGGGACGAAACCAAAGGACGTTAGAAACTCCCAAGTTGCATTCCTCTGTCAGGAGAATTCGAACGCGCGTCCACGCCTTTCCAAGATACGTCTACACAACGGCATAAATACTTTTGCTTTCTTCGATGGGACTTTTATTACCGTGGGGAGAAATTACTGAGAACTTATCGCGATCGTAAAGTACCACGGAGAACCATCATTTGCGACTTCAGGAGACCACATGTCCGATACCATAATCGAAATCGACGTTCCGATATCAGTTTGGATTTTCACAACGAATGTCCCTTTCCTGTTCCGATCTCCTATCGATTTTCTGTTATGGCGTCAGCGATGTTCTATCTTAACACATTTATCATAGAAATATATTGTGCGTACTTTAAGCTTTATATATGTTGCGTACGTGTGTTCTTCCTAATTCTATAATTACGTAAAAGTATTACAAATTGATTTTATCTTTTGTTAAGAGTAGCTTATAGAAAGTGTTATAAATATGAAAATGGACGAAAGTTACAGATTCCTATAGTTTGCAGAATTACAAATGATTTTTACAAATTTATAAAATGTTCTGCCGAAAAGTGATTGAAATGAACAGTATTCGTAAGGATCTCTACAGATGAAAGTTTTGAATGAAGAAAGTTAGGGTTTAAATTTTTTTAGATCTTATGAACACTTCAGTGTTGCATGTTATTAAAAACGTATTAGCTTCTTGAATTTTACTATCATCAACGTCTTCATAGCCCAGTAACGCATTGCCAAATATGATTCAAATAAATAAAATACACAAGGCCATATCAATATCAAAAACAGAAATAAAATCCATCTAATATTAATATCTAATCAAATCTATCAATACAATTACGCTGTATAGTCAAGCATACAATCGTTTAATATCTATCATTCAAATTTTTCAAAAACCAGTTCCGTCCTAATAGAGACCATTCTAGTCCATTTTCAATAATTCCCTAATCCAATATATAAAGAGTGAAAACAAAATCAACGCCGGGCTTTCACGGTTTAACGGTTGCAACAGGGATAGGAGAGCATTAATGGAGAGGAACGAAGGGAACAAAGACGCAAACGTTAACTGAAACGGTATAAGTAATTGAAATGTTTCGATAGAGGGAAGAAACGATGAAGAAGAAACGTTCGATTTCGTTTCGGCTTGACCGAACCCAGCTATACGGCAAGCACGATAAACTGAGTGCAAAGACTTCAAACGACGTATCTCGAGCAACTTCTTCCTAAATTTGGAAATGAGGAAAATGGCCACTGGTCGAGGGAAGTCGAACGCCGTATTTTGACCGGACCACTGCAGATGTTACGTCACGTTTGTAGAAACGATACGGTGGTTTGATTGATCAAAGGGAACACGTTTCTGATGAGTATCCAACCCGAGATACCTTCGTTCCCTTTTATTTTTCCCACTTTTTTTTATTTTTCTTCTTTCTTTTTTGTCTTTTTGCCCCACTTTTTCTTCCAGCCAGGACCAGGTTTTCCAGCGTCAATTACGCTCATCCACCGACCAAAATGAAGGCACTCCTCGGTAAAGTTTTTTCTTTTAGAAGTGTGCATCCCTATCTTCTGCCGGCAAAGGCACCAACGAATTGGATTTACCACCAGACTCATGCTACCCTCTCAGAGCTCTTATTTTATTTCCATTACGATCGCGACACGATCTGATCAGAGCCGATGGATGCTTTTTAGGAAAATCACAGACGAATGGAACATACATACGCTACATTGGAATGGAGAACACTAGATTGGAATCGGTGATTTGATTTGCTCGAGTGTTGCGTTACTACTGTTGGATGCTGTTGATTAATTGCTCGTGACAAATTGATGCTCCATGAAGCATATTGCTCTAACATTTCACAGATGTAAAGTTGAACGATTTTTAAAATAAATAAAGTAGAAATGCGATCGATGAAAGGTCAATTAAAATAAATAATATAGTAACACGACCGATGAGAATACGATAACCCAGCCAATCGTAAACTATAATTTGTCAAACATATAATTTCGATCCAGTGATCTAGAAATTCCTAGTAGTTATGTATGTGCAGATACGTTATTGACCAATTCTCAAGTGCAACAACAAATTTTCACGTAGAAAAGTAGATTGCCGAATGAAGTATCTAAAGTATAAAATCAAATAACGAAAGAATATTTCACGATCAGGGCCGTTAGCGTAAAAATCAATTCACCATTCTTCGAAAATTAGGCCAAAAGCCTTAGCTTACCGTCATTCGATCGTTAGCAATGTTGAATGATCCATTTGAAGGAAACAGATCGACAATCAGGGAAAGCTGCTTCGATCATCTCCCACAGGAGCCATTTCCGGAGTCAAGCTTTCCACCGAGCCCGTTTGCCGGCTACGAGCTTTCGTCGCAGCCCCAGTAAAATACCCATCAGGAGTATCCACGTCTACATCCAGTCTGGTCAGGACGTTCCGATTTGATGGACGACGTTGTCGATTCAACGACGAAGCAATTGCCGCCCGAATGCCAGCCGCGTCGCGTTACTCGAGCACTTTCGATTGTCTATTCACCTTGAAACCGCAACCGTTTCCAGAACTACCGTTTCCACGCGAGCTGCGCTATTTTCTCGCACGATCGACGGCCGCGAATTCACACGTGTTCCCATTACTCTAAATCTGCGTGACGCTTGTTCACTAGGGAAGATTACAGCTTTGGACACAGCGTGCTCTTTGCTTTTTGTGTTTTCCTTTTATTGGGAACGAGTAACTTGTTATCTCTCTGATGCGATCTCAAAATTAATTATGATTTGTAGAAATGTTTATATGAGGATAAGCTTTTATTCAGGAAATTTAAAATATATATAGGTCATAAATGAATTGATCTGCCTTTATATTTCTTCCTTTCGAATTTTTATTTATATTAAGAATGGTATCAAACATTTGACGTGATGAATTTTTGTATAATGTAGAGTATAGAGAATTTGATAGGTATCCCAGAATTGTTTCTGATCTTTTCAAAGAATAGACTAGCAGATAAATTAGATTTGGATGTAAACGGCTCTGTCTATGTAATAATACAATAATTATAAGTTAAAAATGATGATAAACTACTATTTTATATGCCAAGACTGCTATTATTTTCTTCTAGGAGACATGAAAAATTTGAGTAGATTCTTTTACGGAAATAAAAATGGAGATTTGAAGAAGCCCTCGCCCGAGAGTTGTAGAAGTAGAACGTAACTTCCATGATCCGGCGGATTTCTGTACAGTTCATACATCAAGAAATTTATTATACTTTCATTGAATCTGACCCAAGTTTAACAATACAAACGGCTCCTACTTAGAAGTATCATATTTTCCGAACGTTTTTCTCATTCAGTAAGAAGATAATCTTTTTCTTACGATCTCATGAAAGTCGATCGTAAAATATCCCACAAAAGGATCCAACTACCTAATTTACAAAGTTGTTTTCACGACGAATGAAAAAGGAAGCTGAAAAGAAAAGAATCTTATATTTTCTTATCGAATCTATTGGCCCATTGTAAAGTATCGAAAGTTTCATGCAAATCCTTGCTGAAGTTTTAACGAGGCATTTAAGACAATGCCTCGTGCAATAGACTATTGGTGGACAAGGTGAAGGCAACAAAAGGGGAAAACGTAATACCATTTGATAATATGAAAATAATTGATCGGAGTTTATATAATATATTATCAAATATGTGAATGCACGCTAGTCTAGTAGCTGAAAACATACTGACAAGAGAATCTCTTTCATTATTACGTCATACAAGAAACCTATATTGAACTTTCTATAGTAAACAATGCACCATTGTATCGTAGAAATATGTATTTGCAAACAGCTTTTCATATAAGTAATGATTAATAATACATGTAGATTAATAATGAAAATAATAATGCAGTAATAGCAACTTGATTATATCATAACTTTTGTTTTGTACGACAAAGATATTTTGTCGAAATTTTCCACGTGTATATCTTTCTCCATTTCATACGATCATTTCTATGGGACATTTAACCACTTCTATCTAAAATCTTTGTAATAATAATCTTATTCTTTTGTCAAACAATAATCTATATCACTTATTTTCAGTTCAAATATCCTTTCTTCGTACCTATAACATTCTAGACCAGGTATATGTAGGTATGTACTTATCTACTTCGTACATCTATCATCCTATTCTAAACACTCTTGACACGCTCGATAAAATCCTATCGCCTTCACAGTGATACTCTTACAAAAATGTCTGACACGCTTTTCATCATATCGTATCATGTTTCAGGCTGAAATTCCAATCTTTATATTAACTTTCCAATTTCTATAGATACCTACAGGCGCCTCTCTTCGTTCTATGTTACACGTATTTCCAAATATCTTGTTGATTCGAATCAATAAAAATCTCTGACGAAAAAACTCTCCCAGGAAAATCCAAGGGCCAATTTCTATTCAAACAGCAATATTTATATAATATATTCCACCTCGCACAAATTATTCCATCCTTCCCTAGAGGAAGGAATAATTGGGACCAAAGGACGGCCGCACAAACCGATCGTATATCCACAGAAAGTCGAAACCATGCATAGAGATCGTCGAGTATCCCACAGGACCCCATACAAAGGTCACCGTTGACCCTACGTCTGCCAAACAATTTCCCCACAATGCATTCGATATTAGCGACAGCGTGGAGACGCACGCAGGGAGCGATGAATTTTCCGGTGAAATAGATACGTGGCATCTAACAGAATTTATTCAAATCCCTATCGTTCTGGTCTCTGTGGCGCAATAAGCCAGCGCCGCCCGTGGTTTTATGAATAATGCAACGCTTTTGGTGGCTCCTTCTTTTGCGCTTAGAACGCGAGACAGCCGGCACGTATAAGAGCCATAGGTGTGCCCGGTTCTTAAGAAGTGTGCAAGCTCGTATCGGTGACAGAATGGCGGGCAAGGAGATGAAGATTTGCCCTATTCGCCGTGTGAAGCGCAGTTGACACACTTTCTAGGCTGCGATCGATACGTCACCCACACCATAGACGAGTAAGAAGATCATTGTGGTCTGTGGATTGCCAATAGAGAATGCATGTGTATATGAGAGAGAGAGAGAGAGAGAGAGAGAGAGAGAGAGAGAGAGGAGGTGAGGAGTTTAATTCGTAATGGTGTATTCTCTGCGAGTGGTACGAGTATCGATCGCGACGCAACTGCTGTTGCACGCCGTCACGCTAATGCAACGACAACGTCGATCATCGGGACCGCTGAATTTTCAACAGGACGCGTGTCTCCAGGTTCTACGATTATGCTTCGTAGTTTCGAACACTGGCTACGAGCTGATCACTACAGCGCAGTGTGGTTTGGAATCTGTGGAAGGAGGTATTCTTGATTCTGATGGCTTCTCGTGATTTAATGGCATATCAGGATTGATTCCAATTAGCGAACAGGCGTTTTAAAAATACTTTGTAGAGGTTGATTTATTTCTGACTTACAATTACAGCTTCTAATAATTTATTAGATAGATAGAAGAGTATGCTAATATGAATCAGCGTATGCGAGTATGAGTTAATCACCGTGATGTAGTTTAGGAATCGAGAAGTGAAGAATTTCTTATTTCTGGTAATTTTAATTTGAGGTAGGTTCTGGTCGATGTTTTAACGAAACGTTGTAAAAATTACTGTTTCTTTTTCATAGAATGTGAGCTAATCTGTTAGAGAAATAGATTATACTAATTGTATATTAACAAAATAAAATGAAAATTCAGATTAATCCCAAAGACTCATAGTCAGCAAATAAAAGTAAATGTTCTATTATTCAGTTCTGTAATGTATAGATATGCGATTACAAGTATTATATGATTATATATGTGTTCATAATAATAATATCAATATTGATGCTACATTTATTATTGGTACAACTACCGATACAAATGAAAATTGGAACGTGGTACGATCCAGCATGTTAGAATGTGTATTTGCAGAGTCAGTTATGTTGCATGACGTTTGATAGATTGACTGTATTTCACGTGTGATCTTGATGGATCGCCTGGCCGCAGTTGGATTTATCGCCGAATTCACCACGACGGAGCTTCTCGCGAATATTCTTCGCCCAACTAATTTGAAGCGAAGATGTCGGAGTCGCGTGAAATCCGACTTTTAAACTTAACGACAATCTCACGTGGAACTGGGTAACGTAATAGGACTTCTCAGAACTTTATCACGTGAATAATAGATAAAATCATATTTCAAGGAACTTGTTGGTTGACGGGATAGTTTGTCGGTGACAGAAATGAACGTCGTCTAATCAGCGATGACATATCTTTTCTTTCATACGTTAAAAACACATCGAAGAGTTTATCGAATACATCAATCTTCGAATTATTGTTTCTTATCTTTAATTTTGGAAAGTAACGTGCAATTAGAAGTCGAGATTTTTCAAAATATTATAATCTATGATAATACAGACTACAGGATACAGAGATAGAGAATTAAATAGTATACTATAGACACTAATAAATCGTAGTCATCGATCATTCTGTACAATCCTGTGCGCATTCGCACTCGGATAATTTTTCAAATCAGCAAAATAAATTTAGTTGCCATCATCATGCAATATGTAGAATCGGTAGACAATACCCATATATACACTACTACTCTTCAGTATACTTAGGATAAGCGTAAATTACAACACATTTAGTTATAAAATAAAATAGATATTAATCAATCGCGTGTATAAAAAACTGAATTTCTAAGATTTCATTACAATTCGTATTTAGAAGCAAACGTTCTGTGACTTACTACTGATGACCATCTACAACTATATAAATTTCAAAATTCTATTGCATCTTTTTGATAATGCACAATAGATTTACAATCCCTCTAAAAGCTCCTCAATATAACCTGCTAAAATTATTTTTGAAAAAAACCGACAGATTTAGAAGAAACCAGAAATCGATAAATCTCGTAAATAGTCGTACTACAATTTCAAACACTTCATCGAGACGCCAACGAAATTAGAGTCAGACACGTGCATCCATGAGCCATATCGAGAATGCAATCAAACTCGAGCGTTAATTCGATTAAATTCACGAACAGAGTACGCCATTCCATTTGTCGTTTATCGCGCTTTGAAACGACCAATTGACGATAACGGAACTGTAAGGAACTAGATATAGTCGATAATACATATTCGTCGCCTTAAAACAAACAATTTTATTATTACGCTATTATAAGGTCATTTACCCGAAGCTTAATTTTACGACGTGAGCTTTCTTCGAAATCCGTTTATACTTAAGTAGCTGGCTTCGAACGTTTGAATATACTGCTCACGGCTGTCCAACGTTATATCATCGTACTAGCAAATAATCTAATTCCTATAAGTGCTGACATCTCGTCTCCTTCTTTTCTAAAACCGTATTCAAATAGGAAAGTAATTCGTGGGTTAAGAAGGATTCAGACGCTAGGAAGAAACAGCAAATTTTAACGCGATGGAAATTGCTAGATTTCAAGCAAGATTTAGATTTAGAACGGAAGTCTTGATTTATAACCGTATGCTAATTGGAACATGCACTGCGGTTAAGGACTTTGTGAGAATTTGTTTGAGAAGCTGGCTTTCGGGGATTTAGAATGAATTTGAAATTGATACATTGCGAACTGGTATAATTAGAAAATTAGGCGATCAAGAATATTCATGGTCTCTTGAGTTGCACTATTCAGCGTTGTAAAAATAAAGTAGCACTCGAGATTGTTACCTTCGTCCTCTAAATATTTCTAACAGAGGTAAAAAGACATGCCCGATATAGTCGCGTTTTTTATTTCCATTTATAGCTTATGCTCCTTGAGTTTAACTAGGAAAATTGGAAAATCCAATATAAATATATAAATATAAATCCAAAATAAAATATCCAAAGTAAATTACTCGGTATAATACGCAAAAAATAATACAAATTTCTACTTGTTTCTGTAATTATTTACATAAAAATTGCGTAAGTATCCGCAGTCCAATTGTTAATACCAATTATTACAATCATAACTTTACACGTATTTCTTTCATCCAATCCTAACCCAAAGATCTAACTTCAAGATAAAACTTTCTTTGTTTCTAACCACTTTGAATTCGTTCTCTTCAAACATGGTCTACTATTTTTAGCTGTAAAAAAATTTGCAAAAGAGGAAACGTCGAACATTTATCGAGCAAACACATCTCCTTGATCGACCGTTGCTTTTCGAGTTTCTTTCGCCTAAAGCGACCAAAGTCAGGAAACTCACCGGTATTCGGATCCCTCGCTCAGCTGTCTGACCGTAATAGGGAATTCACTAGGTCCGTGTGCCTTCAGGAGCTCCTGCAACCGCACCAACCCTTCGTTATTCTCGTAGATGATGGTAAAGCTCTTCCAGCCCCAGGCTTTCACCAAATCAACGTATGCCTGAAACACAGTAGTCGCTTATTAGCCAGAATCGCGAACCTCGAACGACGATCCGTCGTCTCACTAGGAAATACTTTGCTCCGTTCCCGGTAATACCGGATTCCATGAACTAGTTTGCATGTACGAGTTTTCTGACGCGATTCGAACTTTCAAAGGTGTAATGGACCGTGCGACGACGAACACGTCGATGCACCATGCAAATGAGAGCGCACCCGACTTTATCGCGATTGATAAATTAGTCGGTTGCTGGCAAGGTTATAGACTCTGAATGGAAGATGTTTCGATTTAATAAAACGGAAACTTGTAATTCTAGTTCTTCAGTCGTATCTTATACGGTACAACTGTTTCAAGAGTTTGTGGCAAGATTTAGTTTAGACTCTACATTCTAAAAGATTTATTAGTGAACTTTTTGTTAACAATGAATTATGTTTAAGATTTGTTTGATATGAATTATTAATAAGAGTTGATTTAGAATCAGATATAATAATCAATTCATACATTATGTTATGTTATGTTACGACAATAGGCGGATATATTTCTTCAAAATATAACTCGAATGATATTTCTAGTTTTCTTGAAGGAAATACATTTATCATACAAATATTATAATGAGTGTATTTCTTGGAGAAAATTATGTTCATAGATACTTATTAATTTTATGGACATTTTATATTTCATTCTTAACATTTATCGATAACTGGTACATTTCTAAATTATTTATTAGGTACAGACATTCATCTGTAATTTTTGTATCTATTAGATATTCATATCTGAATATAGATTCACAATCATCTGAATATTTAAAAACGCATTGATTGTTTACAAGTAAACAAAGATTTATCTGTAATTCAATGATTAGTTTTTAATGGAAATAACATTCTATTTTGTAATTTTTACACTAAAAATGTAGATATATGTACTAGTTTCTTTTTAACGGATGAAGATGATTTAATTGGTATTACTAACTTTAAATGCGTAACGGTACAATTATTATAGAAATAAGTAATAATCAATGATATCTCATTACCATGTTAAATAAGTAAATAAACAACGAAAACCGAATGACTAATAGTTTATACTCGAACGATAAATATTATACATTTTAATCGAGGTTCGTCTTCTTGGAATCGTCGTCTGCCAAACTCAAATCGATCGCAGCAATTAATTTTAACAGAACGTAACGGTCTGGAAACCGGCCGCGCCCTTCAATTATCAATTTTCACTTTAGATTCCATTGGAATGTTAGATTGCAATCCGTCCCGATGAAATATCGATAACGTTACCTATAAATTGAAACTATCACGGATGTTCTATGGATGCCATTATTGCGACCATGAGATGCTATAAAATATCATGGTCATACATGTAGCAACGTCCTATCTTCATGTTGGTGATACTTTTAGTCATATCTTTGCGCGAGTTTCGTGTTCTCCGTTACAGAAACGCTGATGACGACGATCACGACCGTCGATTTTTCTGCATTCTTTGATTTCCCGAGCAAGAAGCTTAATAGTAGATATCATTCCAGTTTGACTCGATGCAACACTCTTCGTACTGCAATGTATCTTCTCTATTATTTATTATATCCAGGATCTGCATCCTTAAACGAGAAGCGAAAATGGTGAAACGATGTAAGTACAAAAAAAAAAAGAGAATGGAAAATGAGATTTTAGTGAAAAAGAGGCGTATATTTCAAACTTGATGTGCGATGAAAATAGATGATAGAAGATGATAAAAATGTAGAGATGATAGAAATTAGAATTTATTTTGATTTTTAAGACTGTCACAAGACAGAATTATGATGTCAAATGTCAAGTAAATTAAGACTAAAAAAGATAAAAAATAATTGAAGAATAACAAGCTATGAATAAGATTACATATATGTAGATATTGAATAAATTTAATTAATCCTATAAATTTATTCTTCTAATGTCAAAATTAATAGGAAAGAGTTTCTTGTTCCTACCACTGAAATTTTAATTTCTGGAATTTAAATCGTTTACCATTTCCACTTCTGAAACATTTTCAAATTGCAATTACAATGAAAAAATTGAAACTTCGTAATTCAATTGTAAAATCATTATGCATTAAATATTTGTTTAAAGTGACTGAAGACTCTGAAACTACTCGAGGTTTAATTTCGAGGACACGAAAACGCAGGAGTTAATAAAGCCTCTCGTGGTTCGCATTCAACTATTTACTTCGCGATATAAGGTCAACTATTTCGCAAGAATCTTCTCTTTAAGTTGCTCCCAAAGACGGAATTTTGACTTCGTCGGAACAATGGAAAAAGTATGAAAAATGGAAAAATCGCAAAAAATTCCCGTTGTTTTCCGTTTCAACCATTTCTATCATTGATCATCTCAGAATTCACTTCTGAGGTCCAGCTACTTCTTTATGTGCAAATAAACACAGTGCCAACTATCATTATTCCTCGACTTGTACCGACTAGATAACATTGGTATCTAATAACGTTGGTATCCTGCAACGCAATTTGTTTGTAAAACATGATAATACCTTGCGATATGGTGTCGTTCATAGGACGTTTCAATTTTCAATATGTAAAATTCAAAGTGACTGTTGTGTATTACAAATAACATTTAATCCTTTTGTTTCAATAAGAACAATTCATTACACCAAATGTCTATTGAATATTGCAAATAGCATTTGATCCTTCTTTTCCAATATGTCACATTCACTACTCTGAATTCCAAATGACACTAAATCCTTTCCCATTAGGTACAATTCGTTACACCAAATATTTATTGAATATTTCGAATAACATTTGGTTCTTTTTCCGCAATATTAAAAATTCGTCCGACTATCTATTCAAAATATGATTATATAAATCTGTCTCTTTTCGCCATACCATTTTAATCAAAAATATTGATATAATGAATTTGGATACTTATAAAGATTATTACTTTTGATGTTGTTGTGTGATGTGTTGTGTAAAAATTTCTTCATGCCTTTTCGTTCTTCCAAATATATATAACGATAAAATTTGCTGCGGCAAGAATCTTAAAAAGTAACATTTACTCATAAACCCTGAAGAATCGTGATAATAAAACGCAACAGATGTTGCAAGAATTTCGCACAACACAGTACGCAACAAGATGTTTCGTAAACGCGCAGGTGTATAAGTTTCATGAGCAAGTAGAAAAAGGTCTGGTCCGGTAATATCGATCGGAAGTTAAAGAAGTTTAGAACCGCAGTTCTACGCTCGGCAACTGTGCCGCTGATGTTTCGAAAGTTAGCAAGGGTGCGCAGACCTGGCGCGTATTTAGCCCTGGCTATAGCTTTTCTATGGGGAAGGCTGGGCTTTTACGTGGAAAACGACTATTACAGCCGGCCGGCTCTCTGCAATGGCCGAATCGAGATCCAGGAAGCAACTTCGCGACTGAGTTTTCACGAGGATCCGCCTTGGCGGTAACTCGCGTTTCGAACCCGCTTTTCCGATAATCCGAACTTCCTAAAAGCGCCGCTGTATATTTTCCGGCGAGTAACTTTCGCCAGTATGGAGCGGAGTATCCGCCTTCTCTCTCTCTCTCTCTCTTTCTCCACCCCTTTCAGTCTCCTCCACACACCCCACCCTCTTCTCAAAAGGTTATGCTTTTCAGGTTTTACAACAACCACTATGCGACGCAAACTCGTTCCCAGATTTTGCCTAGGATATCTTGAACGACACACGAAGCACCTTGGCTCGCGCACACAGGATTCAAGGATAAATTCAAATTGGCTTGTTTACTAAACCATTGATTGCCAATGCTCGGACTGCATCAATTTTTCAGCGGTTTCTACTTTATTTGCCGTTGGAATGAGCTTTTCAGACCATCTCGTTTTATCTTTGATCGGGCGCTTTTTAGACTGTTAAGAGTCCTTTCTTTGATCGAGACGACTCGTTTAATGGAGGGTTCCTCGAGAACTCGTTCTTTTGAGAAAAACTGAGGGTTGTAAAATGGGGGTAAAATGATGGTAGGTGGATTACAATGGATTGTTAGTTTTGTAGGTTGGGTGAAGGATATTGATTGTTTTAACTGAGATCTTCATTAATTAGCCTATCTGTGACCTCTTATATGATGTTCTATTAATTGATAATAGCAGTAAATTGATAACTGACATGGGTGGATAAGTTTCTATCACATAAATTGCTTTCTATCATTTTTTTCAATTTTTCTTGAAGGATGACTAACTAACTGATCTGTATAATTTGTACATTTTCGTTTCATTATCAAATATGTTGCTGTTATATCTATAAGGGAAATTATTAATGCTAATAATTTATAACTCATAGCTCCGAACTGACGGATTCATTTTTTAAATTTCTTGTTTTATAGTTTCTCCCTTATTAGTCGATGAGCCTGACAAAAATGATTTGACGTGACAATTATGATGCGGTGCCAATTACCCGGTATTAATATTAATATATCCAACATAAAAACCGATAATTAGAAATCAACGATGACATCGTGGAGCGATGTGTTTGTAATTTCCAAGAGTGGTCAGGGTTCTGATTACACCGCGTTCTGATGGAAAAAATGCGCATCAGTGAATGCGCGACAGACAGGACACGTCATAAACCTGATCGTTTAATGAACGCGTTCCACTGTCTGCGCAACGAGTATTAAATTCCTCGGCGTCTATATCGTTCATTTTTCACGTATTATCAATATTTCAAGAGCAATAAGTAGAAGGCGAATGGGTACGATGCCCTTTAAATTAGAATCATTATTAAATTATTGAGAAACGAAAATTAGTTAGCTTGAGCTATTCGTAGTTGAAGGAAGTAAAACGTGTTTTACAAATAGTACATGGCAAACGAGCAATGTCTCCAATTGTACAAAAGGATCCAGCGGAAGTGTTCAAGCAGCGAACTTTAGAACGGATCTACGAATACTCGAAATTGACTTTGTAAGATGCTTTTACGAAATCTCAGGTCACCTATGTGCTACGGATAGACAAGAAGTATTCAGAGACAGTTACAAACACGAGACGTTCCAACTTTGGCACATTCTGAATATGTCAATCACAGGGAATTTAATGAAAAGGGTATACTGAGCATATAGATTAACATATTAATACGAGTAAGGAATATTAATTTACTGACCTGGAAATATTTAATCTCCAATATTTAGCAAGCAATTTACTGTCCTGGAATGCGACCTCTTAAGTTCTAGACTCTTACGAAATATCAAGGATGCCAGGTATTTCATCTAAATTGAGGATTTCTGTTAACTTTCCTACTTTGAAAGATCCGGAAAATGTTATAAAGAAATTCTTTCCTCCGAAGCAGCAATTATTTTTAACGAAGCCTCGAGTGAAAAGAATTTATTCTATATTCTTTCATGTATTATAAAATCATCCCATTTGTACCATCAGTATTAGAACACTCTGTATATAGATAGATTCTACGTATATAAGACTAATAACACTGAATGCATGCTTAAAAAAAAAAAAATAGTGTGGAATGAATTTATTACTTAACCTAATGCTATAACGGTATTTCGATTTGCAAATTATTCTCAGCTATCCTAATTACCACAAACATGAATTTAAGAAATACCCACGCGTACTAAACTGCCAGACGCTTTTAACTCAAGTTCTCGACAATGGCATAACGTGGAAGAGCTGGCGCCTCATCGAGCGCGCGAACGGCACCCAACAAGCTCGTGAAAGCGTTTCGAGGTCTGAGCGCGAGACTTACCCAGATTTCCTCGACACGAGCACGGGGAATTAATATCGCGCACGATGCATGAAGATCGTGGTCGACTTGCGATACGGAATGACAAACGCGAACGTGCACTGTTCGGAGACGTATATGCAAATACAAGGCAATGGAGCTAGTGTAGTTCAAGAAAAAAGAAACGAAACAACCATCTGGGGAGGAATAAATCAGCCGTGAATCGGAATTGTTCAAGGGCATACCATGTGTCTACCATAATCGTAGAAAATACGCTGTAAATCTGACCGTGACAACTATGCCCGGTATTCCTACTCGAGCGTTCGGCTTTCGCGCTTTGCAAGCAGCCAGTATGTGCAAATCGTGAGTCAGGAACGGCCACGTTTTCCACTCCCGAATACACGTTGTATTTCCGCGCTGGTAACTTGGTAGACCGACATCGACGCCGCCGGTTAATTTACCTTTCGCTGCTTTAAACGCTTTCGTTTCCGAATACATAGATCGTACGATCCGTCCAAACCGGTAGCCACGAATTATTTCATTGGGGTTTGTTAACGCGGTTGCTGTAGAACGTTCTCGATTGCTTCGTTGTGGCTTTCTTGTGAAGTTCTCGGATTTGTAGATGCACAGATTCGAGAGGAAATTCGTTTCCATTCTTTTTGGTGTTGTAGTGGAATGGCTGAACCTGTTCAATTCGATTTAGTGCTTAGTAGTAGTTGTACGATGGTATCTTTATTTGCGAGAAGCGTTTGTGATGTACAGATTGGGGTAATTTGTGTTGATATGGAAGAAACACACGTATAATCATTTAATATTTATATATATATAATTTCTAAATTTAACGTGCATAATTAATTTGCTTGTAACATGTATGAATACCAATAAAATGTATTAATGTTTAATTCATTTATTTAACATATTATTTTATGATATTGAGAATATGTATGTATATAATTATTAAGAAGACTGATAATAAGAACCATTCTCAAAAACGATAAAATACTCTGGCACCTTCAACGTCTCTTGAAAATTTGTTTTTAATTTTGCTGCAACAAATATTTCAGAGAAATAATTTATAAAATATGAAAAGTTTTCGTAAATCTCATATACGAAGTTGTTTCTTAAGTATCCGAAGTTAATACTTTTTCTGAAAACTTCGAACAAAAAAGAAATATCCAGCATCTTGTTCGTTCACTTTCTTATATTCAGTGTTTACAAGAACTTACTGTCGAACAATAGAAAAAGGAAAAAGATTCAATTAAACGATTGTCTGTATTTTAAGGCCACGAATTTAAAACAATAACTCATAGTTGATTTAACAGATACGTAGGGAATTTTTTTACGAATAGTTATAGAGAGACAACAAATTGTGAAATTTATCGATATAGAATAGCTGGTATATGATACATAAAATCTGAGACACGTTGAATACTTTTCATTGCTTTACTTTCCTTATTATTTTTGCATAAATAGATTGTTATATTCGTATTACACATGTCTTATAACGTAAAATACTATACAAAATATAATAAAGTTTGAATTTACTAATAAATATAACGTGTAAGTGCCTCAATACTTTTTCTAAAAATGAAATAAATAATTGTGATAAACTTGATACAAATTGGCTTTTGTATTGTTCATTTATCATCTATTCAAATATTTAATATTTCATAACATTTATTTCAAAAAATTCCTGTCACTTTTAACCTCTTTTAACGTAGATTACCTTTCATCCATTTCATAATTCATTTCGTCCAATTATTTAAACTTTAGCTGGGAAAAATTTGAAGTAGACAAATTTTCGAAAAAATGGTCATCCCTTTCCCTACGGTAAAGGACTTTAACGTTCGCAGAGGCGTATCGCAGGAGCAATTCATTCGAGGTGTCAGTCTCAGCAGTGTACGCGGAGGTTAGGTTAATTGTTAGGTGCATAAATCGGAGAGGTCGTCGTCGGAAAGCAAATCTTTCGTTCCGAATATTTTACCGGCTAATCTGAATAATCCTTTTGGCCCGCAATCTCGGTAATCCCTGTAACACCCTTTCTCATTCCATTCCTATATTTCCCTTTCTAGCTATTCTTTTGAAAATACTCTGCCATCCCAAACGTTTTCGTTTAATTCCGAATGATAAATTATTCGCCGTGCGATCAATTCCGTTTAGGATGTCATCGAATCTGAAAATTGAAATTGGCGCGACGACGCAAGCAAATTAGTTGCTATACTAGCTACTAACCTTTTAGAGTCTGACGTATAACGATATTACAATTCTCTGTATTCATTGTGATAGAGAAAATAAACTGTCTCTCTCGTGTGATTTTATAACCATCCTAAGATCTTTCCTAGTTATACAGTCACAGAGCACAAGATACAGTGTGACCAAATTTGATTAGAAATCTATAAAATCGACTAGATTTTATTCTATCATTTTATTCTCTCATATTAAATGATACATTAATTGTATATTTTTGTAGTATACTTTTATTACTATTCATTTAATATTCCAATTGTTTAAGTAAAAGAATAATGTTAAACGTGTACGATACCGCTAAAAATCGCAAAACACGTATACAAAAATTACATTGCAGTTACCCGCCGGGAAAGATAATATGCAAATCTAAAATAAGAAATAGAGAGAAACTATAAATTCTAATAATATTAATTCTTAGAAATGATAAGCGCTCCTAATCACGGAATAGAACGTGTATTGAAATCTTAATTTAAAAAACTGCAAAGGAATCACGCCTGTATCGTGAATCTGGCTTAACCTTAATTGTTCCTGATGCTTATAACGACATTAGAACACACTGTACTCATTGTAATAAAGGAAATGCGTTTTAAGGCGAAATAAAGCTGCGGTCTTATATCATCGTAAATGAAAGAAACGTTCGTAATTAAGGTTCGCGGAATGAGACAGTCTTGATCTTTAACTACCATTACAGTTCGATGCTTCTAGTCTCTGCTCTGTTCCACTTTGCATTCAGGAAATTGAAGTTTTAATTAAAATTAAGATCTTTGAATTTTTAAACAGTTATAATTTTTAAAGCTAAGGTATTTTAATTTTTGAAAAGGTACAATTTTTAAACTTGTGATATTTCAGTCTGTAGTCTTGATTATTGTACTAAAAAGATATTGCATAAGATTGAGGAATTGCATATTCTTCAATGTATGTGTATTTGGTTTAGTATTTACAGTATTTAGCTTTATTAATAAATGTGAGCTTGATATATTACGCTAGAAGAATAATATCTATATATGAATGAACGAAAAGAGCAAATTTATCGAAAGATCATCAACTTGGTTACACAAGCCAAGTTGAAAAACGTTCGTAATTCTCAAACCAACACGACAGATCTTTTAAAAAATTAAAGAAACTCCCTTTCGATAACAATTAACAAAACGTTAATTGTGGCAAAAATATTTAACCAGAAGATGAAAAAAATATTCGAACGAAAACCACTCAGTTAATAAAAGGAAGAGTACTCCATAAAACGCATTTTGTTTCACGTTGATATATGAATTCGTTACGGAGATACAACGGTACAAAGTGAAACGTTCAAAATCCATGAGAAGCTGAATGACAATTGAGATTCCTCGAAACGTCGTGACCCACTTTTTTCCTCTGGAAATGCGTACGTTGCGGATCGCGTGTAGTAGCGGCGCTAGTAGTAGTAAAAAACCGCTGACTCAGCGTTCGTCACTGACCACCGCACGAGCGGTCCGCTTGGACTAGGTCAGTGACTGTGCGAGCGAGAAAGAGATCCGATTACGCGAAAAGGACAACGATAGCGACGCATCCGAAATGGCGTTCCACTTTAAACGATGATATCTCCGAAACAGAATGCCCTATAAATATGAAACAAAAAGCATTTTAAAGGAGAGAGATTTCCTTTTCAAATAGCATTAATTACGATCCGCTGCGTTCTTATGATTCCTCTTTGTTATTAGGTAAAGAAACGCAGCGTTTAATACTATCTGTGCTATATTTATAAGAAGTAGATCTAAATGAATGGTTCGAGAAATGATATGCAAATGGGATAAAAGTGAATGTATTGGATTTCGATGATACGCGATGAAAGTGAATGTGTTTTCAATTTTCAATACTCATTTAGCCGTAATGTATTGTAATATGGACTTTCAGAGATTCGTTTCATTATATCATTGTATTCGCATGAATTATCATTCATAGTATTGAAATATTGAAATGTAATTTACAGTATTGATTTGTATTAAAATGTAGGTTGAAATTTTAGAATAGTCCATAGATGAAGTATGTACGATATAAATGAAAACGTAGATGGAGGATGAACGAAGTCGCAAGTGCATATTAAACCAATAAGCAAGGATTATGTATAATAAATAATAAGTATTAAAGTACGGGAACAAAATATTAATCAGCCAAGTTTGCAAACGTTTGTTCACATTAGTCCAGTATCTTTATTCGAAGTGAATACTTAATAAAAAATGGATACTTAAAACAGCACATACGTAAAGTCGAATAAATGGAAGACTCACAACTTCATTTCAAACTTGAAAAGATGTTTCACTCAAAGTTAAATAACACGTCTGGATAGACAAAGTGATTTGGAACAATTAATCTGAAAGAAGCTTAAGATTTAGGTACAAATATTCCGATTTTGAATTAAAAAGTTAATACGGGAAACGATGTAAGTACCATAGGTAACATAGAAACAAAAAATACATTTCTCTTAATTTCCCTATTTATAGTACAATTGATGTTCTATTCCAATAAATCTAATCCAACTCTACAGTTCCACAGAAATTCCATATTCCCTCCAATTAATCCCTGTAAATTTATAATCCTTCAAAGAACTCACCACCGCAATTCCTTCGTTAAAAACCAACGTCTGCAGAATCGCATACACAGGATACATACATTTCTCATAAAATTGGTCGCAAGTCAAAACGCGTACCACATACACGACCTGGTTCCAGTGCAGCAACTCTGATCACAGGAAAGTCAGCCCATTGCGGAATTTCGCGATACGATCAGCGGGGTAATTTGTAAAATAGAAGAGCGACGAGCGGTAGTGCTTGGACATTACGTATTCTCCGCGTGGAACGTGGACGTGTAAGAGAGTCGCGAATTCCGCAGATGATGTAAATTACGTGGAAATATTTCAACAGTGCGCAGCGACGAAGCCACGACGCGAGTCTACCTTTATCACGGTATCGGTGAAATTCAAGTCCAGGGCCGTTGGCAACGAAGGACAGAGGGAGAGAAGCGAAATTTATCATCGCCATTACGTTACCATTTCAGGCACGTTTGTGACCGAGTGCCTTATACTTCAGAAGACGGTTACTTTTCCAGACACGTCTATAGCTATAGTATATCCGGATATCATACAGCTCCGGCGAAAATGCATACGCTTTTATCTTTCGCCACGACCTGACGCGACTTTTCATAATGGAAGTCCCGTCAATCATACTTGTCCCCTTTACCAACCATTCTTTTTGTTTCCTCTCTGTCTGTCTCTCTCTCTTTCTTTCTCCTCTTCTTTTCTTTTTTTTAATTTGTGTTCCACAATTCCTATCGCAAATTCGTGGCAGCGCTTGATGAAAGTTTATGAAAATGTATTTGGAGAAGAAAATAGAAGAACGTGTATCACCAATTGCCAGGGATTGCAGCCCTCGTGTCCCGCAATAACAGAGTAAATTGTACGGGATGAAATAGACATGAAAAAATGTAAAACTCGACTACAGAGTAATACATATAGGTAGATACAGTGGCTGAAGAAAATATTCGAGCATTTGTAGCAGTTGTTTATAAAATTTATTACGCGTGTTGTGCGAAACTTTTTGATATTTCCTTAGCACTGTAATAGGAATCGACTATCAGAATTATGCTGGAAGAGTTTGAAATAAATTTGGAAACATATATAGAAATTATAAGATATTTACTACAACTACTTATATTAATGATCGACAATAAAAATGAAACTATTTGTAATACCAATTATATATATAAGACGCTTATTCATGGTGTATACCAATCATTTATTAAATATTTGTCTGCAATAAATATCTTGTAACTTCTACATAAACTTTCAAATCGCTTTCGAATTTTACCAATATAATTATGACAGCTGTATGTTTTGTAATACCAATTATATATATAAGACGCTTATTCATGGTGTATACCAATCATTTATTAAATATTTGTCTGCAATAAATATCTTGTAACTTCTACATAAACTTTCAAATCGCTTTCAAATTTTACCAATATAATTATGACAGCTGTATGTTTTATATAGCACACACAATATGTATGTATGTAAAATTTTCCTGTGACAAGTTAAATAATGTCGCGAGTCACTGTATATCCGACTGTTCGTTGGAATAAGGTGATCCAAACATTAACCGTATTTAAATGAAACGTGATTTTTTTCAAACAAGTGCTTTTGTTCATTCTTGGATACCATAGGAAAATGAAGGATTTCGGATAGATTTACGATTCGAGATTGTGTAATGTGTATAGACGGTATAGAACAAAGGCTGGAGGTTTCTTTGAAAGGAAACAAAGTCCATTTTCGCCCAAGTCTTCGGTGTTAAATGGAAACAGAAAAACAATGCGTGTATAACACCTTTCGTAAAAATACAGATAAAAGTACGGTAAGAGAATTCTACGTTAATGACACTCCTTTGTTTTCCCGCGAACTCGTAACGAACAATAGCTGGTGGAGTCAATTGCAGCGTCGAAACAAATACGTTTTAGACACCTTCGAACCTATGTTTCGTACTAATTTGAATAAATACCGCTGCGTTTTAACAGCTCCCCGACTGTTTTGTTTTAACCTTCCGATTGCAGTCGAAAAGATATTGGCCGACAAAGTCATCTTTGTTTAATTTGGTAATGGAAGAAATTTTATGAATGTAAATGCCGATGTTTGAGCAAGCCGCGTTAGCTTTCATCATACTTTGATAACGCGAACGCGAAATGGAACTGTAAGGAAGAGCAAAACGAAAAATGTAGTTGATGTATTAAAGCTAAAGTAACTTTATGCGGAATTCTATGGGTAAATTGGGATTGACACGCAATCACTGATTTTTCCTGTCTTATATTTCATCGCTGCCATTGCATGCTAAAAAATGTCGATGTGTTTCATAAATCCTTCCTCGACGAGATATCCACATGGTATTATAACGAGTAGTAATTTTAGTTTCTTATTTTGTGCGTATAAAACATATTATGAATGATATAAAAATATCGCGACGGGAGTTTATTGGATAATCTGATATGATTTTATGAATCATTAAGAAGAATCGAATTCGTTAAAATATGTGTATTGAAATTTAACGAACATTTTGCATCTCGATTTATGACTTTTCTTTCTTAACAGATTTGCTTAATGTGGCCGCCAGAACATACGAGGAACATTCAGTTCCAAAAGTGTGTCACCTCGTTAAAAGGATTGAAGAAGATTTCTCATTTCGCGGAGGGCCTCCATACATTTTTCTTCTGTTCTATTTTTCTTGACATGACGCGCTCCAGCTCTCAGCCACATCGTTGTTAAATTTAAATAATACAATTTCGAATTGCATTTGAGATAGTCGGATGAAAATTTCATCTGTTTGGATTAACCGAATTTTAATCGTATCTTTGAAATCCGAACAGTTTATTAACAGTTACAATTTCCAAGTAGAACGGAGAGTCACTTTCTACATCTTGTTCTTGTTTTAGTTTTTATAATTCAAATTCACGTTTACCCTTTTCCTATTCATCTCTTTCCTTTTTCGAACAAAACGAAACAACCTCCTTCGTGTTTTACGTAAAACAGTTTTAAGTAAGACCTTCTGCAGTAAGCAATTTATTTCTACAAACATGCTAATTAAAAATCTCGTAGAAAAGAAGGAGCAATGAAATTACAATTAACAATGCATTTTCGCGTGGTTTCCGCAAATAGAAAATTATTCCAATGTTTTGTGACATTACGCTACTGGCCATGGATACCAGAAAACTGAAAACGTGCTTTATTGAAGAATTTATTTTAAAAATTAATTACCTCACAGTCATATTGAAGTGCACGGAGAATATCTATCTAGTACAAATATTATAAATAATTTAATTTTCTGCGTGTAGTAACATGAAAAAGTTTTCTAAATAACTAGGAAATAAAAACAATGAAGAGTATTAAATCTGTATTAAATGTCGTTTTGCACGATTGAACTAATGTTGTTTTTACGAGTTTTTACGAGCGAAATTTGACAAGTCACAAGTTACAAGTTATCAGTATTAATAAACATTTTTACATAATATTAGCAAGTTTATAAATGAATGAAATTCAATTTTTTCACATACATTCTATAAATTACATGTTATCTGATATAATCTCTCCTATTAGGATAAGAAAAATTATAAAATAGCAAAAAACGAATCTATTATCTACATGTAAAACTTGTCAATTTAATAACATTATTAGTTGATAAATTATTGTTCAAGAGATGCCCTGGTGTCCTAATAATATTTATTACTGCCAATATGCACACCTTTCATGATATAAGAAAGACGCAAAATGATAATATCGACGTTGCATCATAAACAGTGTATATAAAAGTCCTGGTTAAAAGATCGGCGATTTCTTGTTTTGCCCGCTCGTTCCTTTCAAAACGAGCCATTAACCCTGGTTGCATTATGATTTTACACTCATGCATAAAACGTATGTAACAGTGCATAGCACATCATCGTGTCTGCTAACGAACCCCTTGCCAACGTGCTCGTGACGAGGGTCGCAGAAAGAAAATGCTCGTTTGCTCGTATCTCGTACGATTGCCTTGTCTGCGCGCAGCGTCCCGCATTCGCGACTCTTTTATTAGTCTCGCAATTTTTCTAACACGACAGTTATCGTTCTCTTGAATGGAGGATATTATACCGCGTGGGAAAATTCAATAAAGTATTACCGATTCGGTGTCATGAGTTTTGTTCAGGTCGCCTGTATATAAATATATCAGTCGGACAAACTATTTGCTACTTTTGAGGATACTGATGAATATCTGGTTTATTTTGGACATATTAGTAATTCATTGTGAGTAAACTGAGTCGGTGCTAAGCGAAAGTCAATCTCCTTGGAATTCTTTCCTTCGAATTTCTACTTTTGGCGATAAATTTTAAACATTTGACTTAAATAACAGTTAGAGGTATTCCAGAATTTCTTCACATTTTTGTGAAAATTTAGAAGTGTGATAAAGCACGTTTGCTTTTTAAGCAAACTCTCCCGCTTGGAAGCAATAGATAGATAGAAGCAATAGATGAAAATCGAAATTATGTTCCCCGGTAATAAATATTGTCAATGCCTTGTGTTGGCAAATAATTGTTTCGTTTGCTAAGTACATAATGGATTCTACGAGCATTATGTGAGCTAATAAAATTATTGGGTGGTTGGTTGAATGCGTGGCCGACTCGGCCCTGGCGAGAAACGAAAATGTTCGTGTCAACACTGATCATAAAGTATCTACGAGTTAATTGTCGACAAAGTTCTGAGTAAATGATTTCCTGGTTATGTCTTTTTTTATTAACTGATAGTCAGGAAATATTGGTTCGTTGATAGGTCTTTTCTCTTTAGTAAATGCGTGAATAAAATCTGTGTCTTGCAATCGATGGTACAGCTGAGAAGATATTGATATGAAAGAGGTAACAAAAAAATATACAATAAGATTTTTACGCACGTAGTTTGAAATTTTTGCTTTGAATGTCTGTACTTCACTACTGCATATACCTCAAGTGAATGGATCTCGCTGTACATTAATGTTTCTGTTTATCTGTGTTTACTGTATCGCGTAATAGAGAGTATGCAGTAAAATACAATATTCACACACGATAAATTTTATTACTTTGTAGTAAAATAAATTTTATATCTCACAGAGATTTAATATAAAAAACAGGCTTATACGTATTCAACAAAATGGAAAATGTTTTCACTATTGTACATTTTCCGAACTACTAACATTTATCTTGAATTTTCCTGTTTTACTGTGTATTTCCCAGCACACAAACATAAACAAGAATATCTACAAGAAAGTTTATTAAATCGAGATATACAGGGTGCGCCGTTAGAATTCGGACAGAATTCAATTTGTAGTTCCCACCATATTAGAATTCAGATGTTTGTGCTGATTGACTCTGAAGTTAGTTAAATATGTCAATAAGTCTTCTATAACCTCAAAATGACAGAACTCGTTAAGCAAAACCCGGAATACGATAGAAGAGCGGCGATTATAGAAAGTCTTCGCGCCGGGAGAACGCCGGTCGAAATTATAAAATTCTTTAGCTACCCAAGATCGACGGTATACGACATTGCTAAGAGATACGCAGCCTCAGAGTGGTTCGAGAAGGGTTCTCCTTCTCCGGCGAGAAAAGTTCAGGTTAGGGAAAAATCAACAAGGACGCCAGAAATTATTCAAAGGGCCCAAGACATGATTTTGGAAGATCCGGGAACTTCTCTCCGAAAATTAGCCTCCGTCTTGGGGGTGAGTGAAACGATTGTCCGTCGAATAGCTCAAGAGGATCTTAGATATGCCTCCTACGTTCTCAAAGTCCGTCAGATGCTCTCCGAGGCCGCCAAGCTTAAAAGATTTGCCCGTTGTCATTTGATTCTGTGTTCGTTAAAACACGAAGCTGCTCCTAACAGTCCCGACCTAAACCCATTGGACTATTACGTGTGGGGCGTTATCGAGAGACAAACTAATAAATGCAGGCACCCCAACGTCAACTCCCTACGAGCTGCTATCGAGTCAGAATTCGCGACAATTAAACGCGACCAGTTGAAGTCAGCGTGCTCGCGCTTTAGAGCAAGAATAGAGCAGGTCATAGAGGCAGAGGGTGGTTACATAGAATAAAAGTTCTCAGCAAGGACCCTTTAAATGAGATATAACAACATTTTCATGTGTTTTTGTGTATTGACTTAAATAAACAACTTTCTGCACAAAACTTCTTTTGTCCGGATTCTAACGGCGCACCCTGTAGTTAAATGAATAGTTAATTGGGGGATGAGAACAGTAGGATTGGAGAATATTTAAAGTACGCGTTAATGACTTGATAAGGTGTACGCACCACCATTGACTATGAATACGATTATTGAAGATAAAATATGCCTTTAATTTAATTTTCCAATCAAATTTGTTTTTTGAGTAAAAACAGGGCACCATATCGCGTCCCATTATTCGCAAGTTTTAGTCGCAATAGCAAAAGGTGCATTTGGTAATTAATTAATAATTAGGAGGTAGTTTCAATAAATCTTCGCCATCATTGCATATATCATAAAGTCGTATGAAGTCCACGACATTATAAATTTGCCTGATATCCAATACTGCACATAACAGTTACGAAATTCAATATTACAGTTAATAATAATAAACTCTATTAGCGCCTAAAGGCATGACCCATATTATTTCTCTCTTATCGGTGCTAACAGTAGTGAACATAGATGTTATTATTGTGATCCGGAGTGTGATAACTAACTTTTAGTTGTATGGTGTTTTAATGAAGGTAAATTTGTAATTGCATTCATTATATTCTAATAAATATTTTGCAATACAATCGTAACACATGTGTTGCATAATCTATAATCAAATTTCGTAGAATTCGCTGATTAAATCTTAAAAACCATGTCTATGTGTTAGTCCGTTTAAATCATTTTCGTAGGTAAAAAACTTTTATCAAATTCTCCTCTCAATAAACAAGTACAAGGATGTCAAAAAATAATTTTGCATTGAAAGCAATGCTGCATTATGTTTAACATATTCATTGATAACCCGGCATATGTTGCGTCGACTTAATTATTGAATTAATATTACTGACTCAATTATTGTTCGATAAAACAACTTTAGAAAGTCAAAGAAAATAGTAGCCAGTGCATTGTAGCAAACATTCTTACTTAAACTAAAGAGATTTCTGGTGAAGAATGAATGCAACTTCAGAGGTGAGTTAATTATTAGTAGCAACGAATATGTTAAAGGCTACTACAGATGAAATTTTATCCCATCTGAATTTTATTCTACTACTATTATTCAGTAATGATAATATCTTAATGATATTTATTAAGTTGTCCAAAAAGTTTTTTCTGTTTTACAAGAAAATAATAGATGCACAATATTTTTTGTTTCATTTTATTTTGTTGAATTACATACGATCCGTTTTGTTCCAATAGAATATAATATAATTGCAAACAACAACTCTGTTAGTCTTCATCGAGTATCGAATAATAGTAAATTATCTGATTACATTTGTTCAACTTTATTCATTTCTAAACTACAAACATGCATTAGGATGGAATTTCATCCATAATGACATTTACGTAATTTCCTTTGACGATGTATACTACAAGTTAACACAGTAATTTCAGACGCCGCCCAAAACCAAGTGGGTCGATCATACGTATATCCTGAAATAACAAACGAGCATAATAGCCTCGAATTCTGTGAACAATCTCGTCACGGGACAAGCGTCTTGTTACGGCAATAAATAGAGGACCTAACCATACGCCCGAAACAACGAATAATGCAAGAAATAATATTGCATGCAACTGACAGGAAACGAAAGACAGTTTGCGTTGTGAAATAGAAGGCGACAGGATAATGAACGAAGATTACGAACGCGTCCCGTTCAGAGACTAGCGCAAGTCTCACGCTGACTTCGCATTAAGATACATTCACTTTCCGTCGTGGCGCACTCTGCGTACGCCAATAGACGTTCATCGTCTCGTCGATAGCTACGTGTTACATTATTCGCGACCAACGCGACGCACATTTCCATTCCCAACATCTAGTTTTCATTCAGCAAGTAACCTCGCCCCAGGTCTACGGTCTTGAATTCGTACCGACTGTTGTGTCCCAGTTCCACCGAGGGCAATTGTGACTGTAGTGTACACGGAAACGACGCGTTTAGTCTGACTAAACGTTCACAAGATTAGTTGTTTAGTTGGCTAATTTGCTCGATGAATGCGTACCTTCATCCTCCTTCCTGTTTCCGTAAGACTTGTCAGGGGTGATTAACATGACTTAGCCCTTTCCCATGTAGTGTAATAAATTGGTGGAAAATTAAAATGTATTTTGATAATAATTATTTTTTGATCATTAATATTGTTGTTTCTATATTTCTTGTGTCTAGACTGCGGATTTTTATGCAACTTTATATCTTTACAAACACAAATAAAACAGTGGAATACAGGCAGAGAACTTTTTTATGTAACTGGATTTTATGTGAATACTATTTATTTTCGTATCTTCAAAGTGCATAAAAATGAGCAGTCTATTGGTATCAATTATAAGAAATACATAGTTTTAAGTCTTGGTGGGCATGAGAATTTTAAGAATTCCGTGCTATGATACAAAATAAATTCAATATTTAGTTGTGCGAACATGAACGTTTGATTTAATTTAACTTTCTGCTTCAATCTTTCTATCTCAAACCAATTTCCTTCAAAATTGATTCCGCTTGTGTCAATCTTCGAGCAAGGGAAATGAAAGAAAAAAGAGTCAGATAAGGATAGAAACAGATATCTCAGCACGTAACGAACACTACAATTCGAAACTCCTTGAGGTTATAAAGACGATTAACAATTTAACGTAAACGTTTATTTTGCACGTAGAACGCGTATCAAAGGATGAAACTTTCGAAGAGAAGATGGAACTTGCACGAGCTCTCGGAGCACGTCTCTCTGTCGACTTCTATCTTGACTCTCGATCCGTGATCTTTGAATTTCAACGAGGAACGTACATATGTTCGTTCCTTTACCGTACACGTATGCAACGCGTAATGTGACATCGTTGGGTGGTAACTTCGATACAACCTGCACCATCCTCTATATTACAGGATTAAGATTAACGTGTACAATCCCCCTTTTTTATCGTGCGCCATCCTATTTTTAATGCGCCTATTACACTCCAAGCTATAAAGACGAGTTATTTCGACGGGCGAGCGTATTTTTTCGGTCCGGTTCTAACGAGAATCTCCCGTGTTACCGAGATTCTACGCGAATCAGCAATATGCTGCTCATGTTAGCGAGAAAAATTCAACGTATGCGGTAAATACGAGAGAGACCACGAATTTTTAAAATTTTTGCTGCAACAAAAAAACAAGTGTTTTAAAAACTTTTTTTGTAGGTATGATGTACAATATGAAAAAACAAGATGGTGAAAAC
The DNA here is from genome assembly GCF_905332965.1 of Bombus pascuorum. Classification (NCBI taxonomy): domain Eukaryota; kingdom Metazoa; phylum Arthropoda; class Insecta; order Hymenoptera; family Apidae; genus Bombus; species Bombus pascuorum. The sequence continues at coordinate 11,141,226 of NC_083496.1, read as the reverse complement.
TATGATCTATACTTTTTATCTTGAATCCTTTGAGAGAAGATAACAATAAAGAAAAGTAGAAAGGTTTGTAGAATTGTAAGATTTATGGGATAAAATTAATTCCGATATCTTCCATTCTAGTGTTCATGGGTATTTAGACATATAAAGACCTGCTTAGATGATAGACGTTGGATAAACGATCTTTTATAATTTTATAATTCTTAATTTATAATATTCATTTGTAAATCTTTATTTCCCTACGAAATTTGACATTATTATGCGATTATACAATCGATTAACACTAATAGATTATAGATAATTTATGATTTCCATAACACCGGTAATAATGTTGATTTAATCACGCAAGAAAGGCCAGATGTTCAAATTTCATACTTATGGTCAATAGTGCACGTGATATATTGATCGGAAGCTCTTCAACTCTTTCTTCTGTCAGTTAGCGACGAAATTAATGTCTGCTAATACATTTTGGCACGGTCATAGCGAAATTCGTTACCTATTGTATGGTTAAATCGAAGTTTCCTGAACAAACAAAGTTGTACGGGTTGTTGAAGCTGTTAGACAGAACGTTAGGGAAAGTTCGAGGCCCTTATCGTCCCTTCCTGTGCGGGCACACGTGCCAAAATTTCCCGATGTTCCCGAAAATAACAAGTTGCTGTCACAAGAGCTTCGATTATAATTTGCCCCACTTGGCCCATCATAATACAGTGTTTCTGTTGTTGTACATAACTTCTGCGATTTACATTCATATCTTCAGTTGTATTAAAACACGAAAAAAATCAAAAGCAGAAGTATCGCTCCAATATACAGTATCGCACGGAAGTATTTGAATATTCGTAGATACCTTTTATGAATATATTATGTATGTTAAACCAGACGTTTTGAAATTTCATTAGCACTGCTATGAAACACCACTGTCATGCTTATATTGGTAAATTTTTAAAACAAATCTGATATTCAATATAAAATATCCAAGTTTCATGGGCATCCTAAAAGTATTTAGGCAGTCAGTCATCCATAAGAAAATTTTGTAATAAATATCTTGCAACTTCTATATACATTTTTAAGTTCGTTTCAAATTTTACCAGTATAATATCACGGTAATGATGTCTCGTTATACTGCTAACGAAATTTCAACATTTTTTATATACCAGACACAATATATATATATATAAAAGCTTTCTGTGCCGAGTATGTATGCATATATTGGAAATTATAATAATAACGTGCAAAAATAGCGCAGTGAAAATTATAAAAATATATGAAAAAAAATGTTTCAGATAATAGCAACCTGAAAAGTAGTTCGTTGGCATTCTTTAGGTTCCCATCCTGTTATCTTGGTATCATAAAAAATAAAGGAAAACACCGTTCATTTTTTCGAAGCTTGCTCGGTGGGAAACGAGGCCGCTCGATGACAGCGTAAAAAGGGCGTGAATTTATATCGCGTTACGCGGATAATTTATTTTTCAAGAAAAAGGAGCTTCCGTTCGCAACGGCCGGTTCACGGCCCGTGGAGTTTATCGCATTAATTCAAATTTATTGGGAAAAGTGCGCGTGGGTGAACGTGGCCGCTCGGACGGTTCAGAAGTTATTCGGCGTAAATCAAATCCTTTACGGCCGTCAGATGCAAAAGTCGTATTCTGAAACAATGCCCTCCAAGTAATGTCCTTTTATTCCGATTCCCTAATGCCACCGCGGGAAAAATGCACTCTGCATTTTCCGTTCGCTCTAGATCGTTGCATTTTTCCACGCTTTTCTGCATCCTTTCCTTTTCTTCCATCGGCTTTGTCTTAGTATCGCAACTCGAATTCAGTTAGAGTTCATATTATTCCATCCTAGAGCAAGGTAGAGTTATTCGACGAGAGGATATTTGAGTCAAGCGAAATAAGTTGCCACGAAATTTGCCAAATTATGTACATAACATAATTATGAACAAGTTACAGGTGATGTTTTAAAGACAGACTATTTAACTCACCACTAGTGGTGTGATACAATGGCATAGTCAGGAAAGTTATATTTGCCGCAGAAAATTTTTATGAATATGTTATATCCACTATATGAGACATTAATGCTGTAATGAGACACGGCTATCGTAATTATTTTAGTAACATTTGAAACCACTGTTGAAAATGGAAGTTACAACTGGACACTTAATAAGAGAAATGCTATATACATAGCACGAATAGTCTGAAACATATAGTTAAATGATGGTCTCGCTAAATATTGTGGCTAATAAATATGATTACTAATTAATTATTCAAATACCCCGTTAGTTTTTACGAAATGTATGTTCGTAATAAATATCTTATATCTTCTACATGCATTTTAAATTCGTTTCAGTTTTTACCAAAATAATTGATACACGTGTCTCATTATATTGTTAAATGAAATTTCAAAATGCCTCGTACAGCATACATGACAGCTGTGTACAAGTTTTGGAACATTTTCGTGAGCCTATCCGTACAAGTTTGGTTGTTCCGTGCAAAATTCAAGATCGAATTTTAAAATGTCGAAGCTTAGGTGCCTCAACTAACTCTACCTCACTATATCTTTCTTTTTTCGAACTTTGCGAAAGCAGCTAGCATTCACCGGCTAAGACGAGTGAAATCGACGAAAGAATGCCTCCTTTTAATTCAATTCGAAGCACAATCCCGATTCTTCCAGCTAACGCGATCGTAAATAATGCATTCGCCCTGTTACTTGCCTCGTCGTTGTCGTGTTTAAAAGTGTGCAACACGGCGTTCGAGGTGAGACCGTGAGAAACGCAGCTGTGCATAGAGGGACGGAAAGGAATGCAAAGGCAAATCGTCGGCTGTAGGCGACGAAAAGCCGCGAACCGACCGACAGAATGGTTCATCGTATACATGAGATTATCCTCTAACATCTGACGATACGGCTTCAACGTTTTGATTGTGACTGAAACTCTTTCGCCTTTGTCGCGCCCTGTGGTCTATTTAGGGAGAATCGAGGTCTGACGTAACGCTAGCCACTTTCATGATAAAGTTATTCGCTCGTCAGGGAATAAAATCGTTTTATGGTATCGCGTGATCTCTCGTCGCCCCTTTGCGGTATATGCGTTATGCATTACGTTTATATTTCCCGGTGGCCCTCGTTCTCACGCGAGTTCAACGATGATAATATTCATCTAGGCCTATTTACGAAGAATCCTTGGAAAAATGCAACATTGCATGGTAAATTTTCCTGGAAGTATTTCGATTAAGTCTTATTTCGATGAAGCTTTCAAAGAAATGAATTTGATTTATTCGAGACAGATATTCGATAGTATGCAAAACACATGATTAATCCTACAACCGACTAAAAGTTTTTACGGTTTTGATACTATAGTATGAAACTATGATTTATGATGTGATGAAAATATGATTTACGGTGTGTTAAATCTTACAATCGCTTATTATGTTCCTTTCCCGTGGTCTTCATATTTAATGTGATACACTTCAATTTTAAAAATATTCGATAAACCTTGAGCACCTCAAAAATGGTATAGAGATAGTATTTTAGACAGTACGAAATCGATCCCGGACGTTTCTTGTCTGACAGTAATGGTCCGTCTTGGCGTCTGATCACAAACGTTCCTTTTCTACTTCAGCACAGAACCTTTCCCTTATTTTTTAATTTTTTACTCATGATTGAACTGTTCGTTGCTTTGTATTTTATTCGATCACATGTAATGATACTACCATTAAATATTAAATATATTTTATAATAATTTATTGTTAATGAATAACAAACATTTTTTAAAATACCAAACAAAGTATAACACATATCTAGTGTTTTCTTCAAAGAAATCTTATGAAAAGAAGATGTACGTAAAACAATTCACGTTCTAAGTGGAAGAAGCTTGGTTTACATTAATCCTAGGTGTGAAAATAAATTTTCTTTTAACAATTTCAGTCGCGAACTGCTCTTCCTTTACCCGATTATCTAACTGAACCTAACTCGCGTTGCGACTTATTTTAAACTAATCCTATTTACAAAGGTAGGTTTATTCCTCGACGGGTAGTATGGAAATAAACGGTCGCTTGTCCGAAAACCGCGCGTCGTTTATTATTTTCCGAATATTTTGGTTGTTAACGATTTATGAACTTTCCCTTCAAGGAACAAGTTACGTAACCGATAAAAAATTTTTCAACGTCGTTCTCGTTCTGTAGAAATTTCAAATAACAAGCTATGTTTCCTGACAAGCAAGCTTCATGACAGTTATTTAAAGTTTCGACGTACAAGTATTTTTAAAAAATTCTTTCATGCCCGACTATGTAAAGAAAGATAAATTGAAAACAAACAATTATAATTTTTGAAAACATAAGTATATTTAAAATATTCCGTGCCTTTCCAACGTCTTTTAAATGGACAATAGCATGTTATATTTGGCTATAATAATGACATATAAATTGTAAACAGTTCAAGTCAAGAATTTTTACCTATTCGTTTGCAACTATTAACACGTGAAACAGAAGCAAGTGCGTACGCGTTTTATAACTTGAATGAACTTAAATTAAAAAGAAACTCAAACAATATATACATAACACCATAATATATACATTTTATAAAACACATTGCCTTTTAATTGATAAAATATATTGGAATATTTCGATAACGAAAAATATTGCTCATATTAATAATAATGAAATGATGGTAATAAAGCGTGCATCGGTCATATCATTTAAAATCTTGGACAGAATATAACTCGATTATGAAATTACGGATAAAAGCATTTGGAATAATTTTATTCTTTGCTATCATTACAGTTATATGTATATATAAAAACGTGATGAAATTGGTTTTTGAAAATGATATTGCAACAAAAACATTACCAGAAATTATGAAATTATTTTATATGAAAAGCTCTTTGTATTTTGTTTTCAAATGAAATTACATGAAATGAAAACCTGAACTGGTGTAACTCCTAATTTGACAGAAAGAATACCCATATTATTACGAACTAAAATACCTAAAATTATATGTAGTGCTTAGAGAAAAATGTACCATGTAAAACAAGTAGGATATGGCCACTACTATTATTACTAACATTTTAAATAGATAATTTAAATTTATAGACGCTTGATTGCAGGAAAAGAGATGATAAAGGCAACTTCTATAATTAATTTCATCTTTCTTAGAAGTCCATAATCCTTACTATAAATTACTTACTATAAATCTATCAAAGTGTATAGATTATTATAACCAGAAGTGTACACCCACCGATTGGGAATGAACGACAAGCAGCAATAAAATCGTCTTGTAAGCAGTACTATAAAACCATAGCCATAGTGGGACGTACGAACAACGAACAATTACCGCACGACCGAAGCGTAGAAACAGCCACAAAGAAAAAAAAGCGTCGAAATGGACGGCGGTCGAATAAGCCACGGAAAATGACTACTCACAAACATTCCCCAAGGATAGAGAGGAAGAGAGAGAGAGAGAGAAAGGAAAAAAGATAGAGCCAGGCCAATTGGCTTTCAATCGAAGCCAGGAGCTACGTGGTTCGTGTTCAGTCGCGCGTTCCTTCAATGCCGTTGATTAGTAACTACTTTCGGAAATAAACGAGAACAGACGTGCGTCCGTGTGTATCCGTGTTCTATTTCTTTTCGCGGGCGAAGAAACGACGAACGACGACGACGAAAAACCAGAGACGAAGTAGAGAATTGTCGAAGCAAGAAGAGGCGAAGGAGATAAAAGGAAGGAACGAAAGTAAAGTACAGGATGAACTCTTTGTGTCGAGGGGTAGCAACCACCTTTTCCACCTTACACGAGTAACTGAATCGACCTGAAAGTGCTTATCGGCAGGGCCAGCGTGGTCTGGTTACGAGTGTGTCAGTACACGTGTACGTGTACACGTGGTGGATGCTACATGGGTTACGGATGTGTATGAAGGTGAACCGTAACGAGCAAAGGCTCGACTACGAAACGGTACAAATTGAATTTCAACGGGAACGTACCGGCTGATTCGAACGATCGTGCAACCATGGGGTCCAGTCGGTATCCAAGAGAAGAGGAGAGACGCGGTCCATTATCGGTCAGAAGGAAGGCCCGTTAAATCATTGGCACGGCAACGGCAATTCCGGTTCTCGCGGTTCATTAGAGCGACGCGGATATATGTATATCGGTCGATATACGTAGCGGCGGTTCATTGCCGATGAACGATAGTGGTGTGGTCGTGGAACAATCAGATTACCATAATGTCGAGCCGTAAGAAGGTTTTCTGTTCCCGCGTCGTTGACCTGATCTTCGCTCGTTTCTTTCTCCTTCCACGCCGAGCAATTGCGAGCGTTTGCTTGCAACCATAAACGAATTCGACGCGACGCGCGTCTCTGCCTCGTATTCCAGGGGGCTGTGTTCACAGGGGTGAGCTTCCAAGTTCAGACTTTGGATTCCGTCGAAGTTACTCGGCCACGTTTTAAGGGGATTTGGGAAACAACTTCTGACAAGATAGATATAGAAGATACAGAAGGAATCGTAGTTCCTGAGTTACGAGGATTTGTTTGATAGAGTTCTATTAAAATCGACGCTCCTCTTAGAGTAAGAAGTTATTCTCTCTTGTTTTATCCCTTCATAGAAAATAGATAATATAGCTAATAGCGTGTTCGGAATTCTTTGTGGTGTAAAGAACAAAAATAAACTCAAGAGTAATAAGAAAAGTTAACATATTAGAAGTTATTACGATACATAAAGTTGAGATACATTTAGCAGAAAATAGAACAGAAAATGGAACATGCAAACTACGGACCATATCTGCACGCTTGAAAACAGTACAAACTTTGCGAACCTAAGCCAGGCAGTGCAAAAACATCTTACGAAAGTCTTAGAGAAGATGTTAGCTTTACTACAACTGCAATAAACTTTCGAGAAACGATAATTACATTAACATAATTAACAGTAACTATTTAATAAGACGTTTTTAGGTCAGGACTCATATCGTATCAATCAATAACCGAATCAATCGTAATTAAATCGTAACATATTCTGATTTTAAACGGACGTGAAATAGACGTTTCTAAGACTCATAGGTTGACCAGGAATAGGTCTACAATCGATAACTCCATTCTCAACTCTTCATCTCGACAAAACACATATTTTCAATTACTCCAAATTGAAGTAGACTGAATACAAGCATCCGTGTTTCCTCGTGATCTCGGTCATTGTCACGGAACCGTGCAGAATTCTCTAGGAGGAAGGTCAAAGCAGCTCGGACTATCTCGACGAGAAATTCCAGCAGAGATGAAATTTTGGCGTAGAATTTAAAACGGTTCGTTAGTATACCGTCCGAATACTCCAGTGAATCTGCATGTGAACTACGATTGCGAACTGGCCGCGACTGTATGCTTGCGCTTCTGTAAACAGTGTTCATGCAGCCGTGTAATGCTGGGCTACAAGCAGTCAGCCATGTCAAAGGAATTTTCCTGATCGAAAGTCTTTTGCGAGGAGGCCAGTTTCCCTCGATCGAGCAAAACTGATTGCGAAGCATGAAGGACGAGCACTTGATCGGTATTACGGTATAAGCGCAAGTCTAATAGGCCGCATGTCCGAAACGCAAATAGCTTTGCCCATGGCAAACAGAGCTGGTCAAGATTTTAAGACGAGGCTACCCTCCGCTTGCTTCCGTCAACAGGATAATATCTTAATAGCAACGACGACTATCGTTCATAATCCCGAATCTTGTTTCAGCTTGATGAAAACGTTATCTAACCGATGACGAAATTTGTGCTATCAACATATGACATAGTAGAAATGGAATGTACAATGACAGAAAATTCAGATTAACGAATGCACAGGGTATCGTATGCATTTTAGTCGTCTGAAATATCTCTATCATCTTGAATAATAATGTATTACTTATAAAAGTTGTAGAGTTAGAAAAAATGTGAAAAACAGTGGAAGTGAATTGCGAATGAACGAGGAGTATTATTAGTAAATGTACAGGATATTCCACAAACTTTATGTACCATTTCATTATTACAAATTATGAATGAAAATGTTAGTTACTGAAGTTGTGGAATTTAAAAAATATCACTGTAGAAATGTGCTGATTGTATGAATGAAGACTATTATTAATGAAAGTACAAGATATTGCACTAACTTTATCCATTTTGTTATTTCAAGTATAATATAAATAACAATATTATTTCTACAAATCATAAAGTTGCAAAAAGATACAATATAATAGCAATATTTCCTTTACAGTTCCCTTGAAAGAGGTTAGTTAAAACGAAGGATCATGAAATAGAAAATAAGTAAAAATATTGCTATTGTTTCAGAGTTGATTTACTATGATTTGATCTTATTTTTCCACGATGTTTTTTACGAAATCATTACAAGTTCGTCAGATGTTTGCTCTCTGGTCCTTATCTGCAACAGTGGAACAATGGAAGCGAAAATCATTTGGAAGAAGTGTCTTTCTGCAGAGAACTGTCGCGTCGCCGTTGTTTTCTAGCGAAACGTCTGTCGTCGAATGCAAATTGCAGTCACCGGTGTTACATTATTGTCTTTTTGCCTACCTTAGAAGAAAATGTTCTTTTCTAACAAACTTTCATTGAACCTGACGAGCTTTAAAACTACATTATCGTTCTCGATTCATCGGGCAAATATTCCGCCAAATGAACAAAAGAACTTTCTTACCACTTCACTTTCCATCAACCTCAGTGCTTTCCCAAACGTTTCACGAACTAATCACCTTCTTTTCGTACATTGTAGGAAAAAGCGATTGGAATTACAGAGGAAGAGCGAGTTCTTTCGAATTAAAGCAAGCAGCAGCGTTGGTTCTTTCAGCTTCTTCTCTCATGAATATCGCGTTACCTTCGATCATTTCGATTCCCAAGTACGCCGAATGAAAACATTTCAGTCGTCATGGTTGAAGACCTCGAGCAGAGTGATTTCCTTCCACATAATCACAGAGCTACTTCCTCTTACTGAATTTTGTATTTCCGTTGCAAATCGAGGCCACGAAAGACTGAAAGAAAGCATCGACTGAGAAAACATAGTCAAAGGAATCACCTTGGCTAGGCGGTTGAAAAGACTCGACGTCCTACAAGCCACTTTTCTCTTCATCGCGGTAAACTTACGAGCCGTCGACCAAAATGCGAAAAATTTGCCGACAACCGGCTACAAATAAACTCCCTCTGATTCGGTTCCTCTTCCTTTTTGCACGGTAAACCGGCTTCGCCGTGCGCCAGCTGCTTCTTCCTCGTAGTCGAGGAAATCTATGTTTCCAGCAGAGTTCCGAGAACCGCGCTTCCGTAGATACGGTTTTCATAAATACTCGACGAACCAGTTTCGAGGGAGATAAGTCCATCTGCATCGCCACGAAGAAAGTTGACGTTATATTTCCTGGGCTTTTAAAGGGGAATTTTCATCTCCGATTAGCTTTCGGATTTTACGAAGATTTCTTTCGAATAATTTATGTTAGAATAACGTAACAATATTTAATCATTATAGTTTTTCGATGTATTATATTTCAAATAATTATTTCTTTAATTACAATATGTAGATAGTTTACTAGGTGGACTTTTGTTATTACTATTTTTATATTAATTATATTTAATTTTACAAGGATATAATATCTGAGTTACGCGTGGCAAGGAGTAAGTTCAACGTGTAGGTAGAATAGACAGTTATTTAGAATTGTACCTAACTTTAGATTTGAATGCAAATATACCATTTCCAATAATTAAAAATTTAACAAGCTAATCGTATTACGTTTGAGTTGAACATTTCATCACGACCAATTTTCCAAAGATTCACTTAGAGTTCATCAATTATTACGATCTCGAACCAGAGCTGAGTACTTTTTCTATCTCCTAGTACCATCTCCGCGTTTAGCTCGATTTTTCCAACAAAGTTATCTCTATTGTTCCTCCCTCTATTGTTCGAAATATTTCCAACGAAAATCTTAGAATATTTTTGTTGGCAAATGAAAAAATAACTCGCTACCTCGTCACGCAAACTTATTATGTTTAATTAAATCGACTTATTAGTGAAAACATACAGCATATCTTTGTGCACAGATAAATATTGCAGGAAGCAGAGACATTTCGAACAAAGAACGTAGCAATACGCCACTATATTCTGTAGAGAAGGAATACAAAATGGCCAATTGACAATGTCGCATGCGTTTACAAAGGAATTCTGTACGAATGTACATTGTAGCCTGTATCTTTCATTGAACGGCTATCTTCCCAAATGTTCCGCCGTTTCAAATTGAATCTGTTGAAAAATTGATCAAAGCAGTCGAAAGAAAATGTCTCCTGAAATTGAATGGCTCTTAACAAAAAATGGATCTTGCTCATGATTGTCTTTCTTCAGGACAGCAAAAAAGTATTTAATATCTGTTTAATACGTTTGAATTCTTTCAATCAATTTAATTATACAATTTCTAGGAGTATATCTGTAATTATATTGCATTGAATTATGAAGTTGTGAATCTCATAACAAAAGTTGATTTTGCAGGAACTACTAATTCATTCTCGATAGTATCAATATTGTGTATAATCATATTAAGTGTGGTTTCTAACTATTAGAGATATTATAACATAATACGTAAAACAAAAAAAAATTTGACAAGGATAAGTTCTGTTACAAGCACCTGAATTATTCTTGAAAATTAGTCTTGGAACATTTCGATATTCGAAAATGCGTAATATCGTTGCCATAAGGTGAAGAGAGTTAGCGGTGTTTAACAAATATCTTCCCAAATATTCTATTCGAAACTAAATCTGTCAAAGAATTGGTAGAAACGTAATCGAATAGGAATATTCCTTAAAATTGCTCGTTGATCTCACAATATTTTGCAACTCGCAATAACATCGATGCCAAAGCAGCCAAATAAATATATTTCTTAAAATTGCTCGTTAGCTTCGAAACATTTTAGAATTTGAGGAATTTGCAGTGTCGTTGTCGCGATACAAAGAGTTGGTTGGTGATGTCTAACACATGGCAAGAGTTCAATTTCGTTGTACAGTGCGTTTACAATATAATTGAAATTCTTACTGCGACGCAGTAATTCCTGCGCTCTTTGTACCGTGACATTGTTCTGATCTCTTTGATCGACGTTCTTCAAAGTCAGACCACGCAACCGGAAATCATCATTTATTGGTCCGCGTTGCTCTATCGAAAATCGAGAGCCGTGGCAGATTAGAAATTTTTCTCTTTCACCCTGAAAATGCTTTGTAGCCTGCTCGTTTCAGTAACTTGATTGACCATGGAACAATACCGTGTATCTCTATCGAAATTTTTGAACCTTAATTCTTTGAATCTGGTGTTTGTTAGTTAAAAAGTACCGGTTTCTTTCTGATACAAGTAGCATGTTGCGATTTCATTTTTGTTCACTCTTCTTTTGATATTTTTCATTATCTATGGTCCTACATTCAGTTCCAACTTACTCATCAAAGTTTTACCGTGCGATAAACTTCGTTCCCAAAGTAGCTTTACTTCTTGAAGTTTGAAACAGATTGAAAATGTGCAATAGTAAACCGTAAGAATACAACAATATTGAAAAGAATATTTTACATACAGAGATTACAAGAGAAGAACATGGTAGGTACATCGATTTCTTTCATCTTAATGTCACTTTATAATTAAATAAGAGACTTTTAGTATATTAGATTTAAAAATGTAAGACTTTTAAGAATACCTGATAAATTGAGTTAGTTTCGTCAAAGCCAATAGTATAATTTTTGAGACAAGTTAATACTAACATTTTATTTACCAAACGTTAAAACATATTATTTAAGAAACTCATTTAGTCAAATTATTAATTGTTATATACCTTTCGCATCGCGTTTATAATATATCTAATTCTAATCAAAACTTTGGAATAAAATTCGTGTTACAGTTTAGTATTGAAAAAATAGAACACCGTCGTTCGGCAAAGCGAAGTAATATAACTCAGAAAAATCAACACTGCCTATAGACATTGAATCTGGTCGACTGAAGTGATCAGAGCGTTACGCAAAGATAAATGGTTCGATAAATGTTGTAAAGGAATATAAATATTTTTCGCATAGCGGGCCGTATATGTTTTATCGAAATATCGTGTTAATTTCCAGCGTGACTGTCGCGAGTCGTGTACTGTCGCGGTTAACATAAAGCTCTCGTTATTGTCCGCCCTTTGTTCGACGAACATTGTTTTCAGCCATGTTTCAAATTTAAAACATCCTGTTTCGGTTTTGCCATCCATAGTAAAGCAATGTTAATGTTCAGTTTCACCCTGTCGGCGATCCGTGTTTTGCCGGGAGATTTATTTCTACGAGCTGGTGCGTTTTTAGTCTGCGCTCAACGAGGAAAATGCGTAGCCAACGAATAAAAGGAAAAAAGAGACAGTGGAAATAAAATAGAGAAAGTTTCGTCTATCGTATCGTTTGCATTAGAACACCCGCCATATTCAAGCCATCATATTAATTCCGTTTGCGTTCCACTTGCTGGTGGAAACCGACTTCCGCCGGGTTTTCAGACTTAAAACAATGCTCCGAGAGTCGATGAAATATCACTGGTTATAAAGAGGCGGAACCAGAATAAAAATACTGGCTAGGATACGAAGAAAAGCCAACAAATTTTCATGGTAAATGCGTACACGAATACGCATTTGTATCATGTATAGTGTCACAATAGTCATTGTCCAAACAACAATGTGGCGATTTTATGGCGATTTTATGGCGATTTTATGGCGATTTTATGGCGATTTAGAAAAATACATTAAAAATATGAGATAAAATTTGTTAATGTTTTAATTAGATGTTATATTCAATGGCTAGAAAAAGTATTTATCAAAAAATATTTATCGAAAAGTACTTTCCAATAAAGCCTTTTTATCATGTTTTAGATGATAGGATTGTAGTATCAAATAATACGAAATTTGATATACTTGGACTTAATTAATTAATACGTAAATCTTATTGTCGATTAAGCTATGATTACTAGGGCACAGATACGAGTTGGTGTTTCTACGCTATATCAGCGGAGACACAGCAGAGAAAGATTTTAAGCTCCGAAGCTTAACTTGGATAGCACTGCCGTAAGCCATCATAAAGACCAAAGTATGCTTTCTCCAAGTTTAGAGAATTCACTCTTGTCCTATTCTATCTGCATGTCTTGTTTCAAAAATTCTGTAGAAATGTAATATTAACTTTGCGTGCTGTGATAAAACAGGTTGTTCAACTATAAAAAACTTTATGTGATTTTGTAAAAACAAGATTGTAAACATTTTAATCTAACTTTCGAATTGAGAATCTTAAGATCAACATCATGTAATCGTACGACACGTAAGTGGTTTACGAGGAATCGAAAGAAACCTATTCAAAGTTTTATGGTCTGATTGTATCATAACAAGGGTTTACGATACGACAATCAACATCGAACGATGGGGAAGAAGCTTGAAAATTTTTGAATCCAAATTGGAATTCGAAGTTTCTGACATGAACGTCTCTTAAACTACGTGCGCAACTTCTTTGTAGTTAGAAGTAAATACGAAGTCTTGTTCATAAACTAGTCTTCAAAGTCTTAAGATATATTTTCATATAATATTAAAAGTCATGACTTTTGTTACGACATTCTATGACATCATGATATTCTTATGTGACTATTTTTATGTAATTTAATATCATAATATTTAGTTATATTTAAACATAACGTCAAAATAGTTTTGTAGGCTACTTGCAATTTTTGTGAAATTATAAATTTTGTAAAGTGAAAGTAACAGGATTGGTAGAAAATGAATGAAAAATGTTAACGTAACACGTGTTGCTTGTTTTTAGAAAAATTCGTTTCTCGAACATTTCCATTCGTTCACGTAACAACATTAATAACTTTAACAACCTCTTACATCTTCCATCTAAAGAAGGCGCTTTGATGAGGACTTGTCCTCGAACGTCGTAAGTTCGCTCTTGAGAAAACGCAGCAGAGGTAAATTTTTCGTGACAATAGGTGCTCCAAGAGACGCATCTTCGAGCAAGCAAATACTAATAGATCAGTGGTAGTCGACAGAAAAAATGTTAAAGTGTAGAAAAATTCGAGAGTGGCAAATATTAGACAACGCGTTTGCAAGATTGCATTCGAGATACGAGAGACGAAAGCCTCGTTAAGTCGAGAACAGACCGCCACTTTTAATCACTTCCCGCTAAGAACTTTCCTTTTATTAAGAGAAATTCGGAAACTTTTCCTTCTTGTGTCCCAACTTCTGACTTACAATTGTCTAAACATATGATGTGTGTGTGTGTGTTTTCTTGTCAAATGTTATGTTTATCGAATCTCATAGTAAGTAGGATAGAATAACGTTTGAAACTGTGGTATGAAGTTCTTAAGAGAATAGACAGTCTGTCAAGTGAATAGAATGTGATATATTCCTATCTACGATTCTTTTTAATTTAAACTAATATAGAAAGAATGTCGAACTAAGTAGATAAAAAATAAACTACGTGTATCACTAAATGACAACATTGTGCAATTAAGAGTTAATGAAAATCCTGATTTAAAACTTTTGAAAAATAAACCACACAAGCTTGTACCATCTTAACCAATTCTGATTAATATCAAATTTCAACATCAATTTACTATCGAGTTTATTTCAATAAAAATCCTTTATCTACTAAGAACGTATATAAATCAACGAAAAATTCCCTGTAAGACTTTAGATTACTCATTTATCATCTCGATCGATCAGTCTGGTCTATCCACGTCGATTTATCGGGGAAGAGCGTAACAATCGCGTCTGAGAATGCCAATTAACGTGACTGGGAACTCGATTGGAACTCGAGCACGTCTACTTTCCACCACGAAGGAAACGATTAGTCGACAAGCCGAAGAAAAGGGAAACGTAGAACGCGGAGATTTTCGACGGTGCTCGGTGATGCCTTGATGAGGGTATTATTCTGAGAGCTTGTACGTACCTTGGAAAGTGTGGTGGGGTGCGGATAAAGGTTGACAAGGCAGCTCTGCCGTCTGAGCCGGTAGTCCCAGCGTGTCTCCAGATGCGGAATCTCCATGGTGTCGCAAATGCTTTGTACGTGGGAGGCGGTGTGCGCGCTCTGCGGCCCAAAAATCGCCGCTACACCGCTTCGCAGCAAGTGGCACACTGAAATCAAACACGACTCTACGTTATGTACACGGATACGTACACTTATACACAATGTTATTTGCTCGTTCAAGTTTCGCGTAAATTGCTTCAATTTTCATAAAACGGAGCTTACTTTTGGAAAAATGTAATGTTGCAAGTATGTGAATTATGACACAAGTTGAAGAGTTCAACAACGGGTGTTGAGAATGGGTGATTTTAAATTTAGTTTGAGAAGATTGTTCGAGGAAAGCAGGTTGTGAAATATCCGGGGATATTACATTTTTGTTAGTTGGCTAGGGAGAACAGTTTGATGTTCAAAATGAAATGATGGCCAAAATTTTAACTTAAAGATCTATTTGCGGAATATTTCTGGATGTAATAATATTTTAAACTAACGTGGTCGAACGTGAAAAGATTATTAAGATTAATATCGTGAAGGATATAGCGGTTTGGTTATATAAATCTTTAACTTACGTGTATTCTAATATTATCGAATAAAATTCGTCTTATAATATATGCAATAAAACATCGATTAACCGAGATCTTAATGCTGACTGAAACTTACAACTGTTACGTGTATATTCTGCGTCTTGAACGAGAAATGTATTGTTTTGAAACTAAACAACAAGTGTATCATATGTCTCGTATGAGCAAAATTAATTTCCAGACCACGGTTAATCGAGCTTCTACTGTATTGTACATAAAAGAAGATAGTTGAGATTTAATTAATGAAAAACTGCAGTGATATATAAATTCTGAGTGCTGAATTCACATCGAGAATTTCCAGCCTTCTACTACTGATTTCATAATATTTATCAAATATCAAGTTCGCTGTGTTTCAGAAATACTTTTTAAAAAGGTACGTAATTCATGCCATAGAATCAAAGTATGTAGTTTGTTCGCCAAGTATATACGAAAATAGAAGCAAATATTTGGAATCGATAAAAGTTTGCTTGAATTCGCAACACCGGAAAAGATAAAATCACGAACATTATTTCCCCAGTTTCAAAAATGCACTTTTATGCTCTTAAAAGATTACGTTGCGTAATAACACGAGTAGTAAAATAAAGAAAATCGTTCGCATTCGCATCGTACAATCGTGTAGGAAAGAGCTTGAACTGTTAGAGCGCATAACGTAACTGTCACTCGGTTGCCATTATCGATTAATCAGCCAAACTCCCGAAACTTCCATCGTACAAACTTTCCTCTATATCCTGTCTTCCATCTTCCCATCTTCGACTTAAAGGGTCACCATGGCGCTTGGCAAACGAGACATCGCTCCGGTTACGATCTTTCCTATCCAACGTATTTAATCGATCCCTTTCTGTCTTTAATTTGCCAAATAAATGTTTCCTTTGTCATCAGTTTCAACTTTGATTACCGTAGGAGTTCCGAATAAATTACCAAAGTGTAGGATAAAGTTTATTCTGTTTACCAGAGCGAATTGCTTCACGATGGAAACTTTGTTTTCTTCGTTTACGTAATTGCTATCTCTGCAGAGTTATATATCTTAGATTATCCGTTTTTCAGCTGCTTGACTCTTTAACTTAGATCTCGCGTAGTTTGTAGAAACATACAAATTCGTCACGTAAACTTAATATGTATGTTATACTATATTGCACCGACCAGTATGCGTTATAAACACATACATACACATACGTACATTTATATACATGTCACCTATATATTATATATATTATATATATTATATACACAGTCTGTAAAATTTACAGAAATAAACTATTTTTTTTCTTTGAGACATTGGACATTAATTATTTGCGTGGTTAATGAAATTGAGACATTCAGAAAGTTAATCAAGTTAATCAGTTTGGCTTTTCAGAAGCTCATATAAAAATCTTCAATAAAATTGTTATATTTATCAACATAAAAATATTCTCAAACTTGAAAGAAAATAACTATCGTAATAATTATATAATAACAATGTTATACACTTCATTCCTCCATACGTTTCGTAACACAAGCTGTTGTCGACTTTAATTTTCTGTAGGGTATTTTATATTTTATATTTTTCACCATCCGCAAAAGAATACTTTCCTCTTCGGGGAAACGGCGTAGCGTTAATTAACAAGGTATTTAGGTAATCACGTTAATGTATATCGTGTTTAATACGTTTCATAACGGGATAGCGTTACGCCGCGCTGACTACGAGGAAGCAGATTATCGAATGCCAGTCACTCGTAATTAGTCGTGACAGGTAATATTTTGTAATTGGATTCGCTCCTCGTTAAAGGTGTCACTCCGTATTTATATTTATTATTCTTTTTCTGATTTTATTCGTACGATTGAATCTCGCGTAACGGGTTCTCTTCAATTTTCTGGCTCGTTAAGCGCGTTAATCTTAGACGATTTTGTCAACCGGATCTCTTTGCCATGTACATGCTTTAATTATGTACATGCAAAGAGCATTGAATTCTCTCGTAGCTTCGGTCCTTATTCCACGCAAGCTCTTCCATTCGCTTTGAAAGATTTAAGAGAAGCTAGGATAGGCATAGTAATCTTCGATTAATGATAAACGATTTTACTACATTCTTCTTTTCGTACATTAATTGAAAATGAAATTCGTAGATTAATAAACAAACAGTAAAGGAAGAAGAATTAGGCACCGAATGAAGGTGACATGCAAATATTTCCTGAACCATTCACCCTCAACTCA
This sequence comes from Bombus pascuorum, assembly GCF_905332965.1. Taxonomy (NCBI): domain Eukaryota; kingdom Metazoa; phylum Arthropoda; class Insecta; order Hymenoptera; family Apidae; genus Bombus; species Bombus pascuorum. The sequence goes on along the minus strand of NC_083496.1, from coordinate 11,123,491 downwards.
GCATCAAAGATCAATTTGTGAATAGAATATATCGGTTTTGTTGAGAATAATTTAATGAAAAGTAGCATTGCGTTCTATAATAAAGGAGAAGTCAGTGAGAAATTCTTCAAATCTTTCGTGAGTATTTAGTATTCACACGATACAATTCTCGGCCTTCCTTAGTCGTATCAAGGAAAATCTTCAGTTAAAATAAGCCATATAAGATACATAATATTAGATTGTTCGGAATGTTTATGGCAAAAGTTAAGAAAAGATTGGAATCCAATGAATTTACCGATATTTTGTCAATAAGCTAAATTTGTATGAGATCAATTTCCTACATTTCTAGTAGGATTTTTTCTCAGAAGACCGAAACATTGAGAGTAAACGAATATTACTTAATAATATAATAATACTAATAAACTTAATAATGAAAAGGGACGTCAGCATAAATGGAATTCTAACGTATTGACAAACTACTAACAATTAAGTAAAATATTATTTCTCGAGACAAATATTTCAGGAAGTCATCGATTATGTCTATACATTAAATACAATTTTTACGCGATATGTTTCGTAGACTACAAAGTATTAGAGCTAGAACCTTAAACATGTAATTTTGTACGTGTTTCTCACAATATACTTTGTAATGTAGCTATTGTATGCGGTTTTAGTTTTCTGTTATTCACGTTTCTCCTCGTTGATAATGAACAATACGGAGAATACACGAACGTGAAATTCCTTCTTTTTCGTTAATACGAAACCATCCGGATTTCTATACGGTTTTCGCATATACGGATTCGTGGTTCCAATCGGACCATCCAATGAAATTGCATCTGGAATTTCAATATACCGAGTATCATACTTTAACCTTTAAACGCCGCTAGCATTGTCCGGTATTGCTTTGAGATTCGACTTCTTTTTTCTCCTTTGTGGCCGCTGTCTGTGTTCCACTTGGAAGCTGACTTTGCAGACCGATTACAGAGATTCCGATTGATAGAGGATGTTCGTAAGTACCACAGGGAACCACGAAACCCTTGGTCGATCCTTTTGTGGTATAAAATCTAGCCTGCAGGGGACATTAGGTGGGTTTCCATCGAATAAATGATCAAAAGGCAGCGGACGAATAAAGCTCTTCTTATCGGTGACAACGGTGTGTGTTTGCGTGCTTCGCTGTGTTCCTTGTGCGTTCATTTTGAGTGCATCACCATGAAATTCGTTCGCAAACGCGCCACGAGCGGAATAATTTTTCGCGACATTGTCGAAATGATTAGGGAGAATAACTTTGTACGTATTGCGGTGATTCAAGAACGAATGGATTTAAAAGAATGAACCTATCTACCAAATGTAATTTGTAGATTTTTACACATTTATATATGTGAAATATCGAAATGAATAATATGTAAAATATGTAAAGTAGGGTATTCATTATCATTTTTAACGGGTAAAACGAATCTCCACCGCCGACGGTATCCTTTCTGGGAAAAAATCCAGATGAGAATCCAGGAAATGGATCTTTAAAATCATCTCGTACAAATTTAACCTACGTATTCATTCTAATATTATCGACAAAATATCTATATATCCATTTTATTAGAACATTTTCGTAATTGAACTAAATTGAACTGAAAGATTCTAAAGATACAAATAATTATCGCCGCTAATATTCTAAAACTGCTACTAAAGAGCAAGATTCTTTTACAATTACATCATAAGCTTCGCCACAAAAGCATAGGTTTCTACGAAAATCTCATGTGTTCCCTTTTATCTATTTTCGAACGAAACACCTGGAGAGTTTCTATCTAACCAAGTTATGTTTGTTCATTGGAAATGTACGCACGATTCTCCATTTTCGAAACGAACTTTCTTCATTGTTCTGGAAGAGTCGTCCTTTTATACAAATAAACGCGAAGAATAAAGGGTGGTCGGTGTCTTTCCAAAAAGAAGAAGATGAGAGAAAAGAGAAACAGACGGAAGGAAACTTACGAAGAAAGTTTTCCTCGGTCTTCGAATATTCCTTTTTACTTAGTGGCCACTGGAAGCTCGGCAAAACCAAGGAGAAAAGACACTCCTAAAGATAAGGTAAGGGAAACGCGCTTCAGCATTCACAAGATCATCGCTCGTCCTACGCGTGCTGAGGAAACGAATGCGATACCTTGAAATATGTATTTTGCAACATATCTGCGGAAGAAATACGATATATCTCGCAGCAAGACCACGTATTTCCTGCTTGAATCCAGTTCGTATCATCCCGGCTTTGCGAGTTGATAGGATTATCGCTTGTTAATGTATCAAAGCCAGTTGGCAAGCTGTGTGCAGTCTGAGAAACACCCTTCATCCCTTTTGTCCTTTGCCTAAACTGAAGTCCAACTGCATCTAACTCCTCGAGTTTCCCTTTAAACGTTCGACATACGGATAGTAATTATACAGCAGGTCGTAGTAATATCGGATACCTATCTTGCTTCTTATCTTGGAAAATTTTGTCTAAGATACAGATAGAAATAAAAAAGAATAAACTTAGGAAATTTTATTTGAACGCTATGAATTTTGTAGACTTAATGACTTCTCTACTTAGGAAATTCAATGATGGACAATCGTCAGAATTGGCAATCTGGTATTTAGTAATGTAGGCTTCTATTATCTTAGAGCAAAATATACTATGTCGTGAAACTTATTTTTAATTATTTGCACGATTCTTTAAATCGTGATACATTATACATTTTTGTGGTTTCAGAAAGCTATATTTATTTGCTACCATAGCTCGAATAGCTTCTATGAAACAGCGGGTATTCGTATTTCATACATTTTTCGTTTAACTTTGTTCTTGACATCTTGAATATTCTTTGAAACATTTATTTTGTTGTTTATTAACAAATTTTTGAAATTGACAGAGATGTAAGACACAAAGGGAACGTAGTCATTTCCATTAATAAATCAAAACAAAATTTGTACGTTACTCCTTATATAAAAAATACCAACCCCAAATCTCCACCAGTATCATGAATAAAAGAAGAGTTGAAAAGAGATCTAATTTACCAATAAATAATTCAGAAAACACTTACATAAATGGTTCCCAAATTTCATCACAAACATCGTCGATACGAAGGAAAACTTTCCTTAGATTTCTTTTCCCACGAGCGTACTTACGCGATAAATTGGAAGCCTCTTCGAATACCCATATCACGTTTGTCCCGTCGCATAAACTTCATTGTGTCAAATAATAATTGTAATATGTAATTTAGTTGGGACAGCGTTCGCGGAAAGAATAGCGTTTGTGGAACGAAGGGGAATTATTACTCGACGTATTATTCGAGCGTAGAAGGAACTGGAAAAGATACAATCCTTCTGCCGGAAACGATATATGTCTTTATCCTCAGGAGGCTTCTCTCCGTCGGATCCATTCGAGTGTTTCAGTATGTCTGTTGGTCGACTCGCCGTTCCACTTGGTTTTCCAGTACGTAGCGGACCACTCTTCTTCCGTATTCGTTCCTTATTCAAGATTAGGCCGTCTGTGTGTATACCAACCTACTATAGAGCTCTACGATTCCCTTTCTCCCTTTTCCCCTTCGTACTTTATCCTCTGGATTTTTGTCTTCACCACGAATTCTCCCGGTTTGCCGGATCCCTCCAGTCCCTTCGCTTTTAAACGAGTACTCCTTAATTCTTATTCACCGCGCGACGGCTATGCTTTGTACATTTCCTCTTCACCGTTCCTGTCTTTTCTCTTTGCAATTTTCGTTCACGATGGAACTCTGTTGAGAGTTATAATTACATATTGATAATCCTAAGTGAAACAAAAGGTCAAGAAAAATCCAAATCTGGTCGTTGTAAAACACTATCATCCTCATGATTATATATTTTCAAACTAGTCAACACAAATCTATCATTAAAAAACGTAAGCGATAACTAAGGAAACGAACTAACCATCTTTAGCATATCGTTGCCGATCACTTAGAACTCAAGCAAACTTACTTAATATCGTACAGATGGTGAAACATTCGAACTTTTATTACACCTTATATACTTAGATTCTTACCAGATGTCTGACTTGAACAATATTGAAATAGATTCTCACAATATACACGCTCAAATTCAAAAGCACGCTACTTAGAACACAAGTACTATTTCTACCTACACGCTACTCTGTTCGCTAAATAATATTCCAATAAAAAATCCTCGAAGGTTTAAAACGTTTAAAAAGAAAAAAGAAATCAAGTAAAAGGAAATAATGAAAATTATATTGCTTCCGGATTGAAAAGACACGTTGTAAGATTTCGTATAGCGACTATCGTAACCTCGAAATTTCGTCACGCCATCGCTTCGTTCAGGCTTTGATAACCCGGTTAAGATACGACACGCTACTCTACTCATTCTCCCCAGATTTCCGCGGGAACTCGAGAAGACCGTTTTATCGATAGATCGATATTTCGCGGGCGTCTACCTTCATAAAATCCCTTAAATATCTGTAACATAATAGTCAACGATACGACCACGAAAACACCATCGCTTCCGGCCAGTGGATATCGGCGCGGTTAATAGGGTAGTCCATTTTATGAGCGGATAGAGAGAAGAATCGAAAGGAAGAGAAAAATAGAGAATGGAAGGGAGAACGAGAACGTGGTTCTAGACATTTATAGCTTCTGCCCTATTGAATCCTGATCGGTGGCTCGATTGAAAAACTCGCGTATCCTCGTGATATCTGATGCACGCAGTATCGCGCCTTTAAAACGACTCGCTGTTGACTCAGAACAATGTACGCCGCTGCGAAATGCCTGATCGAACGGATTGGTTCCGCCTTTTGCTTGCCTTCTTGTTCTTCCCGTTGAGGTTTCTTGTTTTACGAAGTCTTGACGAGCTCGACATTTCTTTCGGGGCAAAGACATAAGCAAATCTGTGTTTCCAACAACAATCTTATTTCTCAGCAATACGTATGCATATCACTGATATTTTTACCTTTTATGAGAATAAAATAATGTCTTTCTGTCATCTTGTATGATGTAACACCATTTGTAAACGAATGAGCTGTTAGAATGATAAACGACGTAAATTTCAGAAAATTGGAAAATGGTTTCCTCGGCACGAGGAAAGATGGAAAATACGGAACGCGATGAAAAAAATTCTAGGTACTAAAATACTTCAGTGGATTTTCCAGGATTATCGCAACGACAGTTATCATCATAAATGTCATTTAAATTATGCGCGAGATAGATGAAACTATAATGTATAAATAAATAAATTTATTTAGATACTTTTTATCTTTTATATTCCCTTTAAATCTGAAAAAGTGGTAGATATCGAAATTTCCATTTTTGGCACTTACTTCGGTTACCATTTCTGACACACCAAGAAATAAGTATTGCTCGATTTAGCGACTTTTCAGTGAAAACAACAGCGTCGTGGAAAATACAGATTGGATTCATTCACCCAAGTGTGACTTCGTTGCTGGCCGCAACATCCGTAACTCCGAAACGTATATGCCTGATGTGGTTTATGCTAATTTACACGTAAAACCGCGATAATTTTCTAGCATGCGGCATGAGAGAGAGAAAGAGAGAGAGAGAGTGAGTGAGAGGGAGGGAGGGAGACTGTCGCTAAGCAAGGACTTCAGGCTACCGCCGTAAAGTTTCGACTAGAGCTATTCCCGCCGGCCATTTACTGGCCGACGAGTAAATTCTGATTAAATAACAGCAATTAGCAGTGGCGGGCCGGCGATTAGATCGCTTCAGATTTAATACGGCGCATAATTAATCGCGTGCTGTATCGTTGCGCGGCCAAAATTGAATTACGACTAATTCACTGCGTTACACGCGCAGAACAGTTTTCTTCGCTGAACAGATACCAGGCGTAGCGTTGTAAATCCTGCTCGTGCTGCTCCGTTCATTTTTATTCGTCGCATCGTTATTGACTTTTTACGTGAATAGTAAGTGCTATAAACCACTTTGTGTTAGATTTTAGCTATTTGGCTACGATGTACCGTTGAATATTTGAGTTAGTGTAACAAAGTTAACAGCGTTATACACTTGCACATCTTCCTTGAATTCAACATCATGTATCAGATTTAATTATCTGTTAATTGTGAACTTTGCTTACTTCGTTACTTTTGATTCTGTCCTCTATATTCTCATCTAATATGATATTTCTGTATCTTTCTCGCACATTCGTAAATCCAATTCATCAAATGTAATAACTAACCTACAAAGGAGTCTACTATCCGAACAAAACCTTTCTTACAAAATCAAGCAGGAGAAAAATTTTCCAATTACAATCACTCGATCGAAGAAGAAACAGCTCATAAATGCTGCAATTTCCGCGTCACGCCTGACAAATACCATCGTTGGAGGATTAAACGATTACATTGCTGCCTATTATCGTGAGAAGCGTGTGCTCTATTTTCTGGAACACGGCGAAATTGCATCGATACACAGAGGATAGTCAACATCGATGTCTTATCGAGAGGAGCACCTCGTAGAAAAAATTATAACTCGGATATCTCTCCACACACTCGAATAAATATACTAACCGGAATAAACTCAATTCTGTTTTATTTTATCGTTCGTTGTAACTGGTTCCATCCAATTCTCGCGTCTCCGTATCTAAGATGTATTTGCGTTGAAAAACCTGGCCATTTTCGGTTATTCCTTTTCGCGACCTCGATCCAACCTAAATCGATCACTAAGAGGTTCCTCTCGTGTCCCCGTTGCAACCAACGCCTGGAGAATCGTTTTCGTTTATCCGAAACGAGGAATTATGCTAATTTGGCAGTTCAATGAACGACAGTCGGAACGATATCCGTTCCGTGTAGGGGAAGATATATCAAGGAACGGATAAGGAAGACGATCGAGAACGCTGTAGGATGTCAAACATTCTTGAGAACGTGTTTCACCTCTTCGCGACGAGCACTAAATTATCCTCTAACCTTCCTTATACCGTGCTCGATGAGCAATTGACTATTGTGCCTAGGAACGTGGCGGATTGTTTTCTCAGACGAATCGTAAATGTCACTTTGACACCGCTTCTCGAGTACGGAATACTAATTTTCGAATTTGTAGAAGTTCCACGAAACTAGGAAAGGTGTTTGGCAATTTCGAAAATTCTTGTTTTACAGAGTAATTGGAAAATTTCTAGGAAGACGAATGAAATAGCGAAGTGTTCCAGTTTTAGATTCAGTTTTTCAAAATCACATATACTTCGTTTGGTAATTATTTTATTTTTTACTTTAAAGAATTTTATTTTTCTTTTCGTATCTACGTGATGAATAAAAACTTCATAACCTTATTTCCTGACTAGAAAATGTATTCGGATATATTTCTGAATGCAAATAGACTAAGCAGAAATGAAAGACACTGGAGAATTCTTTCGTTTTCTCAAGAAAAACAGACACGAGCAAAAGCAAGAATAACTCTTGTCCCGAGCCTTTCGATTGTTTAAAAGACTTATTACAATTCTCGCGAAAGTAAAAAGATTACCCCCTTACAGCCGATGAAGACCTTTCGAGCGACAATAACAGACAGTCTCGCTTCGTGTGTGATTCAATCGCGTTTAGCGAAGGAATGGCTTCGTTAAGCAGGATTTATGTTTAACGTCGATTCGACGAATGACCCGAGACCTGCCACGGCTCTTCATCACGGCCACAGTTGGATCGATACACGCGAGGACGCGTCCTTTCTTAAATGAAACGGCCATTGTCGCGCCAAGACGTGCTTTATCTACTGTTGCGCCATTCCTGCCGATAGGGCGGCCGCGTCCATGAAAAACCCAAGGTAGAGACGAACAAGAGGTGAAGATGAAACTAATTTCCTCCTGAGATGCTGCAACGAATCGATGTTCCACGAAATGTTGCATCGCGTGCAAGATCTTCTCCTAGTACACCGGTCTTTCGTGAAACTACGAAAACTCGAAAGATGTAATGTCTGTCGGAGAAATGGGAAAGTAAACCGCACTTTCTGCAGTCCTTTTTTAACGAGAGGAACGCTGAGCCGTAAAAATGAAATGTGTATCATTTTCGTCAATTTATATAACGTAGAGAAACATATTTCGTTACATAACGAAGAGTGTAGCTAATTCATCGGATGATGAGCCAGTTTCTGTCACTATTTTGCATCGAGTAGAAATGGCTACAAGGATAGCGTCACGTTTTAAGTGTCACGTACAAATGTAACGTCCACGTGCATGGAAATACATTATATTTGTGCATGGAAGAAGCAATGTTTTCGTAATAAATGTAACAAATTTACTAGGCGAAATTTTAATCAAAAAGGGAATATTTTTGTTTTTTAATACGATTTTTGTTAAAGACAGTGTACATAAATTTGTATTGAAAGTCAACAGTAATTATTAACTTCTGGTAACTATTACTTTTTATCATTTATGCAGTAGCAATTAAATACATATACCTATGTCACGTTGCATTCCCCATTAGAATGCCAAGCGTGTTCATTTATTCAAACAGATTTCTAGTCGCAAGTGTGTCTTATATACAATTGTACATAATATTAAAAAAATAAGAAGACTTTGATACACAGCGTCAATTAAAAATTTTTATTCTTTATTTGAGATACACCTCTTCATGCTCGATATTGCATATGCGTAAGATCATTAATTAACTCAAATAAATAAATTTATTTTTTTAATATGCATTTATTTTTTATAAAAGTGGTCAAATGCAAATGCATTACATTTCCTTCGCGAATATAGTTGCAAAAATGTGTCTCTCTTATTCATAAGTACTAAAAAGCCATTTCCTCTCAGGCTACGAAAAAATTCGTAACCTAGAAAGGTTAAGAATCTTTGCTTTAAAGCAAATGTATTTTAACGTATTTTAAAAAAGCATTTTTCGTCGCTGTTTGTCGTGTAAACATGAAATTTTATCGAGTTAATGAACAATTTTCACGTTTCTAGCAAAATTAGACGGGGAAACGTATTTGACGAGCATTTAGCTAGACATTCTGAAAGTGGAGAAGCACATTTTGCGGCCGAAGAAAGAAATGTGTGTTTTAAAAGTCGCTGAGCATTCACGAATGCGGATACACGTACGAACTTTTTTCTCCACTTTTGCCTCTCTATGTCCATTAAAAGATCTAAACGCGTGCGTTATGCGATGCCTGGTTGAAAGTTTGGTATTATCCGAGTTTTTTAGGGACTTTAGTAACAGCGCAAACATGCATGAATTTCGCACGCATTGTTTTCTAATAAAGAAACAAAATATCAAGTTATATGAAGTTAATAGCGATTATCCTGAAAGCGACAAGAAAAGAAGAAAATAATTCGAGACTTTTGGAAGTACTTTATTATTATTCTCAACTATGATGATTATACAAGAATAAAATCATAACTTGAGATCTTTGTTTTAATATTGCGAAATTTGAAAATTTACGAGGCGACAGTGAGTGAGCAGGTGATTCTATCAGAATCTCAAGCAAATTCCTTCGTCTGGGTAATTCAGGCGTCGTAGCAATGTGAAAACGTTCAACGATTTTCTCGGAAGCGATTCAAGTGAGCTGAAGAAGGGCTAAGAGAGAAAGAGAGAGAGAGAGAGACAAGAACCTCGACGTTCTATTTTCCGTATAAATTCAGCGACGTAAAAGGAGGGAAACGTCGTGCACAAGAAACGCACGCCGTCTGCACAAAGAAAACACGCCCAGGGCTAAATAATATTACGATGCCTAAACTTCATTTCGTTTCCATATCGCTTACTTCGTCAGAATTGCCTCACGGACAAGTTCCGAACCGTTTCCTCGCTCCCTTATCGCGGAAACAATTTAATTCTTATCTGGCTGTGCTATTACAAAGGTTGGAAGTTATTCTCAAGGCGTTTTCCACCACGGCAACCGATGTCTCCTCGTTCGTTCAAACGAACCGTCGCCGACTTTAGATAACCTGATATTAACTCCAGAGCCGCATCATCGCCACTTCTGGAGCCATCTTCAATTTGTTTCCCATTAATCAGTCTGTCGTTTGCGGCTAAAGACCGTAATTTAAAGTCAGTACTCCGCGAATGTTGAATTATCCGACTATTATTAGTATTTGACGTTAGATCGTTTCATTAATTTCGTCCCTTCTTTATGAGAAGTTTGACATGAAATTAAGAAGAAATATCATACTCACCTTACCGATGTATCTTCTCTTGTTTTATGTTACCTTTTTCCATATAGAAACTATTTTTTTTTATCCTATTTATAAAGTATTCGTGACTTGGAATTTGCTTGAAATTGGTTGGTCAAAAAATATTTCTGCATATAGAAGTTGCAAATAACTTTCAGTTACAGCTTGTTTTCTGGTTACTATTACTCTGTCAATCTGTTTGAAATTTCATGGGTCAAAGATTCAATATTAATCAACAAGTAATAAAGCACTGTGATTTGAACTGGAACAATATTGAAAGTCATCGAATGTTATTAAAAATCGATAATGGGAAAATGTCACAGTTTATGAAAGTAATTTGCAAATGTTTATATTAGTGAACATTTATATTAGTATTAGTTATTAGTTTATATTAGTATTAAAACACAAGTAAATAACAACAAACTCACTTAAAAATAGATTGGATTTAACTGAGCGTCACATAGAAATAGTTGAAATCCAATTAACCGGAAACTGAACATTTGTTTCCTCCGTCAACAAGAAGAAACATATTGTTTAAAAATCGTTCCTCTTACAAACAATGTTTCTCGAAAAAAGATGATTCTATCACGATCTTCGGTAAACCATACGAATTTTCTGTTGTACACAGTCTACAACTACGTCGTCAACAATCTCATTTACCTAACTCCGAATCTCTTCCGTCCAGTCCACAAATTACAAGCCGATGTATCGAAACCCAAATGTCTCGGAAAAATGTCATCTCAAGCTGAAGCAATTTGCATTCGAACATGCTGGTGAATTACAGGCTCTCTCGACTCGAATAGAGCGCGACAGCATCGACGTAAAGAATATCGCTCCGCGAAGAAATACCGATAGAAGCAAAGTGGTTCTCGTGCACCGGTATTCACGACCATAAACGGTCAGCTCGAAGCTCGTGCCTCAGCATCACGCTTAACATTATGCCTCCTAATAAAAACTCAAGAGTGTGCCACTTTTCTTATAACGATCGTTTAAATCTCGCCTCCACTGGAGAACCGGTCGCATATCAACGATACAGTATTATGAAAAAAAAAAAGAAAAAATTAAACTCGCCGAAAAATTGCCTCGATAAAAGCGGAAACGCGTTGACTATGTATTTTACGACGTTGCAACATTATAATTCACGTGCAGGACCGTTGTTAAATAACATATGTAAAAATTTCAACTTTTAGAGTGTCCAGACGGCGCCACCTTAGATTGTTGGCTATTGATACAACCAGGTATTGGTATTGGCCAGGTTATAATCAGAAGTAACAGGCTCAAACTGTGACTTGATATCGGTAAAGATTAGAATACCGTTACAGTGAAATAATATATATATAAGTTGTATAAACGTAACATTACTGAAAACATGGCCTAGGTATTGCTTCGTTAATATTATACAATATTGTACGATATTATACAATTGTAAAAAATCGATATAGTAGGTTGTCTGAAAAGTGTCTTTCTTTCGCAAACGTGCGTTTTACAACAATACACCTTCATACAAACGTAAAATCAAGTCTGTGAAATGTCGCAATGTTTATCTCAGCAGAACGAAATGGATCGTACGTAATTCGACAAAATAATATAAAACAAAGAACGTTGTGCGTCTATTATTTCCTCATAACTATCATTTCTTCATAAGAATCTTTTCGAACAACCTAATATTTATAACACAAAAAGAATTGATATTTAAATATATGATAATCTATTTTTCTTTAAATTATGAAAAGTTTTCTTGTATCTTTGATGTATGTTAATTCTTGAAAGTATCTATTACTCTAATACATTGCTTACCTTGATAAAATGGTATGCAAGTGACTTTATTTACAGTTACTTAACTTGAGTCACTTAAAGTACCCACCAGTTCTTGGTCTTTAGTGGGTTAAATAAAATTGTTCGCAAGAAGTACACGAGTATCCTTCACCACATGATATGGTTTGTACATAGTGATTTAAGAGTATCGTTGGAGGATCCGCTTTAGGATCGGTTGATCAGTAAGAGCCGTGCCACTTGCAGGAGAAGCGTGCACGGCCAGCAATGAAAAGAGAATGACGTTTCAGAAGGGCGAGCCGTATATCAGCTCGACCCACATATGAGAGTACATAATTCAGCCAGAGGATCGGCCCACTCGCAGTCACTTCTGCTCGATCGACTCGTATCGAGCTTCCAGCCTCGCGAAACTTTGCGCCCCTTCACCGCGTTTCTTTTCACTCGCCTGGAACTTTCGTTGCTCGAGCAGGCCACGAGGGAAACTTTTGAGAATTAACTGGACGTGTTAACGTGAAAAGTCTCGAGATCTCAGTCCTTTGTACTGTAAATTTAATGCGATGGTTGGACGGTTCAATTGCACTCGTATCGGTACGAGTGCCTATCGTTAAATGGCTACCAGACTTTCCTTTAAATGAAAATTTCTGAGACTCGAACATTCGTTATCCTCCTTAGTTAAGATTATCCTGTCTAGCATGTTTTTCTACTTTTCAAGACATGGCGAAATATTTCGTGTTTTTCGCATTGTTTTATATCTTTTAAATACAATTATATGAGACGCCTTTAGTTTAATTAACAGTGTTTATTTTATCCTCATTGCTGTCTGTTTTGTTTGTCTCTTAAATATTTGTATTAAGACACATAAAAATTTAACAGTTATGTAAATAATTATCGCTCAAAGTCTAGCAATTCAGTTTCAGATAATAAAAATGCCGCGACATCAGTAGCAGCGCATATATTGACCATACTTAGAATTGGTTCAATTTCTTGTGCTCTTTTTTGTAAATTTCTTACATATGGCATTTTTAGATAATTTTGAAGTAACGTCGATGTAAAGGTAGAAAGCAATATTGGGTTACATTGTTGAGAAAGATTTGGGGGTGAGTTTACATCGATGCAACTAGAGCATGTAGAATTGCAAGTCGTAATTTGAAGAGGTAACTCGCATCTGCCAAATATCTTCCTAGAAAGCTACGTGAATTTCAGGAAACACAAGCTTTACTCTAATTTGTTCAAATAGGTTGCCGTGTTTTTTGGTGTAATATATTACAGTTTCGGAATTGAAACCGTTCTCTCCAAAGTGTTCTCCTTTTATTAAATTAGATCTCGTTCCTTTAACCGAAGCTATTGAAATATATCGTACCTCTACCTTTCATTCTGTTCGCATATATAGAAACTCGGAAGTAGAAACGTTAATTAAAAAACCTAACCTATTTTATCGTTGCAACTTCAAATAATTTTAACTGGGCTCTGTTTCAGAAACTCGCCAAAGAAAAAGGAAGCAAACCAATCTACTTAAACAAACCTCAGCGCCAGAATCGAAAACAGTGGTGCTACGATTTCATCGCAATGTGTCGCAAACCACGCTCGGTCCATCCTAAACTTCTCTGGAAACCCGAATCACCCCATTGGCAAACAACCTGGGGCAGTTGGGCGACACGCTTCGAAGGAGTTGGTGAAATAAAGACGGGGTCATCGAATTCGGTGAATCGAACCTCGTGTCTCGTAATTCTGAACACAATGTTCCGGAATGATAGGATTTTATTGGCGCGACGAGCGATGAACCGTCTCGTTCGATGGCTTCTCGCGCTAGTTACGCATCGAAACGCATCCGTTTCCCATCCTGAACCATCTATGAGCTTGCAACATCGTCATCCATGCTCGTCAATTATAATAAAACTACCGTTAGCGATCGAAGCAGACGGACAAATTCCACCGACGCGATTTCCTATACAACAGACGATGATAACATCGCTGTTAAACTCATACACAAGTTCTACAACCTGTTTCGAGAACCAAGTGCTTTCGACTGACGCAATAATATGAGGGCAACAATCTGTTGAGTTATATGAGTTAAGTACGATACAATATATTGTAAAATACAACTTTGAATTTTGTACAGGATAGTTGAACTTGTTATACTTCATCAGATACTACCAGCGTCTGACACGAAGAGAAAGTGGAACTTTGGGTATAAATGAAAAATATAATGAGTCATATTTCTTGTCTTTTATGGAAGAGCAACTATAAAATTCAATATGTTACTGGCCAATTTCACGTTAAAATTTTTTAAGATCTTTTCATTTGTTTTTGGGATTAGATATATGTTTTCGTCAGTGTCATGAATATCCAAAAAGTATTAAGGATGTTAATTATGTAAACTGACATTAATCAAGTTAAACTTAATACAATCAAGTAAACTGATATTATTAATCTGTGTATTTTCGTCCAGTCGCGGGGAGACGCGTTCGCTTTGAGATGCGTCAACGGGAGTCGTAAATTCCCGTTACGATGTACGAATCGACACCGCGAGCAGGGCGATCCCCTGATTTCAGTTACAATAATAGGGGTGGTTGTGTTGGAATAACTGTAGTCTACAGTTATCTAGTATATATTTATTTATCACCATTTACGAAACGTGGGACTTACAGAAATTATTTTTAGATCTTACCCGAGGGTTTAAGTGTTAGCGCGTTATAGCCCGTGAACCTGACTCACTTAGTAAACGTGACTACCCGCGAAGTATAAGAGCAGTGTACATGACTGTCTGCGTAGTAGAAGAACAGTGAGTGAACCATCTCGTCTTATTTAGGAGGAAAGCTCGGTGTGGGTGTACCCTTGCTGAACTAAGGACGCGGATTCGTCGTTCACACTTTTCGGTAGAATAGTGAGGGTAACGATCCGCGATGCCCATTGGTTTTGGCCAATATTAATACACACAATATGAGGAGAAAGTCTCCTGCACATTTGGCTCATGGGTGTCCTTGTTCTTGGGGAAAACGCAGCATTTTCGCAGGTCACATCTGTTTTCCTCGTAATTAGCGAGAGTGCGCAATAAACTTACGGATTTTGGGACCCTCCATAAACCGATGATGTTTATATGACCACAGTTTAATGGTTAACAGATGTGGTTTATGGGGGTTCCTTGGGCCTAATGCGGGTCACTGTGACGACGGGTAGGCCTAGGCGGCCTGACCATAAGTGATGTCGCGCGGACCATCTCACGCGACGTAACAATCTGTTTCTTACGAAAGAAGGTGAAGCAAGGAGCATGGAAAACAAATAAAAGGACAATTTTGAAAAAAATTAAACTAACAATTATCATGCTCTACCTCTGCAGTCTTCAAATATAAATCATACAACGATTTACAATCAGATTCCAAGAATTGCATATCAAATTGTTTATAGTTTCACTGAAATAATCCTACCTTACCCTGAATTTACAAAATTAGGGTAAGGGTAGGGTTACAAAATTCCGTGCAATTATCTGGAATCTTATCCTTGTGTCTGCGTGTTGAATATCGAAGAAACTGACGACGATCAAGGTCCTCGACGACTAACATACTACACGATGCTAAAGCCTAAAATACGATCCATAGGGTTGAACAGAGAAAAGGAGAATGATAGTGCGAAGGTACAGCTCGTAGGAAACAGGAGTAACGAGCACTTGCTATTCTTAGGATAAAGTTCGTCTCCGACCGCCTCTTTATTTCCACTCGGCTGCTGGCTGTCTCGGATACGGTTTATCGTCATCCCGTTGCGCCGCGCCGCGCTCTCTTTGCAAATAGATGCCTAAACGCGCGCACCGTTGCTGTCGTAAACAGTTTCGACTTGGAGTGAGAAGTTCTGCTCTCCTCGCGTTGTTCTACGAGTGAAAAGGTGCGATATTTGGAGGGTCGGTTCTTGAGGGTTGCAAGTCGTGAACTTAAATCGAGCAAGGTGCGCGGCTTGGAAGGAATAACGTTTGAAATTGTTGTTTTACGGTGTACTGGCAACGCTGAGAACACGATGCTGCCGTGGCGCGATGGGTTTTTGATTTTTTTGAAATAGCTCTTACTCGAGAGAATGAAGTGAAAGGTTTTTGTGTAAAGTAGCACGGTATTGAATATGCTGCGGTTTATTTCGTGTGAAAGTATGCAAAAGAATTTTTATATTTCGAATATCGAATCTTGGTTTACTACGTTTGTATACGCGATCTGAGCTAACTCTGGAACTCAAATTTGTAGCTCCAACGGAAAATGAACGAATCATTGTGAATCGGTGGATTTTATTAAAGTATTTGTTGCTATGGAGTTGCTATGGAGTCATTAAGATCTTTCTGCACAATAATTTACCAGTAATATCAGCGAACTGAGAAGTTACAAGTTGTAGGTTACAGACTTCTTTCTCATAATTTTACAGTTTTATGTTAAATAAGGTAGTTATATGATTTGTAGATTGTAAAATCTGGTTTGATTTATTATCCAACGTGTTGCTGTTACGCAAGAAAATTTATTACTACTGGTAATTTGTGACTCGTAAATCTGTGCAGAAGAACCCAGATAAGTAATTGCTTGCTTGAAAATAATACATCGCAACAACGTACCCACTCATATTCCATTATGAGTCAAGGAATCTTTTATAGTAAGGAGATTTTTGTGCCAAGAATAAAATAAGTATTTAGAGTATCGTGTCTGATCTAATGAACACTAAATATTTTGAAGAAAATTGTATACTTTGATTCTCAAAAATCAAACATTCACCAATTTGTAATTTTGAATATAGAATGCTTTAAATCATGTCCACAGCGTTAGGAAAGGTGATTCCGTAAATCTATATTTATAACGTCGCATCGTATCGAATTCGTCCTTTCGACAGTTAACGAGATAGCGACGTTGACGTATGAGCGACACATGAAATGTCGCAATGGAAATCCCCGTATATCGACGATTTAAAAAGGGCATGAAGCTTACACGCGTTTGTTCACGTTCCACGAACCATCGCTCGAATACGCGTCATATTATCGCAAACGCTTCGATTTAATCAGATATATTCGAAATCTTGAACAAATCAAAACTGTACACGTAGGTTGACAGTTACCAGAAATGCGAGTAATCTTTATAAATCTCGCTAACAATAACAGGTGTTTAAAACAGAATCTAGTTGTAGGACGAACAAATTAAAAAATCCGGACACGTATGAAAATACCAGAAATAAGATTAAAACAGAAACTGAGAACATTTTGGTTTCCTGGAGAAGGGTAGGATAAAAGACTTTTTGAACTTCCATTTTATATAAATGAAAGTTTCGGAGGTACAGTAACGTCGAGATCGAAAATAAGTAAGATGCATCAAAATCAAAATGACAGTGATCTGAAGAGCGCATTTCGAGGAAACGTCTGGAATAAAGGGTTTACTCGCGAGTCATATTACTCCGGTGAATATTCAAAATTAAGTTTCCACCACTAAGGAGAAATTTCACTCTCGAGACGTGTTCCCCTCGCTCGGGTTACATCGCTGAATTTCAATTTTCACGCGAGCTATATTGCGGTGTAATCCGCGTTCGTCGTCTACACCCTCGAAAACTCTGCCAGCCACCCTTTCCCGAAGTATTCATGGAACAAATCAAATTCAGCAATCGTGGGAATGATGGAGGATCGACAATCGAACGTACAAAGATAAATACGATATCCGGCGGTTAAACGAAATTCGTCAATAAACTAGAAGGTAGGGTTTTCCGAGAGGAACGATCGTATTGGCATTTTTCATAACTGTTAGCCTCGTGATGAACCTCGAACGCTCTGTGGCCCACATTTCGTAGCTCGTCAACGGTTAATAACGTATCGTTCGCCCTGCTGCTGCCCATTCGATAAATCAAGTGACTTCGACCACCGAAATGGAGGGTCTCAGCTGTAGAGAGCTTTTTCCTTTTCTCCTTGGCCAAGGAAATTGCCACGGCCGAACCTTATTTTCTAGAAACTTATTTCATCCTGCATGGTTGTAAACGGTATACAAACGCTAACGCGAGCGTGATTTATTATTATGTGCCGATAGAACGACTTTACGGTCACCTTAGTTGCCAGTACGGATATTGAACCAGACACGATCTATTTTTCACCATTAATTCCAGAACTTCGAAATATGGAATCGTTAACGCTATATCAAATGATCGAACCGAAGACAGACGCGATCGTGTTTATGCGTGCCAACAATTGCGCTTCTACATAGAATAGTTTTAAAGTTTATACTGTTAGCCAATAATACATCTCTAGAACTTTGAACGAACTCGTCGTGTTTTCCACGTGTGGTTTTCAATTACAATTCAACAGAGAATTTCGAGCAGATGTTGCATACGCGCCGTGGGTCGATTTTAGGATGTCTGGTCGATTCAAATATTTACCAACAAGTCAAAACCGCCCGTGTGTGCGCTTGGAATTTGTTCCATGTCTGCGCCCTACCATTCTACGAATGTTTGAATAATAATAGCGGTTATGCAGAGTATGCGAAGGAAAATTAGCAACATCGAAACAGTCAGCACTATCGACCTTTCAATAAGCACGCCCACCAAATAGTAAAGCTACATTCATTCCTATATGTTACAGGGTTTGTTTTCTACACAGTATTTTGGTTTGATAAACTGCTCTTTATCGAGACGCGTTAAGTGCATACATTATATCAATACAGAGTTTGATAGGTATTACTCCATTTATTACACTATTAAATACATTTCATAGTAGTACAGTGGATCACAGACATGAATTAGGTACATGAAATATGAAATGATCTCTAAATTACGAATAAAAGATCGAAAATCGGTCGTGTTTTTGTACAGAATATCGCTACATATGAAAATCGCCCGGCTGTTGGAGGGTTAATGGATTAAGCTCTACGAAGCTCTCAAAAATCCCGATTTTCCCAGCAAACAAGCCTCCCGCATTACTCGTTTCCATACGTATGTGTATGCGTTTGTGGATACTCGAAACAACGGACGAAAAAAAAAAAAGGATGTGATCGTAGATTCGTGAAAATACAAGGATCGTGATACACGTGTATCGTGGTACCCTGTCGTCCACACAACATAGAACAGGGTAAGAGGTCCTGCATATGTGTTCGAGGAATTTTCACGGTTACGTCCGCCGTGCGGGCTACGGCTTATGGGTTTTATGACCCGAGACTCGTGCAACACCGGCTATGCATCGTAAGCAAAGTGCTTATTTACTCCACGGCTCGTTAATTTTCGTTCAAGTAAAATATAAGCGCGGTCATCACGCGTCTACGACCGGCTGCCTCGTGGTCGCGCAGGAATTACGATGTTTATATGTGTCCCGATAATTTTATGCCAATGTTACGGTGAGTATCATTCCGGTGGTTTCCGATACGAGCGCCGCATGAAAATGGCGGCTGAATGATTGCCAGACTACGCAATGGCAAGCGGCAACGGTCGCTTCTATTCATACATCAAAACGGTGACGATAAAACAAATTGCAGCATTATGCTGCTTTTAATTGTACCATGTCGCCATTTTACGAGTCCCCGTTATTGGTGGAATTAAGCGTAATCTAGAGATTTTTAGTGAGTTCATGAAAGCTTTGGAGGAATGTGTACATTATCGCCTGCATAGAGACTCGCGGAAGTGTTCGAACACTTTTATGCGTATATTGTACGTACCATATAAAATGTATCGAAATTTCATTAGAAATATAGCGAGACACGGCGACGTATCTACGACTACGATTACGAGAAATAACGGTTGTTATTAAAATTCCGTCCGTCTTCTTCGTCGTTTTGCATTGATAATTAAATTGTCCATTATTTCACGAATTAAGTGTAATTTATGTTACGACAGTTTCATGATCTACGGATTAAAACGTCGCGGCGAAATATGTGCGCAGCAAGTAGCAATTAGAGGTACCTGTTAAAAGATCATTAATCAGCTCACTGGAATCGGCTTAGCGTAATGCTTGATACAACGAAGATTATCTTCGTAATTTCCACTTTACCGGAGGATATTTACGTAGACGTAAAACGTGTCTCTACCCTTCCAATTACGTCTACACGCTTAAACTAAAATATCCTGGTCATATTCCGTTTCAGTCCACCGTGAAAATCAGTTCTCGCACAACTAAAATAATCACGTTAATCTTCTAAAATGGATTACGCAATTTTTATAAACATCAGCTTAAGCGAGCATAAAAGTAATTTTTCAAAGAAAATACCTCTCGATTAACCCTAAATTTGTTATATTACACATTTGGTTGAAGATATCGAAAAAAAGTATATTAAGAGTATTAACAGATTCATAAATTAAAGATGTATTAAAGTGAAGAAAATGGTGTATATTAATCGTGAAGAATAGTTTCATTTATTAATACCTAATTCTTAACTGTGCGAGTAAGTGTGCCAAAACTATACTTCGTCCTTTGCACAGCGGAGACTAGCTTGGTTCCGACTCATGCAAATATTTCACATTTGTTTCTATCTAAAATATATCTACGTTATTATTCTATCAAACTATAAGAACGATTTATGTTTCAAGCAAATTCAATTGTCATATATAGCTTCGGAAAGCTCCAAATAAAGTAAAATATTCGACATCCGTGACAACAATGATCCAGCCTCCGCTTGGCAAGAATTAAATCACTGACAACCTCTGTCATTTACGATTTCCACGCGATCGGAGGCAAATTTGGTGCACGAAACGATTCTCCTCGAATTAAACGGCCCCGTTAAATTTATCGGGAAAAGAAAAGGGCCTGGTTGTTACCGGGGCTCGATTGTTCATTGCGAACGGCGCCGTGGCACCCGTTAAATCTGCCGATCGATCGAGGGTACGCGGGAGAGCACTTTTGTCGCGTGGAAATTTATTCATTTGGAGTGCGGCCGCGGAACGCGCGATACGAAGCCCGGGCGAACCAGGTTGCGCGATTTATCGCGTTTTGCTCGGAGTTTCCGTTTTACAAAACCGTGGTAACCGTTCTCCGATCCGAATCCGTCAGCCGCGAAAGCGCTTTACCCGCATTAGCTCGCGTCTCGATTATTGATACCAGACCTCAAGCGACATCGCAACCCGTATAAACCGGAATTAAAACGGATCCAAGCGAAACCAATTTACTTCGGTGGATTTCAATTCCCTAGCCACCGGTCGAGCAGATAACAGTGAAAAACGAATTATTTCCCGAGGTCGATGATGACTCGCGGGAACACCAGATACACCTCTCATCGGTGATCATCCGGCGAAACCTTTCGTTTTTTATAGCTCTTGAAATAAGAACCACTGGCAGGGATAGATAAGTCGTATTTTGACAGGAGACCGCGGATGATTTTTCATTCGAATCGATTTTGACAGAATTGTTAGGATATAGGGAGTATCGAGGAATATTTCAACGTTATCGTACGATGGTACTGACTTTGAGTTGAAATTTGCCGAAACCGTGAAATTTAATCTGATTTTATTATATTAAGCTTGAGATAAAGGTTTCAAAGCATTATATTATCAAAAGTGAATAATATAATTCTGGATAAAATAACAATATCGAACATTGGAAATGATTTTAACTTTCATTAAATCAAATTTATGAAGCCACGAGTTATATTACGATATAAGCTTTCAATGATAAATTGGGTTTGATAAGGAAAAATACTATAACCTTGCTTTTTATACAGCGATAAACGCAAAAGTAAAATTATTTCTATTTTCGTAATTTGTGCGAAGTATATTCTTTCTACTGCTTCCTAATATAAAATACATCAGCGGAGAATAATTTCGATTAAATTCTCAGAAATATTTACATATACTCTGTATATATTCGCCTGTATATATATTTTACTGGAAACAAATATCAATTTCAATGTTTGGCGATGCAATTCTCAGATAATCCCTAGAGTTTCCGATTTTCCGTATAAATACGATATTTTGCCCTACGGCATTGCCATTAAAACGACATCGACGAAAAGTTATGGACACGAGCAAAATCGCCAGCGGCGTCGTCGGATATTTGACGATCGCGCGTCCGGATTCAAAAAAGAAAAATGAGAAAGAATGGAGACAAAAGAGGACACGTGAATATGCTGTGTGTCGCGCGGGCGTAAAAGATTTACCAGGAATTACATATTCAAAATGCTCGAGCAGACGATTTTTGATCGGCCGCCGATCGAGGAATGGTTTTCCAGCAGAATCCGTGGTATGCAAATAGAGGGGCGCGCGGTTATATTTACATACGCTGAAAGGTATGACCGGGGTTCAGCCCTTGCGCAGATCCCGAGATGAATATATGTACGTATTTTCTCACCAGATTTCACGATCACTGTGAAAAACGTGCGTCGTTGCTCTACAAAATTCCATAATATGAAAATTGGATGAAACAATTTTTTGCCACTTGATTCCATCAGATAATATAAATAGAGTTTTTTATATTAAATGAATGATCATTTCTCTCTCTCTCTCTCTCTCTCTCCTTCGATTATATCTTATTTGTAGATACTGTATTTATGACTTCGTTCGTTATTTATTTATGTTTTCGTTCATTAGAATAATAAGCTAGGTCGATACATTGATAAAGGTCCACCTGGCTAAATTGTTCTGACTGTTTCCATGTGTAATTATATGGCCATATAATTGAGATACGCCCATGCGTATGTACAAAGCGTCGATTGGCCGATTAATTAATATTTTATCGTATATGGTTCTTCAATTATTTATTTCCGCATTGGTTATGACATAAAATCAAATTAACCAAGATCGTGGCCGAATTTCGCCTCTATCGTTAAAGATTCATCGATCCCTCCTCCGATGATTTATACAGCTTTAATAATACGAAAATGTTATCTCCCGCGTGATTTATACGATGAAATATTTAGCGTGTTATTACGCAGTAGATTCTCTTTCAATATTGATAATACGCTCAAGTATTCCCATTCCAAGTATTACACTGACTAGGTGGATTTATAATATGCAACACGCCGCTCTCCTATATAGTGGTTTAATCTTTGAACCATCGACGATCGATATATTGGCAAAAACATAATAGAGCAAGCACCACTTGCGGCTACCGAGCCACTCGGGTCGTCTCTCTTTGAAGCAGACGATCGTTTAGCACACTAACCGCTTCAGCTCGATGCACGCATGTTTGGCCCACGTAAACACCGGATTCTCTTCATGTTCGCTGGATGATGCTTTCTGAAATCGTTCAACCAGCTTTCTAAGCCAACGACAAAGAACCCTTTACAATTTTATTACAATCTCTGTACAAAGTATCCAAGTCGATTGAATTTAACAAATACTATTCGCTTTTTGTACATTGATGATATAACGTGCAACCAAGCACAAAAAACATTTTAACCAATTGTTCAAAGTTCCCGGTATTTGTTCACTAACATGTGTTACTTGAACAAAGACTAAGCCGATGTATCAATTTTATTGGAAAAGTTCTGATATTGAACGAGATATAAAAAATAGAACGCGGATGAATATTTTTCTACCAGTGGAACGCTGTCTACGCGTGTCTGATCATAAACGGCCATAATCACTTGTGGGTGTCCGCACGCCAAGTTTCTTGAGCACCAACAAACGTTGTTTCAACGGATACGATCAAACATTGTAAACTTCAGTCAAGATCGATGAATCTAACGATATTTTGAGGCTGTAACAACTCGTCTAAACTCCAATTTGCCTGCGGCCGTAGAATCGCACAAGAAACACCATCCAAAGGGCAAAACGAAATCAATCACGGCAGACGAAGATCGAAACTGCCGATTAATGTGTGTTAAAGCGTTTCAGTAGAATCAGAAGTCTAGTTGGAAGGCGGTTCTAATGGTGGGAGGCCTTCTTTCAACGCGAACAAATTGCGTTCCAGTTGGGACGGCGTCAAAGAATGGGCCAGCTAAATTGATCAAGAGCAGTTTCGCCATTTTAATTACGTCGCCTTTGAAAGTCGCACGCGTATTTAATGCGAGTCCTCCAGCTACCATTCGTCGTTTATTAGCTTCCCGTGCTGCCTCCTGTATCACATCCTGCGCAACAGGATAGGAAAAAGGGTCACTTTGCAACGTTTTACTAAGAACAGAGAAAATCGAACGTTTGCCCCGAAAAACGGGACTAATAAACGATCCATTTTCTTGTCTTTCCCTAACCTTTTCCCATTTTTCTTTTTCCCTCGCTCTTTCGAAATTTCAACAACGACTACATAGCGTTCTACGCTTTTGTTCTTTGCCGTATCACGATCTAACGATGTATTGCGCGCGCTAACTGCCAGTCGACGAAAATCAATTGCGCCACGATAAACCCGCCACCAACCTTCTGATGTAAGTTCTTCAATCGATCCACAGTCGATGTTTCGTGGTCACGAACGACGAATTCCGCAGCTGTAAATCGATTGGTGATTCTTGTCGCGTATACGTCATTTATTTGAGGCGAACACCGACAACGCATGAATATCGAGTATGAGATTCATTCATGGGACACAACGTGGAAAGCGAAGGGCAGAGTGAAGTATTCGAACTCGACGAGTGCAACTACGTTATTAAAATTCATTCAGGATCAATTTCCTACAGGAGGTCGACTCTCTGACTGTAAACAAGCTCGGTGAAGTGACCCTTTCTCTTTTTTCAATTTTCATATTTTCAGAGATATTTGCAATGGAGACTGTACACGAGGAACATTTGCACTCCAACCACGATTAAATTTATTCTTCGATTTGTTCGAAATGTCAGGACAACCTTTTACTTTTTTAAATCGTGTAATAATTTTTTTTGCAATAGGATAAATTGAAAGTTTTAATCATTCAATTTAATCTTCAAATTTTTACACTTTTTCTGTGGACAAAGTCCACCAGTGTTATTTTTTAAGATAGATTAACTTTTTCTATTATTCTAATGGTTTTCGAGATATTCTAAAAAATATATTTGCGATTCTCAAGAATTGTTTTCATCCCCTAAAAAAGGGGGGATATTTACAAACAAAAAATATTTAGGACAAGTATTTTTCAAAACACTATTCTTTTTAAATATTTCATTAAGATTGGTAATAAAGAATTGAGCTAGATTTTTGGTGGCAGTTATTTACTGAATTTGGCTAAGAATTTTTCACGCAATCTGAAATTCAAGATTTCTTTCATTTTGTACTCTCTTAAAACTCCTAAAGGTGTCTACACTTTCTTGTATCTATTTAATTTCTTAGTTTATGAACTCATTATATTCCACGAAGGAGTACGAACTTTCATATAGTTTCATTTAGAACACAGGACGTAGTCTTCACACAAACGTAGTAGTAAATACAATATAGAACATCTACGACTGCGTTCATTATACACTCATGATGGCAGGTACTTCAACTTGGCTGATCCTTTAAAAGTAGGTTAGTTATCATATATTGGAAATTTTTCTAACTCGACATATTCAAAACCAACACCGAATGGAAACAAAAATTATATAACGCGTTTGTTAGTTTTGAAATATATAAATTTCACCTGAAAATCGACATCACTGATGACGAGACAAACAATGAAACATAAATCATACATGTCATCCTAGTTGGATGACATTAAATCATATTGTAACGTTTACAATTCTATGTAATGGCGAACTGGGTTATACAATAAATTATAGTTTAACATCAGCTTGCATTAATCTGACATTAAGCCAGCTGGGTGCAGAAATTCCAGGTGAATCTCAAATCCACCAAACCAAGCCTTGAATCAAGGTAGACGGCTAAAACCGGTAATTGGCTTTGAGTTGATCAACCGTTGGTGATTTCCTCTCGAGAAGAACCTCTCTGCCTCATAAAATAATCAACGCTAGGTTTATAACTTGTTTCAAACTCTCGCAGAACATCAAAGACCGCGATTATTTAATCAAAGATAGGTATGTAAACACTAGTTAGAACGATATTTGATGTATGAGAACCTAATTTAATTTAATAAAGATATTCCCTCTCTCTCTTATTTCAAATATTTGTTCTTATACTTTGATTTGTTTGTCGTAAATAAGTGAAAATTGTAGGCTAGTAAGAAAGAATGATAGGGCAAGTTCATTTAAGGTATAAAACTAAAAGTTATAACGTTTAAGGGAATAGAGGCTGCGCTACGGAGCGTGAAGACGCTAGTTGGACTCTTCCCAAGCGTTTAACAAGCCTATTGTCTGTGTTCACACACACAGTATATTAGAATCTATGGCGTTTCCGTTATGGGGTCTACATGAAAATCTATGAAGATTTATAGTCTTTGGTAATTGGACTTGAACTTAAAGTTTTCAATATTTCACACTCTTTCTCGCGAAAGTGAGCTGAACTTCCTGAAATACAAATCTTTACACGTGGTCCTAATTCAAGCACCAGCATATTTTAATGAATGTTTACATTCTGAGGACCTAAAGAATCTATATTGAAAATAAAACGCACCCTGATAAATCACATCAAATTTTAAAGAACTTAAATGTTAGTTGAAAATTAGAATTCGTTAAGACAACAATCAGAATAACTGTAAAATGTTTCACACGGTTATAATTATCGCGAAACTTTCAGTATCTGGCTGGTTTTGAGAGAACGACTCGACAATTGAATGAAGAGGTCACCAGTAATCGACAATTTTCGAGGAGCCTGGAGCACCGCGGCCTATATATGGTCGTTAACACGCGTTGTAATTAAACTGAAGTCTACAAACCAGGAGTGGTAGGTGCAGTATAGGTGAAGTGGGTCGCCGGCAAACGTGGTCCACGGCAGACACCATGGATTATTACGTACTATCCGCATAGTGTTCCGGGACCATTCCAGCCACATTGTAAGACAACGTCCTCGCTATCTACATCCTGTGTGCGAGTCTCAGTTAAGCGTACTGCTCACACGGTTATTGAAAACGACGCTCTGAGTCGAGCGTGATAACATTAACGCGACAATTTGCGATTATGTTTCCACGACAAAAGACAGAAATAAATTGAAAATTCAATTCTTTGCGTAGATTAATTGCTTCTAGTTTCTTATTCGAAATATTAACCTACATATGTAAATCTTCTTGTTATTTTCTAAAACAACTTGGAGGAAAGTTACCGAAAATTGTTGTAAAATGGCACATATCGATTCGTTTTGTATTGTGCTTTTTGTATTTCTACGTATATAGGATAATGAGAAAGAGGTGAACGATATTTATAAGGCGTGATTATAGATATCAAGACAATGAGAAAGGTTCGTGTACGAAAATATCTCCGCGTAGACGCAGTAGAATATGAAACTTTCGAAGTTTCTTTCAAGTTATCGTTTAAAAGCGCCATCGTACAAACGCGTAGAGGAATAAATCTAAATTTCCGCTTACAAGATACGATGCTTCAAAACGGTAAAAAATATTCAGATTCCGTGAAAAACTCACAAGCTTGTCATGTAACTTAACGTGAGCGATTACATCTGAATTTAGACACTTTCCAGTCACTCGAGCGCATTATCTTTCTCTCAAGGGAAGAACAAGAAGAAAACACTAGACTCAACAAGAATTATATCTAAAAGACCATTTCCAAGCATAGTACAGAAAACGTACAGAATAATGTGTTTCTCTCAAAAACGCATTTCATCCAAAAAAAGCTCAAATTTATCAGGTGCTAGATCCACGATAAAAAATGAAAAGAGAAAAGTAGTAGGTCGAACGACAAGCAGAGCATTTCTAATAAGAGAGCACCACGCCACAGAGAACATTTTTATCAAAGCAAACACATGTAAACTGTCCGTAAACTATTTCCAGCAAAAACATGTCTCACTCAAAAGCTACACATTTATTTGGTGTGACTTTTATGATAAAAAGTAAAAAAAGGAAAAACACGGTAGACAAGGGACACGCGGAACATTTTTAATAAGCTGCGCGGTTAGCTGTCGTTTCCGCGATTTCGATGAAAGTCCGCTACATTTGCGGCGCTCTGAAAATTGTTGGCGCGCCAACCGGACCGATTCTAAGCCCCGTCCCGAATACAAATATCTTCGAAGCATTCGAGGCGAAGTTGAAAAATATGATAGGTCCCGGGACTTCCATACCTATTCGTTCTGGGTTCCTGGCTCAAGTATTCATATTAAATCCACGGGGCTTCTTGCTCCGCCGGGTCAATGTCTCAGTTATATTACGTTTCTGTCCGATGGAGGGATGGTTCTTACGCGACATTATCCGAGTATCAAGAGCCAGCCGCACGTGTTCCCGTTCTATCGGAGCAACCCGAGCGGAAACAGCAGAGGAATGCGTATATATCCGGGCGAGAAAGGGACCACGAGCGGACGATGTTGCTCTCCGTCTTGATGTAAAGTCACATTATAGCGAGCCTCCGTGTTTCGCGGTATGTAGAAGACACGGTACGTATAAATTCCATGCGGAAATCTGTATTTCCGTCTGTATCTGAGTATCCTTCAAGATCCATTCTTGCTTAAAATGGCAGAAAAATTATCTACACTTTTGTTTATACGTATTAATGCAGCTGCTGATTTTATATTAGACGCGATAATTAGTTTCAATTATCAAGAAAATGAATAACCGAGCGTTAATTTTTATTTATAATCATGCAAAAATTGGTGAAGGAGGAAAATGATGAATTATATATTATAATTTGAAATATATATATGTAAGAACATAATAATCCCATAATTTTCTTATATATATATAAGAACATAATAATCCTATAATTTTCTACCGTAGAAATTTATGAAAGGTTAACAATGCGAATTGCTAAATCGTGCACAAATATATAATAATGTTTTATCGAAAGCGAAATATGTATGTACTTTATAGTAATGCAATAAAAATTATCCGAATTGATCGTGACACACGCTGTTCTAATATAATCAAAACGAACCAAAACAGTCGAATAAAATTGTTTTCATACAAAAAGTCACTTTTAAATGCTTATAATATAATATATTTAGAAATTGATAAAGTTCTTGAAGATAAATCCAGTATTTGTTCCCGTCTTTTAATCTTTCTTTTAAAGTATTTTCCATTAACAATTGTTCCAGTTATTCCCGTTCTATTAATTCACTGTATTTCATTTTTCTGTTGTTAAAGTATCCGCGAAACTGTATTGGCTTTTACACGACAAAATAAACTTTCACAAGACAAAATATTAGTTTTGTATGAAAAAAAAACTCTTTCTCCCAAAAGAATTTGCCTGAATCGAATGTGAATCGATGTAAGAAGTCGGCCAATACGATTATCATACGCGACTGGAAGAAGGGAAGAGCAGCGTGCTCGTTTTTCTTCATCTTGTTCAGCCCTTGTTGGATTCTGAGACACGAATCGCTGCGGGACATGCTTGCGGCGCTTTGAAATTGCGCTCGTAATATCGTTGTCTGGTCCGCGATATGGCAGCATAAAGTCTGCTGTTACCGAGCATTTGAATGAGCGAATTGATGCGTTTTTGCAGTCACTCGTTACAATTGCATGACAGGGGCCATCAGTCAAGTTGGAAGCAAGGAAATTGAATGATAGAAAAGGATTCTGGATAATTAGATAACTTTACGTGCAGAAGTTAAATTACATTTTTCTTTCTACTTATCAGCGGAATATTTGCAACATACTTGAGAATGATAAAATTTATACGGAATCAGTCAAGAGTATTTGAGAGTTTTGAGAACAATCGAGGACAAGAATAAAAATTCTGAATAGTAAAAGTTTCGACAAAGTAATTAGTTTCAATAAAACAGAACGTACGTATAAATATTCTTTAGTTTATCTTCTCAATCATATCCCACCATTTTATTATATTTTCTGTTTCTCGCCCCTCTAATTGTAGGATTTAAAAATTGCTTGCGGATTTAAGTATTTTGTTTAAGTTGCTTGACTTTCATGAACAATCTTTTTTGATAAAATTTACAATAAATGTCAAATCGAAATAAAGAGCGATTCGGGTATTTGTATAAGCGACACGCAAAGAAACGTTCTAACAATCGTTGAATCGTTATGGAGACGATCCAACAAAAAAAAGAGCAATCGCGCAAATAAAAGGAGATGACACACTCGAGTTTCACCTGTGTTTTCGTGTGTAACGCGGAGTTTAACAGAATACTAACCTCTGTCAACTAGGGAAATTTTATTGCGGCATAATTAAACATTAATATTTTGTAAATACGTTGCTTGTCATATGGTGTACTGTATCTGTTTGTATTGCAGTCGCAAACATTCGGTACGACGGTATAAAATATAATTCAGTACTACATCGTCCGTGTAATGTTTCGTTAAACAACCATTGTTGATGCGAACAACATTGGAACATTTCGGTTTATTTCCCTTCAAGAAACGATTTCTCTCTGTTTGTCTGTCTGTCTCTTTCTCTCTCTTTCGTTGAAATTGTCATCATGAAATTCTCATAAAATTGCGAAACTTAGAAACACTGTTTAATTTCACGCTGACGTCTTTCCTGTTCTTTCATTTAACTCTCCAGAAACAGAATTTTGCTTACATAGAAGAGACGCAGCATGTCACGAGAATTTACATACGCTTTTTTAATTTGAGATATTACAACGAAGACTTTGTCTTTCAGCGTCAAACGCTCAAAAATAACAATTTGTTATCAATAAGGAAAGAAATAAAGAAATTCAAAATATAATTTTATAAAAGTGTATATGTATAGTATATATTTGTTATACAAGTATATTTAACATTACATTAGGATTTTAAGGCTACGAGTCAATAATAGTTTACAATCATTTTGACATCGATAAACTTAAAGGTCCGGGAATTTCTGGTATAATTGCAAGACTTCTGTAAGTTAAAAGCGTTAAAAATTTGTTTAATTAATTTATCCTCGAATTACCTCAATTTGTTCTAATCAAGTTTATTCTGTGTTGACACGTAATTCTACATAATTCTGTGATAAACTGCATCTATCTGTTAATAAATCAGATACACATATCTGTTGAAGCGTATGTCGACTTCCGTGATTGATTGCATAGGTGATGAGATACGATAATAGAATAAAAGAAAAAAAAAACTTTTGAAATATAAATACAGAGATGTATACTTCCAATTTACATAGCAATACAAAGGATTAAACACACACACGAACAAAGAGAACAGAAGCCATGGAAGCGAATAATGATCGAATTACACGTTTCAAGCGAGTGTACCATGGAAAATGTAACTTCGTGAAGGAAGGTTTAACAACCCTTATATAGTCTGGTGAACTTAAATACGGAATAACGTGCAGAAAAAATACAACATCTTAGTCGATGCGCAGAAGAATTATATGTTAAGGTATCGAAATAATTGAAATAGTCGTAGCGAAACGAATAAAAGTTGTGTTGATTCGCTGTTAATAACTTCGAAACGCTAAAAAGAATACTTTCGTTAATTGCAAGTGAATTTTCATTATCCGAAGGGTTGGAATTTTATCTTCGAGATCGAGAGGACTTAAAAGATAGGTGAACAAATTGAATCCACCAGGTATAGTTGGCAAAACGAAAAAGTGGAAGAAGATAGAGAGCGGAGATAGAGAGCGGATAAAAAGATTACGTTTGTCAAAACGCCGGCACCTAACGTAAATCGTATTAATTATCAAAGTTTCGTAAAACGGCCGCGCAACACAGCTACGTCATTTCATTACAGGAGAAAGTAACATTTTAATTATCGTTCTTGGCCTGCCACGCCTTCTTTCCTTTTCTTCCGAGGGTTTCGCATTTCATCTTCGATCCTCGCGAAACTTCACCGTCCAGTTTCAGTCCGAAGCGTCTACGACGCGGAACTTTCGCCAACAATTCCGACTAACTTTAGACGAAATTAATTCGAACTACGCTGGCCCTCGTCGCGCAACAAACGGCCGGGTTAAACTTGGGACATGTCGAATTTATCACTTTTTTTTTCATAACACATGATAGTTTTTCACGAGTAAAAACCAGAAAAATACTAGTTTTGAAGCGCAGAAATCATTTCCAAAGCTATTCATATAAGTATATGTTACAGTGGTTCAGGAAAGTATTCGAACGCTTGTACACTCTTTTTATGAATACATTATGTATGTTATGTAAAACATTTTAATACTTCATTAACGTTATTATCGGATAATGTTTGAGACAAATTTGGAAAAAATTTTTAAAATAATGATCTCCGTATTTTAAAACTAGTATTTTCAAATTCTACTCGTCAAAAGCTATTATATATTGCAAAGAGGTCACAAAAATTCGATGCGACGCAAAACGAAGTCCAATCAACGATTTCAATCTGAGGACGCGAGGACAACATATCAATTTTGGGCTAGTCGAAATCAAACGCGGTTTAATAGACACCGTTCATTATATTAATTTCGCAATATATTTGTAATTAGCAGACGATCGTTAATGGCGCATAATTACTGGCTACCGCAACACGTATCTCCTCGACTATTCGATTTGACGTTAATTAACGTTTATCGTCGATGAGGGGAGACCTCTTCGAATCGTTGCCACCACACAAACTGTTGCTTTTATAGTTGAGCTACTTGCGTTTCACGCAAGTTCCCTTGTGCACAAGATCCGCACCCTAGTCGCTGACATGCCACATTAACCCTGACCCTGTCTCGAAACTTAGCTGCCTACACACGCGACGCCCTCCAACCCTTGCGCGTTTATCAAACGCTGCAACATTGTACCCTATGCAAATTAATTATACGTACTATGTTATACGTATACATACGAGATGTTTGCTGTAGGAGATATGAGCTGTAGTTACGTACGCGTGTCGATAAAGCTAGAGAATGGTAAGATTTAATAATGTTCGTGGCAAATCTCGTTGTTTGTGGATCCGTGATTTTGTGTCGTTAAACCTTCGCCTCGCTGGTTTATTTTATGGCTACACGCGATAAAGTTAACAATCAGGTCTTGGAATATTATACTTAACTTGGGTCCAATTATCTCCAATTTTATGAAGTGATATGAAATTTCAAATAACGAGGAAGATTCGTTTCAAATACGGTTCATAATCTATTATAAGTGCGATTTTATGTTGCTAGAGCAAGCGATTAATTGAGTGTGATATTCTTGGCTCGTGTGCTATTTTAGAGAAGCTCAAATCTATTTTAATATGACCACGTTACCGTATTAGATAAAAGTAACTTGTCGTATTTTCTTAAAACTGTCTTTTATAGATTATATGGTTGATTATTTGACTATTGTAAAAGGGAGGCACGATTTAAAAATGGTTAAACAACACAGTTCAGAAGGACTGACTGTGTCGTCATTGAGTGGCTTGTGTTGTACCGTGTAGTTCATAAAATATACCTATATACTTACATAAATACCTATATGTATGTATACGAGTATAAAGACTTGCATAAGATATACATATTAAGGAAATTGTTATTTGTAATTTTGTCCAAATTATAAAAGTACAAAGAATAAGCAGGTTGCAAGTAAAAAGTTTTAACTTTTATTAGAAGAATACGTGAAGCGAAGTTGAATACTGAAAACTTTGAACTAGAAATTTCGATTTTTGTATTTAAATTTTAGTTATTTGAATACGCGGGGGGAAAGGATTGTCCGTATTCTACAAGAGTTTTAAATTATACAAGATTACATTCTTACTTTTTAATAAGCTTCCTTTCTTCTCTTTCTCAATTTACGAATCCTCAACAGAATATCTTCTGTGTATGTTCATCTAATTAAATTAAAAGCCAGTGGCATCCATAATTAGAGCCACTTTCATCTTTAAATCAAATTAATTTTGAATTAACAGTTTTGTTAAACATTATATTTTATTTAATTCTTGTTGGGGGTATAGTTCATAACTTTATCGAGCGTCTTTCATTATACTCTTCATACGCCAGTGAATCGTGATTGTTATTATACCATTAAAGTTACGGTGAAGTTACGTTAGTTCTCTTCTTCGTTCTATACTTCACACGGTAAATATTATACAACTCTAATTGGCAAACGTAGTCGATGATTTTTCAATAAAAATTTTTAATAAACAGGGAAAAGGAAATTATCGCCTGTAAGATTTCTCACTTATCATCAATTTGTAAAAATTGTCGTATCGTTAAAATCGTGAACATTTTATTACACAATGAAATTTCTACGTTATTTTACATGGTTTCCTGTTTCTAAATTTATAGGTACTTCGCTACCGTAACAGGATATAATCGACAAGTTTTCAATCACACTGTAACCAGAATTTCGCATAAAGGGAGACACGAAACTATCAAGTCAGTTTCATCATACGCTCCATCCGCCAGTAACGATGTTCTTAAAGTTGTAGTGAAGTTACGTTAGTCCTTTGCTTCGTTGTGTAATTTAAGCTGCAGAAATTTTAGAACCGTAATGAACAGAACTCGACAACTATTCAGTCTCGTGGCACGATCACGACTCTCCATAATAGATAAAATGAAATGACCAATAAAATCGTAGTTTTCTCTTCTTTCAACAATCCACTAATTTGCATTATCGACTGCAGAATTCTTCTTTTTATGTGACGATTACAATTTTATCGATATCGCGGTAGAAATTACTTTTTCTGAGATTTCTAACATATCTAACTCCTAATTGAGCGATTTAAAATGAGATCAAAGCTTTTCGTCAAAAAGAAACAATGCACCAATTACCAATTGAATCCTTTTCTCCCTTTCTAACTAGTTATATTTCTACAATGATGCTTCGAATTTGAAGGGATTTATGCATGTACATCAGCTAATGTTTCCTTAGAGATTATTATTATATTATTATATATTATTATTACAACAAAAGGAAGGAACTGAATCGAATTATTAATAAATGACGTATTATCGTTATTTGCTCTGGGAAATAGCTATTACAAATTCGCACGAGAACTACAGTTAACTGACTAACTAACTGATTTAAAATTCTCGCAAACCTTGCAAGTCTTAACACTTTCCTCCTACAAATATCATTCACTAACATATCATAAAGTGGCAATAACACAGAATAATTATATTCTTCTTCACGCGATTCAACGTTAAAACGTTTTCAGATCTCAGACCTTTGATCAATTTCAAGCGACTATTTTTCAATCACGTAACCAAATTAAATGAACGAAAATAGCAAGTTCTACGATCGTCTGTTCCAGTCTGTATCACGCTCCATGGTTTTAGGACAACGAAGGAGCGCTAGCGTTCCGTTGCCCCGGAAAATGGAGCATCAGCCTCGAATACCGGATGCTGCAATACGTGTATGTACCTACTTACGTGCGCGTCTTACTTTCAACGGTACTCACTCGAGTGTACCGACGGCAATCTACGGCGTCCTGTGTATCTGAAGTGTCGCCGGTGCAATTGAGACGACGTTGCAGGAACCCCGTTACGATTTTGCCGGCACAACTGCTATTATATCGCGGGGCGTGTCTTGGGGATCTGACAGTCCCTGGGCGTATCGTACGTTCGAGGTATCCAACTGATTCTGCCGTGCAACTTCGTCGAGAATCTCATGCGCTTCGCGTGCTACTTGGTTGCTCACTGGATAAACACGAAACCGTACATATAGATACGATCCGTAGCCAAAAGTATCCGACTGTCTAACCTGCTCCTTTCTGATAGAATATAATTTGCGTAGAAAATTGGTTAAAAATTCTATGACGATTTGGCCCCTTACGATCTTTATACGTGTATAATAGTTATATTATAATAGCAAAATTGATTTTTGAAAATATGTAGAATAATAAAATTGTCGTACCGTCAAGTAAAAGAGCTGAAGGTTTATGAATTCACATCACGGTTCACGATATTTAAGATCGAAGGATGTGTTGTAGAAATTAGCTTTTTTGTAAGGATTAGTCAGTTTTATAATGCATAATTTAAATTTGCAATCTATTTATTCTGTAAATTCCGCGAAGATTTGAAGAAGTGCTCCAAAGGACATGTCGGCTTATAAAAAAATTAATGATTATTTTAATTAATATTAATCAGACACCTTCATAATGAACCGTTTGATTACCAGTTTTCACTCTACTTCAATGTCTGATTCTACGTATCACTTACAAAACAGAAACAATATCTCAAACGCACATATTAGGTCACCCGAAAACTTTCTTTCATTTTATAAGGAAATAATGGATGCACATTTTCCGTTTTATATTATTTTATCAAATTACCTATGATCCATTTTGTTCTATTAATATAAAGATTACAACGTTCGATAGATTAGGTTTCATGTTTGTATAAGGATGCGTTGTTATAAAAGACGTGTCTGGAAAAGAAAAACACTTTTCGGACAACCTAATATTTCACGTTGACAATTTGCAACATATCACCGTAAGGAACAACTTAGTGATACCATTTCGATGCAAAATCGAACTTGCAGTTGGCGATAAGGCTGATATTACGGGAAGTGTCTAAAGGATACAAGTACAGAAACAGTGACAAGGCCTATGATCGAGGGAGACTTCGTGCAACTGTGAGCCAGGAAATCGCCTAGAAACTTCCTGGGAATTTCAATGGATCGAATCGAATTGGACTGAAATTATTAATGCCAATAACGTCTTTGTCTCGACTGTCCGCCAAAGGAAAACCGCCGGAAATGGAACTTACGACGCGTCGTTCCCCATGCGACTCGACGATAAAACTTCCTCGGGGAAACGTTCTATTCGTTGCGTTCAGCCGATAACGTTACTACTTCCAAAATTGAATGTGTCAGTTTAATGTGCTAAGGGTGATTTTCATGTAGAACTCGTTTATTATCCAGTTTAGCCGGATAAAACGTTTAGATAGGTGGATGTCGGTTTTATATCAGTATCCTTCGTTTGTCGACTGTTAAAAATTCTTCAAGAGTATATGTAACATTATGGAACATTTGAAATCTCTTTTCCTGTAGAATTTGAATGTTCGTTGATGATTCGAACTTCAATTTCTCGAATCTGAACTTCTTAATTTAATATTTAAACTCGTAATAATTTGAATTTAAATTAATTCTTTTTAATATATTTATAAATTTGAACTTTCAAATACAAAATCTTGGATTAATCGACTAGAATTAGAATTTTTCATTTAAACCGTTGACGTTTAATTTTGGTCGTTAGAAATCAAACTCGTCGCTAATCTCGCAAACGTTGGAACGTCTTTACAACCATAGTAAATATTTTTAACACTTGTACAATATCAAATAATAATCCTATCGAAATAACAAGAAACAAGACCCATTCACCACCCACGAAGGAAAATATTTACGTTTTTCCCAGCATATGGAATCAACGAACTAAACGACCACTTGTTTATCATTTATACATGTAGATTCCACGACAGTACGTTTCCAACTGAAATTTTTTTACCATAAAGTCGTGGAGAAATTCGAAAGCTAGCGCCCGCGGTGGTACCAGACGCAGCAGCATTAAACTGGCGAGAAAAGAAGAAAGTTTTTACAACTTACAACCGGTGCCCGTTATGTTCCGTCGGCCGTGCGATTCACGAACGACTTTTAGACGCGTCGTGTCGCGTCAGACGCAGATCAAAAATCGAGAACTGAAAACTACACAGACGGAGAAGGGGGGAGCTAATGGAATTTCTTCCCTTTAAAATTTCCGCGATTCGAACTACGTCCCTGTGTTGATCTCCCTCTTCCTCGACGAATCCTTTGAGACTATTGGTTTCGTATACGCTCGCTTCTCCAGCCGACTCTCTCGATACTTCGCTTCAGGTCGTAAATTTCCAACGAATTTCGAAGTTTCACCGGCAACATGTTAGGATAAAGGAAACATTAAAACGTTTCCTGGCGTCGGGGACGACGGAAGGCTCGCTTTACGATGCTGCGTCGCATGTTAAAACGCGTGCGCTCATTTACAACATTCGTGGAGCTTCCGAACTTCCAACGATTAAACGATATTAACGGATGAATTATGAAAGTGATCGATATAGGGCGTAATAAAACGTGATAAAGTTGACTACGTAACTATATTCCCGTGTCGATGCGTAAAAGCTTGAGAAACGTAACGTGGAACAAGTTGCTAACCTTTGAGAATCTAAATGTTGGATGGATGAATCAATTTCCTGTATTACTTTACAAATTGTGCGCTGGCTACTATTGACTCAAAGTAGCGAGATATGATTGACGTTATCAGATTTAAAGCAGAAGCAAATCTTCTTTTCGATCTAAAACTGTATTTGGAGTCTTCAAAGGACATTAAATAAACTGAATAGAAATATTTAAGTTGCGAAGAATCATCCACGACCCTTAATATCCAATATTCTCCTACGTCGATAGCAAAATATGCTGATTCTATTGAAAAATCGAGCGGAATAAAATGAAATCATAAGCTGAAGATCGGAATTCTTTCGATTATTCGGTTCGATGAATCTGATTCAGGATCAACAATTGTGTCTAAAACTGAACGTTAACCGATTAGGTCTGCGTTTCCAAGAAAGCTTGATACGGATTATTGCCCTAAACGGTATTGTTCGGGTCTGAAGAATTGTACTACGGACTTGAAAATGCAGTGTTCTAGAACTTTTGGGATACCGTTTATTAGCCTAGTGTACAGAGCAACTTTTCAAACTTCTCGAAGGAGAAATTAATCATATTCGTATTTATACTCAAACAATGCAGTCACCATACAATAATCATATAACCAAAATCGAAACAATACAAGCCAAAATCCTTAGAACAATAGTAAACGCCCCATGGTACGTTAGAAACGAGGACATAAGGAAAGACCTCGGAATACCAACGGTCAAGGAGGAGATTACCAGATTCGCAACAAGATACAGAACAAGAATAGAAACACACCCGAACGAGCTGGCAGCTGAAACGTGCAACACAACAAATATCGCAAGAAGACTAAAAAGGAAACACCCAATAGACCTCATAAAAGATATAACTTAGAAAAAAAATGAAGCTGGCACCCCGCTGGGGGTAGCCGCCCACATGCTATATTATTTTTTATTTATATTTTTTTTTTCTTCACCAACAAGATATAACACTTTACCAAATGTCCGCAAGGACAAATTGTAAAATAACCAAAATAAAATAAAAAAAAAACCATACAATAAAACCATATTCATTAATTTACACAGTACGTAGTTAGCATATCTATGTTGCCAAATAATTATTCTGTTCGCTCCACAATCGACTCTCCTAATTCCATAAGATCCAACAAAAAAAAGAAAATAATAATAGTAATAAATAAAAATAAAAAATAGAAGAAACTACAGAGAGAGTCAAATTACCTTTGATTTAAAATCAGTGTAAAAATCTAGCAAACCATCCACGAATGCTGTTACGTCGCACGAGATGGTCCGCACGACGTCCCTCATGGTCAGGCCGCCTAGGCCTACCCGTCGTCACAGTGACCCGCATTAGGCCCAAGGAACCCCCATAAACCACATCTGTTAACCATTAAACTATGGTCATATAAACATCGTCGGTTTATGGAGGGTCCCAAAATCCGTAAGTTCATAAGAGTATAAGTTTTTAAGAGTAAACAGCGAATCCGCGTCCTTAGTTCAGAAGAACACACCCTCACCGAGTTTTCCTCAGTAAGAGCAGTAGAGCAGACAGTCAGTCAGGATCTCAAAGCGAACGCGTCTCCCCGCGACTGGACGAAAATACATGGTCCTTCGAGCCGGATTAACGTGCCAGTAAAAAGTGCTCCTAACAGTGAACATACAGTGCCACGTGATCCCACCGCCATTCAACAACATACTTGGACGTCGGAAATCAGCAACGTAAGAAGCTTTAATTTTAACTACTAATCATGTCGACCATGGCAAAAAGCAACAATATACGAAAAAGGCGCGACAAACAGTTCGAAACTGCCATCAAGTACATAAAGGAGAGCATTGATGAACCTGAGCCATCCACCGCATCACGCACTGCGTATGTGAGTACACTTCAATATCAGCTTCAGGATGCGTGGCAACGATTCCAATCCTGCCAACAAGAGTTAGACGATCTGGATGACGAGGACCTCGCGTAGGAAGCGCAGGCCTTGAAGGATTTCGGTGAGCTGAACGCGCGACTCAAAACCCTCGCTGATAAAAACCAATTATCAACTTGTCTGACGTCATCAAATCAGGAATTAGAAACCAAGTCAGAACGGACCGCCGTCAAACTGCTAGACATCCAGTTACCCAAATTCGACGGCACTATCGAAAATTGGAAGTCCTTTTACGATACGTTTGTGTCCGCCATCGATCGAAACGAGAACCTGACGCAAGTGCAGAAATACGACTACCTGCGATCGTCCGTGACCGGTAAGGCCGAGAAAAGTATAAGTTCGTTGGATAGAACCGAGTCCAACTATACAATTGCACTTAATGTGCTAAGGAACAAATTTGATTTTCACCGTCGAATATGTATGCGGCATTGGCATCTGATACGTGATTATCCCAAGATATCAACGGAAACACCTGAAGCCATAGATGATTTTCTTGAGACGGTAAAACTGAACCTGGCCGCATTAGAGAAACTAGAGGAACCAGTCACGTCAAATGTTGTTTTGGTCGACCTACTCACCTCGAAATTACCCTCATCCACTATAAACATGTGGTATCACACCTTGCCCGATAAAAGGATGCCCTCGTATACGCATCTAATAGATTTTCTGACGGCACGGACCAACGGCGATCAGCCCATTACGAGATCACAGGAAACAAAGGAGTCGACTCATCACCGTCCTAGCCGTCGACATCGCCCATCACGAGGACAAACTTTCACCACCTCAAAGCGAACGCGTCTCTCCTCGACTGGACGAAAATACAAAGAGGCATCGATTATATTAGGAGTAATAGTTGTTAGATCATCGCTGGATATTTATACGCTTGATCGTATGGATAATGGAATATTGTAAATTCATAATGCAATAGCCGGGAACTCCAAGTCAAACAATAACAAGATGATAGAGCGTACGATTCTCTCTCATGATAAACATTTCATCCATTGAAACGTTGATTTTTGACCTGATTCGCGAACATTATCGTCATCCTTCCAACTGTGTCTTATATGTATTTAGTTGAACGCATTTAGACGAAAAATGAGATGAAATTGTAATAGAATCGAGTAATCTTTTAACATAATAATTCTATAGACATGAAAACTTGCAGATAGCTTGTTATTTAATTAAAGCAAGTTTCTTGAATTGAGAATTTGAGGATATAAAGGAACATCTTCAGTCTTGATCGTATACATACATACATATATTAAATATTACTCGATTTTTAATTACCTTAATATTGTATGTCTTTAGAACTGGATGATATTCAAGTTTTTGATTAAAAGTAATAATAAAATACAATTATAGATAAAAAAAAAAGAACATGAGAATCGCACTTGCCGCGATGAAAACGGTGAAATGTATGACGACACCTCCTGGGCCGAGGTGTTCCACGATAATTCAGGGGCCGAGCAATATCACGACACTTCATGAATCGTGAAATTCAACGGCAAAGATCCTGGCAATACCGAGGATCACAACGATCCCAAATACAAGGCTGGCCACGCACCTTCAACGCAACGGTCCTTCGGCCGTACCATCGAATTCGCCCTGATGACGACGCCATCATCGAACCAGCCAACATTTCTACGGCAGCAAGCTTCTTGGATGCAAAATGCAAAACCACGGAGTCGTAAGGACTTTAAATTGAAATAATTCTTGGAAATCATTCTATAATAAGGTACCTGGCCACTGAAGAATCAGTAAAAATTGTGAGAAAAGGCAGCAGAAATCGACAAGAAGTTGAAAGAAGAAAGGACTTGGCGAAACGAGGATCGTAATCCGTGATGCGGCAAGCAGCGCGAGTAAGCGTGTATGCAAAGCAGGCGACGGTCCGCGGAGCTGTAGCTTAATGAAAAATCGATGCTCCCTGGCTGCGTGGAAGTCGAGCTAGGCCACGGTGGATGCGTTCCACCGCGAACGTTCCTGGTCATAGTAGGGTGCAAAAGGGTACGACGACACCAAAGCGGAGGGTGGATGGCCTTTCGCGCGATAAAAATCCCGCGGCTATGTAAATTCCGCGCTGTTGAAACTCTGCGGAAGATTAACAGAGGCTGAAGTTGTGTTTCTTCCTCTCTCTCTCTCTCTTCCTCTCTGGTCCTCTCTTTCTCTCGTCCTTTGCAATCGCCTCTGTATATATATTACAGTACACAGTTTTGCACGTATCGCACATTCACAAATTGCAGTCGAAGTATGGTGGTTTGAAAGATTTCTTCTTGCTTTAGTATGCTTTCTTTAGTGAAGTATGGAGACATAAGTTTATCTTGTTACTTAGAAAAATTAAAAATTAATAGAAATAAAATACATTTTTCTTCTTATTGGGCTAATTGAAATTTCCATAGAGAGATTATTTTGTAATGTGTTACACATTCATCGTTATAAAATAATATTAATTGGGCGACTCAGAAGCCATCGGTTCCGTAAGACGATTCCATACGAATGAAATTCGTAAATTGAAAAGTGAAGAAAAGTCAATTATTAGTTTATTAAATTTATCGTTCGCTCTTATTTGTCATATCATCTTCTTGTAGTAAACGAACTTGTAGACTTGGACAACTGAATATTGCTTGTATAGTTACGTAATGAAATTAAGAAATTAATAAAGAGTGGAGCCAGATCGGTTTGACTTGCGAAAGGGTCTGAAAAAATCCAATAAATGGCCTGAATTCGAGCAAATATAAATATGCAGCAATATACTAAATCCTCTTTTTCGAATTTAATTTAAAATTAATATCTGAGCAATGAAGAAAATTAAACAGAACAAACTTCTATCCTAAATATTAACTTTCCTTGAAAACGTAGATCGTGTTGATGTAAGATATACCTATCCGAGAAACGTTAAATAATACA
Organism: Bombus pascuorum; assembly: GCF_905332965.1. NCBI lineage: Eukaryota > Metazoa > Arthropoda > Insecta > Hymenoptera > Apidae > Bombus > Bombus pascuorum. The sequence goes on along the minus strand of NC_083496.1, from coordinate 11,080,959 downwards.
GCGAATTTTCATCGTGCCACGTGAAGAACGTTCTTGCAATTTCCCAGATATTATCGTTCTCTATATTTTGTTTCACTGGTTGCAGATTTAATTATCATATCGTACTGTTTGAAGCAAAATGCACAAGGTGAATTTATGCGGTACGGACCGTCACGTACCGGTCGGTGACGGATAGTGTGAACGATCTCGTTTAAAACGCATGCTTCAACGTTCTGTCGTGCCGGTGTCGGTAGCATTCCGTACGTGTCGGAACGGACCCGCTACGCTATATATGAACAATGCGATCTTATTATCCGGAAGAATGTTTGTCGAAACGGATCCGTACCGTAACCATGCTGTGTAGGAACGTATAATACACGTATAACCTTAATATATCGTTCATGCACCGTTGCTGGATAATCTGACATAGAAATATTGTAACGAGAGCGTGTTCAGCAAACACTGCCGTCAGCCGCTCGTATTTAGATACTAAAATCGCGGTGAATTCGACGAGGCGAACAAAATCGTTTTTACACGTGATGAATTATTGCAGACACGACCATATTGCAAAATCTTCTCGTTGAAACACGAAAATTACATGCCGATTCAACGAGGTTTCGTTTGTTTGTAATTTAACTTCACGAATAACAGTTTGCGAGCAATTTGATGTGACCGAATTAATTAAATCAAAATCACCTAGCACACATAATAATACAAGTTCTTCCTTTGTTCAGAGAAATTATAATTCGAAACCAGACAAATCGGAAACGGCAAAGATATTTAAACATCAATATACGATGGTAATGGAGAAAAAGAGAAAAAGAAACATAAGGAAAGAAAATAATTATTCTTATTGAAATTTCTGTTATGTACTTGGTTCGACATAATATTGTCTGTTATTTATGATTGCTATTCATTCATCTGGCAAATTCATTTATTTTATTGCTCCTAAATGTTTCATTTTCGACAGTTTAAACTCAGAGTATTGGACATTTTCGTTATTAAAGACATTTGTCAAAATTTAGACAAATCACAAATCTAAAAGAGCTCGTGAAAACTATCTTCCTTGCAAACGTTCTTATTGAATATTCTTTTACCCAACGCGTACATACACGGGATAATCTACTAAGACGAACTACAACTATTCCAAGTGATGTAAAAAAGTCATACAAGAAAATTTTCCCCTATTGAATAAACATAATTTCTAATATATATTCTACGAACAAGGAGAGATTAATATCAAAATTTTGCTTATTAGAATAAGATACGACAAATCAATCGGATAGACAATGTACTAAGACGAGATAAGATAAAATAGAATAAAATCGCAACGATAGGGCGAAATTTTGGATTAAACGGAATTCGAAGTATGCTGCACTTTAATCGGTCGCGATTTTAATCGAGCAATTTTTTGCGTGGAACGCGTCCGCGGGAATGCGCGACATTGATTTACAAGCGAATCACTGGGAAACGCCGCCCCTGTTCTTGCCGCATCTCTCGCGGGAAAGCGCCGCTGGGTTATAGCTGCGTCGGCCGGCATTTGCATCGGAAAATTGCGGATTAACGCTGCGTGCGTCGTGACCGCTTCCCGTTTCTGGGGACCGTGGCGAACCGTCACGAACCGAACGAACCGGTATCCTTTTGTTTCTCGTATTCGAACGCTTTAACGAATCCCCTTCTGACCTGTTTTCGCGATAACGCGCGCGGTTTTTGCGGCGACGCGTTAGATATTTGCATGGAATCCATCAGCAAGCAGGGGAAAACTACGAAAAGGAAACGAAAATATGTTTTTCGAAGGTGTTTTTTGTTGCATAGTAATTCAAAGTGATGGAACGGTTTTTGATGAAACGGATAAGATCGTTTATCAACGTGGATAACTTTCTGGGTTGATAGAAAAATTACTTTTATGAATATTTAGAATACTACTAGAATACTGTGATCTATATCCCATATCATGAGAAAATCAAACAGACAGTTCATCGTCGCGTTTCCTCCAACCTAGTTTACTTTCCAGTCATTAAATATACAAAACGCGCATTCATGATGCGAGATCATCAAACGTAGACGTATACAAAGCACTCCTAAAATATATTCCTCTCTTATAGCTCATAAAATTTCGAGGAATTCAGGGGAAACGACGTCTGGAAGCTTCTACGAAATCTTCAAAGTCGTGACTTCTCGGTTATAACTTTTTTTCTTCGCTATTCACTTACCATCTTACCGCAAGAACTTCCACTTGCCAAGAACTTCATCCCTCTTAACTGAACAGACTACTCGATACTTAATAAAATATCCCAATGCTTCAGTTTCTAATTTTCAGACAATTCCTTCCTGCTAAAGGCAAAGGCAAAAAGTGGAGGGGAACTTGGAAGCAAGAAGTCAGTGCTCTTGATGTTTATTAATTAACACTGATTCAATATCCCTCCAACGAAGTCTTACCGCCGAACTTTCTACGCTTCCCACCACCAATCCGATTAACGTCTCTCCTGTTTCGTTTCCACCCTTCCTTATCCGTCTTTTTGTTTCTCCTTTCGTTCTCGTCAACGCGCAATCGTAATTTATTATTCTTCTTACGGAAATAATCGAAGAGTTCAACCGAAGAGAGAAAAGTTTCTTTTAAACGTTTCAAGAACAAAAGTCCTTGTTCGTGATGAAATACACTGAAATGAGGCAGTTATAACCATTGTGCCACAAGCAATTAATCAGATCCCCTTCACGATGGGTTTAAACGAGAAGCAAGCTTTTATTTCTTGTAAACATTTTCCTTTGATAATGGAATCAGGATAATTAGAAGGAAGAATCGAAGGGGCGGCGATAAAATGTGTTCGGTCAAAGTCGCTTCGATATTAATTTCAAAGTTCGTTTAAAATTCCATTACTGTTTTTCTATTAGCAATTCTAAAGATCTCTTGCGACGTATCACGTTTACGGTCCTCGCACATTTTGAATTGGCCAGTGATTTTAAATAAAGCGGAATAATATTTCTGTATGTAAATTTCACCCCGTGGTGGTTCGCGCAGAATTGCATTTGAAAAAGTATGTCATGATACTCGTATAGCAAGAGTAGTATTTTATAATCAATATCGTGATTCTATTACTGGATATTATTTATGCTAAATATAAATAATCATTCAAGTGATAAACTACGAATAACACAAAATATAAATAATATATCCAACCTCTTATTTCATACTTAATCCCGATAATATATGATTAAACATATTATCAGTATTTTTCAATATTTGGATTTCGATGATTACTTTTTGAACTTGAAAACACAGTGCAGATATTTTTAATTTTGTCACAACGAGATTTTCAGCAAGATAATATAAAATTCTTCGATATCATGGCGTTCCATTGTAAATTTCCACGGATTTCCTGATCTTCCTTTCTTGTATGGCCCTTCGGATACCTCCTACGATGCAACTACCTATGTAAGCAAGAAGAATTATACGATTCTTTACCCTGTAACGTTGTTAACTTCATGTAAGGGCGCAGTAACTTGTCGGTAGTTGTAAATCTTGACGGGTTTCGGGTAGACTGGTAATTTTTCCGGCAACCAGAAAATATTGAAGCTCATTCTTTCGGTCTCTGGTAATAAAATATTCTTGAATCTAGCCGCGCCAACATTGGAGAACTGTTTTTTCATTAATTTATCGCCAACGATAAAACGCATGGAAGAAAGGCCGCGGATATCTTGTTCTTTTGTTATGGTAAGCCGGTTTTATTAATGTCCAACTCCTCTGGAATAAATTGTACAGGCTGTGCCAAACCTGCGATATATAAGAAAGTCAAGGAGGAATTCATCATACTAATTTAATAAAGAAATTCTTTCGTAACGATCGCAAAGAACGCGAATAAAATTTACATTCGTATTACTATTTATATTTCTTTCAAGTACTATATGTGATATCGGGGAAAATTTCTGTACGTTGATATTAGTTCGAAACTAGACTTTTTACTGCTTTTTTGCCCGTATGAACTGATAATTGCGGTTGCGTGATAGGAAATCGGCGCAAGTTTTCCCCCAGGTATTTTTCAATCAGCCCACGTTTTATTGGAAAAAGTGGAAGAAGAGTGTTACGAAGCGGCGATGTGAGAGGGAAGTGAAAGGATAAAGAGAGAAAATATCGATTAATTTCACGCACCGTAGCTGTTCGAGAAAGAGACGAACGCCGATAGAACGCTGACAAGATATTGTTAATTTGCTTCTACTCTGTTTATTTGAAAGAACTTTAATTAGTGGTAACTACATTTTAAAATCTTTTGGTTGAAGCGAATAGTTTTCTTTCTAATTTACAATTGTTTATTATTATTAAATTCATTAGGTAAAATGTTTTCCCGGAGACTTAGACGCGCATTTCTATTTTATATAACTGAATAGAAAATTGCTCGTCATGCCATTTATTTTAAATTTAAAGAATAATGAAACAACAGCGAGACGGGGCGATTCATCTTCAAAGAGTATACGAGTCTTTTGCCACTAAAAATTCCTTGTTTTATCATTAAATTCACACAATTTGACATAGGCAAAAGAGAATTTTTCTCTCTTGTTTCCAATGTTATTTTCGCAAATTCAATTCTTACCATTCCAAATCCGCCCCGGCTGACAAATCACTCTGCTCAATGAATTTCAATCTATATTACGTAAAGTGGGTCGATGATGTATATGAAACCGAAAAAACCAACGAAGTTGCGCAAGAGAGAGGAAAAAGGTGTTCTCTTGTAAATTCGAGATTTTTCCACGTTCAATAAACAGGAAAGGATTTATTCCTATCGACTTTTCAATGCAAACAGCCAGCTGAAGAAATACCACGTGGATGATGCCGTTTGAATAACTGTGTAATTGAACGTGCGCGATCTGAACGAATATTTTGTGGAATATTCGGTCGGATATACGATCGAGAAGAAAAAAGGAAAATGATTTAACGAGCCCGCGTATCGAAACAACGAACAGGTACGTGCTCCAACTTCTTGACAAGGATGCAGTCTGCACCATACACGCGTGTTTTTATGATTCATCACAACTTGTTTTCGCATTTTAATTCGTTACTTCAGAATGGGAACAAATATTCGTAGTAGTTCTTCCCTTTCTTTTTTCATATCAATGATATAGAATGAAATAAATGGAGCTTGGTCGATTGAAATTCAACTTGGAAATCAGTCGGTATTATGATGGTGACGATCAGAATGCAAGCGACGCGAATTTTCTCTGAACTTTCTCGTCGATAGGATGAATTGATTGGGTTCATTAGATGGCCAGTCACGCCCTATTAAGACGCCGCGCCGTTTAGATATTCCGAATCGTTATTTCTATCTGCTCGAACGAGTGCTCGTATCTTCTTTCTCCAGCAGAGTTCGTGCAGAGGAATAAATCATCGGGATAGTTATATTTATTTATAGCATGGTTCGAAAATCCGTCAGATTACGTTCTGTTTTTTTTATATAAATCAGAAACATATTGCGAGAAAGATTCAAACTACTTTGACCCTTTGAGTGTTCACTAGTTGATGTATATTATCCATTTTTATGATTAAAATTTGACTGCGTGTGTCTGGCGTGTATTTTGATATCTTACTCTTTTATCGATTTTTTAATTTTTGTACAATTTTTGATAATCGATTTTTATATGACTCTGGATTCTAAAACTGATAACTCTCATAAATCTAAAATGATGAAATAAGCGAACCATTGAAAAAGTGCACTGAATCATGTGAAAATTATTTCTACGAAATATATATGATGTTTTGATGTTACTATTTGCTGTTTAAAGATTCGTTTGAAGGGATGTTCCATATATATCAATCTGATATTTTTCGTTACATTTCACGTGATACTACGCTAGTATCCATCAGATTGCATCTTATCGAAATCAACGATCAGTTTGAAAGAAATTGATACAATTCCGTTGTAACGCGGTTTATGCAAAACCGTCATGATCCAACGTGTCGATCTTATTTGCATGTTTAGATAAACAAATCAATAAAATCATGCATGACCATACAACTAGCATAATTCTGTTCGTGGACCGCGAATAAATAGTCACGGGTCGGGGCACGCGACAATGCTATCGGAACAACGAATTGCGATATTGCCCGTTAGTTAATTGCGGCGAGAGTTCTGATTTGCACATGACCGGCCAAGTCACGCGGACTCTCGGCCGCTTCGATTCATCGATTACGCTACGCAACGGGGACACAAATGGCGCGGACGTGCCGGAAATCGTGGAAATTCTTCGACGAAACTCTCGGAGAAATGAATTCTCTATATATCCTTATCTCATTCTAACCATTTCAAACGAGAGAACGAGGCCACCGCCTCGCCGCGACGCGGTGAAACCGTGAAACGGCGAACGCGTGAAATGTTTGCAGGCTGCTTAGCGAGTTTCTAATCTCGAACTTCGACCGCCAAAGATCGCTCGTTCCGGCTATAATCGCGACTGTAATTCCAAAACTTCTCTATCGGTAGGGGCTTCGAACCAACCAGCCAACTTCCTCGATAAAGCGTTCGTGTTCCGAGGATTACGTAAGTCATCCGCGTCGTTCTGTGTCGTCTTGTTTCGCAACGACGATAGAAATTCGGGATAAGGAAAAGGAATAAAGAGGAAAGATGAAAGAGGAAGGACAAGAAAGAGGGGAAGAAGAAAGGATCACGTGCCGTGAGCGTGGAACTTCGCCATCCGGTTAAATTAATACAAAAGAGTGCGAGAAAGTAGGTCCGCGGAAAAGTCTTGAAACTCGCCGAAAAGCCGTAAAGCATCCCTGCATATTTCACCGGTCTGTTAATTAACAGACAGCTTTCTAGGACACAGAATTTACAACGAGAATTCCCCTAGACTGCACTTAAGCGGAACATTATGAAATCCCTTATTCACTGGAAATTTTCCGGTGCGCTTGCGACGCCAGAAGCACTTGCTGGTGCGTCTAAATCTGTAATCCGCTGGATTGGTTTATCTTGTTAAACTTTACCTGTCGCTTTATTACGAAGCGGCGAAAATGATCGCGTGTGACACGTCGACGAATGAACCGTCACGGGTGTTGAAAGAGACGACAACGAGACGATAACGAGAACGAACACTACAACGAAAGGCGTTAAACGGTTGCCAGAACGCGATACAACGCGATACGATCGCGTACAGACTAGAGTGGAGGTTCGTGTAACGCGACAACCCTTAGATCATAGGAAGGTGTGCTCCGTCTTAGCAGGATTCCCGTAAGCGGCTTTGTAACGACTCTCACGGAACTTTGGCAAGAACTTCTCGTCCTCCCGTCGTGCGATCAATTTTTCGGTATACTACTTTTACACTCTCTGACTTTGGCGAGCGTGACAAGTTGGAAGGATAATTTTCCCGGATAAAAGGGTGTTACAGTGTTTCTCGTATTCGAAGAATTTGTCACTTGGTAATTCCTAACGAGTTTATCTTACTTTTTCTCGCGAAACGAGAATACTGGTTTTTAAATTCTAAAATTTGACTAACGTTACATTTAACGTGGCACGTTCGTGGGAAGTGGAATAATGTATGGGTACAGTCGACTTCGTTTAAGAATTGTTGCAGAAACCGCTCCCAAAGGGATATTAATCAAGAAAGCTGTGCGAGTTACGCGGTCATACGCGGAAAAATGCAAATGGGCCGCTTACGCCTCGCTTTTCTCGCCGAACTAATGAACAACATCCGCATAGGTACGCATATTCCTCCACAACCGCATAAGCGACGAATTTCGCACAGGTCGAGCCACGCCATTTTACGCGAGATCCGTTAAGGTTGTTAATTACCAAACTACAACTATGTTTACACCGTTATTTCCATTTTAAAGCGATACGACTTCATAATGCAGGATCAGCCGGGGTCATATTATCTCGCAAATGGCTCGACCTCCGTCATCCCGGTTTGGTCTACGGTTTGCCAGCCCCGGAGCCACGTCCAAGAATTCCAAGTAGGTTTACTAAATAACGAGAAAGCCGGTTGCCCGAGCGAACTTTCCAGCGTCGTAAATTTGTTTTAATTTCTTAGGGAAGCGCGAGGACCGTGCAGTTCGTACCGGAACGAAAATAGAAGAGAACAAGATCCGGTGGCGTGGTAGCCAACGTCAGATTGTGACCAAGAAAAAAGTACAAATGGTATAAGCCAACGGCTCGAAATATAGAAGCTAACGAACCACCGTGTGTTAGAAACAAATTAAACTGTTATTAAAATATCGAATTTTCTTTTCTCTTAATCGCTATTTGTGATGCTGTGAAATTGAAAATTCACGAAAGATATTTTAACATCCGCCAGTTTAGTTAAATTTGAGATGAACTAAGTGTTCTACTGAACATATATAGTTAACGAATAACTCAATAATAGTGATATCATTAATAAAACAGCAGTCATATATATACAATTAGTTCAAATCCATAGAGTTTTAACAGTTAGATATTTGCACAGAGCTCAAATGAGCTGTTTATGGTTAAAGGTCTTAAATGAAATGTAGCAGAGGCTATAAAAGTACTACGTTTATAGGTATTAGGTCATTACTGTTTAAACCAGCATCGGGAGAAGTAAAGATAAATATTACATTTCAGGGCTTTATTTTCCTTCCTTTTCCATCCGTTCTTTTCTTTTCGTTCCCTCGTTTCTTCTTCGTCCATAAAAGCTGTCCGCAAATACTTTCGTAACTTTGTGCATAGCAATAACGAATAAATTCAGTGATTAAGCAGCATGAAGCATGAGATCTCCTTGTCAATTACAAGAATAAAAATGTTTCTGTGTCTGTTAACTTTATCTGAATACGAGTCGAAATTGTTGCATCGACTTAGCGGAGGAAAATTCCCTGGAATATTATACGGCGGAATCTCACTATACTGTATTCGCTTTGGTAGTCATGCTCGTGGGTAATTGTTTCTTTTCCGCTCAAATTTCAAGCAACAACCCTTCTTTTCTCATGTTTATCTAGTTCATTGAATTCCGCGTATACACGAGTCTCGGGGAAATTCGATCCCAATTTATTCCGGCGCAAAATCGCGGCAACTATGGATCAGTCCCATGTGTTTGGTTGCAAACAGCTTCCGGCTATACGCTAAACACTCACGCGTCATCGACTCGTAACACGTTTTGTAAATCACACGCAACAACGAAAAGCGCGAATCTCTGCCCGAATCAGGGCTATGGAGATTGTACAAATATTTAAACGTTGAATGTTTAATTCTACACGATATTGTCATCTCTCTGGCGCGTTATCGTTCGTCGGATAAACGTGATATCTTAACACAGCTGAAGCACGATTTTAGGAAATTCCAGGTTGAGATCCGTGAATTATTTTCTGCAGAATTTACGGAATTATGAAATGATTAATATTGATGTGTATATGTTCGTAAAAATTTGTGTAAATTTATTTTATAGATTAGCAATAATCTATTAATTAAATTTAATTCGGGTGTCTATACTGTACATGCATTGTATTTCTACTAATATAGTCTTCGTATAGATTTGTTTCACCTTTTAAATGTGATGGCCACGGTGGAAAGACATGTCACATTTTCTATTTTTCGTATATGAGCAATTTTGAAATTCATTACCTTGTCAAACGCATATACTATGAAAACTCAAATCCGCTTTTTCATTAAATTTGATTGCGATCTTTATCATAAATGCATAGATAGTTACACTTTAACACAACTAATTAAATTGGAAAATTCAGGAAATACAAATTTTATGTAGAGTTGAGATTAATAAAGTCTGAAAATTTTTCATCTCTTTCTGTGCCAAATATTCAGAAATTATAATTCAATTCGAAAGTTGTAGGATAATAAATTCCTCGATTACGTGTACAATGCAAACATTTATGAAGAAGTAACGAATGAGAAATGAAACGATACGAACGAAAGTCTAGCGAATGTGAAAGCAAGAGATTAAACAGCAGACGATTTGAAATAACTGGAAAGGTGAGCATAAGAACGATTTCGAGGATTACAAGAAAAGAAGCCGTTTAATTATTTCTTGAATCATACAGCGTTTCCAGGTGGGGTTGTGTCGGCGATGTAATTGAAAAGCTCAAAGCCGTAATTACCGCTGCGCGTAACTCTAATTCGCGTTCACACGTCACGTAATCGCATGAAAAGCGAATTATGGCGGTTAAGGGCCTCACTTCTGTGGTGCATCTGAACTAAAAGTCGCTACTCCGTGACTGTAGCAACATTTTAATAAGAACTTGCTTACGTCATGATTTAATCGAATAGCACACACTTTCCAAGGTTCCTCGTGTTCCCTTAATTCGTTACAATATTTACACGCGAGTATGGTTTCTTCTTCTATTGCGTAGATGAATTACGACAGAAATATTTATGACAATTTATATTATGTATAATCATACTTTCAGTGTTTCTTCTGAAATATACGCCATAAACATATAATTCGGTTATGTTGCAAAGAGCAAAAGACTTCCTGTTTAAATAAAACGTGAACGTACAATATATGTATTCCCTATTACTCAATATACAAAGCAATAATAAATTCATTCTTACTCGCTTTGGAATAAAACATGCTAATTGTACGGTGAAATTTGTCAACATTTTACTTTAATAAACATGGCCTCATATATGAATTGTATGAATACTTTTGTGAGAAACTGTATTTGTTAAGTGACTTGGCCGTAATGTGCTTATAATTAACGGATGTTCCGCCTAAATCTTGTTGCTTTTACCGAATCTCAACTTTTAAACAATTTCCGATTGTTTTTACCGTAACATCTTCACAAGTATTTTTATTTTAGCCAGTGCAACTTCGCGGCACAATGTTCGTGGAGTTGTTCGTTGAGGTCAGGCTAAGCACTCTGTTCAAACTTTGCTTATTAGCCGTACTCACAATCATCTGACACGATAGTGGCATATTCAGAAGCAACTAGGGCTGCCGTTGTTCTACGAGAAAATCGAATCTCCGTTAGAAGCTCAGTTATCCCTTGTGGTCGGGACTGAAAGCGTCTCTGACAATTTCCGGCAACAACAGACTTCCTGCTACACGCAACTCGCGCCTCTTAAAGGTTGCTCTCTCTATTTTTATCTTCTCTTTCAACCTTAGTTTTTTTTTTTCTCTCCTCATTTTTGTCCACCCACCGTGTCAAGCGTACCGAGATACCGGCCTTATGTCCAAGGGAATAAAAAGTATTTCGCTATCGTGAAAAGCGTTTACATTATTCATGTTAGCTGTTACCTCGCTACTTTTCTACTCCCCCTCCCCCGTTTTTTATCTCCTGTTATCCCTGTTCACGGCGATGAGAACTTCGACAGCTTGAACCTTATCCTAGTTACGCGAGTTTTCTCTGTTCCGAATTTCTTTGGTGTTGGATTAAATAAACTACTATCGATTACGATAACGAGATATTATAGACACTTCTGTTATATAAACTATTCAACCTATTATTTGGATGTGAAACTGTTAAGTGATCGAATAACTGTAGATAGTGGAGAGAATTATTGGATTCTCGTTAAGTGGACTCCTGAAGTGTTTAACCGTCAGTATATTCTATATTAGAAATACCTTTTAATAAAACAAAATCTCTATAGCTCGCAAGCTTTCTTCCATATCCTACGTTCACCCATCATCTACGATCAAATTGAAAAGACCATGGTATGAACAAATCGTCACATCGAAACCACATTCTTTGCTGCGCAGCCGCACCGCGTTGGTGTGGTCGTGCCGTTTGCATTGCTGCTAATGAGTACGACGTATGCCACCTGGCTAGCATGTAATTACTCACGGGATTGGTCGTGGCCGCGTTTAATCGTCGCCCACAAATCGACGAGCTGTTAATGGAGAATAATATAAACGACAGAGTAAATGTTCGAAACGGTGTTTCGTACGGGACGGAATTACACGCACGGACCATCGTACAAGCTCGAAACATCGGGATTATCGTCAGTCGGCGAACGATAATTCTTTCCTCCTGACTGATTTCACCCAGTAGGATTTATCGCTTGATTATTTCGATCCCGCGTCGTTATTCGTATCGTATTTTTGATTACGCTCACGTTTTCCTTTCTGTTTCTCCTCTGATTATTACTGTTACGCGTTTATATTTGTATCTACATACGCGTTATCGGGATTAATTTCCTCTTTTTGACGATATAAACAAGCATACACGATGATGGTAATTTAATGACGTACCTTGGGTGCGCTCGTAAACGCTGTAAACTTTGATTTGCGGAGAGGAAATTGTTTGAGAGCTGTTATGTTTTAATTAAACTACGCCGAAAACTCGGCTAATTCCGCGATCGTTCCGATAAAGCTGATCAGCGAAATTGCGTTTACGCGATCGCGTTATACGCCATCGCTCATTTTACCGAGCTGACCTCTAAAAATTGACCAGTGGTACGGTAATTTTCGTCACCTGTGTTTCTTTATTTTTTAATCTACTAACTTGACCACTCTATACAGAGTGTCTGAAATATTACTAAAATATTCGTCATTTCAAGAAATATTTCATGTATTATTTTGTTATGACGTTCACAAATCTTACCAAGGTGGACGCGCCTCTAACATTTTAAAGATAATTTTTTTGAATTACAATAATTGTGTCTCGCTACAGTATTCAAGAACTTTCATTCATTGTTGTTCGAATCTTATCTTTGTTGAACGTCTCTATTTATCATAATAGCGGTAGTGTAAGTGTTACTTGAAATATCTTTTGGAATAAGTCGAGAGTTAATTGCCTTTAAAGTTAAATCGTCTAATGAGACATGCTGTATACACGTTGATTGATTTCAATCGCTGATTTTCAATCGTTTAATGAAACATCGCGTACAATATAAACACTTGTGGCCGGATTTAATTTAATTAAACTCGGTTAGTGAAGAAAAAAGGAAGAACTAGTAATATGTTGTGGAAAGTTAACGAAGAGAAGCAATTCTGCCGTAGAAATGCCATTCTTGGGGACGCTATCGTAAAGTTGGAAGACTCGCGTTATCGTCCTCGCGGGTTCTTGTGTAACGGTGAAACCGCGTCTGAGAACAATGTTTTCCTTCCATTATGCTTAATTGGACAGTGTACAGTTCCAGACGGGAAAAGAGCATGCTAACCGAAATCGCCGTGAGCGTTGGGAACTTCTCAGCGGTCCAATATGTTGGCCGAACTTTGGCAACTATGCGCCGGCAAGGGAAAGAAACCTTAAAAGTTACGGTGAAATTAGAAGAGCAGCTTCTAGCCATGACACGACCCGCTAGCAACTCGTTGTTCCCACGATCCCCTGTTACCAACTTTTCGTCTCTGTGCAAGGTTTTGGAAAATTGGCTGAACGAGAACAGAATGAATTGCGTCAACAAGGGAACCATTCCATCTTGTCGAGTTACATAAATCTACTTTCGATGAGTCTATCTACTTTGCCGGTAGCTATGACGTGGCGAGTTTGACGCTTTTAAAGTAAAACGATACTTTTCCTTTTAATGACTATTATTTTGTTGGATTTGTCTATAGTGAATCAGGAAAATATTTAAACATTTACCATAGAAAATTTCGTCGAATGTGTTCGGTGTATTATACAAAACCTTTTGGAATTTAATTCATCCTATGAATGCACAGAAAAGCATTTGGAGGAAGTTACAGACGTTTTCTATTCCATAGAACTCCATAGTCTTCTATTCCATTTTCTATAGACAATTTTAATATTTTGAGAAAATTATGAATGAAGAAACTGTACTGACTTCGTTTCAAGAATTTCTCAATTTTAGTACTAGCAATTCTTACAAATCTAGGAAAAAGAAACTAGTTTATTCGTCGGAACAATGCATTGAATCGTATGAACTTACAGTTGTGTTTAAAATTAGGAAATTTCATGTACATTGGTCTGATGGAATTAGTTGTAAAACTGTGAATCTCATCAAGAAAAAGTTGCTGAAATTAAATACCGCTAAAATCTCGCTATTCGATCATGACAACTTCTTTTACAATGTTTCGCTGGCATTCGCGCTTTATTGCATTATGTATCGCAATTACTTAAGTCCGATCACGAATAATCGGATCATGTGTCTCCGTCATCGGCGCCCCTTCTCTGCTCGCCGCTGTTTTCCGATAGAAAAAGCAACGAGCATCTCGAAGAAATTCCGGAATAGAGAGAACCGTATCCCATAAAACTGTATTACGTGGAACCGCGCGAAAAGGGTACGAGTCGGAACAAAGGAGCCGACACTCGGTCGTGTTTCTTCGTCATATCGTAAAAACACAGTAAAGGGAAGAACATCTGAACGACTATCCGAGTTTTCTGCTCGTTGAAATGAAAGAAAGTTCGTTGCCCGGTGACGGATCAACCCGTGTCGAATTTGAACAACCGAAGCAAACGAATTCGCAAATCCCTTTCCGTGTTGATCTACAGGGAATATGTACTTAAGTATAGTCACGTTTAACCATTGACTTTTCTCTCGAACCTCCGTGAAAACGGGTTTAGTACAGGAATGTGACATCTGCTCTAGAAATAATTAATAAGTTTCATTAAAAATTATAGCGAATTAGAGAAACATTAGAGGTAGTACGAGTTGTACATTTTTAACGAGATTTTCGCTGTTTTTCACAAGTATGTGTTACGGTTTCAACTAGTACAATCCTGACTCTTAATGCTTCTTATACTATATATTGGGATAATATTGATAGATAATAAATATATATTAAAGAGAAAGAATGACAAATATTTTATACACTGCGATATTTACAAAACAAAAAACAATGTAATTTTATGCTAACCATAAAATATTTAAAATAAATACTTTAATTTCTATATTACCCACATGATACAAACTCCTGACTTTTCCTTGGTTTACGGTATCTCATAGTAAAAAAATGGAAGGTAATAATAAGTTCAAAGAACAGAGTGAACGACAGGTATCGACGGCATTTTCAACGTCAATCTACTAAGTCTAATAAATTGGATCTACTTAGGTTACATGACAGGGTTTAATCAGATCTTGATGGGGTTCTTTCATGTTCATCTTGTTCTGTGTCAAGTATATCACAGGTATATAAATACATAATGTGCGTATATTTAATAGGACATAGATATTCCTCGTTGGAAGAAGTTAAGTTAGTTTTCACTATATAAATGTAAATGGAAATTTGCCATTCATAGAATTTTTATCTTCTAGTCACTCTACAGGGTGTTTTTTCTTTTTTTTTAACTAGAAAGGTTGGAAAGTCTCGTACAACGTTGAATGTAAAAAAACATCGTTATAATAAAAGTTATTTGATGTAAAAGCAGACAGTACACGATGTTCATTACTTTTTTCTGTCTGAACGAGACTTCTGTATCAGAGATTATCTACCTCTAACCATAAAGTCGGAAAATAATAACGCAACTAGAATTGCACAAATTTATTAGAAAAATAACTTGTTTATCTTATTTGTCGATGACAGTGCGTGTCATATATCATTTTCTATTGTAAGAGAATGTCATCGTACATTAACTCAGTTTACTGGTTCACATCGCTTGTATACGGCCTGTTTTTCCAGACCGCGAATTCGTCGCGTCACCGACAAACGGATATTTGTCAATGAGATTGCCTTTACGACTGGAACCCGTGGAACGACGCCAAATCTCTATCCATCGAGTTACAACGTGTACGCATGACTTGCTCTGTTTGCGCGTTGCCAACGACCACGGTAATCCATGTACGTTTAAAGCTAATACATAATTCGGCTTAATAAATCGAAGGGCTTAATTTGATAATTAGTTTGGCTGTTTGTGGCGTGCGAAAATAATTATCGCGTTTTGTGGCATTTCTGTAACCGATTAATAATCGGCCGACGTTTCGCGTTCCGACGAGTTTCCACTTGTCACTTCGGCAACAATTATTCCTAAGCCATTCGATCGTATAATTACGTTCGTTTTGCGATTGCCTCGAGCCGATCCGTGCTAGGATAATTAACATCGAAGGAAATTAACGATATTTGGTTTCAATTAGTCACTGTTATTCGATTGATGGGAATCGACAGATATACAGCGTTTACATAGAGCAGAGGATCTTTTTCCTCGCTGAACAATCAAGCTGGTTGAACTGCTTAATTCTATTGTGGTTCTGGAACCTTTCTCTCTTTACCGTCTTTCTCGTTTCGAAACTGCATAAAACTTATTTTATTTATAGCATCTTTGTTTTTCTTTGCACACTCTAACTTATTTAATCATTATTTCGTAACAGCTTAAGGAACTTTTCATACTGAAAAGAAAAAAACATTGGCAACTTGAAATATATCAACGTACCTCGAAAAGTAAAAATACTAGATAAAATGTTTTAACTACAGAAAGCAGCTTAGTTTCAGGCCCAAAATTCATGTTTAATGTTTAAAATTCTTCAGCTCCAAAATTTATTTCTTAATCTTCTAGAAGTTCGTAATCTTCGGAACGCAAAGAACAGACAAAAGACGAGGAAAATAAAGGAGTTACGGAACGTATCAACTACGGAAAATAATATGCAGGAGGATAACATTGTTAAGAAAGTTTCCTTGCGCGGGACACGCAACATTGACGAGAGTCAGATGCAAACTGGCACGAAAGATCTGCAACGCGGAAATACAACTCTATTTTCCATGCCAGAGCGGGGCGTGAACTCTGAAAATAGTTGGCGCAGATTCCAGGTAGCTCACGAAACAGGCGGCGACCACAGGAAAATTCTATAGAAGTTGGATTATCTTCATGGTGTTTCCTGTTGGGGAAAGTCTTCGGAAGTACATCATGGATAATTTCAACTGATCTATATAACTACGCGTGTACGAGCCAACAAAGAAGAAGGAAATCAAGTTTCCTTGTAATTTGCAACACATGTACAGCGGAGTATAATTCTTCTGAAACATAGATCTTTGATTCGCCGATAAAGATACAAAAATTCGATTAGTCTACAGTTTGACAACGTTATAAGATGTCAAGCAAGAAGATACCCATTAAGGAGGTAATTACCACGTTACCTGATTAAACTTTAACTAGCATTGAAGAATCAAAGTAGCTCAAGAACTCTGCTGTTTAACTCTGCAGTGCGTATATTCGACTAACGATAACGAAAACTCCAGTCCTCATTCCACCTAACGACTATTTGACGATTCATTCATTTTTTGCTCTATTTCAACTATTACTTACTTACCTGATTATTTTGCAAATTTATCGACTATGTTACCTAATTACGTCATTAATACAACTTATAGAAAAAACAACCGACTTACTTCCACAAATTTAATTTATTACGAACAAATTTACCGTTGCGAATTTATTAAACAAATCTATGAATTATATTTTATGAACACATTTATTGTCATTTATTATTACAAAAGGAAAAGAAGAAAAATAAACGTAAATCCCAAAGTCAATTTAGAAAAATATTTGTAACATCGTCGCTGTGTTCTATTTTCCACTTCACGTATTGATCGATATTGTTTCTCAACTTCTATTCCTACATATTCTTCACCCCCTCAATGAAATCCCATTGCCCCACATTACCAACACTAACTTCCCTAAGCAACCGCAACGCTGTTTCATTTTCGACCAGTAATTCCCCGAAATTAAACGACGCAACTGTGCAACGGTGAAAACAGGGCGCATGGGGTCGGAAGTAGAACGTGACTGCAATGATCAGATAATCTCCGCAGACCTGTTTACCCGAGCCGAAATTGAAAGCGCTTTGATACTGGAATGATGTCACCGGGGAAAACAGGTACAAGATCGGTCGAGTATACGAGAAAACCGCGACATTTACAGAGGAAACGGCCGAGTTTAATCGTAGGATGGACAAACGCTCGGAATGGAACAACAGACTCACCTCGCTTCGAAGCGTGAAAACTGTCCTGCGGTTTTATCTGCTCAATCTGGGCGCTGAGACGGGACTTGGGCAGGATATCTCGGTTGGCGTTGATCTTTTCCACGGCATAACGAAAGGCCACTTCTTGCTTGTCGTCCGACGGATGAAACAGCCCACCTGGGAAATCACACATCCATATTAAAGCGCTACTTTGACGGGAGCGAAGCGTGAGAGTGGTATTTCTTATTCTCCTCCGACCAACCGCGTGTATCTTCTTCATTTTATTTATCTATCCGCAACATCGGCCGATTGTCCCACCTGTGGGAAAATAATGCAATCGAGAACTTTATCTTCCGCGTACGCGCACCTTTCAAATATTAAATATTTATCCCCTTTGCCTTTCCACGACGAACAACAGATTTTCTGCATTTTCTATTCTGTAATCTACCCAATATCTTGTAGCTTTACACGTACACTATCATCCATATAGAACTGAATACTTTGGTGCAATTCGATCGAAAACTTGATATTAGAGCAAAGTTAAACCAAATACAAAGTTTAACCGATAGCAGTGTCGCTGTAGCTCGTCGGTCTAATCGGATTCGTCTCTTTGCATTTTCTATCTAATCTTTTTGCTGGTACATTTTTAATTAGTAGAGTTTCATGCGAAATATCCCTACTTCAGTTCGTTGAACACGGATCGATAGGATTGAGAGATTATAATGAATTACCCATGTGGTAAGTTAAACTTTCTCTAGAAATTTCAGACTGATCGCTTCAGTCGTTCCAGAACACCGCAATCCTCGATTTCGACCGGGAAGGCAGCTACCTTTCAGGGAGAATGCAGCGAATTCGAGTTGCCAACAAGAGAACGGCCGCACAGTTCTCGCGACGTTAATATGCAATGAACGTAAGAGGGCAGATAAAACGAAAGTAGGCCAGAAAAAAGAGGTAAAAAAAGGAAAGAACGGGAAGATAAAATGAAAAGGATAAAGGTTGAAGAACGAAGTTAGAGCGGTTGGTACTATATGATCACAATGAGAATTAGAAATTTAAGAATACCTCGATACCTCGCTTTGAAATTATGATTTGTTCGAGAAAGTCCAACTATGGGAAGAAGGATCTTTTCGACGACGGTTATTTAATAACGCACGATACTTGCGTCCGAGAAAGGAAAAGAATATTGCCGATGAATAATTCACGCGGCGTTAAGCGTTCGGCGAATAAGAAAACCTCGAGATTCTTGTTCGACCGCGTAAACGTCGAACAAGTTCAATCCTGGCCGAATTCTACGCGATAGGAGGAAGGAATTGGCGCCATAAATTGATTTTAATCTCGTGCGCGTCGTAAAGTAACTTAGCAAACCAGCTGCGCCAACCTGACTCTACAATTTATAGAATTTACGCGATAGATTTACGTCTCTCGTTAAAGGTCGGCCGTCGATTAACTTTAAGATGGGACATAGTTCGAGTACTGTGTTCTCATAAAAAAGTAAGAGACTCTAATAAAAGTAGTACCGCAATTTTAAGTAAAGCTACAGTTAAAGTAGATTCTGATAAACTGTCGTCTTGATAGTAAAACATCTAGAGACTAAAATGCAAATAATCTTCAGAATCTGTTAGGTCGTCAAATAAGTTCGCGTTTTGATGCATTCATCATGATGTTTTTTCATTATAATGTGACTACATGGAAGGATGAATCATAGTTTTAACATTCACTATTGTAGTATCGTGGACAAATGGCCTAAGAAATATCGGCTGAACCATAAACAATGTCGCGAGAAAGTCTAAGTGCTGACAGGCCCATCAATGTGTCATTGGCCTTCAGTCGAATAGTTACGCGGAAAAAAGGTCTACAGGTTGCGGAACACATACGTGGTAGGGCTATGAGAAAAGACAAAGGGATGCTTAAGGGAGAAAGACGAATTAACAGTCAATGCGAGTTGAGAAGTCAGAGTGTTATCAGCGTTGTCGAGAAGGATGGTCCGCGTGAAAGAGTTGTAAGGAGTTGTAAATGAACTATTTAATTATCTTAGTTATAGCGCATTACTGTATTCAGTTCACATTAAATAACCGTCGTTTCCTGTTTAATCCATTTTAAATAAATAAATAATAAAATCCTACACTATATTGTACGTTAATCCCATATTAGAATTCTCTTGTTTAACTATAAAGCGATACTAACACCAGAAAATCAAGACAAATTTACTTACCATGTCTCTGTGCTATAATCTTTGCTTACGCTCGGCAGTGCGGATCGAGAGCAAAGTGTGAGTCAATGTCTCTTTTTTAATTACCAATAATTTCGCAACGGTTTTAGCCAGTCGCAACGGCGAAATTAAAGCTAGTCTTGTTCCGCGGCTATTCACTACGACCTGCCGGAAATTTCTCGCGCGAGTAATTAAACCGGCAGCGCGGTGTTTTGTGTATAACGTTAGCCGGATATACGGTTAGCGCGGAGTATCGAAGCGGTATCAATTTGCCGTTTTTGTTTCGCAGTCGAGAGTTGTCGAGCGCGAGGGGCCAACGCGAAATAATTCATTAACAATCAATGAATATTCAAGCCCTATTAATTCGGCGAAACGGCGATGGTTTATCAGGAAAAATGGCAGAGAAAGGGCAAATCGAAGTGCAACTGGGCTCAGAGTACAGTCACACACGCGCACTCTAGTACCAATCGGCCGGTTGAGATAAAGTTTCGAGTGAGACTCGTTTTTACGTAGATCGATGGTATCGGCGTTCTTTTTATGCCGGATCATAACTCCATCGTCGTGCGATTAAACGCTCCTCATCGGAACAATTCGCTCGTTGATGAGCCTCGACGAATCGGTATATATATACCTATCTAACAATAACTAGTTCCACTAGAAGATCAAGGTTTTACGACTAGCCTAAGCTTTATCTTGACGCCGTGCCGTGGTGAGCCAAATCGACCGAGATTTACGACCGCCAAGATTAACGCTTCCTTTCGTTTGGTCTCTATTTTATTCCTTTTATGATCCATTTTATTCCTCGTAACCAAGACTTTTTGTATCATGGCGTGGAAAATTAATTATATTACCTTAGAATGTAAAATACCAAATATAAAAAGAAATGAAGCTCTCTAATAAACGCAACACGTAAATCTAATATCTGTTGCCAATAGTGTA
Organism: Bombus pascuorum; assembly: GCF_905332965.1. Classification (NCBI taxonomy): domain Eukaryota; kingdom Metazoa; phylum Arthropoda; class Insecta; order Hymenoptera; family Apidae; genus Bombus; species Bombus pascuorum. The sequence goes on along the minus strand of NC_083496.1, from coordinate 11,060,094 downwards.
CGACCTTTGTCCGATATACGTTCAGACTTGCAAGTGCTCTTGTCAAATATGGAAAACTGTCGTGCGGTCTTAATGCATTCAATTGTTCGTTTTGTGTTCTATATAAATATATCTTGTGTGAATATCGATTTCTAACGAACGATGGATGTTTACTAAAAAATAAATCTGACACAGTGATAAACAAATAAACGGAAAGTAAAAACACATAGAGGAAGTTTCGTATAGAGCTACACAATACGTATTCATACGTATCAGCTATACGTATTCATCGACAATAAGTTGCATAACGTCAGCACGATGGTTTCATTGCAACGTTAGATTGCAACGTTAAACTTCTAGCAGACACTATTGTTCGCTGGAATCACAAGGTGATCATGACCTATCACTTTAACGCGGACATCACGCGTACAGCGTTATTCACAGTCTCTGCATTCCGAGAACGTTCGTGATTCTGCTTGTCTGACTATGCACGAGTGTTTCTACTTGCGCGACATTTAGAAGCGAGACCACGTTTTTCCCTGCGATACTATTAATCTTTCGTATCGTGATACTAGTCCCGAATAATACGCAAGAAATTTTCCAGATATAGAGGAAGTGAAAAAACAAAATATATCGTGATTGCAAATTTGTAGTACAAGCGAAGTCTAAAATGAAACGAAATTCGAAAGTCAGAAAATAGGGTTGAAGACCTCGCTTTCGAGAAAGTCCGGCTTAAAGTCTCGTCGAATATAATGAATTTACCCAATGAATTCACCTATTTAAGTAATTTAATTCACAACTGGACAGGAACAAGCAGTCGATAGGGGGTTACATGACTTTAGGAACATAATGTATAAAACAAAGTGTAAAAATAAAAGAATTTACCGACCAAGTTGCATCGTTGGATTTGCACAAGGCTCAGTTTCAATAAAATTCCGGAGCACCCTATCTATTTAATTCCTCTCAAATCATATTACCCGATCATCTGCGTTAATCGCAGCGACGTTCTGCTTAACGGATTACGCGATCGTCCCTTTAATTCACCGTGTAATCGCGATTCTAAATCCTTGTCAGGCTTCCGAAATTCCTACGCTTTCGGTAAAGGGACGTATCGATTACAATTTCGTCGCTGTGGTGTCGTTTGCCGCGTGGCCCAGGGGGTGAAATGGTCGGCGAAAATGAAACGAACGAGAAAAACGGGGTAGAAAACGCTAAGGGAAAAAGAAAGAACGAAAAAGAAAAAGAGTCTAGAGCAGAGAGAAAAAGGGCGAGAGAGGTAGAGCCTTTTAACTCGAGAAGGGAGACTGGAAAGATACTCACCTATCCTAATGATATCAGGAAGAGCCGCGGCGTGGGCGGCGAGGAGCGCCAGCAGGAGCCACCTCGCAGCCATTTCCGGTTCCGGTCCGCCCCACCGCCTCTCCCCCCTTCGCCTCCGACGCCACCGCCTCCCCCTGCGCCCCCCACGGGAGCCTGCGCCTCCCTTCTGGCGGAGAGACTCACACCGCTGGAAAACAAGATGGGATGGTGAGTTCATTAAAATGCAGTACGCAAAACCTTCGCGTCCGGCCCTAGAATATATCCTCTGGCGCGGAGAAAGACAGCGAGGGTTCGCGTTCCCTTCGATGACATCGTAACGACCAGCGTGCCACGGATTAGAAGTCGATACCGAGCCCGTTCGGCCTGTTGTCATCGAACGGAAAAGAGGACAGCGAATAATGAAGTAATGGTGTGATTCGATGTTTGATAGGGTTGAAGCTTTTATCGATCGTTTGTCAACGTTTTGTCGATCGCCATACTTCGATACTACGAAATATTCTAAAGCGTAATTACTTTGAACTTTATACATTTTTTTTCATATTACGTAAATTCTGTGCAATTTTGCACCGCCAAATTCTCTATAATTGCATAAAAATCTTAGAACTACAGAAATTCGAAAATCTGAGAATTAGTAAAACAATTTACTATTGACTGCGCAATAATTGTATGGAAAATTGTTTATACAAAATTCAAATAGTAACAAAGTAAAACAGATGGGCACACTATAGAAAGTTAATTTACTTTTACATTCATAAAACTATCATTAAATTCCTATTAATCCAACAATTTTGTACCATATATCACAATTTCATTTAGTAAATAGGAGAAAATAATTAAATAGAAGAATGTTATATGTACCGTATAAATTGAATCTAGTGAATCACGTGTCCATGGAAGTATACAATTTTCTAAAAGCCGTACCACTGAAGAGCATGCCTTTCATCGTCCTACACGACGGACTTAAAAAAAAAAATCGGTGTCACAGAGCAGCAGCCAGCAAGACGCGACGATGTCGAAGAATAAGTAAAACAGCGCGGAATAAACCCAGTGGAAAATAAAAGCAACGACTGGCGCGCTTTTTTCTAAGCTTCAGCTCGAGGCTGTTCTCGCGAGTATACAATGTGGACGCGCGGTTACAACAATGTATAGGTACGTGTACAGGTTTTTCCAGCGTGGCAGACGAGAAAACTATGGCATCGTAACGCAACAGCCGAAGAAAATAAAGAAAATAAAACCCGGTGAATGTGAGCAGAATCTGGCGGCGCGGCGTTGAAATTTCATGTGGGCACGGTGGGAAAAAAATTTTTTTTTCATTAAATTCGACCTGTGGATGAACTTTCCTGCTGGTATTTACCAGATCCTCGCGGTGATTTTTTCTATTTGCACAGTCTACACTTTTCCAGGTGGATCTCCCTTTTCCAAAAAATGATTTTCAATCCGTGACCGGTTCCGCGACTATCCCCGCTGATCGGAGATCCTCCATAAACAGAAAAACGAACGTGATCTATAACAGGGTGAATGTAACGCGAAACAAACGAAACGAAAAAAAAAGATACAGTAAGTCAAAATCGTGGATTGGATTTTTTTCGCACGAGTTTTTGTTTTTGTTTGATACTCGCGCTATCGATCTGCACGAAACCATCTGCACGAGATTGCAAACGAAATAGCGCAACGAATTTAACGCGTTCTTAAGCGCTTAGAGTTACAGACTTTGACGTGTAATTTGTTTCAATGGATAAAGTATGATTCATATCTTGCAAGTAAGAACTGCAAAATTGAGAATTATTATAGCACGTTGAATATTGCAGTGGAGTGAACTACGATTTCTCGTGACCGAGATAGCTTGATAAATATTGACAAGTAAATCAAGTGCAAATAATCTCGTAGTCAATACGTATAAGCACATCCGCAGTGACGCTGCGTGTGCAGAAAAGTCTGTCAAAGTGAGCTGAGTAAATTATGTATATTGCACTTAGATTTCGAGCAAAGGGAAATTCATCCTTTGCGTAAATAATACGGAGGAGATGATTCTACATGAGAATATAAGTCGACAAAATCAAATAAAATCATTCGAAGCCTTATTTTCAAAAATGTATCCATTTAATTACATCTTAGTTTGATGATTCTTGCTGTAAATTAATGTCTCTACATATATCTCTGTTCATTGTAATGGAGAACAGACAATGAAATAAGATATTGACGCACGATAAATTTTATTACCTTATAGAAAAAATCATTTCGTAAAAAGTTAATACGGAAACCAGAATGTAATAGAATGGCGAACATTTTTAAGAATTTCTAATAAAATTTATCGTTCACGAATATTCCCTTTCGCTGTGTATTTCCCATTACGTTCTATATCTAATAGATGATATTAATATTTAATAAAACATAACTTTTCTCATAGATATAAAAAAGTACGATCCTAAAACTATCCAAAAAAGATCTCAGAACAAAGATGTAAAAGCTTTTATTCCATATTTTCGATTTCTTTTTTTCATCTGAAGTACATTCCATTTGTATCACTTCCTGCATATCAAAACAAATCGAACCCATCGTACGCTATGTTACTCGAAATGGTAGGTTTTTAGTGAACGTAGATCGAGTACGCGTGCAAACACGTAAAATTAAGAAGTGAAAATTTAAAGTCCCGCGGACTCGTCGGCACGGAATCAAGTATTCAACTACGAGTGCTCCAAGACACTCATCGCCGACCAATTTTCTCGTCTTGGCAGCCAATAATTCTCTTTCTGCATAATTTATCATTTTCTTCTCTGATTCTTCGCCAGCATGGTGGAGTGGCATTCATCGTAAATGGCGTGACTCGTTCACTGGGGCACATTCGTAAATTTTCAATGCATAGACGAGCAACGAACGGTCAATGATATACGCGCGCCCCGGCAATTGCCCAATTTCCGAAAGTCGACAAATCGTTATCATAAATTTGAAAATTACAATTCACTGAGCCTGACGTCACAGCATCATGGAAATTCACGAAAACGCGTATCGAGGAAGCTTTAAAGATTACGATGAACCATGTAGAAATTTATATGCAATCGATATTTTTCCCAATATCTCCCAGAATACGGGAAACGTATAAATAATTCAGATGCGGTTTATTCAATTCAAAGTTCAAAGACACGCGTTTGGTTTATTACAGGAGATAAGCAGCAATCTTTCATGTATTATAGCGAAATCAGACTAAAATTTTTCTTGAAGATTGAGAAAAACTTTAATGCTACGCATCGATTCGAAATACTTTCCCGCTTACTTGGAATTAGTTTGCTTTTTAAAGTTGCGTATAAATAATATTGTATTTTAATCCTTAACACTACGACAAACGACCTATAATGTCTAGTCAAATATATTATACATAGTGTATGTGTATAAATGTGTATAAGTGATATAATAGAAATAAATAATTGCGTATAATAACATTTTAATAAAAGTCATTAATTTTGTTAATAATAAATAACTACATTCTTTTAATAGATTTATTTTCTTGTGAAACAAGAAAATCTGAAATCCATTAAATGACAAGCGTATAAATATATTGTTTTCGGTAAAATTGATTCTAATCTCAGAATTTTATGTCAACGTTGGAAAGCAGTTCAAAAAGATATTTTTCCTATAACCTAACAAATATTTAGTCCTAGAGAAGATAAACTCGAATCACGATAAATTTCTTAGTTAGTTAGAAAAGTATCTTAAACAATTTTCAATCAATAGTTCACGTATAATTGCAGATGAAAGGCCGTAATATTCGGCAATTCAACCATTTACTATTCCCAAGACGAAATTAGAGTTGATAGTGAAATCCCAGCGAGGAATCAGATTGAAACGAACCGCGACTTTAATCTGCGCATAACAAATCAGCCAATTATCAGCTAATTTCTCGTGGCCGAATTCTCTTTCCGCATAATTTATCGATTTGTCTCAGTGAGTTGGTATCTTTCGCGCGCATTGGACCTGGCTTGTTCGTAGGCCACACGTTGTCGCACATCCGTGAAATTTCCGATACAAGCTCAAACGTCCGAGATCCAACGATATCACGCAACAGGGATATACACGCCAGCAACCGTCATCTCTCTGTCACGAATTCCCCATTGGTTTTCGCCATTTCGAGTTCCATGTGAGCCAGGTTCAACCACACACGGACATTTGCGGACAAATAGCCAGTTACCACCGCGTGGATGCACCTTGGTTACTGAATAAGCTTAGTAGGATTCATCGTGTGACCGAAAGAAAAGGCTTGTACCAAGAGAGGAGACAATAAAAAGGGATAGTTCTAACACCATAGTCGTTCGAAGGTATGGATTGAATTTTAATGAATCTCCTTTGCCTTTGTACCTTAAGCTTTGCACAGATCCTCTCTTACGATCCATGGGTGCATAAAATTTTTATGCAAACACGGATCATTCGTCTCACCCTCGGTTTTTCTTCCTTCCTTCTTCGTGGACAGCGCGGTGGCTATCCAGGTTTAATCCTACGTTCACCTCGTTTCTTCACGTAATGGATAACGAGGTTTACGTTCCAACACTTCTTTCTCGATCAGAAGATTGTAAGTTGGCACAGAGGGACGTTTTATTCTTGGGGGAGCTACCGTGACACGCCTCGACGAACGAGATATCCACGTGTTATTTTTACACCCTCTTTGTGAGCTTTACAGAGAGCAATGAACTTACAGAAACTCTTTGATTAAGTACAGCTAGTTTCTCGAACGAAGGTAAGTAGTTGATAAAAGTTGATTCGATGCATAAATAAAAAGTATTCACGCATTTTCTCATTTTTGACAAGACGTATTTTAACTACGATGTTACGGATAAATCAAACTCAAATGATTATGTTCCTTGTAATCGTCACAGCTCCGTTTAATGGAATATCGTAATGCGATTAAATCGATGTTTGTAATTGTTAAATCCAGTAAAATTGTTGTATTATTTAAGAAGCTCTTTGTGTTTGATCTCTGCTTCCTCTTCTATTCGTTTGTTTTACTTTAATGAAGTTCTTTTCCATTTACAGAAGAATCGAGTTTACAAAGAAGAATCGAGGACAAAGATATTTTTCCATACATTCGTAGCTGAGGAGAGAAGAGAAAGGCATTCGTGCCCTCTTCGCAACCGTTTCTTCCTCTTGAAAAACGCATCGCCGCCCTTCGTACGATTTTCCTTACGCTTTCTCTATCTTTCTATTCTCGTTTGCATCTCAACACCCAGACCATGTCGCTGAAATCTCTTTTCCGTATCCCAACTTCCCTTCCTGCGGTGAGTCACTTGCTGACAAAGGGAGAATAGAAACAACGTGTAACGCGTACCGTCATCCTCTGTTGGGGAATCTTAAAATTCGATCACGTCATTCGGCAGTGAAATAAATATTTGAAATAATTCTCAAACGGTTGTAAATTTCATCGATACCTCGAATGAAAATGATCGCGCACGTTTAAATAAATAAAAAACAAAAAATAGTATCAGAGATTCCGTTGTGATCACGCAATTTCTTGCAAATGATTCAAAATATAGATGTCCGTTTTATCTGTCTGGCATCGCTAGTTTCCCAGTCCCTTCGAGTTTTATTCTTTCGTTCGTTTAACCTCTCCGTTCATGAAAAATAATTACGCAGATGGACAAACCTTTTGGCTACTCGTACTACCGAGAGATTTCCGGTGCGAAGATCGCCGTTAAATGGCGCAAAGATTTGTTAGATCCGGAATCATGTATTTACGTAATCCTTAGCCGACTACTTCATCTCTTTGCCAACAAACCAGATAGAGAGCTGTACGAAATATCGCAGCTTCACGCTCGAATCGCGGCAGATTTATTATTCGAACAGGCTGTATGCGGGTAATTATCTTGATAAATTGATTATCCTACGTAACAGAATGATAAAGGAGAAGGAAAGGCCGAGGAAAAGCGAGAATCGAAGATAATGGTAAAGAAGAATTGTGGAGATTATATCAGTTAGTAGAATAAGAGGAAAAGGAAAACGTGGGAATCGATCGCGGGGGGATGTATTTACTTGTAATTCAATTTTCTCTTTTACTTATAGACGGAAAAGGTTTAAAATTCCTACCAGGGAGAAAAGAAATCGTTACATGAGAAAGATATAACAACTCAGAGTCCGCGTTTCTTTGGAAGACTAATTTTAAAATTCAATCTTTACCAAACATTTCAAATTTCTAATTTCTGTTTGAATTATTGTTCTATCTTCATTTTTAAACACGTCACGCATTTATCTCAAATCTTACTGTGCAAACTAACCGCAAATAACCGAATTCCTCCACACTGCATTTTCCAGTCGCTTCAATTATTCAAAGTTGTCATTTGCATCGACCAAAGAAGATTTTTCGACTGAGCCAGGTGAGCTACGAAATAGTGGCTCATCGAAGGTACACGCATTCGCAATAATTTACGTAATAGCTAAGTGAGGTTGGTTGAACATGGCGTTTCAGAGGCGAGTAGAGAACGTTAAGTCGAGGAATCTCTTGAATATGTATGAAGTCAAAAATCAGTCGCATGGAACACGATTTACGACTGGAATAAACCGCGACGCTACCTGATGGACTGCCGAAGATCCCGAAGAATGCCGGCTGAAACGAATGCACGATCTGCGTCTTGTATCGATTGTCTTCTGATGCATTCTGTAGAGATTTCGCGTGGACTTTCGCCAACAAAGCGTTCGGCTAAGGCCGATAACCCTTCACTGACACATATTTTATTCTAGCTCGATTGTTCGATTGGTTTCTGGCTTGCGGATAAAATTCCTTCTTCAGATTGACGGAACCGAACGTATAGTAGCAATGAGAAATAGTGCTCCTTATGTGAACGGCGAATAAAATATACCTCATTTTCTCTTCATTTTAATTTTCAATTTCGTCTTATTCTAAACGTTATTATCTCCAAATATTTCACCGTTAAATATTTGTTATAATATAACGATAATAATATAATAATACACATCAACAATGCCTATAATTTACATTCTCCGTTTCCTAGAGGGATAACTCCAAAATATCAAATTTTTGATTTAATGTCATATATTACATAAATATTATAGAACCAGAAAATGGACAAAGATACTTTTCTATAATACTTCGCAGGTCATTTCCTTCTGGTCTTCGAAAGAAAGGATCACGAATGGAAATCAAATAGATTTGTAGTAAAAGGAAGATAAACGCTCGTAAAATCGAATAAAGAAGAAATAAATATCAACGACCCGATATATCGACTTGGGAGACCAGTAGCCAAATGCATTCTGCATCCAAGACACTGTCCGAGTGATGCAGCGAAAGGAATCTGAAGGAATTTTTATATCAGCAAATAGTTCGCCACCAGCATGGCATGTCCTGCACGTCGAATCAACCAGTAGTGTCGAGCAACCTTGTAAAGTTGAAGGAACGGCGCACGTCGACGACGGCTCATAAAAGACCAAGATGCACAGTTTATATGTGGATGCTGGGTATTGCGGCGTCTGCGTGCCATCATTTACAGGTGAAAGCACGAAACTCGACTAGCACGTATGTACTCTTCCCTGTACTAAATTCATCCCCCAAAAAGCGAAGATCGCCTCGCAGATAGAAAACCTCCGTTGAGACTTTAATGCAGCACCGAGAGATTTGAAATCGAAAATGTAGAATTTCACCACTATTTTGGAATGGAAGTTTTAAAGAAAATATTTGACGACGTGGAGAGATGAGAGAGATAAGAATAATTGATATGTAGTAAATTAATTAAAATTAGTAAATTAATTAAAATAAGATATAAAAATTCTTCATAAGAATCCTTCTTGTTAAACTGACAACTGTGTGGCGAGAAAATGTGACATGATTTGTATGTGCTAGGCATTATATTCAGTGAATGTTTAAACTCCTTATATACAATATGTGTTCACAATATCAAATCCATATTCTTATAAACATATTAAATGTGGCTATATACTACAAAATATCGAGGAATTGTTCTTTGCTCTCAAACACAATGAAAAAAAATATCAAATCGTGTTGAATCATACAATGTTTCGGTGATAATATCGGTGATAAAAGAATAAGAAAATTGAACCAAACAGAACGACATTTGCAGGGAAATATCGAAACCCTTTTTATATCAACGAATAATTTAAATAATTTAAGTTTTCCATCTGTATTTCGCTTACCTTCCCATGGAAACGTGCCTAAAGTATCGTACGATACCTAGCTATTAACCATCAAAAGCAAAAAACAGGAAATAAAAAAATTGTTCGCCAACAAATTAATTAACGATAATATCGACTATTTAAAGTTCATGGACACGCGTTTTAATTTTACCTGAACATTTTCCCAATCATAATTAATTTATTTTAATTTCTACATCGACAAATTAATTTTGTTAAAGATTTCAGAATATTTCATTTAACAGGCGATATATAGCGTTACATTGCATTATTTAACCGCAGCCCATTGTCTTTATTCTTGTGCAGTTTAAAACGATAAATTAATACATCTAAAAAAAGACAACAAATCTGCGATGGAACGTGTAATTGGTAATGTACCATTCGTTTCGTGTCTCTCGTTTGTTCGAGTTACACAATCGATGATGACGTCGTGAGTGAAGTAACAGTTACTAATTGGACACGAGCATTTTATCAGGATGGAACGTCCGTTAAACAACTGATTAAACAACAACGCGACCAAAAATAACTTAAGGGCGAAAAAAATTTGTTATAACTCATAGCTGACGTCGCTTAAATACGTGCTTTCCCTTTATTGACTGGAAAAATAGATTGCGCCGATAACGGTGATTTTGCACGGGCTTGTCGATAAAGCGATTTGTCGTCCATGAGACAGAAGATAAAACACGTCAACCATATTCGCGAAAGCGGTGTTAATTTTTTGAAAAAAATATCGTTCAATTGTGTTCGTTTGATCAGTCGAATGGATTTCATAAATATGTCGACGAACTTCTACCCAAAAAAAAAAAAAAAAAAAAAAGGGGGGGAATCAGTTCTCTTTGACGAAATCGTAATCAATAACGTATTTCTCAAAATTCTACCATTCTTATCATGCTCTTTATTATCGTAATAATATTTGTATCATTACAACACTCTCTTATGTAACGATATATGTACAAACGTTACCACAATGCTACACAACGCAACCGTTATCGTTGGTATTACGAAAAATATAAAAACGTAGTTTTCTATGTGCACTCGCTTTGCCTGCACACGAACGTGGCAGTGAAATATTATGCAACGAACTACAATGCCAAACAATCGGTATAATTCAATAGAACTGCAACAGAAATGGACGAAAGTTGCGCCACGCACGTTTCAACGATACATTTTCGAGCAAATAGTGATTTCGGTCGCTGTACGAAACGACAATTTTATTGAATTATAGAAGCTGTTCGATATTACGGGCTAACTTCTTGTTACGTAACGCCATCCAATTATTATTGTTCCATTGTTCCTTCATACGCGTACTCTACAGACTGCATTAACTGAAATTTCTACCCAACCTTTTGCTGAATTTTCTAAAAGTCACGTTAAAAAGGCACTTAGAAATGTTACTGGATACGTTGACAAAAATAGAAAATTGTTTTCGAATTAAGATAGAAGGTAATAGCAGATATGTTACTAACGACAGTTTGACGGTATGATACTTTTATATTCGATGCCACAGTCTAGTCTTTGAAATTATTCTCTCTGTGTTTGTACAATGGAAACTCATCCGAGCGGAAAATATTCATTACGATCCTATTACCGTATTCGTGTGCAGGAAATAGACTGGCTTCCATTTCGCTCCACGTAGGCGAATCTTGTTTTGATTCTGTGTGGAAAGCTTGTAAACGCATAGTCCAGATTTTCCTTTTTGCGGATTATACGCATAAAACGACTTTATCATTCCCACTGAAACATTACACACCGCTCGAAAGAACATCGCTCCCGTGAAACGTGAATATACAGACTCCGTGCGAATAACATGTAAAAGCGGGCACGACGTGACTCCTTGTAAAAAAATAAGAAAAAAATGTAGAATAAAATATTTTCATTCTCGACTCAATTTTCGGGATAATCGAATTTGAAAATTTCCCAAGTATATTTGAACATGGTTAATCCAAGACTGGATAGGACTATGTAACCTACAGGAAGACATTCTATATGTAAAAATAGATTTTTAAAAAAGATTTTTTCACAAGATGCTTCGTTTCCGAGAAAAATAAATTAAAACATTTATCATATGCATGTACTAGGCTGATTCTTAACTAAACATGTTCAAACTTTATTTTCTTGAAAATGAAGCCTTAAAAAATTTACTCGATATTTTCAACTTATTTTCACGCGCAGGATGACTTCCTTTCGATTATTTAGTCCTGTCCAGTCTGTAATTAGTCACGTATACTTGATAAATTTTCAAACTTAATTTTCTTAAAAACTAAACCGAAAATAAAAAGATTTTGTTCTATATTTTTCTACAAGAAATTACGTCGAGCTCGCTTTTACATGTTATTCAGTCGGACTTTACAAGTCTGATAAGCGTTGGTTATATATTTATCGATATTACTACTTCCTTCGTTATAAATATTAATTCTGTATCGAATATTTAGAACAAAGATTCTCACTTTCCACACCTTCTCTGCATCTAATGGACCATATAGCGCATCGAAGCGTCACTGTTTTAACAACGAATTATAACATGAGAATGTGCAGCAAGCAGACAATGTTTCTGACGAAAAGCACGCGTACAATGCACGCGGCATATACATATATACATCTGCGAAGTTTCTCCTGACGTGACAACGGCGTACTTTATTGGCTGAGCGTTCATGTAGCATGCATTAAATTCCTCAGTTTTATATCACCGGGTCAAATTTTCTGCTACATGCATTCCAAGAAATTCAACCGTTTATCGTCGATTAATTATCTACTTCTTAATTAATTATCTACTTCTACTAATTATGCTTCTTCTTCGTCTGTTATCCTACCTCTTTGTTTTAGTAACGAAAACACTTCTATGTAACAAAAGCGCTTTACAGAATTTTATGAAATACAAAAAATAAATTGTATAGAAATTGCGTAAAATACTGATCCAAAAATAAAAGCGCTGATTCCTTTATCAGTAGCCACGATAAAAAATAAATAAACTTCTACGAGCTACAGACCTTATTAAAATATTCAAGTTATATTCATCTTAATACAATACGGCTTTTTGTTCACATAAGATTTTACTTCATATGAATTTTAGTGTAATTTACTTTATTTCTATTGACCCGTGATAATACTAATCACAATGTTATACAAACAATAATTTTTCTACATTTCACTATTACTATATTTTCTGTTTTCTACATTTCAATATTAAGCACTAACAAAACACTTAATTGTATTTGATCGACTTCGTTGATTTTTAAAATAAAAAAAGAGGCGTTAGAGGGAAACTTCACCCATCATAAACGTTACCTCCTTTCATGGTTGCCTTATTTTATGATTAATAACAGAAACATTTCACTTTACGCGTATTAAAATAAATAACGGTAAAGAAATAAAGATAGGAAGAAACAAGGGTCAGCACTGGACTGGATTGTGGACATTGTGAAAATGTGCAGAACCGCGTTACGACGAGAACAAATTTTTGTAGATGCAACGGGTCCGCTGGTTAGAGTAAACCGCGGAAAATGCGGTCGAACGATGACATGTTTATATGACCGTCGCATACGTGTTTTATTCGACAGCGATGCGTGCCACCTACGGTTCGGCTGACCCACATCATGAACCAGCTACACTCGTAACCAACTAACGCGACCGGTGGCCCCTTAGCGATTTCCCCCAAAATTGCATTTCCCTCTCGGTCGGTTTCGCCAGAGCGTACATACATACCCGTTGTCCGTAAAATAGCAAAATTGGGCTACTACGGTACAATGGAATACAATAAGGGAACGAGACACGGTCGTTTAATACCAGTTGCCTACGCCATTGTGGTCTGTACAGTGTGTTCTAATTGCAGGCTTTTTACGAACAGAACGCACGTTCTTTTTTCTCCGTCCTAACGCTGCTCTCTTTTTTGATTAAACATTACGATTGTTTTATAGAGGACTTGGCCCAGGTCGCATTTCGAGCTTTTAAAATGAGAGTGAGTATGTGTCCGACACATGGGAAACAATCGAATGGAGCAATCGTTCTACATGCGACAATTAAAGCGCGTGCTTCGGATGCTCCTTTTGAAAGACGATGATTAAACGATTAATTAGCATTGGAGTTTGCTTTTAATCACCGCCAATGCTTTTGAATACACGTAATATGAAATTGCGTTTATTACGTAACATACTAAAGGAGCAAACAGAGTAATTATCCGTCTGACTTGCGTAAATACGAAGTTATTAGAAAACATATTGTTCCATCACGGTAGAGAAAATATATTACGATAATATGGTCGTTCAAAGCCCGTAGCGAAATTTCAGAAAAATTCAAATGTTATGTATTTCTACAAGAGTTGAAATTGTATTAAATAATATATGGCCCGTGATAACGTTTTGCTATTTGTAATGGAACAGATAAAATGAAATATTTCAACAGATGTTCGATAATATTGGTGGGCTTAACGTTGTTTTGATAAAAAATATCTGTTCTATTGACTAATCTTGAATTATTTCTCGTAATTAATTTTGTAACTGAATGACTAATAGATAGCTATAAGCACTTACGCGAATTCTGTATTTCGTTGTCTCGCAGTTCATAACAAGTGATTATTTTTTTGATATTTTATAGTTAACGATTACATCAATCGACAACACAAAAGAAAATGTCATAATGTAAGAATAAAATAGTGTGTGTGTATGTGTGTAATATTAAATATCACAAAATTGTAGGATCTAAATGGAAAAAGAGATATTGATTTAAAAAAGTCCTTGAGATTTTGATTCATATCCATAATAAATAAAGAGTACAATTCGATAACATATATCAACTTAAAAATATATTACTTTAAAAAAATATTTTATTAATCCATTGTTGGCATTTTGCAGAGAGTTTAGTGTACTATATAGGATATATTCCAAAGAATAACTCATATGTAAAAATAATAGAAGAAACAATGGGTCAAGTGATAAACAATTACAGCATAAATAAATGGAAATATCAATTTAAAACATGCGATACTGATAAAATGCCGTTTCAAAATAATGCAGTACCTACCTACATCGTGTTTCATAATATAGGTTATCATAAAGGCAGATTAAACGCGTTTCAAGTAAATTAACATCTACCTAATTCGAAATACTTCGTTAAAATAAATAGCAAATGAGATAATTGCTACTAACCAGCCGAATGAATAACATATTGCCACTTTTAGATGAACAGATGTAGATGAGAGTTTTAAACAGCCCTCTCCGCGGGCTATTTTATTAGAAAACTTTGATACGTTCGAAATTAAATTCCTTCGAACCGGTTACCCGTTTAACTTCCGCCTTCCTTACTTTCTTAATTGTAGTTAATCGCCGACCATAGTTTCGGGCATTTCCTTCGTTTGTACCATGGGAATTTCTTGACTGATGCGATAAACGTATTTTATGTTCGTTCGTTTCGTTTCCCGGTGCGAGAGTAGAAGCTACTTGCACAATGTAAAGTTAACGTGCATCGGTAATGTTAATCAGCGAGAATTTCGTGCTCTACGAAACCTCACTCGGGAAACCAATTCCGTTAAACTCGTAATTTTACGTTCTCCCTTTTTAGTCTTTGTCGTTCGTACGTAAATGATGGTATGGCACTATAAAAAGCTAAAGACGCTCTTATGTTTGATCGTAACATATGAAATGTCAATTTCTTTAATTAAAATTACATATTTTTTTTTAATAAAATTTCTTCAATTAAAATATATCCCCGCACCTAAACATTTTCATTAAATTAGGTAATAAAGATTTATTTATATGTAAACCATATTACAAACAACTTCTAGGTAACTCATCGATATAATTTATATAAAGAATCCAAAACATTCAAACTTCAAACAAATTATGAAGTTTCCGTAAAATGTATAAGTCGATAGCTCGAAGAAACATAGATATACTATATATATATTACTTATATATTTTAGAATATTATTATATACTAGCGTATTGCTGTCTAAGTGAAAGTAATATTTAAATAGCGATTAGCTAATGAAAAAGGTAGCTCTTTGTGGAAAGATCGAGATAATAATCTTACGAAGAGAACGCGCATAAAAATGTTGCTGTACAGCGAATACGTGTTCTACGCTTAAACCTTTGCATTCATTAGGCGCAGCTGTAGCGGTTGGTGAAATTTACAGTTACCAAAGTTTCAACTGAGGTCACGCTACCCACCACTTTCATATTTCGCGTATCCTATCAGTATACGTTAATATATTTAATCGGAATGTATTCCATAGTGAATAAGCCAACTTTGGTAGCAGTTTATTTCCGCTGTCAAATAATAATTTTATCGTAAAAATAAGAAACTAAAATTTTGAGATAATTGACAGTTGTTTCCTTAAGTTCTTTTTAAAAGAAAAAATACTATGCCATAGAATAATACCTTCTTTGAATGCTCCATAATGATTCGTGATCGTACGACAATTGACAAATATGTATATCTCGTATGAGATTATTTTCCAATGAAAATGGTGCTCGTACCGTTAAAACGATCCAATTACGGCCAGCTGTACCTGTATAGAGGCAAAAATTATCCATTGCCTTGCTAGTTCGCTATCTCGAAACTCAACTAATTAAACTGTCCTAAATTAAACGTTATATTCCCTCCCACTAGCTTTGATGTCCGAAAACATTCAATGCAACTCGTTCAACGGAAATTGAATTCTTTTCATAAAGTAGATTTAACTAGATACTAGAATACTTTTATCAATGTATACTGCAAGTAAAACGGAATATAAATCCCATAAAAAGAGATATCTTATTCTTTTATTTCAAAAACACACGAAACATCCTGATCTCGAATACGACCAGGATTTGTAGTCGAATCTCACATTTATCGGACAATTATCTTGGCCTATTGAACGCTGTACAGCTCGCCGATAGAAAACTTCTCCTAACTCCCATCCAACGGTAGTTCCTATCCTATAAAAATTCGCGATTTCGAATCATCAAACCCTAAAATCTCTCCAAAATGTACATTCCCGTATCCATTGCAAGTGATGATGCCGATAGCTATAATAACGAACACGAAACACAGAGCTATCTCGTTAATAATCCAACTACCCCACTTTAAATCAAAACTATCGTTATAGAGGAACAGTTTCGCTCCAGGAAACCATGAAACCATGGATCCGCCGACCCGATATTCGGAAGTTTCGGTAATTGCGCTTCGCGCGTCACTGTAACGCTCGTAATATGCGTGTACTAAAACATCGAGACTTTCGAAGCGAACGTTGCACGTGAAAGCACAGCGCACAAGATAATCTCTTATAACTTGAGAGATACGTTCCATGTTAAGCAAATTTCGTGTTATACGGGAATCAGAACGCAGAAAGTAAAATACATTGCTTTTTTAAATTAACACAATCAATTCTATGAAATTGTACAAAAATTAACGCACGACTATGATTTTCGAGTCAATTCAAAGACGTATACATTTTCCTAATACTTATGACCATCAATGTATATAACGGGATCCTAGCGTACTGTATTGACGCGTCTGAAGCCGTTGTTTTCACGGGTTCACCCGAGCTGACCAAGCGTTAATAGCAGATTCATCCACGTAACTCTAGCAGACCGTTCCATCAGCTTTCGCAAGCGCGAGGTTCGAAATGATGGAGCAGGCGTAATTGCAGATCTCTCTATAATCTTGTTGTTGCGCATCCATCACGGCTGGTTAAAAGTATGTTTCCAATTGAAACGTCGGCGGCCCTCTGGAACTTTCGAAAGCGCATTAGCCAGCCCGTCGACGCGTAAAATAAACGCCCCATGACGCTCTATGGTATTACGAGAGGCAGAAAGCGCAGTGTGACTGATTCGACGGCAGAGTTGCTGCGACAGCAAACAACCTCTCGTTGCAACGTAAACCTTTGGCTGATCCAACGATAATTGGGTCGGCCATTTACGATAATAAAACTACCCCGGTTAGATATTTACCGATTCGCGATACGTGATTTTCGCGCGAACGTCACGTTCGAAACGGTGCCAAGCGATGTGGACCGTTGTTGTTTGACCAGACTCGTGGCAGATAGGTATCTCGCCTATAATAGATGACCAGCCAGATGCGAGCAAACGTATAGCTGAGCAAACAGTCGGAGGGGAAACGAACGAGTATGGAACGACGAATGATTCGACAGCAACGAGCGAGAGAGCTGTGTTCGTCTATGGTGTATTGGAAGTTGAAGAAAAATGGCGTCCAACGAAAGATAAAACACTCGATAGCAGCGAGTAGTTTCTTATCGAATAAGGAAAGAACGAGTATCTTGGATTGCCTTGCAAAAAATTCATGCGTTCATCCTAGGAAGCCCAGAGGAGAGAGAGAATAAAGGGAGACTGAGAGAGATGGATTTAATCAAATTTCCTGTTTCAAGGAAATTTTCTTATATGGCCGGAAGTTCTAATTAACGTGACCGTTCGCTGATAGAAATTATGTAACAGTCGTCCTTGTTGAGTAATAAATTCGAGTTTGTCATCACGATGCGACGCAACAACGAGGAATGTTAGATTGGCTCGCTCGAAACACGAGTCTTGTAACGGTTAAAAGCGGAACAAGAAAGCGAGGAGGACACTCGTAAAACATGGCGAGCAGCAAATTACAGATTTGCTTATTAGGAGCATTCATCTTCTCAATGCTGGCACCGTTCGCGTGGCCAAAGTTTATCAATTAATGAGCAAGATGTGTCAAATATATGAGAAGTCCGGTATACGTAGGTAAATTCTATCAACGCGCAAACATACAATGACTCGCGGAAGTATTTGAACATTTACCATTGAAAATTTTTATGTGTTACATAAAAGATGTTGAAACTTTACTGGCATTGTAATGGGACTATTATGGTTATGTCGATAAAATTTGGGACCAATCTGAAAATGTATATAAAAGTTGCAAGTTATTTAAAAAATGTATAGAAGTATATATATTCAAATACATTCGTGAGACATTACATGTTCTTTGTAGTTCAGTAATTACCAAAGTTCATGAATTCCCACTTCAAAATAAAAGATTTATTTAATCTGAAATTTTTTTATAAAAAGAGGAATAACGTTTGCGAAAATGAAGTTGCTTATTATTAAAATATTTGATTAATATTCCTGGGCGGCATGGAGGCACGTAATTTTCGAACAGACGGTAAACTCGAGCGTCGAAGCGGTGACCCTCGTTTGTTCTATGGAGGGTAGGTGTCAAATAAATTGATTGACGGTCAGGCGGATAGACGTGCGTTAGCGAGATGCGGAAGGGAAAAATGTTGGCAAGGTGTGGCGGAAAAACGGGTTACACAACATCGTGAAAAAATCATATTTAAAAACAGAGACATCGTGTTATCAAAGCCACGACTGAAATTAAAATTTTTTAAATCCGAAAGTACAGTTACGGTTATTATTTTTTAATCATTCTGGCAATATAAACACAAATATGAAATAACAATCAATAATAAGAAAAATTCAATATTAAATGACAATAATAAATTACAGCGCGCGTCTAATACCATTTTGAAAACATTTATCGTGTTTGTAAAGAATATAAACTAAGCAATATATATTATTAAATACATTTTGCATATTTGGATTTTTCGCGTGATACATCGAGTTCGACGAAATTTCACCAAATTAAAAAACAACACGTAGAATGTTTGCGTTCGCAGCAATAATTCAGTATCTCAATTTCCAAGCGGAAAAAGAACCAGCCGTGTAACCAACGTATAAAGCGGCAACAAAGCGAGTGAAATATTTAACCAACCCCTTCTCTGATTTTGCAGCGATGTAAAACCTGCCATTACGAACGAATCGAACTGGCGATGGTACAGATGGGCAAGAAACGGCGCGCAGTATATTTGAAACGTACGGAACAGTGTTTTGCAGAATGCGAAAGCGTGTGCATGGTAACGAGTAGCACGAACGAAATTACCATAAAGTCGATTAAATTTAATGCAAGCTAAACAAGGCCGATTCCGTGGCGAGTCAAGACAAACAGTGTACCGTCAATCTTCGAGTGCCGGATAAAAACTCGATGTTCCGTTTCTGTTTATCTGAAAGTGGAGTTTCGGAGGATAAACGACCTCTCGGTATACAGGATATCACAAAATATGTGGGGGATATTTACA
This sequence comes from Bombus pascuorum, assembly GCF_905332965.1. Taxonomy (NCBI): domain Eukaryota; kingdom Metazoa; phylum Arthropoda; class Insecta; order Hymenoptera; family Apidae; genus Bombus; species Bombus pascuorum. The sequence goes on along the minus strand of NC_083496.1, from coordinate 11,040,560 downwards.
GCGTCGTTTCTAGACATTAAAAAAAAATGATAAAAATGGTACATATATAAAAATGTTGTTGAGAGGCCTATTTTTCAAGTTACAAATAACAGTATTTGACGCTGGAAATACACTGGTACCAATCTTGGCAACTGACGAATCTTCCTCTTTATCGCACTCATATTTCACGTTTCTATGGACTGGATACTGAATGTCGTCAAAGTGACGACATTTAAGATTTGATGCCGAAGTCAAAATTCAAAATTCGCCTCCAAAGTGTAATTATTTATTGCTCCAACTAGTTGGCAGTACTGCCAGAAATATATGCCGACCACGTAGCTCTAATATACTAACCAAAATTCTATTCGTATGCTATGTGATTTGTTCAGTTTGAGAATCTTAGAACGAAGCGGTTAGAATGGAGCGTGTGCTAACATAACATTTTTCATTGTCTACGATCAAGTCGAATATGCTATGAATATCTGCCATATATTTTGTGATATCCTGTAGAACGAAACACCGAGAATGAGAAAAAACGTTGACGAACTGTTGTCCGTAACCGCGAGGTCACTCTCTGGGGAGTAGGTTGGTGCAACTATACCAGACAATACCGGGTATAAGAGCAAACACAGTATGAAAAGCTGTAACTATGTCAGTCAAGGGTCGCACACAGTCAACTTGATCAGGATTCCAACGTAGTTTATAAATAAAATTGAATGCGACACGTCGCGAATGTCTGAGAAACATCACCGGTCATATATCTTCCGTGAAAGTAAGTAATGGAACGTGCGACATACGTTTCGCGAACAAAAACAAGCGAGTTCTCGGCCTCGAGTCGTTCCCGCGTCATTTATCGGTGCCGATGAACATCGATGGACATGAATACTTGCTGTATTATCTTGACAAATGGGAATACCCAGACTACGAAGTGCTGGTGCACTTTTCTCACAAGGATCACAGACAGAAGAAAGGAGAATAATATGAAAATTGTAGATTGCCTTCGGAATTTTAATCGTTATGATAAAAGATTAAGAGAACGTAGTGAGAATATAATAACTCACATGAAATATGATACTACTCACTTTTAGATTAATATTATTATACTATCGAATGAAATGTTTGTAGAATCGGAATAATGAATATTGAAAGAATAGTATTTTGAGCAAAGAGTCGCTCAAGAATGCATTTGAATAATTATTATAGAAAACTTGTTAAAATGTTATTAACACTGTAATGACACTATCGTATTCATAGCAGCAACATGAAACTGTAAAGAGTAAAATAAGAATAAAAAATGAATCGAGTTAGTAAATCGAGTTGATAGCCGAAAAATAATAGATTTCATGATGACTGCAGACTGGCGAGGTGATAGTTCACGAAAGAGAGGAGTAAGAAGCGAAAATAATTTATGGTTGAACTATTAGCGATTCAATTACGGATAACATTTTGTCACGGACCATGAAAGTCGCGGTAATAAAAGCGTGGTGGCATGGGCAAGCAGCACGTTCCTTTCCGCTGCTTCAACGTCCTGAACACGTGCGACGTTGGAACGCTGGAAACGAATTCGCTCGACTTTTAGTGTTCCCGTAGTAGACTGCCAGCCCGCCTTTTTCCAACAGCCACGCTCCTCGATATCGATATTCGATACGTCCGTGTGCACAAATTGTACGGCGACCGAGTAAATACATAATTCGCGACGATATTTATTCCGTTGGTGAAAAATCGTCCATGCTACTGAAGTTATTTCACGATGCTTATTCGCGGTTTACCAATATAGATTCGATACGTGGTTTCTGGTTGCTCGACCTTATAGATCGATCGTGACACGTAGCCATTAGTGAAATGTAAATTGATTACAATCGAGAGATGAAGTATCACGTCGTTGCAGATTGATGGATTAATATTTCATGTAATAAATGAACTATACTAGCGAGATTTATAGCAAACGTGTCGTTAATATGTTAAGTATATTATCGTTCATACGAATCTGGACACTTTGGCCAATTTATGGTAATAGTATGTGAATTTGAATATATCGGTATTGCAAATATGTAATATATAGTCGACACACAAAATCGAACCACATCCATTCGAATATCTACCTTGAACATTATCGGCTTAAGCAGTAGCGAACTGAAATTATGCTAAACGCCCAATCAACTATAGATGCTTCCATCAAGCGCTGCCCGACAATAATTTTATTCATATGATTTTCTATCAAAGGAATGAATATAAATCGTTTAAATTATATTCCTCTGTCCTGGCGGGAATTCATTCGGATAACGGCAAATGCAATCATCTGTAAATACATCGAACAGAAATTTGTATGGTCGATACAGAAATAATGGCTTATTCCGTAACATTTGAAACAATATCTATATAATAGACGATACAGATACAGAATTACTGTAAAATTCAAAATACAGAAAACAAGACGCGTATAATGTTTTTATGTTCACTCATCTCTTTCATTCCTATTCTACATTGAACTAATTCGATGTTCGATAATACAGAACCGAATAAAATGAACATATTTATGATATATTAATATTTCAACTAAATTGAAAAATAAAATTTACGATACATTAACATTAAGAAAACTGTCATCTAACAACGAAGATACATAAACAAGCACATCGTTAATATTCGTTCGACGTCTAATACAACAATCTCAAACAGCAATTCCATCAATGTAATATAACAACGTAATTCATTTCTAGTTGAAGAGGTCCGAGGAGACAAGCACACCGACGAGTGTCTATTATAATTGCGACCGGGTGTATTAACTTCCGAAAATCCATTCAGACGATTATATACACGGGGCAATTAAAAGTTTACCGAATAATGACGTAAAGAATGGGAATGAGTTGAACGTCGTTATTCGTCTAAACGGAATAAAAGGAGGAAGACGGCGACGCGAAGCCGCGACGTTGGGCACATCCGAAGCGAGAGCCCGAGAATCAAACTTTTAATGAATTTGCCTGACTAAGAAATCACTTGCTACCGTGCAATATCTCGAGTTTTACGGCCAGCCGCGTACCCTGTACAAAAATCCATACGCCTCTTTTTCCTTTTCCCCCATCGTGCGATCCAAGATTCCGGATTATCTTTTTTATTAAGCTTCTTTCGACGGTTCGATGAAATTCGAAAGTTGAAATACAGAACTTTCCAGATGCCCGGTCGCTGCTTATATTAAAGAATGTTTCCGTTGAATCGCTATCCAAGTCACAATTGCTATTATCACTCGCGTTCGCCGTTCGATTCGTTGTATTGTTCGTTACTGAGAGATATCGAATCGTGTTATAGAATAGAAGGATCGAAAGGATTTATTATTTTCGCGAAGGGATTTAATGAAGGGTGGCCGAGAAAGTTTCCTCGCCCGATGGATATTTTTCTTGTGCGCAACGTGCAGATGTATTTTTTCATTCGAACGATTAAAAGAAACTTTCGTCATTATCTGTATGGATTGGAAAAATATCGTTGGGTTAAAGGTGTCTAGGTAAATCCTTTCTAGAGGAATTTTCTCAAGGCACAATTGCACCGAGCTATTTCCACGCCAACTTTATTGCCTTGCATTGTCTGTTGCTCTTATAAATGTCTTTCTACATTCTGCCTCACGGTGGCGCCATTAATATCATCGAGCTCCCTTTTCGTGCTACTTTTGCGTAGCAGTCGCAAAGGAACGACCCACGTTGGATAATATCAGGTCGTTCCACACTGAAAATCATGGCAAATAGCCCACTAGTTCGGTCGAGAGCGAGAAACGAAAGAAGAAGCTAGGCCAATTCTTGGAACGAAGTACTTCAAATACAATATGTGCATTTGTTATTGCATATTAACTTCCAAACGAAAATTTTATCATCATCGTGTTTGATCATAAACAGTAAAATTGTTGCAGATTCTTTTATCCGTAAATTTTTACTGGATTGTACTATATTTCGTTGACTGAATTATATTGTCAATTGTTATATATTGTCAAAGTTAACTATATCAATCGTATATCATATTATGTCAATTATATATTGTGAAAGTGTCCAGATACTTTCAAATCCTAATGTATATAACGACGATATGCAATTTTTTTGTCATATGCACAGTCGATTTTTTTTTTTTTTTTAATGAACATGGCCGAACCAAGTATTTATATATTTTTTTAAGTTGTCTGTTGACTGTAACGTTTTTTTTTTAATACGTTGAAAAGCATTTTAAGGTGTCGAACTTTGGAACGTGATTTTAAGCCTTAAATTTAAGTTATCGCAGCTAAAGGAAATACATATCCATTATTTCTTGCTGTTCTTCAAGCCTACAGAATTTCGGTACAAATCGGAACTGGATTATTCGCGACCTTTTCTTGTAACAGAAATCCTACAAATTTTATAAACAACAAGGAAGAAGGTAATCCCTTTTTGACGGGAAAACGTATCTAGAGGAGCATAGTGCAGCGACTCAAAGTGTATTTTCAGTCGAGTTAATGGAACAGTTTTAGAAGGAAATGTCCGAGCATTTAGTTTTTACGGTTACCACGCAACAACCAGAATGATACTGGCAAAATTAAACACGGAATGTACCGAAAATGTGAGCGGGAGAAGAGAAAAAGAATGAACTTGAATTACACTGCCTTCTATTTACCTAATGCTTAGAATCACTCGTAGCTATTCTTTTTCTTTCGGGCTGCGTTTCTCTCGACTCGATTCCAAGTTTTCCTAGTTGTTTTGTGAGATTACTGTTCACCATACGTGTGAGAATAATTCTTTCACATGCTAGACGCGTTTGAAGTACATATCATGAACGTATAAAAATAAGATATTACGTAGAATATTGGTAGAATATGAAAAGAATATGTGTCCTTTCTTACAAAGTAGGTACGAAATCGTTATTCTCTTGTATTCGGTTGTCCAAAAAGTTTCTTTCGTTTTATGAGGAAATAATAGACGCACAATGTTGTTTGTTTTATATTATTTTGTCAAATTACGTACGGTCCATTTTGTTCTGTTGAGATAAACACCGTGACATTTCACAAACTTGGTTTCACGTATGTATGAAGGTGCACTGTTGTAAAAAACACATTTGTGAAAGAAAGATACTATTCGGACAACCTAATAAAAGAAATTCAAATCATGTTTAGATTATACTTTCTATTATCTCTTCTTTGATACACATATTTACGATGATTAATTTGTTTCTAGATAAAATTTCTGTTTCAATTTAAAAGACAATTCCATTGGTGATGCGAGCGTTAGGGATTATCGAAAAATCGAAATGATTCTAAAATCCTCGTAAATCATAGGTTATCGCAAACCGTCTATAAATTGAAGTGGAATCGAATCAAGATGTGCAGTCAGACATACACTCATGCAAACTCTATCTCCGTACACTCGATACTTTATCTGCTTTGTCCAAAACGAATGTAAACGAATGATATATCCTCCCTACGCTTCCTAGGCTACCAGGTTTTTCATTTTTTCGCATGTCTGCCTCATATCATTGTTTTCTCCTGTGTTTTCTTGACAAGTAGTAATAGTTATCAAACTTCACCGATTGAGATATCAATGAAATATTATTAACTGTCAGAATTATTATCGTGTGTCTTTTCAGCATTATTTTACAATTTTTCGTTACTGCAACGTTGTTATATATTCTTAAACCCTAATAATCAATTTAACGTTTTCCAGGTCTTTACATTCACAATGCTATACCAATTAAAGTCTATAATCATTCGGACAGATATTTCACATAACATCACACTTTAAAACATTATTATATAAAATGTAAATTTTACATTATATATTTAATACAATAACAGGTAAAGTTTTTTAATTATAACAAACATAAATAAACTACTTGTTAATTTTTTATCATTCGATTTTTAATTAATGTTTAACCACGTTGGTGAGAAAAGATGCAAAAAGTTAAAGCTCTGAAACTTTACAAGCTACCTTGTTAGAGAGAAATAAATAAAATAAAAAAAGATTTTTCATAGATCCGTTCTTTCGCGTAGGATCATTAATTATCTCAGTATGAACACGATGTATCGATCGAGCAAAGGTGTTGACTTCTTGAAATAGAAGAAGTATTTGCTGACAGGGCAATGTAAAATACGATATCGATCGAAGCCCTCGTAGTTAATATGACTCCCTACTTCCTCGTCCGAGGATTAATAGCCAGCCTTGATGGATAATAACGATAGTGCCAACCCGGACAATTATCGTAGCGGAAAACGACACAATGCCGTTCAAATTACGTTGATTTATCCTGTGTTGATTTCACGTAACTCGACATTAACCGATAAACCACCGAGAAAGTTAATTCCACGAGTCGGCCATATCTCAGGCTCCTATACTGACTCGAGTAATCTCATTGAGTATCGACCGAGAATACAGATTGCTCCCTGCCATCGTGGATTCCAATTAAAAGTTAAACAGTTCCAATCAGAATCGAATTAACCTCTGCATAGGTAATCAATCAACGCATTACCCAAGATCAATTATACCTCACGGCAACTAACCCCGCGAACTTATCTATTTTTGAAACCCTGCTTCTTCGTTAACTCGAGGAACAGTCTGGCAAAAGGTTTAATTACAGACGAAAGATTTCTGACCTTCTTCGTCTTCCCCGAGGAAAAGAAGGTTGAACGAGTAACAGTTTCAGAAATTAAGCGGGTAACGGGTTTAATTTCGTGGACCGACTCAAGATGCGCCATCATTTCCTGACATTATCGTGCGTAAACGCGAATCGCTCGCATTAATTTTAGACGGCGCTGGTTAGCTCGATCGATGGTTCCCTAATCAAAGCGCAAGCAATTAACGTAAACAGTGGAGATTGAGGGTACTAAATCAGATCAGATGTTGGGTAATGCATCATTTACCATAGCACTGCCGCAGTAATTCTCTTTGGCTAGTCTCCGCGATTTTCCATTTCCTCTCTAAAGGATAAACGACCGCGGTAATATGGAACCTTCAGGTTGATTTACCCGACTTAAAGAATAAATGTTTCTACGTAGTATTCTTGGAGATTCCAATTACGAAAACCTTTGATCCTTCACACACAGGATTCAATGGTTTCGTGTTAAGAAAATATTTAAAGTTACATGCTCTACTTTTATGGTTACCTATAAAAAGCGTATCTCATCAAAAGAAGCGTTTCATTTTAATCGTATCACACGAAAAACTTCCGAAAACATAAAATTTAACCTTTCACAACCGAGCTTTCCCTCTAATATTCGTTGAATCTTGGAACGCAGACAAGTTTCCCTTATTTTACGTTCCACCCTCTGCTCGTAAAAAGAAGATGCTTGTAAGCTACCACTCTATTTATCACGAGGCAATTAAAGTATTCTTAATGAACGAGTATACCGCGCGAGATATATTAAGCTCGGGAAGAAACAGACTTCGTGAAACTTTCCGACAAGCAACGAAGTTATCGTCTGGATAAAAGGTTGATTTTTCTTCCTGTCGGATGAAATACTACTTCCTTGATAGCTCGACGCTAGCGTAACATCATTGGATACTCCGTGTACCTTCGTTCGATGTTTTTCAGAAGAGAACACGACGTTTTACTTGCTCGTTCGATCGTTGTTTATATTCTTTGGAAACTCGTACGAACGTATTTATTGTTGGTTAAACAGAGAATTCGAATGCTGCAGAAGCCAGAGCGCATCTTAAACACTGGACACGAACAACCGAAGCACTTCTGGCCGTTCAATAAGAGAACCATAATGCGACATTAAAAGAGAACGTTCCGGCACACAAACGCGCCACGATGGCGCGCATTCGTGCATCCGCGTTCTTATTGTCTTTCGACGATAGCTCGAAATCGCCAACATATTGTACCAACTCCACTTTCCCCTTGGTTCCGAATCGTAGAATTCACTTCTGATAGGGATGGGGGTTGTACTTTCTGCTGTTGGAACTGGAAAACTCACTCGGACGAGAAAAGTTCGACAATCGGGCGGAAGATTCAGTAAAATGAGACGGACCATACTCAGACTTCCACTGAAGAAAATTGAAATTGTAATCGTGCATCGTGATGCTTGGTTAAATACAACGATTCTTCCATCTCCAGAAATAGTTGACTAAAATTATTTTCCCGATTCTCGTGTAAATTATTGTTTACTATTTTTATAGAATTGTGGTATCCGAACTATTAATATCGCTCTGAATGAAAATCTTTTTACAGACTTTCCTACTGATTCGTTATCCATCTCATTGTACTATAGTCACCAAATATAAAATTTAGAATATTATTAACAATATAACATAACTGTGCATAACTATCTCCATACAAAATAATTTTATTTTAATAATAACATTGAAAACGACACTAAATACTAAATGAAAGAGAAATGAATGTTAAATTCGGCTTAATTCTCGACCGCAATTTTATTAAGCGAAAATTAACTGTGTATTGTAGAGGGTGCACTAACTAGGAAAGCACTTTACACCTTTTTAACCCGAGCCAAAGGGTCGCAGAAACAAAGTCAGAAATAAAATAGTATTGTAGTAAAATTGCAGCGACTTTGAAGCAGGGGAGGATACGAGACAGGTGGTTTTATTAAGGAAACGAATGAGTTGCAGGAATTCAACGCGGAGGAAAGGGAAAGGGTCAAAGTGCGAAGCCAGTTTGCCTCGTGGGCTTTACTAGTATCTCGTGACCCGCTTCGAAATTGCATTTGCCTCTCTGACAATAATTACTCGCGCCGTTTACCTTGCCAGGATAACCCACCCTTACCGGTGGGCAATGGAATCGACGAACCTTCGCGACAAGCTATTCTATCGTATTATTCGTCTATAACCCTATGATCACGTCCGAATTCAATGATTGTTGACTCCCATTCTATCTATAAACACGGTCTAACCGTTGCCAATATCTAGCCTAGTCGACGATTAGATGTACGTTAAAATCAAAACAGGACTAACTATGCTTGTTATCAACTCGAAACTATTTCTCGCAAACATAAATTGTTTGCATAACGACCCTTCGCTACACTAATAGCACCGACTTCAGATATTACGATTCTAGAGATCGGGAAGAGTGATCATAGTATATGTTACGTCGCGTGAGATGGTCCGTGCGACGTCCCTCGTGGTCTAGCCGCCAAGGCCTATACATCGTTACACTGACCCGCAATAAACCTAAGGAACCACCATAAACCGATCTTTTTAGCTTAATCTCTATTCATTTAAGTATTTTCGGTTTATGGATGGTCCTTAAAACAGTCCTTATGTTTATTGCACGCTCTTGAAAATTACGGAAAAAGGGGATGTTTGTCAAGCGAAACAGGAGGTTTTTCCCATGAGCCACATCTGCAGGAGATTTTCTCCTCATATTTTTATTTATTAACGTTGGCTATAACTAATGGGCATCGCGGATCGTTACCCTCACTTTTCTACCGAAAAGTGTGAACAACGAATCCGCGTTCTTAGTTCAAAAAGGCACACCCACACCGAGCTTTCCTCCTTAATAGTACGAGATGGATCTTCTACTGTTCTTCCAATCTTCGTGTAGTCAAGCCAACGGTCTTATCCTTAGAGCAGTCATCTACTGTCTTTTCCAGCTCAGCGCAATCATCTACTATTGCTACACATTTAGATCAGTCAAATCTATTGTTCTTTCAATCTCGACGTAGTCATCTACTGTTGCTGTAAACTTAGGTCTCGCTGCAGTCTATGCGACATTAACTTAATCTACTTTTTGCTTATACGAAGCAACTAGCAAGTATACAATTATCAAATATATCTTCCGACACGGCGCAATAATAAGTGTAATAAATTGTTGAAAATATAAATCTTATAAAACTGTTGATTACAGTTTTATTACACAACAAACACCCCTATTATCCCACAAGAAATAAGGGGATCGACCTGTTCGTGGTGTCGATTGTTATAATCGTAACGGGAATTTACGACTCCCGTTGACGCGCTCCAACGCAATCGCGTCTCCCCGCGACTGAACGCAAAAACAGTACACTTACAACCGAAACTAAAATTTTAACATGTCACAGAGTTTAAGGAGAGATATTAGATTGTAGTATGACAACCGGAAGGAATGTATAGGAAAGTATTCGAAAGACAATCTTAGAGGAATTAACGAGTTTTGGCAGTGTAAGTTAGCTAATTGCTGTTTTCCATGAAGTGGTGCTCTACCAGTTTATTGCTTTAGTGTCCTTAGAAAGTTCAGTAAAAACTACGACACAAAATTTGTTTTCCAAATATACTGAAAATTTTACTTCCTGTAGCTATTATCGTTTTCCCGTGGTCTGTCCAATTTCGATTGACTATTGTGTGGCAAATTCAGCAGGGTTTTCAATTTTCTATTTTATTTTTCCACAAAAATCCGATTACTCCCGGAAACCGTTTACCACTGACTGAATGTATCTAAAATTTATTCCACACATCGAAGAAACTCTACAGTGAGGTAAGTTAAAGTTACAGTGAAATTTCACTATATCTTACATAGCACACATATGTAACATGATATTCAAAACAAATGTTTATAAGTGTTTAAATACTTTCACGAACCACTGTATATAATATACATGTCTGTTCTGACAGATACAGGTGCGATTCGAAACATGCTACACTTAGAATGTCGAGCCAATGTGTACAGTTTCCGACATGATGTTGCACAATACCCTTTCGCAGACGGTTCATTCAGCAAGAACAATGATTCGGTGAACCTGGCGTTCCCCTTTGCGAATAGGACTATTTTATCGTACCGCAAACTCACCTACATTCGCGCGTACACGCCTGCCCTACTGGCGAAAACGGCTTCTATCTGTTCTTTTGCACAATGGCGTCGCGAAAGTAGGAGGCAGCCGTCACAATCCGACGAAATTTATTACCCGACCTTCCGCCTCTACGACTCACCATTCTTGCAGTGCTCTACGGCTCGTTTCCTAGTGCGCCTTACCGCGACACCAAGGAAAGCTAAGAATCACATCCGATAGCTACGGTCTACCGAATATCTGTTGTGACAACGGAGTTCGTCAATGAACTGAACCGATCCCGTCGATCGAATCTTGATTACGCCAATATTTTCGTCTCGGACGGTTTGCATCGGACGCATCTTCTCGGATACACACGAACAACTATGAAAAGATATAGATTCACATAGACATAGTACACATACAGGTGTCAGATAGTTGATGGTAAAATCGAATAAGAATGAGCGATTCCTCATGAAAAAATAAGTCGAAAATGCAGAGTAAAGAGCTTACATACAAGGTTCTGTTTTCTCAAAAGAAACAATTCTGAAAATCTGCTGAGTACGCGTGTACGAATTACAAGTCCCGCCTTGAAGAATTTCTGTTTCTATTCATGTTTTGTATTTATTAACATGGGCGTTACTTACTTTAGTATCATACTTTTTGTCGATCTGTCAATTTCTTTTATTGTATTTGTATTTTTTTCATTATTTGTATTTTCTAATACTCTGAAACTTCGACATCCCTGTTATTTTTAAAATACACTAATGATTTAGTAAAATATCATAGGCAGAAGTTTATCAAGTTGAAATTTGGTATACTAATACCAAGTCGATTTTCAAAGTCGGTTTCCTCAAAAAGGAGACTTACATATGTTAAATATTTATTCTACATTTGCGATTTATTTTTTCATTGGCAGCTCGCAATTAGTATATGGAATATAAATTCGAATCTACAATAAAGTTACGGTCATGTAGCACCATAGATGGTGATCGTGAGACGTGAACGATTTTCTTCGAAAGATTTGTAGACAGGAAAGAAAGATTTGGAGACTTGCTGGACAGTTGGAGAAATGCGCGCAGAATGAGAGGAGCAGATAAACGGAAGGAACGTACGAGTCTCGCTGCGAGAGAGTGGAATCACGAAGGAGAGGATAATGTATGGCAGGAGAGGCAGACACGGGGACGGAAGAAAAATGTTTACAGCTTATGATGCCACATCTGAATGCCATGTTTCACCGTGATGTGTTGGAATTGCTATTAGGTAACCACGTCGATTTCTCCGATGCAAAATAAGAGTTTTATCGTTGCTGAGAGATTCCTGCGGTATGGAAAAGAGGCCACGAGGTGTTTCCCCATTTATGTATGAAAAGTTGCATTGTCGTTGTTATATTTCTTCCGAGAATTCGGAATATTTCGGCTATACTTCAAGCGATAAATAAGGAAATAAGATTGTCATTTCGATAGCAAGTAATTTCAGTTCTCCAATTAAAAGAGATTTCAACCTCAGTTTCAACGTTACGGTCGTGAGAATGACAGAATAAATAAGAATGCACGTACGAAGGTGTCTGCAACTTGTAAATCAAACAACAACGTATCTCGTCTGTTTAGACTGTTATTTGGCACGATTGAAGAAACATCGTATCGAGGCAGTAATCGAGGAAGGAAATTGCGGCCGACTCGGTGCTGAGCAAACTTTGGAATTGCTGGGAAAGTGTGTAGATTCAAGAAATCCATGAGAAGCTTCCTTTACTATCGATATTTTTATTTCATGCTAAAATATCTCTTTCCCGATTTCTTGTTTTATGATTATAGTAAAATGTACACGCTACAGCCTGCTTCTGGGCAGCAATGTGTATTCTTCGATCCTCCAGTTTTAAGAAAACGCTATAACATCTGCGCACTCCATAATTCAAAATGACGTTTTCCTTTATTACCCTTGTACGTTATTATTACGTTGGAAGTTCACAGTCCATTATCTAAGGAACTACTTGATCAACCGGTAAAGGATAAGGATCGGAACGAGCCGGGCCACTATATTTCAACAATTAATCGAGTTCCCTGGGTATCGTGATAAATATTCCACGGCGTGTTAGATACGATCCTCGGTAAGCTATCACGGGGTACTTAATTCCGGTAGCACGGCTGCCAAAACGTGGCAAAGCGTACATCTGTAATAAATCAAATGTAACGGTCGTAAGCAGTTTCCTGGAAAAATCTCGCCGCGCTCGCTTGCACTCGGCTATATCGAGTTAACCTTTTTGCCATGAAGATATATTTTCCAATTTCCGAATGACGTCGCCCACGGGGGCTAAGATCTCGACACGACCGGATAATAGAAACCGCGTTTCTATATCCGTAGCTTGCTAAGAGCCTTCCATTTAAGTCGCGAGCCGTAGGACTCGACCGATCTATCTTGGTTTTACCAGGGTTACTCGGTCGCGGTTCTGACACCACTACGGGAAAAACTCGTATCAGATATAGCCTCGTAAAACATTTTCAGAAGAAACTGCCTGTCCTGTCTAGACATCCTGAGCTGTGTCCTCATAGAAATGGCCACCGAGTTGTCAATGTATTTCATTGCTTATCAGGCCAATGATAAGTTAAATATTTTACTTACAAACGTAGATTGCTTAAAAATTATTTAGAAACGGATTTGGCAAATTACGAAGCAAATAACTTATCTCAAGTCTTATTGATTCTAGTAGCCCTAGCTTATCATATTGCTTTTTTACGAACAATACCATGTAATTAACTCTGACAAATTGTATCGAATTTCATGAAACTCGAGTATGAAGTCAAATGAAAATTTTGGTTGCCACTCATCGGAAAGTTTAATTACCAAACCTGCGCAACAGTTACAATGGTACATGCATGCCCTTGACACGATATTATTTTAATTAATCACGTGCGCTCCACTTGGCACAAATTTTTGTACAATACGCTCGTCGTCGATATAATTATCGGTGCCAACGAAAATCAAGTTTTTAACTGGTCGACCAAAAATTCGTGAAATTTCAAATGTCCGCCGTTTCGATACTCGTTCGACGTTGCAATTAGAGCAGTTCATCGTGCACAATTATCGTGAACTTTTAATTGATGCCAGTTACAGTGGCCTATTTCTAGCCATCATTCTGTGAAATTTCGATTTCTCACGTCCAAACGACGATCACAAAGCAATTATTTCCAATCGAAATAAAAGGAACGCAATTCTAATTGACGTCACTGACTTGACATTTCTACGGGTAATGGCGTCGTATAATATACGATCAAAGTTGACAGAAACTATATGCAAAAATTATAAGACAATAATGAATAGAATAATTCTAGAAAAATAATTATAGAATAATGATAATAAATTAACAGTTATAAAATAACTAAATCATAAAAAAAAATTGGAGTACATTGGATAGGCATTTCTGTCTAAAATAAAATAGTGACAAAAATACTAAGAGCAATTGAAACACTTACAGACAGCCTTTGTAAATATAAATAAAGAATGGAAGAAAAATTTATTTTAATAATATGACATAATTATAATATTTAATTATAACAATAAAATAATTAACAACATCTGAAATGCGGTAATAATATTGAAATATTTTAATAATTTCTTAACGATTATTCAGGTCAACTTAACTTTCTACAAATGTCCAACTATTTATGATCAGATATGTATACTGCGTGTTTACAAAATTCTATAAACTATAGCATAAATTATCTAATTTCCTCTTTCTTTGAAGTTCAATCACCGCTTCTTATAAACGTATAGAAACGTTTTTACAGGCGACATTACACGGCGAATATGTAATTAGTTTTGCGGAGCAACAGTTTCAGTAAAATAACCGCGTTCGATTTTTAGTCCGAGCGATGGTGAACAATTTATCCCGGTAAGCAGCGCGTGTATACGCGGTCCCTTCAATTTAAATCGCGCAAATTTATACTTGCCGATTTTCACTGCTCTGCAATTGAAATTACTAACTCGCTATAATGCTTTGCCGCAGGCAGTTAATTTCAACGTTGTCGGGCAATTCACTAAGCTGACAAAAACTGGCCGAGCCAAATAACAAAAGGAAAATTGGTCATGTTCCCGCAATGGTTTAACAGTTCCGCATAAAATCTCTTGCCCCAATCGTGTATTCTACCTTTAGTTTCGACAGTGTTTCGACTCTCCAAAATTAAATCCACACAGCGTATTATGACCGCATTGGGTCGAAATCTGTAGGCGATCTGATGGAAATTAGAATAGATCTTTTGCAACACATCGATATAATATTTCCTACCCCATGAGCTACTACATCGTTCCTGCTGTCCAACGAAAACAGGGTAAATACTCGATATAGCGGGGCAAAAGCCGATTTTCAATCGAGCAAAATGGACGATTAAGTTGAATTAATTGAAAGCTCGTAGCTCTGAATTACTGTCGCAGAGATCAAAGGATCAAGCATCGTTTAAACATTCGGAAGAGTTTAACTTCAATTTTCCTGATAAAGGGAGAGCCAATTGTTTTTGATATCGAGTGTTTTATTTTACCGTTTAAATTTGTGTTTACGATTAAAGAGGCGGCCGAACACTAATTTTTATTCAAAATTATCACGCGAAATAACGAGAAGCGAATTCGCAGAATTCACACTGAAACAAGTACCCATCCGGGGTCTGTAACTAATAATTATGAGGAGGTTCGTGTAGGGTGACTTCAATTCGAGTGCAGATTATACGACACGCTAGCGTGAAGAAACATAACGGAATCAAAGCATATAGCGATACGCAAGCAGAAATAGGTAAAGTATCTCCTGATTAATTAGAAGTACCGGCATAAATGACAGGAATCACGGGCTAGACGGGAGCATGAAAAGGAGATCCCTATGCCGGTGACACGATTACAAAATTGATGAAAGGCAAAGAGAACACGATCGACAAAATGACAGAACGCCATGAGTAAATTTGTCGAAACGAGATATAGAAAAACAGATCGATATTTGGTAAAGGAATGAACGCCGGGAGCTCGTCAAACAACCTTTTCGAAAACACCGCGAATGCATACGATTCATAACCGTCGAATCATAATATGTTGATTCTTTGATTTTTTCTGTGCAAATAAATTTTTATTGTTCCATTGAATTTCTCTGTACAAATAAAATTTTAATGCTCAATTGAATTTTTAATAAACTTTCGATAAATTTTCGTTGAATTCTTTTACAACGATAATATTTTTTCGAACACTCGTTTTCACGAATATTTATTGCCTTGTTTATATTTCTCTACTATATTACTTTCTTATCGTTTCTCGAGTTTAGCTTGTTTTTAAACCTTTTAACTTTTACTCCGTGCGATAGTTGGATTCCCTTCGGTCCCATTTCATTGTGTACTTTTCATAAGTCCCAAATATACCACGTGTACAAGGTCCAATATATTTCGAGTATCAAGTTGTTATCGTACACTCCAGGCCACTATACACACATTACTGAGGAGAACAATGGGTAATAGAACCGAACTATTTTAAGTATATAACTTTTCGCTATGTACCACCATTAAAATTCCTACTCTGAAAAATTTTCGCGATATAACATTAATTTACACTACTATCATCACAACATTGACCCTTTAAAATGCTAATTTACTTAGTGCACACATAATTAACAAGATATACACGGAATAGGTAGTCCCATATTCGAAAAATTCTGGATAGATGCTGATATGTATTGTAGTTCATGGCTTAGGAAGTTATTAATCTTAATGGTGAAGTTTTTTCAAAGCTAGACTTATCGTATTTCAAGGATAGCGATGATCGAACATGTTATAGAATAGTTTCCACGCTCTGAAAATCAAATATGCTATTATAAATCTCATTAAAGTTGTTCCTAGCTACATGTATTGTTTCACTGAAGGTATATTTTCTAGTATAAATTATCGGCAGTAGACAAAAAGCAAAAACTTTATTTTACAACATTAATTTCCAAATAATAATTTTACATCTGGTGCAACTAAAGAAAGTACTTCTACACAAAGTAGTCTTTTTATCATCTAAAGATTCTGTATATTTTTACACATTTAAATTCTTCATAAATGCAAAAGTATCCGCGCCCTACATACCAACTTATCTTTCACTTTATGCATTCTAATTTAAGTTTGATACACACTTTGACACAAAAGTATTCAAATACCCGTAGACACCTTTTATGAATATATAATGTGTGTTATACGAAACATTTTGAAATAAATTTCATTAGCACTATAATGAAAGTCGACTAACACATACAACATGGACACAAATCAGTTCTGTGGTAAGGGATTAAATACTTTCGTGAGCTAGTGTATTTAAAAGCAAAACCTCTTTTTTTTTAAATAAAAACATCACATTTAATATTTATACAACACTTTACAATCTCATATTCCATTATCGTTCCAATATTATCGATATACGCAATATTATCGATATACGCAATATTATCGATCCACCGATAACTCTGCCTGCTCAAGTTCGACGCGGAGCACGTAAAATGCTTCAATTATAAATTCGCAGCCGCTTACACAGTGCCAATTTACCGTGCGATTTTGTACACGCTTTCTGCATCAATAAGTCCCCTTACACGAGCTTGTTCTCAAGCGGCTGTTTATCGCGCGCCGAAATATATATCGCCCCTCGCAATTAACAGACTTGGTGGTTTTCGCTGGAAATTCAGTTTAAGGTACCTAAACATCAAACTTAATGTATTATAGCTGTGAAACTTTGCCGTTCCGCTTATTTATTAAACGTTATCGCGGTCGAAAGCTGAATATGTAAATCAACGGTAATCGCATCGTCGGAAATCAGTATCCCTTTTCCGCCTGCCTTCGTCAGTTTCTCGTTTCAAATAGAACCGACTGGTAACGTACAGAGCTGCCAGCGTTATTTCTACTGGTCAGCCAACGAACCTGGCAAGCATCCCCACGCGTTTCCAACCAGACGTGCTGTCTGTAAGCATTGCTTTCATTGGCGTAAAAATTTATTATAGAATTCGCTGGAGTTCTCTCTATTTCGCCTGGAATACTCCGGAGGATTACTGAAGAGCAATAAAGATGTCAGTTGTAGTTACAACGGTTGGGCGGGGTCGAATTGACGCAACGTTCAAAACAGCTACTCCGCACAGCCAATTTGAAATAAAACGTGAGAGGACCAAATAGAATATCGTTACTACGGAACAGCTGACTGACCGCACGGATAGTCGCGGTATTTGAAGCACTCGGGAAGCAAATTGATCAATTTCATTTTCTGAGGACTTGTTAATTTTACAAGAATGTTTATCGAATATTATCGAATTACGATTAATCTAGCGGGAACCAAGCAGTCGTAACACATCAAGTCAACTAAAATTTAATAAAAAGCAAATAACGTAACTTACAAATTGCAAATAATACAATCTATTCAAACTTCATCTGGTAAAATATAAGTGAATTATTAAATAGTAACGAGACAGCACTGAATAAATTTTTTGATAAAATTTTTATGTTATCTTCCATATTCACAATGCAAAAGTGGAATTCAATAGTATAGATTAACCGAGGAAGCTACTAATATATAAAGAATGACTGATACTGAGAAGCTTTCTAATTTTCATCTCGAGCTCTCCTGTTCATAACGACCTTAATGGTACTCAGATGAACTACATAAATTGTATTTTAGTAAGGTTATCAGGAAATATGGGATTAATTCCGGGATATTCTTTTAATTAAATCGGAAAATCGTGACGCGACAGTAGAAATAAAAATTCGAAAGAGTAATGAGACGTTCACGATCGAGGGACATAAATGTAGAAAGACTGTCGCGGAATCGTGGAAAAATCGTAGGTATCGTAGGTCAACGCCACTGCGTAACCTCTTGTCCTCTCGTAATGTTCTTTCGCGTCGATTCTGGCACTAGTACATCCCGGCACGGTTCACGAACACCAATATCAGATCTTGAACGCAAACGAGCAAAACCGACCGAGCAGAATGGGATACAGGGAAAATCCGTGCTAGGACAACTTCGCGTAATTCAGTTCATTCAGCCTGGAGTCCCATCAGACGCGTTGAAAAAAGACTTCCGCGAGGAAGTGTTTTATGTTCTTTCGAGTTCCTGCACAATATTCGTTGGATTTGTCTCTGTTCGATTGAAATATTCCCTGCGCGGACATTTATCATCCTCGTTACATTTACCAACAAATACCGTACATTCGTTATCTCTGCATAACGAAGTATGAAATATCCGGAATAGATTACGACAAGTTTTAACTTTTCCGTTACGAAACGATTGAAACGAACGACTTTGCCCAAAACTATACATTTAAACTTCCACATCTACAATCTTCCTAATTTATGAAAAAACTTGTGTAGTGAAAACTGTATTTCTAAATACTATCATAAGTATCCATAAATGTATTTTCAATATGATATAATAAGAGCGTGATTTTCAGACATCTTTATTCAATAATAAACAATAAACAAGACTCTGATTTGAAACATATGTATTAAATAACAGCGGTAGTATTGAAAAGCATTCATAACACTTAGTATTCATAACACGTTGCACCCCATTTTCATACAAGATTTCCCTTATGGCAATTTGATCATGTATTAAAGCACTTGAATCTTCTCTCTCACTTTCTCTCTAATAGATGTCTATTAACAAACAATGATTGTCAACTTCTTACACAATATATTTAATTAATTATAGAAATAAACATAGTATAAAATTTCACCTATACAGAACGAAGTAAATATTATTCTGTAATACGAACACTATGTGCTCATAATTTTTTCTTTAGAGATATTCTCGTCCCATTACCAGATTAAAAACAGTTAAGTATAATCTATTAGTTTTCCGTGTAATTCCTGAGCACGCTCCGTCGCATTAAAGGGATTAGCAACTGTCAAAGTAGATGCAAAATTTACTGTACAAGTGAAACTGTGAAATTTTCTGTATAGTGAAACTCAGTATTCGATCAATAGCCATCTACACTATATTGTATACATGGATGATCGTTCATTAACCGGCAATAGCCTTAAATTGACAAGATCGATATAGGTCGCGAATTTGGCACGAGTTTACCAGTTTCGATAAACGTTCTCACAAGCCTGGTGCTTCATGAAGCGAATAAAGTGGAACCATGTAAGCCTCAGCTGTGTCACTCAACCGCTGCACGTTATACCCATCCTCTCACGAAACCAGTTTCTCCGCGGCATCAGAAAAGCACCTCGATGGCGAGCTTACGAGTATGCGTGATATGCGTGTCGAGGAACACGCCATCGTGGACATTCTGAGGCTTTGCTCGCGACTATCGTGTCGTAGATCGAAATATTGGGTTGGCAACTAAGTGATTGCGGATTTTGTCATTAGGTGGTAATGAATTACCCAAATTTGGTAATTAGATGGTAATGACAAAATCCGCAATCACCTAGTTCCCAACCCAATATAACCAAAGAGAAAAGAGAGCTATACAAGAGTATAGAGTATAGAACAATCGTGATTGTATACATTATACTCAGTTAAAAACGCCATGGTTCCAAATTTGAAGTCGTTGAAACGCCTAACTATATTAATTTGGGTAATTCTACGAAAGGAATCCGTTAGCATATCGATTAGCAGTAGACATTCCACTTCTTCTCAGATGTCTCTACAGCAATTTCGTGTTTCTTACTCTGCTTACATTCACCTGTATCTTTCCTCATACTTGTATATAGGTATATACCAAGCTCTAAAAATGCTACTATACAAGAACTCTTAGTAAACAAAAAAAAAGAGTGTCACAGGGAAGTAAATCTAGCTGATGAAGCTCTCGAGCGCAACGAGTCTGGCAAGATTAATCTAGCCGGACCGGCACTTCGTCGGATTTCTCGGTAGGCACGTAATCAGCAACCCTGGAAGGAAGGAAGGAAGCAACTACGAGCTAGTCGTCGACCGAGTCGTCAACGAGACAAAGCTCGCCGTTTTCGCCGACCGTTTATCCTTCGGGGCAATTCGAGTGGGTTCTTTCTGAGCTGCGTGAACCTCTTGCGCTCGCCTTTGTTCCGTAGTCGGAAACACGGCCACGGATGCACGCGATACTCGAGAAAACATTGTTCCGCACTATTAAAGTAGAATGACAGAGCAAATTAAGCTCGGTGAATTAAACGTAAACGGTTGGGGAAGATGTCGTTTGCGCCTTTGTGTCGCTCTAATTAATTATCGAGAGAATCAACGGTATCGATCGTTCTTAAAAACAATCGAATCGGTGCCACTGACACGTTAAACGCGTATGTAAAATCAAGAATTAAAAAGAGCGCAATTAAAAAGAGAAAGAAAGACTTTGATGAGTAGAGAACGGTAGACTCGGGCAACGGGAAGCAATGTCGTAAAATATTCATGAACGATTTTCCCAATTGGACGACAGGAATTACGACGACCCAGCCTGGAGGGCGTACACAATTCGCGCGGAAACCACAGCGTTTTATTTATACCCGCTTTTCAGCAGTTAATTCGCGACCCCACGTGCTTGTCTGTCTAGTCCGGCCTACCTTTTATTCTCATTCATCCCGCCCCTCTAGCCTTCTACTCATTGAATCTAGCTCGTACTTTATTTCGGTGAGATAGCGCGGCTGTTATGCGCGTTCACGCTGTCCGCGTCCGGCTACGCGTACACACGCGCGTACGTTAGCGAGATAAACAAGGCCTCGCGTCTAATTTACGTCGCAATCGTTATCAGACCCAGGTACCTCTCGTCCCTTTATCTCTCGTTGAAGTTTCTCACATGCTTGGTTAAACCTCAGAGCTACGTACCAGTTACGACAGTTTTTGCGGAAATGTTTACGAATGTTAATTAGCGAAACTGACGACGCTAGCCTCAAGTAACGACGTTAACCTGCCTCGTAAATATGCCACGGAGACAATCTTCTTTAATAGGAGGAAAGAGAAACCAGTAAAATTTGTATAACAAAGTCACGGAAGTAATTTCTCGGAAATTTACGAGAATCAATTTTGGGGGAAACGATGGGAAACGATTAATGCGGTTTCTCGCTGAAGTTTTTATCCGAAGGCACATCATCCGGAAACGTTTCAAATATTCCACTCAGCAACGATCGCAGCCGGAACATAAATTACGGATTCGAGTTATGCTGTTTACGTAATCGCGCGGATATGTACGCGTAAACAGGTACAATGCTGGCAAGGTGAATTACTCTATCTCTGCTACTGCGTAGAGAGGATAAACGAGAGGCGAAATACCGTGGTTCCATGGTAAAACTCTAAATGAAAATACATTCGATAGTATGAAAATTATCATCGGAGAGAAATTACAATTTCACATTTGTCACTGAATTTTTCGAGCGATTGGCAATTTCGTACCAATCATATCATTCGCAAAACAGCGTTTCTCAAAATTTTAAAAATGTATGGCTGCCCGTTAAGGACGAAATCATTATTCGACATAGCGTATCGGTAATAGCTAACAGATTTAAAATTTCAACTTTTTCCTGGAAAGAATGGACTTGAAAGAGAATTTTACAAGAATACATCTTTTGAAACTACGCTTCACAGCGATTGCGTGTCTCGACATAAATTATCATCAGCGACTCCGTTGTTCTCTGTAAACGTGTGTTTGCGTATGCGGTCATTTTTGGTTGTGTATGAGGCAGAGCTCACACATACGTAAAAAGGAACAAGGTCGGTGGTATCTGCAGTATCTTGAAATAAAGCCACGAGTGACGTCGATAAATGTATGGTCAGACAAAGAGAAGTAGAAATGAACATAATATGAGAATCAGTGCACGCAGTTGGAAAATACCTTTCGTCCTTCATAGCGTAAACGACTCTCACCTCGTTTAATAATAAGCATAATCATAATTTATGTGTAAATGACGGTATGATTAATCGTTTCGAACTTAACATTTTGTTGACCTGTACAGCTGACCTATATTTTCGTGAGTTTCGCTTGACATAGATCTATGTTTGCTTTTTACATAACATGTAATGCAATTTATTTACGTGATAATATAGATAATATAAAATTTTAACAGCTGGATCTTCGGCAATAATTGAGTTTTGTTAACTTTACCAACGTTAATCATTTCCGTGAATATAAAGAATTCGAAAAATATATGTAGAAAAAAGTGAATTCAAAAATGTATAGGAAACGGTGTAAAATGTTTTCGCTGGCATGTATTTTCAGCACTCTTTACACAAATCGATTCACATATGCTGTTATGCACGTATTGGAAAGACATTTGACCGAAGCTTAAGGGATTCATAGCATTGCGAATTCGTTTTCTATGACTTCGGAATGGAATAGACAGTCTTGAAGAGGTTTGAATACCATGAATATTTGTTGCGGGTTACACCGGCCTTACAAATGAATTTTTTTTAAGAAGGAAGTTTAAGAAAAGTACAATACTTGCCTTAATTATTCACGAAATAGACATAAGAAGCTCGTAGCAAAGTTTAAAACAAACTTAAATGCCATTTTATTGAATAATGTAGCTCGTTTTTCCGATGACTTTCTTTCATGAATTAAATAAATCATGAATCCTTCCCAAAAAATTTTTTTCAACAATAGCCCCTTTTAATTTTTGCAGGTATTTTTTTAATACTTCACCATCAAAAATATTTTATAGGATCAAGAATAAATGGTTGTGTTACTGATTTATATGCAATTAAATATTTCAAATAAAATCCAATATTATGTTATTGAAAAATAAAACATTTTAAATTAATAAATTCCTGTTTCTCTCTTAGAGACAATATTTGAAACAATATTTGTCTGAGTTTAATAATGTTAATATTTGGGTAAATTTCATGATGAGTAATTATTTTTCGATCCGATTAAAACCAGGGCGAAATATGCCCGCTATCAAAAACACCACAAAATTCTTAAACAACCAAATATAATAGTTTACAACTACGAACAAATTAAGAATGTTTTGTCACAAAAAACAAAAAATTTATCTCGGACTTGTTCGATTTACTTTTTTCCCATTGCACATTCTTTAATGATCTTTTACGATTTCTAGTATCTAGCTACATTGTGAAAATGTGAACATACTCTTGAATATCGTGTACATACCGTGTTATACGAGCTCTTTTTACTGTATTATACAAGTACCGACGCAATTTTTGCATCGTATAGTACGAGCACATTAAACGAGTCCCATGTTATGTCAAAGTTTGCAGTAGTTATAAGTGTATAACCATTTATCACGTAGACTAATTGAATTAATCTTACGCTATAAACGTCAATGAACAAAAAAATACAAACGCATATATACATATTGGACAATTGATTCAATATTATTTCAACTAAATTTATATTATTTCTAATGGCTGATTATATAATTTCGTACAATTGCTATTTTTAATTGATCTCTTATACAGGTAATGTTATATGCTCGTAGCATAAAAAGGATAATGAAAATGAAAATGAGAATCCTTGTGAAATCCAAAAATGGAAACGAAGTCGTGTAATTTGACATCGGATCAAAGAACAGGACACTCCGTTATAAGCTAATTTTTTTTCTTGCACATCCAATGAAGGAGTTGTAAAGAAAGACGAATGGCCTTCCTCTGTATTATAAATCCGCATGTCGATGAACACAGATATTTAACCTCAAAAATTCGACGCTTTAGTCAGGGAACAGCGTTGAATTTAAAAAAGGGACGGCAACGTGGAATGTAAAAAAGAAACAACATGATTCCTCTGCGATATACCTTTATAAAAGATGACAATGCAACAAAGAACAGGTACATCAATTATTCACCGAATGACAGACGAAGTGATCGCTGGTTATTTCCCAGTAGGGGATTCCTGACACACTACGCGCTCATAAATCTCAATCTTCCCTTGGGGCTGACCACAGTCCATGTGAGGCGTATTAACGTGTGAAGCTTTCAGCGTTCCAGCCTACGAGCTTTAATGCAAATATTGGAAACAGACCGAGGCGAACCGTTATGGGAACTGCATTTACTCGTGCAACGAATATTAATATTCGATATATCATTTAGTAATTGGTGATTAACGTTTCGATCAAATTTTAAAAATCAATATTTAAGCTAAGAATTGCGATTATTACGTTTTGTTTGTATCGATATTGTTGCGTTCCCTTCGTTAATATTTCAATGATTTTAATAAAACGAAACGACTTAGCTACGCGAAATATCGACTGATAAATCGAAGAGAGCCTCTCCTTGCTTCCTTCTATAAATTCAAGATCACCTGAACTTCCATTTCCGGACTTCGCGCGAGTGAGAACGTCGGATTTTACGAGCGCAGGCATCCGACTGCTATACCATCGATGTACAAACCCATATCATAGCGTTGTATTTGTCAGCGCCATGGTTTAGCGTCGGTGGCAGCTGCATTGTACACGAAACAGATACATATTTACAAGCATTATGTACTCGATGTAGAACGACAGCCTTGTTTCTTTCCCTGTACAATTTCTCATGCTCTGTGCTCTGTCCGACATGTTATACGTTCTCCGATAGTTTCGAATCTCTGGAAAATAGGTCCGCGAAAAGAACTGCTGGAATTGGTGAATGGATTTACCAGTGTAATATCTAGGAAATTTTGCGACTGAAATGTTCGTTAGTTTCAAACGAATATACATCGTACTCCTAAATTCGCAGCACAATTGAAATCAGGGAGATTCTACGGCAACAATAATAAAATTGCGCTGGAAGCTTCATTCTTGAGAAAATCGGGCTTGAGGACTGTTGAAGTAATTACTTCAAGAAAAACTCTACATCTTTTCCTTTGTATACTCGTGACCTGGGCACCGTTGTTACGAAGAAAATAGAATTTAGTGAAGCGAAAAATTAAAAGGAAAGAGAGCTCCATAGTATTGTGCCCTTGAATATGAATGTTGTTTTGCGTTACAAGGACTAGAAACAAAAGAGCTATAAGTAGATTTTTTGCTGTTTCTTGTAGCTTTTAGCTAAAGTTACACACCAAGGTAACTATTTTGGTAATGTCCTTTGCTACATAATGTATGAACGTACTCCATATCCTATTCTATTGTATTGTAACACTGAGAGAGTGAGGATCTGCACCAGCATACACTATATCTGTACTTATACCTATGCTTGCTTCGATACATTTCTCTATTACAAATTCATCCACGCGTCCCTCTAATAGTCAATCTCAGCAAAGACTTATTATGAATTTGTCTAATTCTAATTAGGAAAATTATTCATCGAAAATGTAGAATAAAGCTTTCTCGTTTTAAGACCTCGTTTTAGTGCAAGCAGTTTGAAAATACGTACTTGACAAATTTTCAAACCTGATTTTTTCAGAAACGAGGCCTTAAACGAAAAAGCTTTATTCTATATTTTCCATTTATCTCTGCATGCGGAATAATCTCTTGTCACTTGTCTACTCTTGGTTAACATAGATTGGACAAATTCACATATATTTGATAAGTTTGCTTCAGTATATCAGAAAGTAATGTAGATTAGAAGGTAATCGTGGAATTCTATTAAAAGTCGAAAGAAAATAGTACGTAGAGAATAGGTTTCAATATTGCGGCTAACTTTCTAGGAAAATAGATTAAGGAACGTGGAACTAGGTACATTGAAAAGAAAAAGAATTGCTCTTGAGATATTTCTTTCTGAAGTGTTGTCGTGAATTTGGTCCTTTATTAAAAAGTTTTTGAGTACTTGAGAAGTCAGCTGGAAAACGGTGGGAAGCTAACAGCTGCATCGTTGTAACCAGAATCTTCGCCATATGTCACTAGCAATCTGAAAAATTTTAGCGAAAATATTTTTGCTGTGCCACTATCGATACGTTCGTGTGATTGATTGTGCGACTTTGTTGTTTTGCGACAGTAAGTCCATAAATTGAGAGCAATGTAATGGCATCTCATCGATCAATTTTTATAGTGAAGTATTTGCAAAGTCGATTTTCATCAAACTCGACTGAAAATGCTTGCAAGCATTAGAAACAATCTGTATGATAGTTAATCTATATTCTATGGGGATAACGTATCTACACTTCGTTAATTCTACCAGGAGCAAAAAGAGAAAAAGGATGAGAACTTTCATGAATCTAATTAAAGTACTAACTAGTAGATTTTGTCCTTATGAATATTCAAATCAATCGAGCAGACGCTCAACTCGATTCAATTCCATTCAATCTTCAAATTAGAATAACTTTTCTAATTTATCCAACGTAATTTATATAAAAGCGTTGTTGTAATCTCATCACTGAATATCTGTCTTGCAATTTAGCTGTAGTCATATACTATTCATATTTTCGTTTCATAACAAACAACGAGATGTACACAGGAAACTCGAACAGTAATTAACAGCTTGTGATTTAAACGTTGAAATACGATAGAGTCTCGATTGTTATTAAAATGCTGATTAATGGGACGATTGATTATCGGAATGTGGATTAATACAAAATTACCTGATATGTATAATATCCGTGGAAGAAGAAATCATAAGAGAAAAAAATACTGAGAAAATTCATGCAATTCCTTATCACGACCACAATACAAATTTAATAGAATGCAACAGAAATGACTAATAACACGTTGCACTGTCGTAATCTTGGTCTTTAATAGATTAATTGTCTCAATTTTTTTACCACTTTCTGATCAAATATAGACAAAGAGGTAAAGATTTATTTGGAAGATTCTAATAAAGCACGATTGATGGTACAATCGTTATTTCGATATTCGAGATCGTTATCCCCATGTGCAGCTGCAAGATTTACAGACGCTTCTATCTGTTCTATGCCATTTTTTCCACTTACTCCTTAATGATCGCCTGGCGCGTGCTAAAGCTGAAAGCAACATAAAACACGAATTTCCCGTTTCCTCCCTTCCTGGTTCTCGCTTTTTTCCTCCTCTTGAAAATGTTGAAGGGAAAGAGAGCGAGACGAATAGGGAAGAACGCGCGGAAGAGTCGAAATTATGATCAACGGACATGACGCATCTATTTATGATTCATATAAATCGCATTGTACATAGCCACCGGCATAGGTTATACGCGTTCCGGTCCATTATCTCGCGTGTAACACGAACACGGGGTCCCGTAGTGCATTATAACCGTTGCGGCTGTGAGAATAAACCGTGCTGTGAATATTTATCTACGGCTATCGCAAAATAAACGCGCTCCTCGAAACGCAGCTCCCGCTCGGCCGAAAAGCTCGTGGGGTATACGTAACACGCGCCGTATCGTAATTTCTGCTCTTTTCGAAGCTTCCACGTGACATTTACACACGCCGATCCCGAGCAATTTTCGGCGGCCATTATCGGTTTGACGTAGAGGACGGTCATATTTTTCTAACCCGGTGAAAAACGTTTGCTGCCCCCTCCTTCGAAATATCACTCTTCACACTTTTTATTTTTATAAATTCTCCCTCCGCGTCGTTCTATCGCGTTGGTGATATATCAAAAGAATGATGAAAAAATATCGTTATAATACAATACCTATAATACTAATAATACCTACAGTATATACTATAATAGCTAACGATAGTAGTAGAGCATCATTAACGTTTAATCTAATATCAAACCGATGAAATTTCATCACCCCGTGCGGCAGCAACGCGCGCTAGAAACGCGCACACCTCTTTTAGTGAAGGAAGGATTATATCCATAGCCTGGATTTCAAAATTCATTACTACGCCGAAACATTAGGTATCCACGACAGGGTAAGGCAATGTAGAAACTACTGGTATCTATTGAATTCCGTTTGCATGGGAATACGACAGCAGTTTGCTGCGTTTGATGCCTGCGAAATTATAATTCACTTCTCGGGATAGTGTCGTGAGTTTCGTGGATTATAACCAGAAATCCATAATCGTTGCCATGCCGTGAAAGCAAAATCCGTTACAGGAAACGAGGGGGCAGTGTAGAAGTGTGGGCGAGAAAGGCTGGTCGAATCTAATATCCCAAACTCATAAAGCTCTGTTTTAAAAACAAGAAAAAGGAAAGTTATGAGAAAGGGGATGAAAAGCTTTGCAACCAAGAATGATATATGATCACTACGAGTTAAGCTTTCAACAGGCAAGGTCTCATTGTAACGCATATATACCGTTTTCGGCTCGCTACGACCCTAAAATAAATCGGTCCAGCAAAAAAGTAAAGTTATGCAATTTCCATTAATATTATCTAAAATTGAGGAAATCTCCACTTGCGCTCCGAGTATAAACTACAATTTTATATTAATTATTTTACCACGTGGTACTATAATTTTTTATATAAATAAATAACGTGGATACGTAATATTATGGATCACTGAGTGAAAGAAGTAGAATCGGTGCATTCAAGCATTCCGAAATTGAGAGAGAAATGATTTGCGATTCTAATCGAAGATAAATCACATTGGAGACAATGTCGAGTAATGTTTTAATCATTAACATGTGCGTGACAACTACTGAACTCGAAGCTTCCCAGTTTCTGGAGTAAACTTCTCCAGTAAACACGAGACGAGGAATGGTGAAGGTATTGTCCGTGCAGACGGTGTTGGAATTTGGCAAACAACCACCGTGGAACGTACGAAATTTGAGGTTGACAGATGGCTCATCGGTGAGGTCGCGTTAATAGCGAAAGCATGCACTAGGTACTTGAATAGATTCAGTCGCTTTGTCTGAAC
This sequence comes from Bombus pascuorum, assembly GCF_905332965.1. NCBI lineage: Eukaryota > Metazoa > Arthropoda > Insecta > Hymenoptera > Apidae > Bombus > Bombus pascuorum. Next base: position 11,011,294 of record NC_083496.1, on the reverse strand, counting down.
CGATAAACAGGGTCTCACCTTAGAAACGGACAGAACTGCCCAAATTTCCGTTGGACATGACCGATCACCATTGTCTTCACAGTCAGAGTCGATGACAAAGATCAATGTTATTGACGACAATGATTTATAATACGAAGTTCGCATTTGGTAATTCATAATTATTTCGTATCGTAAACAGTTAACAATATCTGTTTACGATAGATCTTTCTAAAGTTCAAAATATTTGTTACTTGTGGGGGTTTAAATATTTATCTTGTATATAACATTAATCTTATTATCAGAGCAAATGTAAAAAAAAAGTGAGCGATATAATACACGCTTCCCTGAACAGCAGATAGAAAAATACACCCTTCAAAATTCAGAAATTTTTAGATTCGACTGGACTTCCTCCTCACTAGAACGAAAATTTTTCTCGATAAATAGAAGTTCTATTTAGACGTTCGTTATTCTAAGAATCTTTATAAAGGGATTTACCTGCAGGCAGACAGATCTTAATTTAGAAACATTTAGACTTTCTAAACTTTAAGGATTATCAGAATTAATAGGACTTTGTAGAATTTTTAAAATTTTAGAAACTTTGCAAACTTCTATAGCTTTTGTGTCAAATCATTACCATTATTGCTATTAAATGCAACATACAGTGGTATGCGAAAGTCTTGAACCTGGTATATTCTTAACTTCGTATTGCAAAAGCGATATTTTAAGGGATTTTAACTAATCTTATGTAAATGTAGTGTTTCCCTTTATTTATACCGAACATTAATTAAACTTCTTTTACATATCACTTTTGGAAAATAAAACGAACAACCTATCTATCTGAAGACCTGTATATCCCAATGTATACCTAGTGTTTGGAAATAAATGTTAAATTATTTGCTAAATAGTCGACTTCGCAATATGTGAGAAATCATGATTAACAATATCCAACAGATAAGACATTCTGCACCGAATCTAAAAAATGAATCGAAATCGGTCACAATGTTGAAAAGTCGTTCTGCTCGATGAAGCAATTCGCCGAGAAAATGGAACCGTAGGGTTGCTGCCAAGAACGAAATGCACCGGATATCGCGAGGACGAATAAAGCTGTATACAGGTTTTGAAAGGTACATACAAGTATATACGAATGGAACCGTGGATGGCTAGCGGAATGATGATGTGCTTCGCAAAAAAAAGCTCGACGTATTTGTCGCCGTCGACGATGGCGTAGGATACGAATAGGGTTGAATGTTAGTTGGCGCTAGAACTCTCCTGTACTCGTACAATCCACTCGGAAAATACAACTGTCCCTATATAGCGACTTACACTGTTTGTTTCAAAAGGCATCTACACGTACAACTTTCATTTGCGACAAAACTCTGCAATTTTGCTTCGCGTAACGATAGTATGTAATATCCAAGTCATTTTTCCGTAACACTTTTTACTTTACATTCTTTGTGTAATTAAAAAAGTAGGGTAATAATAAAATATGTTGAAAAACTAATTTTCCTTCGCGATATTATAAAAGATATTTTATCCAAATGTCCTGCTATATTTTCTTACGTTAATAATTTCTATTGTGATCATGTTATTTTGAAGTAAGTAATGGTAGAGAAAAAAGGTTCAACAATGAAAAATCAGACACGCCAAGCTGAAGAAGCTTTTGAACGTACTTGTACCCGTTTCCACGTTCCTTCCATTTGTACATAAGCGTACAGCGCAAGATGTAGGTGGGAAAAGGATGTCCGCGAAGCATGACAATGACGTTCCGCCCGGAATTTTTCGACAGAGATGAAACAACGCGAGGCGAAAAAGAGTTGATTTAAGAAAGGCGAAAAGGAAAAAAAAGTAGCTGAGATGAAAAGACTGGACGACGGTCGCATCGCATCTGGGATACGCCTCAGCTTCCTAATTTCATCACGTTCGTAGGATGAGCGACATCGAGCGCTGTTTCACGACATACTTTCACTTCAAGTCGCGGACTTGGAGTTAGAAAAATGTTAAAGAAGTCTTTCTTACGACGTCGCCTCGTTCCAATGTAAGAACCTTCTTTTTACTTGGAACAACATTAAAGAATTAACGGTGCCGAGGAACCATTTGCTTCCGTGATAGCTAAGAGAAACGTTAGTGCGCTAATTAGGAAACGCGATGTAAACGTTGCGAAATTATTTGCAATTTATTATTTCTAACGTACAATTAGACTATATTTCTCGCTTAAAAGAAGAAAAGGTGAAATTCATATTTTTAATGTAGCGAATTTTAAGTCAAATTTGATAAATGACTTTCGGAAGATATTACCTGTCGCAAAAATATCATAGCCATTTTGTAGACGATCGTTAACCGTCGTTCTTCACACGTTCTTGACAAACCTATTTAACTTCTTAAACCCGTCTTTATAAGTACTTTTTAATAGATATTAGCATAAAACTACATCAGAGTTATTAATACTATGGCTAAGTATTCCACGCGGTTACACTGAACCAAGATCGATATGCAAATATCGAGCTACGTTGATCCCACTTGTGCATCCATTGTTCATGATGGCCCTTATCCGAATAAAAACTTTCGACTATCTGGAATTAAGGCGGATAATGGCTATCGATCGAGTCATCGATCAGCCGCCTATCAGTTGCAAAACTTCGAGGACGCGCTCGCCCTATGCAAGAATAGATCTATGGCCGATATGTGCCGTGTCAAAATCCAATAGTATTATTCCCACATCCATTCGGTACATGAAATGATACTATCAGACATCTCCATTCGTTGTGCTCAATCGTGAGGTTGACAGTGACGGATGATAGTTATTAGCATTAGTTATTCGTAATAGTTGTGAATAAAAACTGATGGCAAGATAATCGCAGAGTGTTAAATATAAAAATGACAATGTTGTTTGGCAATAGTGGTAATTCATATGCGTAAAATGTTATATGTGTTAATGAATTTTGAAAGCAAGAAAGAAGATCGATGATTTGTTGAATTGACAGACACGATATTACAGACGATTAAACAGAACAATGCAAATACTACGAATTGTTCAGTAATTTACTTGATGCAAATTAATTAGCCCCGTTATGTTGAACTATTTCATGCTACGTGTTTGAATGTATCAAATGGTTATTACCATAAATATCCAAGTGATATAAATTGTTGATATAGAAATTGTAAAATCGCCGAAACTGAACGCCGAAAATCGCATGAAATTTATTAGCAAATATGTGAATTACAGCGTTAATGATAATATAATATTGCGTATTTAAATATACGTGTGTATATATCTGTATCCTGTTTGGAAAAATTTTAATAAAAACTTGTATCGACAAAATACTATATATTTAATGTACATTTATTCATATATGTATTACAGTATGTTGTTTACCAACTAAAAAATATGCAAACGCAGAGCAACAAAACAGTTTACATTTAAAACGCTCGAACAATCTCTGGATCAATACCTTTTAATATTTTCACTTTGGGAATTTTACTAACTCTAATACATGCAAACTCTATTTAAACATATGAATAAACAAAATTATCTACAATATCTAGGATACGAGACAAAAGATCGTACAGACTGGTTTGGGATAATTAAGCCACTGAGAAAGAGATGCAAAGCAGAATTCCTCACCAGCTATAGCAATAATCTGTTTTCCTAAACCAACAATATTCGGTCTTCAGCCATTCATTCCCACATAATCCCACGCAGAAACCATAAACTAGCGTCCTCCGATGTATTTCGAACTATTTGGTATTATTTCGCATACGATATATCGATGATCTTCAACGACCCCATACGCAAACATCGTCCCAGAAATAATGTAATTCGATATATGTATTCCGTTCACCTATTAGATCCGTTGCGATTCGAACAATAGATCCACCCTATGTGCATACATGCACATTCGCATATGTAACCACTATTGTTTGATAGTTTCCAATCAAATTATATACGTACGTTTCAAGCGTAGCGGATTGAGTGCATAAAATATCTAGAATCATTTGACCTGACGCACTAATAATAACTAAAAATCAAGCAGCCGTGTTGTTTGCAAAAATACCCAGAAATAATCATTGTCCGTAAAAAAAAAAAAAACTACACAAACGTGACAGCGAAACTAATTTTACGAATTAATCGTATAGAGCTAGGTATACTTAAATGTTCCGCAACATACAAGGTATACATACAACCAATAAAGCTATATCGAAAATCGACGCACTGTAAAAATATTGTCACGTGAAATACTTCTCGTTTAATATTCTTTAATATTTCACTCATCCATAACATATGAAATATTCGTTTATTAATAGTAGAATTGCTGGAGCAAAATGACCAACTTGGAATTTTTTATCCTTATACATAATTTACGCCGGTACAGTTTTTGGGAATTTAATCGATTTCTATTTTGACAACATATGAGCAGAAGTTTGTTTTCCTTCTTGCATTATATATTCCTGTTATTCGTGTTTTTTTTTTCATTTTAATCGTTTTTTGATACACGTTTTACGCTTTTATCGTCAATCATTTCCAGTATTAAAATTGAATACTATCTAGAGTTCCGAGTTATTGAATTAGAATCATTCAAAACTTTCAATATTTTCCACCTTTTCGAATCACAAAATGATTCACTTCTGTCAAAACATTTATTAATATTGTTTGAAATAACAAGTTTCTATTTTATAAAGGATTTGAAGAGTTTCAATTCTTCCAATATGATGTTTATATATTCTTTTTTGGGAAAGAATATCATAGACGAACGATATCAAACAATTTTTCGTCGAATTTAAAGAACACGGTAAAGAGAAATAACAGTTTGATTGGTGGATTGAAAGATTATAGAACTGTTTGTTAGCGAAGATTTCAAACGTTCGAAGTTCTCTCGTGGAACAAACAATGTGAAGGCCATCATAGAAAACGAGTGTGTAAATTTTTCAACACCATTGGTGACACAGAAACTTTTCTCACGAAGAATTTACTAAGTGGTTGAAAACGGACACTAAATCAAGGAAAGATAAGCCGCTTAATTTCGAACGAGATTAGTCTGGACGTTCAATCTCCTGTATCACCTTCTCTTTGGCACGTAACGGTACCAGTATCTCCAGCTGAAGTTAATCTCGGGATTAATCCAGAAACGAACTTTCATAGTACTACCATTTTTCCATGTTCATATTTCCGATTTACACATATCGCCGATTACATGGATTCTTCTTTACATTCAAAATTCTTGTTACCTTTCCATTTCATACTAGGAACGAAAAGGATATAAAAGAAAAAAAAATACGTGCATAAGAAGCAAAACATGAATATATAATTCCAGAGCGGAGTATCTTGATAATTAGACTAAATTAAATTTCGTATGCCACGTTGGATTATTTATTATTTTAATTATAATAATAAACTAGCTGTATCATCGTTAAATCATTTGTAACGTGTTAAGTATAATTTTAAATATTGTTAAAAATAGAAGCTTATATTAATTAATTCAGTGTTACAATCATTTGAACTACCTCTGTTATCCTAATCGAAACAGGGGAACGACTGATCCGCAGCGTCGACTATCAAAATCGTAGCGAGAATTTACGCCTCTCGCTGACACGTTTCCTCGCAATCGCGTCTCTCCGAACAGCCGTAACAAACAGAAAGGATTAGATTTGTGTAGAAACATCAAACAACAATGAATTGTCAACATGCGGTAAAGAGGAAAACGATTTTGCGTTTACACGATACAATTGGATCTTTCGTAGTCGAATAATTTCCTATGCAATTCTATGCTGCTTTCGGTAAGCTGATATCAGCATGGTTCGCTGAGTCCATAAATTAGGCAACGAATTCGATTTGTGCTCTTTAGTAATCCCTTCATTGCCATACGACAGACTTGGTCATTATAACTTTACCGTGCATTTGCGTATCGCACCAAACACATTATACCATATTGCGATGCAGAGATACGTTATTTCTTTAAATGTAGCAAGCTTATGGTTAATGGAAACGTTCACCAATACATTCCCATTTCTGCATATATTGGACATTTTAATCACAGGTAAAATGCTTAATTAACATCTAATAATTACAAAATGTGCAATATGATACTTGTTAAACATCTAATTCAACATCGAAACTAAGTGTAACATATGCAAACAATACACTAAACGGTCGTTAAAACGCATATTTATTTACGAATTGCTGTATATATAACGTATCCAATCAACAGGATGATTGAAAGTATTCGTCGATAGGAAATAATTTTCTGTTCAAAGAGAGAGAGAGATCAATTCATTCGAAACTCTGTTGTTTCCCTTGGGTTTTTCTCGAGAAAGATGTTACAGAATAACAAATGTTCCCACGAGCTGAATCAAGCCACCTAGCCGCGTTTCTTTGTCATCTCGGGTAAGCACAATTCAACCACAGAAAAGTGAGAACAGCTGACAAGTGTCGCGAGTTTACAAACGCATTCTTCACACTTTTTCATTCTGGAAAAACAACCAAAAACGACTGAGAATGACTCTCTCATTGCTCTTTTACGAGCAAATAAATTTCTCACTTTATATCGAACTTGACCCTTCGTCCCTATTGAATACAGCAAATCGTGATATAATGCATTGACTTAACCTTCGATCCTAACCGACAGGAAACTGCATAAGAAACACCTGCTACTAGAAATATGACGTTAAATGCCTGATCTCGGATTAAACAAAAATTCAAATAGTATCTATTATCATGAAAAAAATATTAAAAGAAATTTAACTCTTTATGTTTTTCCCTTTCTAACTCTTAGAAAAGACCTTTCGAGATGAATTTTTTTAAAGAAATAAATTAGTAGAATTACGTAAAAACATACACGTAGTAGCTACAAAACGTGTTTGCAGATTTCTTTATTTTCAAATAAAATATCCTTCTGGTAGATTCTGTAAATTTCATTTTCATAGTACCAAATTTTCGCAATCGTATGAAAGCACTATTAAATGATATGAAATTCAATATACTTGGACCTAATTAAGCAGTATGTAAAATAATAAATACATAATAAATACAATGTGTGCAAGTAGTCATGTACATCGGAAATAAACGTACAAAATACTGTCCCAACTGAATAGCGTGTTCTACACACAGCGTTGTTTTACACACTGCGTTGTTTTACACACTGCGTTGCTTTTCAAAATTATATTCGCTCTTCTCTCATGCAAGCATTTTCCTCGGTAAATATAAAACGTATTAACTAACAAAAATTATAACAGTTCATATTTTGTTCGTGAACCCAGAAAAAGCAATTTCAACGAAACGGTTTGAAAATTTCGTGCGTTTCGTTTACGAGACTTTCAACGATTATTTCCAACTCCCCTTTTTTAATGTCTAGTGTCTTCATTGAAATATATGATTCAAAAGAGCATAAACAACGAGCCTTTTCACAGTTCTCGCCCCCTTTCCTATACTCGCGTTACGTGTTATTTAACGTATGTTCTTTAGACCTTTTTCTCGGCTCTCGCCCTTTAGAATTCATGAAACCGCCGGACAGCGAAGCCGCATTTTCATGCACATGCATATTTTCCGTATTTCGCTTCGGTGCGACGATCTTTCGCGTTATCGCGACTATAACACGTCATCATGATCGCGAAAAACTGGATTTACACCTGAAGGGAAGGAATCATCCATGGTCGACAAGGGTTTCAAGGGTCGGCGATAATAAAAGCAGGAGAAAAAGCTCTAAACATGAGAAGGTGTTTCGAGCTGAAAGCTATTTCGATAAATTCACGATAAACTATCTGCCACGAGGCGTTCACATTCCCACACCCTTCCCACTCTGCAATTTCCCGAAACTGCCGGCAGTATTTTTCTGTATATCCATATTCTTTTTTTACAGGAATTGCAAAGCAGACGTAAAACCGTCGCCGACGGGTTATGGCTTAATAGGGCCGCTTTGTACTTGTCGCGAGGGGAAGTAAAAAAAGGAGAAAACATAGCTATTCTACTCCCAGAGTGACAAGCAAAAACGAGAACGAACAGTTGGGTGGAGGGGGGGGGAGATCGATAACTGGTTATCGCATCGCGAACAAGTGTTAGTAAAAAAGGATCTGGCATGAGAAGAATCAAAGTGTAAGAGTAAAATATAATTGTCTATGATATGTATAATATATGTATACAATGGTAGGTAATTCCATAAGTAATATTGTGATTATATATATGATTTTAAGATGTCAGAGGTAGTAAAAATTTGTTGGCATTGGATCTACAAAACATTTAATATAGACAACATAATAATTTTTCCAATTATTGTAGTATATTATTCTACTACTTCCAGCTAGAAATTGCAGTACTTTCTCGTTTGATTTTACTATGCAAATTGAACATGTAAAATAAAAGTCAACATTACTTATGGAATGGCTTTTGGTAAAATACTATGTATATATTTTGTAAAATATCATGTTGTAAAATAAAAGTAAGATAAAGTAGATAATGAGTTATGAACATGATAAAAGGGTATTCTTCTGACTTATGCCGTTAAGATGGATGGCATAATCGAGTAAAGTGGTTTTAGCTCGATAATCGGATTAGCACATTCTTTTTTCGCTTATATAAGTAATAGAACATGGCGTGCATGTTTAAGGGAATAAAACAAACGCCAAGAAGCTTTAGATTACCTACAAGTACATAAGAAAATAAATTTAACGAGACTTTACGGACTATAACTATATTTTAGGATAGAGTGTGTAAACACAGAACGTGTTTTCTGAATAAACAAAGTACTAAGTATCTCGCTTCTAGTCCATTTCGATAGCTTTTGCTTTCGTACACAGCCGAAAGTTGCTTTGAAGTATATATTTTTCCCCCTCAATTTCAGATTCCATTTAAAACGCACAAAGTGATTTTGAAATAATTTTAGGAGCATAAGGAAACAGGTTTCCCTCTAGCAATGTTAAATTCTAAGAAACAGTATGTGAGAAAATATTATTTTTCCCGTATATTATAACTACGATTATTATCGCATAACGAATCAAAAAGTTAAATCAACCTTTAACTACAGACGTTTGTATTTTTATTATTGCCATAAATATTTGAACCATCTAAAATTCAAACTCTCCCCCTCTCTCTCCCTTTCACTTTCTTACATTAACTCAATCGGGAGTAATCGCTTCATTTATGAAGTATTAAAATACTTATGGTCATCATGCAACTTAATATTAAAATTAAGAAACTTTAAATTAGATGCAATTGACCAATTTGACTTCTGAGTAGATCATTTACTAGTTATTTATAGTCATCATAAATATCATACATATTTTTCAACTTTATTAATTAATTCTGCGCCATAAAAGTTCATTTTGATATAACTATTTTGTTCAAGAAAGAAAGGTAACAATATTTCATACATATAATTCAAATAAATTTATATCTTTATGAATATAATTAAAGAAATGTAAATAAATTCTTAATTTAACTAAACACTGACTTTGAAAATTTATCACTAGATTGTGATAATGAAATAAAAATTGATACCCTTCTGAGAGTCAAGTAGTTTGTAGTTAAAGGTTAAGTATATTATAACATATTAAACATAACTTTTATGAAAAGAATAACTTACTCATCGGAGAATATTGTCGAATATTTTCGTCGGGTATTTGCTCTCAATTACTTTTGCCGCCTTCTCATCCAATGCGAAAACTTTCCTGTCAGGGATCGTAATCCTAACGGAAGTAGATCCCCGTGCAAAGTAAGAAGCAGGGAAAGATGGAATGGAATTTCAAATAGCCACATCCACCTACACATGCGAACTACGCTATGTTCGCGATAGTGTTAGTGCAGAGAGAGCCAATCGATGCTGAGACTCGTCACCAATCAGCTATCAGTGTATAAGAGTCCGGGTTACTGGGGCATGGCGTAACGTTACGAGCAGGGTGAAGCCAAAAAACTAGCGTTTACGATCACGAAGCTCGCGAACAATGACGCTCTAACGTTCCGTGCACCGACGCGACGTCTAGTTATCCCCGTTTCTAGTTACGAAACGACCAGTCACGAGGCAGGTTAAAACAATTACTTTCTCTGGGCGAAACGGGCGAAACGGTTTCTTTAATCCACTTACACTGTCGTCAACTTTCCAAATTTGCCATCGTGCTACTCTCTTTAGGGATTACGAGTGACCCGAAACATCCTCCATAACGTTCTACGCACTAATTTCGTAAATGGGTTAATGCTCGTCGTAAAACAAAACCGAGAGTACTTTTTACAATAAACACAGTAATATCCTTATTGTTTGTCGTCGGAGAATTCGCGGGAAACCAAACTGCTACAGCAACGCCATCTTCGTTGTCTGCAAATTCCATTTAAAATATCTTCGTGACTGGCACCGCCAGCATATGGTCGTTAAACAACACTATTATACACAAGACACGAGAAAATGATAAAGTTATACAGAAACACAGTGTACTGGAATGTCATCGTACGTTGCACGTCGCGATTCATACGAAGTATACGAAACTCCATAATATATTACGGTCAACGAGACGTGTGAAGATATATATATATATATTGTCCGCAATAGCACGAGGTACACAATCGTAGGCCGATAAAGCAAAATATGACTGAGTTTGTTTTGATAAACTTGAACACAATTCACTAGGGAACGTTTAAGTCGACTGAACAGTAAATTAAACGTCGGTATGTTGATCGCAGCAACGAAAATCGACGAATTTGCACGAGCGCTGTGATTCCTTTGAAATTCGTAACGATACCTGCGACAGTGGCACCTAGTGGCCGCTTGCGGAAAGTGATTGTTTCGAGTGTCGAAGGATATCGATAGTTCTAACGGCAGTCACAAGGCTTAATAATATGTGATTTGTTGAAAGATTCTTTCAAGGCGTTTTTGTGATGTTTTGTGGTATTTTCGTGGATAATTGTGTGTGTTTTGTTATGAAGGAGTGCTGTAGAAAAAAGGAGGATGTTCTTCAATCAATTTCTTCAGTCTTCTTATCAAGTAAGTAATATTTTTATAAATTACCTTAATCTCTTGCACTTAGTACATCACTTGTGCTCGTACAATATTTTTAGTGTCATGTAAGTCCTATCTTGCAATGTATCCAGTTTACAAAATTATTAGGCACGAACTTTGTATTTAAAAATATTCTAACATTATCAGTTCATATATGTATCGTGAGTATTATATTTGGGAAGGAGTAAAACATCAAATACATATATATACATATGTATGTATATGAAAATGATATAATGACAAGGACTCGTCTTGATTTTTTCAATGAACATTTTGTTGTCGAAGGTACTTTGCCAATCTTTCAATTAGGATATATAATGAATTTTTTCTCATGATTACTCTTTAAAATGTAATTTAGACAATTGTTTATAAATAATATAATGTTTTAAAGTGTGATAAATAATATGATATAGTAATACATATATAAATGATAAAAGTTAATATTCTTACCATAAAAAATATTACTAAAGCAAATTTATTTCGTAATTACTTCTGATTATCAAGTTGATGGAAAGAGATATTGCAATGTTTTCTGAGTGCAAAAGATTAAGGTCATTTTTTTATAAAACTTATTATATATATTATAAAACTCAATGTAACGTAATAATTTCAATTTATTAATAAGATACAAAAATTAGAAAAAGAAAATGCTTTTTAATCTAAATTCACTTTCTTAATTCACTTTCAACAATTAAAATGTACGAAGAACAATCTTTATTCTATTTTTTGTTAGAATTTCTTTATTTGAAACGTTATGTCTGTTCGAAACGTTAAGTCTATGATATCTATATCATGTTAAAGTTCGATCTAATACAACCGATTAAAAATTCGAGGGATCCGGTGCTAACAGACTTGGTTACATAGGACTCAATATTGGCGATCCTACTCTAGAACCTAATACAGATCATCTTAAACACTTGCAATCTGATACAGGCTCACACAATCGACTATATAGAACACGATGCACTAAACCCTGTACTTAATATGATACAGACTAGCTACCTCAGTGATCAAATACCAACGTTAGACTCGATGCACTCAAATATACACTCATGGAATTCGAATAGGACATGAAATTCACCCGATTTGATACTTGTGAAATATGATATACCCAACTCACTCTTAGAACTTTTAGAATTTTCTAGAAATAATCGCGATTGTTATAATCCTGTGAATTTCGTAAAATTAAGTATATAGAATATGACCATGAATATGTAAAATTAAAAAGATACTCCTAAAACAGTCGCAATTTTTCAGATATTTAGCTCCTCGTAATTTAAAGAAATTGGAAAATTTTTCAAATTTTCAAATGAAAGATTATAAAGATACCTTTGAAACACTCGCAATTTTCTAAATATTAGTTTCTTGTAATTCTCAAGAATTATAGAATTTTTTCAAATTCTCGAGATTCGTATAATCTTTAGGCTATCTAGATTTCAAAATTAAAGTTTGCTACCGATAATTTCTACAAATTAGGAACGATAGAAAGAAATCATCACGTTTCATTGAACTAGATTCTACTATTCATGATTTGAATAATGTAACAGTTATTATCAAATCACATTTTGTTTTTGTATATTTTATTAAATTATCTATTAATGATTCCTAATTCAACTTGCGCGGCTTTTGTTTTTGATTAAATAATATACTTTAATGATATCGATGAAATGAGATTATTTCGCACATTTAAATTGGAGAGTGCTCAGTCAATTTTCCAGATTGTTTTACTTTTAAATACATACGCCGTTCGTACACTTTTATTTGTTCATTACATTATACCATGCAATAATTACAGAGAATGAAAGTATAATTTCCATATAAATTAAATTTATTCACATTGATATACATTTGCACATCAATTCCAGAAGCTTTATGTTTTTATCAGAGTAAATATTGAATTTTACTTTATAAGAAAAATAGAAAACTATTAAACTCGATGCTCAAATGGCAGTTATATCTCTGTGTATGTCTCAATTAAGCGCCTGTAATCACGCCTAAATCAATTTTTAAATCAGAAAAAACAGTTATGTTTCGAAATGCTAGGAGATCTGGCAAAATATACATACAGATTAAACAATTATTAAGCTCAAGAAATACGTCGAACCCTCGAGTACACGCATAAATATGCATATGTGTACATACGTTTGCGCATATCTGAATCTGTATACTCTCGCAGGTATAGTGATAGATCTGTGCATAACCATAAATACGTATACCTATACAGACAGTTTACATAGCTTATTCATTTCCATGTAGACTGCAAAATATTCTATTAATTCGCAGAATTACTAAAGTATTATAGCAAATGTGCATTATGCATAATGAATGTAATAGTATCTTTCTTTACCTTAGTCTGTACCTCTCTACCTAATTAATCTATCGATCCTTGTCACCTGCTACGTCAGAGGATTTGTAACGTGGTGAGGATTCTGGTCTCTCGAGGAATCGATGCTATATCCACGCTGACTAACACACATCCCTCGACAAATGTATACACACGACTTGTGTGTACACCGCATATCGAAACGAATGAAACACCGTCAACACGTCGGAAATAGGGAGCATATTCCGTATTGGTAGCAATATTGCCAATCGATATCCACGTAGATGCAGTTCATTGAAAAAATCCGAAGTATGATAGACATGTATATATGTATTGAAAATAGAGTCACGTTCGAAGTCGATCACCTTTAGGGTGGGCATAGAGAAGTTGGAAAATTGTAAGGGTATTAATGGATGGTTGGTACGTGGATAAAAGACAGCTGACGTATTTCCAACTAAATTTGTCCGTTTGATTAGAAAAATTTGATTGATAATTGTAGAGTAGATCTTTATTCAAAGATTAGAATCTTTTTGAATGGAACGAATTTGGTGTTAGGTATACTTTATACAAGATGTCCCATCTAACTCTACCATCCTTAATTACTCTCATATTTGTCACGATACAAAAAGATGTTTCGAGAGAAAGGCAGTGTAACTAAAAATCCTGGCTGTAGCATTCGTCAATTATATTTTTTCGTTATCGATAAAAATATTCCATATCGTATCTGACAATCCACTCGAAATATAGAACAAAATTTTACGTGATTGTATGTTTCCGTTTACATGTATTTTTTCAGTCTACAACTAGGTACTAGCAAATTCTTCGCTAACGAACTTGAACAAAATAAACGATGCCCTCGTGTTTACAAGTTGAGTGGCGTTGTCAGAATTTCATATAATAACAATGTACTAATGAATCAAAGCTATCTTCTGTTTCTGAAAAAAGCCAGTAGTCAACTAGTAAAATTTCGTAATTCTGGCTGCGTAAAAATATTACATTTTCTTATTTGCAATAACGTTTCTATGAAAAACAACAGAACTTTATCACGCGACTCCTTATATTTACTGTATATTCATGCATTCGAAAGCAAAAAGGGAAACGAAACAGAAATGGGAAGTAGTTCCACGATACGGATATGCAACGAACCATGCATAAAATACGAATAACTCGTGAACTTCTTAAAAATACTAAAATACGATAACAAACTTTATTCGTATTCTTCGAAAGAGGTATATTATAAGAAAAATCAAAGATCAAGTACAATCAACTTATTCGCTGCCTCTTCTGTTTATATCATCTTTAAGTTGTTCAAACAGCCCTTATACATCGACACAAGGGAGACGGTACATAGGACGACCTAGATGCACCGTGCGAGATGCACTTTGCCGTGTGTCAAGCTCTCCTTCCTGATCGACAACGGCAACGATAGCTAGTAACTACTATAGAGATAGTAACTACTTGGAGCCACTCGATGAAACGTATACAAGGACGCGCTTGCGGATACATCTGCGGATACAGGGTAAACCGAGTGAATACACTGCACAGGTGGCGAACAGTAAGAGCATACGCTACGCTGCACGCCTATAAACATGGAAGCCCGATCTGCCGATCCGTTTTGGTTACGCATGGAACACCAGTGGAATTGTGCAGGAGACGATGCCGCACCGATCCTGAATCCTCGTGGGAACGCTTAAACGCTCTTAACGATCATCCTGTCCTCTCTATTTTGGGATCGATAGAAATCGCGGGTGCAGTCGAAAAAGTAAGCCATTGTCATCTCATTCATCGTCGATTATTCTTACTGATTATCCTTCTGATTTACAAATACCATCAAAAAACGGTACAAATAATTTTTAATTTGTTTTTTAACAAGCGTTCGATGTAAACGTTTCAATTATCGTCCTAGTATATTTTCGTATCTGGAGTTTCTATCGTTTCTATTAATACCACATAGGTGAGGTGTGTTTGGAACAATTATCTTGTTCGAACTGTATTTTTTAAATTATTCAGGATACTCATATGAAGATTTGATGTTAACTATTTCCGATCCTATACTATGCGGACTTGATATTCTGCTTTATTCGATTTCTTTGAGTTTTACATACATGAAACACAGTCTTTTACATTATAAGTTAATTTAATAGCAATATACCAACGTACATATGTTATTAATCCCGAAATTATGAAGAAGCAATTGGGTCAAGGGTTTTTGGTTATTACTTTTACATGAATTTCTTATTGCAATATGATCGTTTCACATAGTATGTCAATTGCTCATTGAAATATTAATTAAAGCCGTTGCATGTAAATTGCGCAAAAAGTTTCGAAGAATATAAACTTCGAAAGGGTTAACGATAACTCTCTGCGAATACATTAAAAGTATCGGTGCATATTGACATTCTGCCTTGAAATGCATGCATCTTTAAATAAATTGCAGAAGTGACAATCGAATCGTCAGAAGTTAACGAAGACTGGAATAGACAGACATGTACAAAGAAAGTACGAATCATGAATTTAATCGGGTGGAAATTCATCAGAAGCGCGACGATCGATGAATATTTAAAGCATCAACGGTTAAACTAAGCCACCATCGATGCAGCCGAACAAGAGCTCGGTCGTTCGCTATGGATAGGTGCGGCAAAACGATGAACACCTCTGTGAAAATCCTCTTTCTATGCCTAGCACGTTCGTCCACTTGTTTGCAGCTTTACCGCTCTCTTGGAACGAAGAATCGACAACGGTACGGTTTTGGTGTTTTCTTCTTCTGTGTTTCTATTCAGGGACAACCAAACCAAGAAACCCGGAAGTCGAGTCAAAACAGAGGAAGGATTTGAATAAATTATTTGTCGTCGTAAATCTAAATCCTCTGTGACCAGTTTCTTCTTCCTCGCGCCGTTGAATTCGAAACGTCTGTACGTTCGGTAGGTACAAAGTCTAGCGATTCCGTACAATGTCGTGCTTTTTGATAGGAAACGATTCGTTTTACTCAACGGACACATCATTCCCTGTTGACGAGAAAGCCAAATCGTTGAAACAGCATATGTTTGACGGATCGACGTAAGCCGTGATATATCGCGATGAAACATGCGTCAAAGATGGATAGGTGGAATAAATGTGAACTTTCCTTGACAGTTTAAAAACAACAAGAAAGTTTCATCCTATTTTGTTCGAGTATAGCGTAATCGATGAAAAATACCGGAGCTACCGAGTAGTTACTATACGCAACATGGGAAAAGTTTACGGAGAAATCTATGCAAACGCTTCAAAGTGTTCCCTGGTAAATATTACACGCGACTTGGGGAACGGTTCTTCAACTTCTGCAAGCGAAAATAAGAAAATCTTCGAGAACAACTTCTTCCAAAAATAAACGTCCGTTCTTGAGTAAATCGTACCAGCCAAACTTGAAGAGATGGTTCGAGCAATCGAAATGTATAGTACACTCGTACATACGTGTGTGTACGTATACGTATGTAGTAGCTAGCAAACCTGTCGACTCATCGATTTCTTGGTCGTCCCAAAGCATCGACAGCTTCTTCCTCCAGAACATACAGGAAGGGTTCGAACATAGAGACGAAGATCAAATAGAGCTCCTTCCTTCCTAGGATCGCTCCGCTCTTGGCTCATCTTAAACCATTTCGACCGACCACTTTCATCGCTATAAACAACGTAACCTCTAGCCTTGCGCTGCAGAAGAGCCTTCCGCCGTCCCACAATTAATTGTGCGATAATATACTCTTGTGCAAGCGATTTAATCAAGCTGGTGAAATGTCTTAGGCATTAAATTTCATTCCACACTCGTTGATAAAGAATTAACCAATGTACGTGGTATGCATAAAACGTACACGTAAGAAACTGATAATAAAAGGACGCGTAGAGGAAACCAAGCAAAGAGAAGACGTAATTCTGGTCCTATCGGTAAAACGATCGTGGACGGCAGAGAGAGATATCGGTAGCAGACCAATTTCATGGCGACGCCAGCCGTGAATCACTGACCGTTTGGGGACACTTAAACAGCTATATCGAGACGCACAGGAAGGTATGTAGGCCGCGATCAGGTGCGAATATCGTACACAGGCTGCCTAGACGATTGTATATACATCGCGAAATCTAGCAATCCGCTGAATAATTGCTCAATTCAATACGTAATCATGCTACTTCCTGTTCGCTACCCTCCGTTCATACTGTCTGCCTTGCACGATCGCTTGCCTACCTCCCAATAGGGATATAATCCCGTTTAAGCCGGTTATAAGCATACTCTAGTACGAGGTGGAAGTACATTATGTTCATAGACCTGCTACACGTACGAAGACTGCACGCCCTTTAAGCTAGTGGTACTACGTCTTCCGAAATTTCTCACTAACAGCGAGTTTCATTAATCAAGCTTTCTGGTATCAATACATCCTTTGGTAAATTAATTTTCATCGTTGAGTATTCTGTGATTTTGAGCGTTTAGTTGCAGCGAATATTTTACGTGGAACTAGTTTCGTATTTGGTTCATTGACTAATATTTACCTAGAATCTACCTACAAAGTCAAATTGAGCCATGGTTGTGTATAAGTCTTGCTCATTAATAGAAATTCTCATTAAAGTCGTTATTCAAATATTCCTGAATATTTCCTAATTGCATCCTTAATTACACAATTAATTGTAGATACGTCGAATTGTTTCACAATATAGCGTAATCGTTGTTGTTTTTGCTGCATCTACACCACATCTTTCTTTTTCTTTTATTGGTAAAATTTCTTTTTTCTGAAACATTATTCCCCTGCGTTATTTTCTTCCCTTCTAGAATTTCTTTCCTTGTGCATTTGCATTGTTTTCTCTATCTTTGAAATTCCTCCTTTCTTTAAACGCTCGAGGTTGGTTCTCTCGTTTCAGAATTCTTGTTAAATATTCCAATATCATATAATATCTTTCTTCAAATGAAAAAGTTTTTTAAGTCTCAATCTTATCATAGTAAAGTATACTTCAAAAAAATAGTGCTAAGAAAAAGTCTTTATTACAATTGACTGAAGAACTTCATAACATGAATATTGCTCATATGTTAGATAGTTGGCAACATAGGCTAGCATCTAATATCTTGGTACTTGTAAAAATCGAAAACACAGAAATAAATTGAGACTTCTACGAAGAGTAATATTGGCTACCCACTCTCTTTCCTTCAACGAATCCCAAAGAAGGATGGTTAACCTGGGAATAGCACTGTTTATTGGCAATTCTAATTTCTACAAATGATATACGTTAATCACTGAAAATGATGTATCATATAATTTCCTTAATATTAAAGAAATATATAATAAATTAATTATTAAAAAGAACAGATATAATTCAACAAAGAAGTTGAAAGAAATTTTGTATCAAAAACCCACAAAGATAAAAATCCTAAACCCTAGAACTACGTAAATTTAAACTATATCTTAACACTGATCGACTTCCGAGTAAAAGATGTAGAATACTACATGTAACCTGAATATCGTTACATAAATTAGTGCCCGTATTTGACGCTTTAATTTAGAACTGTATAATAAGCTAACTCTCATATTTTATTATAAGTTTAGCTGAATAGTTAACGAAATTTTGTGGAGATTTTTAATAAAATGTACCGATGATACGTGACATTACATATGTAAAATCGACGATTGGCCTAATTTTCGTTATCCTTTCATGGTACATATTACGGTACAGCTGCTGATCAAAGAAGCGGTATTATACAGTTACTTGCTCAGTTCGATTATCGATTGCGCTTTTTTGTCACTTTCACGTACTCCAAATAGTATGAACGCTTGAGCGAGCTAACCGTGACTCACAGCATTGTCCCCAAAGCACTTTATCACCTACTTATCAGAACTTCAAATAAATCGCATTAACGACAAATTGAATCGCTCTCTACGCATGAGAGATGGATGATTAATCCGCCGAAGAAGCAAGGTAAGTTCAATCTTCTCAGACAATTCTTCGAAACTTTTTATCATAAAAATAAAGGAGATCGAAGAAGAAATATAAAATCGCGCTCGAATTTATAGAAGATATTTCTTGTTGTAACCCAAAAGGTAGAAGCGTTTCTATTTTCAACAAGATGATCCAAAATGCGGTTGTTTACAACATTGAGAAACGATATTACAAGCGAGTTTAATATTTGTAGTTTCAGCTGGGAAATATGTAATTCGCGTTGAATACGATGCAACATCGTTCGACCGCAACGTTATCGTTTTATTAACGAGAAGGAAAGCGTTGTCGGCAGTCTCGGGCCTTTTCGATTTATCGACGCCGCACCACGGATGGTCATACCGATTCAATCGTAAGTCGAGGCAAAATTATACAATGGACCGTACACGTCGAACAAGAGAGGTCAACGGGACGATATTGGAAGTTGGAAGTTCGCGCACTGTTGAAACCGTAACTCGATTCACGACGACGTTTCCCTGTTCGTTTCGGTTTCACGATGTTACTGCGAACTTTCCTGGCAAATTTCCGATATTTACATGCAAACGGAGATTTAATAAAACATCGAGCGCGACGAATTTCGAGGAATCGACATCTTGAAAACATACGTAGTCACACGTGTCGCGTGAATCGATAATATACGACCAGGTCGGAAACATGTAAATGCGGTGAACAGCCAAAACTCCAACTAGTTTCGACCAACTGAAAATTCTATTACTAGGATATTTCGTAATGTCTGCTTCAGCAAAACTTCTGTTGGAAATGGAACATATTCCACTATTGAATGATTAGTATTTCTTGCTACGTCTGACACAGCATATTGTTAATACAGCCGAGGGGAAAAACGATAGATGAAACTGTTGAAGCATGTATGATGCACGATGAACTTTTTAACTGCGGAATATAGACAAACAGTTCGGATCATTTCCGAAACACAAAGCTTTCACTCGAACTGTTTGGTCCAGAATTTTCACAATTGGAGCAGTTTTTCTATGTTTGCAACTCTTATTTATGATTTCATTATTTAAAAAATGTAACAATTTAAAATTACTGATAGTTAACAAAACGCTACGTCTCCGACTGTCAGATGACTATGCACGCAGACAAATTAGCCAATTGTTACAATAATCTCATTGAAATCTTCGCTTAATCTATTCGTCTTTCAGCGAATATTATCCTCTTTCGGAATTCTATGGAGTTTCGTACACGTTGGCTGCCAGAATTGACAGAAAGCAATATACAAAGACATATGTAAGCATCATATGAACAGAAGTTACGAGATTTGGTTTTACGGTCTTACTCAGATAACTTAGCACAGTATCAACGCTTGATGGTCCGTTCGAACATCCCTTACAGTGGTTACGGCTAACAACCGATGCATTCGATTTACAAACAGGCACAACGTACCGTGTTATTGGACACGTTCCTATCTGTACCCATTATTCGTCACGTGCGCACGCGGTGTCCAAGCTGTAAATTATGCCGGCCGTATAATGTCAGCTTGAATCCCCAAATCGAATCAAAATCTCACGTACCGACGATTGGTGGGTTCCATCTACAAATATTTGTCTATGCTAGTAACGAGAATGCTATCTGACGTAGAACAACGCTTATCCCACTGGTTTGACATGGCCGTACATGGAAAAGTTAGCGACAAACTATTAATACATTTCCAAAGGTTTTTAATTTTCCTGTCTATTATATTGGGTGGTCCGAAAAGTTTTTTGTTTTATAAGGAAATAATAAACGCACAATGTTTTTTGTTTTATATTAGTTTATTGAATTATGCACGAACGTAATAATAGAAATAGAACGAAATGGATATCTAATTCATACCTAATTCAATAAAATAATATAAAAGAGAAATTGTTGTTCATGTATTATCACCTTATGAAACGAAAGAAACTTTTCGGACAATCTAATATATTATTATATCTGTAAATATCTATGTATTATATATTCTATTTGAGAGACACATTATATATATATTTATTTATTAACATAAGATATGTATAATTAGTTTTGTTAGTGATGTAGTTCCCGAGTAGTAATTAATAACAAAAAGCAGAAACATTAACGTTTTCATGAGAGGAGGCATTCATTCATCATCTATTCGCTGCTCTTATAAAATATAAATTTTCTTTATAAAATTATGGTTTTCTTCCTTGCCGCTTATTTCCTCAATTTTCTAATCCGCTACTATAGTTTGTAACTTAATAAAGTCAGATTATCTTCCTTTATTAAATTTCCTATCCATATTTTCAATATAAAAATTCATATCCGAGGACCTTGAATTCTGCAGATTCAGACACAAAGTCCAAAGTCTTATTCATCACGAGTGTCCTTCTCCATTTTATAAAGAAATAGAACAGACGTTATATTGGCGCTTAATATTCCAATCTGCTCTTAGCGCTACATTCCATCGATTAAAGAAACAATATTCATTTCCGATTTATTAAGAAAGGCTTCAATAATAACATTCCACTGTAGAATTAGTCATAAGACAGGTGAACGTGATAATCGATTTTATACTGTGAATGTTTAGTATTGAGAAATGTACCTATAAAAATATTCAAAATGTGCAAAATATACAAAAATATATAAAATATCTGAACTAAAGTACTTCTTATAATATTTAAAGAATGAAACCAATTCCTGTTCGGTTTCCATTCTTTTAGTTGTATTTGTACAAATATCAATTTCTGTAGATATTCGCGGTGTATTAATGAGTTGTCATATTTTAATTTCGTTATCGTTATTCGAATTGGGAGAATTTTTTCTCAAAGCGGCCAAGAGAATAAACGAGAGCAGGGCACGATCGCTAAGGGACCGACAGGAAATCGGGCGACCTTTTCTTACCGAGCACTCCCAGTCCATTAGCCAATAGTTGACTTAATGCCCGATCATTCGATTACAGGGCGTCGAGACTTTTCCGTCGTTTTCATCGTGGAAGTTTCAAGTTCCGCTCTGCGATTAAGTTAAAATGCAATTTTCTTTTCTGACCCTCGCTCTGCCTCTTCTTTTCTCCTGCATGGGTGTTTCTGCCTTTTATTTCTACGTTGGTTCTTTATTTTATCCCGGTGCTCTGATTCAAAGAGAGAAAAAGAAAAAAGATGGAAAAAGAAAAGAAGACGGAGAAGACGTGAAAGAAAGAAAAGGAAGGATTAAGTCAGGAACTTTGGTTACGACCGGTAATCCGCGCCGATGTGACGCTTATTATTCTTTTATTTGACGGAACCAGAGCACGAGGGGACTTCGTGGTTGCAAGTAGATGAGGGTAATCAGGCCTCGTGGTCGCGTCGAATGAAAAAGTTGCGTCAGTACCGGAGGAAGGGACAAACGAGATGAAAATTGCGTGGTTGGCCATGAATATCTATACAAATTCAATTCTTTGCTCGGATTCGTCAGCAGTTTCTTTAATGCTAACCAAGAATTTTTGTGTCTCAAACACGTTCTACATTAACAAATCAACGATATATCGTTAAAAGATAAAGATATATATTATTTCGTCGTCACTGGATAACAATACTATCACATTTTAGAAGATATCACCTGCGCTACAGATCTGTGACACAATATTTACTAAGACGAATAAAATAAGTCTGAGAAGTAAATATGACGTGAAAAGACGACGAAACAGAATTCAAAGGGAAGATTCTATCCTCGCAAGGTGGCGAGATGAAATAGTCTCGAAAGACCAAGGACAAGCGACAGGATAAGGATTTATGAGCGAGATATTAATATGGACAGCTGGTGTTGTCTCTCGGGCCGAAAATGTAATAGAGAACTAAGAAACTCGCTCGACGAAGGAAAGAAATGAAGGGAAAGAAACGACAGACACGAAGAATACCCCTGATGCAGGAAGAAGAGTGGTGGTGAGTTGCGAGACTTTTTTACTTGATGCACTCACGTGAAATAAAATAATGAGGATGTGAAAGAGGAGGGGAAAAAATGAAAGCTATTTGGAAGAATGATGCAGTTCGCGTTGAAATGCACGCATTGGAATAGATTATATTCTTATTACCCGTGGTGATAGCCAGGTGGTTAGGTAGATGGACATTGTTGTTATTTTCTGACCAACGTCAATGCCGGGGTCACGGCTAAATACCTACTAAAGATTTCCCTGGAGGTTAGTCAGACGTGAAACCGGTAAATAATGCAATATACCGAGAGTGTATCCTCTCGGTAGTTATTTACACTCGTTCCAATCGCAAACAATGAATATTCAACGTAGCGCGAGCGAATTAGCGAAGATTCCGATACGTAACGTTAATGAGAACACGTAGACACGCGCCGGTGGTCGAGGAAAAAAGAGGACAAGCCAGTGAGACGAAGCCGAATTGGAAGTGTACGGTTCGGCTGACAAATAGCTTCCATGCCGCTCGTGGAAACAACGTTCGACAAAATTCGGCAAGTAACGGTGGAAGGTCGAGAAACTACTGCAACTACTCGACGCGACGCGACGTTTCAATTGCTTCCGCGCGTTCGATAACCTTCCGGTTCTGTTGCATTTAGCTTCCACGTTTAATCGAACTCTCTGCTCTATCTCTATGGATTCGAAAAGGGAGCAGTTTAAAATATGGTAACTTACGAAAGTAGATACACATCTATAATGCGCTACGTTGGCAAAAGTCCATGTTCGGGGCTGTACACTGTGCGTTTACGAAGTTTTAAAGGGGAAAATTGATACAAAATTATATTCTCAAGGAAATAATTTCGTTCTTTTGCTTTTAACATAATTTTTAATTCGTGCATCAAGTAGCTGAAAATTGAAGCTTTTGAATTCTTAGGTGAAAACTAGTTGTAGACTTATTGTTTAGTTCACGTTACAGCAGTTTACGTGTTAAGAGCTAAACCTCTTAAGTGCAATTTCCTAATGCAGATTCTAAATTTGGTGAATAAGAAGATAGTTCAAATTATTGCAAGATATGAAAAGAAAAATTTAGTTGATAATCCAAAGCAATAGTATTGAAACATTACTTCAACAAAGATTATATAGACACTGCCAAACACATCTAATCGCACAGATGAAACTTTGCATAGCACGAATTGAAATATTTTAATGACTAATTTTTATAAACTTGCTGAAATATTTCGATGACCAATCATTAACCAGTATTATCAGAAAACTTAAGTGGCGCTATTTGGAAAAGATCAAACTATAAAATTTCATAGACACATTATGTACATTGTGTGTCTTTTCATTGGTGGTATACGTGGAAATTAATCAACTTCCGCACACCGTTATAACTCACTGCGTCAAAATCACTAACCAATCATTCCATCCGACCTAGCAGCGTGCTTATTTAATCGTGAAAGCAGTAACATGCGTATCAATAGAACCAGCGTGATCGTTCGTTTGTCCAACGTTTCAATGCTCTCAAAGTTCAATAACATCGGTTCTGTCGTTGTATATTAGCCACGCTCGACTAACATCTGTAAAAGTTGCGTTCAATTTTTTTCTCCCGCTAATCAGCCGTTGCGTTTTCCATCGAAACAAGCGGTCGTGCATCGATAGTGGAAAGACCCAGTGGCAGTGGTCGTGGGCCAAGTGGAAATTCAATATATCGAGTGCACCGCTTCTGTTCAATCTCTCTACTTTTCTCTCTCAATCCACATCCCCTGCACACCTTTTCATTCTTTTGCCCTCGTCCACTTCTATTGGGATGAGTGCCCTATGGTACGGTGTGTACAGTATCTACGCACCGGCATTGTGCAGAAGTCACGCTTCGCTTTATTGAAAAGCCGCCTTCTCTCTCGCGAATGGGCCGTGCCACAACGGAAATTGCAGGTGAATTCTTTGTGAACAGTTGCCTGGATCCACGGTTCGGTATTCGGGCGAGAACTTTTTGAAGGGCATGTGAAAGGATAAATGAATGGACTTGGTAGGCGTGCAGGTTGATTGAAACAAGTGTGCGCCGTTGTAACGAAATGTTTTGTATAGGGGAATTCGTGTAGAGGTAATAAGAGAAGAAGGGAAGAAATGGGCGAATAAGAAAATATTGATGGGGAATACCAAACGGGTTGAAATTCGATGATAACCTGTAAGTAATTGTGATATACAGTATATCATAGAAGTATTTGAACATTCAATTGGCCATTATTTTAACTAGCCTCGATATTCAATGAGATCATCTTTAACACTTACATGCTTAAGGTGGCTATTAATTTAGTAATTTTTTAAGCATCTTGTAACATTTACATACATTTTCAGATGTTTCAAACTTTGTTAATATAACGATAATCGTGTCTCGTTAGAATGCTGATAAAATTTCAGAATGTTTCGTATAACGCACATAATATATTTATTAAAGGTTTGTACAAATGTTCAGATATTTTCGTGGGCTGCTACATATTGTATATGTGTTGATCTTACGCTAGAAATATGGATACTTTTTAATTCGAAGGAAGAAAAATGATATTTCGATAAAATGAAAATGGAAACAATCTCGTTAGAAAGAAAAAGAAAAATGATATTTAATAGAGGAACGGTGAGTAGAAAAATGAGTCGATAGCGAAAAAATCTAATAAAAGCAATGGAACACGATGCTGATAATAAAACGAAACGCATGAAGTTTAAATAAAATGCTGGTGTTTCTTATAAAACCGGTTGCTCCGGTTTTCTAGCGACCCTGGGTAAAAAATACAACGTAGTTACTTGAATTCGATTCATCCTACATGCAAAACGCTTTAATTAATCCGTGAAATATGCAGTTCGGAAAGTGAATGTCGGTCCTGGCCTGCGTAGCGACCATTTATCGAGGACGCCTAATGAAAATGGAATTTCAATTGCATTTTTTATACGTGACTGTGAAAATGAATGCGACGGTGTATCCATGCCGACTGTCAAAGGAAAGCGCAACGATATTTAATTAAATTTTCTTTCCGTAAAAATCGGTAGGAAAAAACTTATTGACCCATACAACTACCAGTTATCTCTGTAAGGAAAATGAAATTATAATCTCGAGGAAAATTGGGCCGTGTTTATTTTCAAGTTTGTCCACTTAAAATTGGATATTTCAATTCGAATAAAATCCTCGCGATATGAGAATGAATTTTCATTAGGGGATCTTTTTAAATCCTGTAGAGTTTAAATAGAAAAGAGGCGTTGCGGGAATATGATTAATGAATAGAAGCGCGCTGTATTTTTTGGAATTTTGAAAAATGAAGTTTCATTCCTATGTTTGCTTCATAACTTCGGTGAAGTTTTAGTTATAAAAATTTATGAAGATACGTTTCGTATTTGTGTTAGCGGTAGTTTATGTATGCAAAAGGATTATGTCGTCATTAAATTTTAAACAAATTATCTGTTGCAAAAAATTTCTTGTAAAAAATTATGCTGAAGTGAAATTTCTGTATTTGATACTCCTGCATACACGTTTCCGTTAATTAATTTGATAAATATAAAACATTTGATACTACTTTCAAAAGTAAAATTATAGTGTTATCCGCTTTGATTTAATATATAAATAAGTATGTGTAACATATATTTGCATATATAAAGCCGAATCAATGTTACAATATCGGATGTATTTTGATATCGGGAACAATTTTTCCATGAAGTACCCACACATAAAACAAACTCTTATCCATGTTAAATCACTAACATAAACCACCAAAATCACTAACAACTCAACAATTTTAAAGTGCTGGATCTCTTTCCAAAAATACCAATAACTTTTAACAGGAGAAATGGATAATAAAAAAATCCTCTTTATCAATTTTTAAATAAACAACAGTGTAAAACATGCATGAAATATTTCTATAAAGAACTATCAGCAAATAATTAACAATTATTTTGGAAAGAAATTCTTTCTGCATTGAAACGGAATAAATTTAGAATTTTATAAATATACGTTATATTTTCATTCTTTTTATCGACAAACGCAGATTAAATTAAGGATAATACGAAACGTATACATATATAATCTAGCATATGAAATTTGTGAAACACAGGAATCAATAAAGTCTATACCAAAACGGACTCATTAAAACGCTCCCGCTCAAATCATTACTTTAATAACGTTGAAACAATGGTGCATTTACTGGTGATAAAAGTTCTTCGATCGTTGAAACGCAAATGCTCGTCAGAAATATTGAACTGTAGTAAACTTGTCGATAATAACGATCGAAGATATATGTATATGGTATTTGTAAATGTTTTATCGTGTGAAATTCAAACGACCGATTGTTAAGTACGACCGGCATCAAAATTTCGTCAAATTTCAATAATCGGCCGCTAATTCGTCATCGATATCAATGCTTCTAGTTACTCGATTAATTATCATTGATTGTGCATATAAATTACATTGGATAGGATTTAATAATTATATACACCTACGTGTATATATCATAAAGTAGCTCTTCGAGGATTAGTATACCAATAATAATAACGTTGAGGAGTAAAACAATTGTGAAATCTTGTTTAAATTCTGTATTAATTAAAAGTGTAAAGGTTCGTTCAATTCCAACATGCTTTTAATTAAATGTAAAAGAAACGTTTTGTCGTATGGAATTAAATTATACGTTCTCTGTTTATTTCGACGTCTGAAATACGATTTTTCGTTTCCTGTAAAAACATGCTTTACCCGGTTTTGATATACGGTATTACAAAGGAAAGTGATACATTCTCACAATTTTTCTAAAGCTTTTGATGGATTACATTGTGATAAATATTTAGCAAGAAAACGCTGTATCGTTGGCAAAAATATGATAACGAACGTGGCATATTCGGTAGATTGGCTTATGAAAAATTTGGTCGCCGCGACGGCGGGAAGGTATTGATGCAAGTGAATGACAAATTGAAATTGTAGCCTGAAGGTTCACGTTTTCGAGATACCGACGTTTATTCTCTCCCGGTAGGTTGCTTACGTATTCCATATCCATCCACTTTGAATATATGTACTTTTTAATGTATCCAAACCGCGTTTCCGCGAACACATTTTTTCATGTTAAACGTGGCAACATTTTTAACGAAATATTAAGCGCATTACAATTCTCGGCGCCGTTCGCGATACGGCGACTCATTTGTGCATTTCTCTACCATTATTTCGAAACAAGCAGCTTGATGACGCTGATCAACGGAAGTTTCAACGGGTCGAATAAAAATATCAGAGAACATGAAACGGTTTGTGACGTAGAAAAATCACGTTCCACAGAACTATTTTACAATCAAGCAATACGAGAAACGGCACACGGCTACCTGAAACTTTGCCTTTCTGCACAATCATGCGAATTCTTTGTTAAAAAAAGAGAGAGAGAGACCGCTCTTCGATCCGACGAAAACATTTGAAACGAACAATCAAAATAAATTCAGCTTAAAAAACGGAAGGAAAAGAAGGAAAAAGAGGAAAATAGAGGACAGTCGGGGTGCGAGTAATCGTTTAATCGTTTCGCCTCCGCTCAATTAAAAGGATTGCCTGATTTATTTCACGCCCTCGGTACTTCGAATTCAGAAAAATACTGTTCAAAGGCTGCATAGGATGACTTGGATCTTAATTAGCAGACGCGCGCCGCGTGCACCGGTCAGACAGAGTTTACGGCTCTTTATCCAGTTTAGACATTCAAACGAACCCATTTGTTTCCTACTGATTATTTTCGAGACGATATACGAAGCACAGTTAACAACGCTTTTATGGGCGAGCGACGCGACGCGTTGATTACCTACCAGTTTATATCACTGCCGCTCACACTTGGTCCGAACGCGTTCCATACGCGTTCCACCGACATTTCCCGTTGATATTGACTACTAGCGTCAGTTTTACCATCTAACGACACTAATTTCCCAATGGAAATGTAACCCAGACCGGCTGTCGCGTAATTATAGATGGAACAGTAAAAGTACGCGAGCGTGCAATCGTTTCGGCTGGATCGTAGGATTATTCGCGCGCTCGTACAAGCGAATACTTGAAAAATCGTTAGCGACGCGTTTTAATGGCAATTTCGTCGAACTCCATCGACGTATAAATGAAAAGAGAATAAATGGGGAAACACGAACCTGTGGGCCCAGTTAAATTCATGTTCCATCCCAATCGACCATTGCTGATGACTCTCCGCATCGATTAATCTACGTTATCAACGTCTTTTCTACGCCGTGACCGAAGTCTTTCAAGTTTCTTCAACCGATCATCTACATCACCGTGTGAAAAAGCTTTGGCTAACTAAGAAAAATGACAGCGATGGGAAAACCTGGCGTACACTAGGTGTCATGACTATGTAAAACTATCACAAAACTGTCAATTTTTATATGAATATGGCAGTGACTCATGGAAGTAGGCGAACACTTACTGTAAAAAGTTTGTATGCGTCAGATTAACATTTCTTCGCAGTAACAAAGAGGAAATTCTATACTACGTTTTAACGAATTTTCTTATTGCTTCGTTGCGCGCTATAACTCTGCAACCCGCTGAAGTCGGACCCTATTATTATTAAATAATTGCAAATTGCGGCTTCCACAAATTCTACAAAAAAAGAAATAAACAGCGCTGAAAGACACCTTCTTTCAGTTAGAGTCGACCACTTCCCGGTCCAGAATTTCCTTATGTGTATATCCTACTTGCGTCTTTCAGGATTAGGTTTGAATTTTTCACATCCGCAGGCCGAAAAATCTGAATCTAACATAGGAAAATGCATTTGCAAGTCGAAAACTCTAAACATTACTCATAATAACACGTTTGGATTGATTTGGTTTGGATTTTTCCGTTCCCAAGTGCATGTTGAAGAGTTAGAATTGAAGTTTTCGCATCTGAAGTCCAAAAAATCGAAACATAATCCAGACAAGTGCATCTACCACCCAAAAACTTTAAATTTTATTTAGTTTTTCGATTCTATTCATAATTTTAAAAATATTGTATTGTAAATATTAAATTATCAAAGGTATTCAAATATTAATTCCTAATAGTCTTCTTTTTTTAATTTTATCAATCAGTTGTTTTTAAGAAAAATCATCTTTAGTCATCTTCAGTCGACTATATCATATTATCAATATTATCTTTTATCCATGGAGTGATATTAATATAAATAAATAAGAATATCGACAAAAATATACTTATTCGGTTTTCTTCGTTTGATCTTCATACTAAAGTTTTCTAGTGGTTTAATAATTATGAGACGCGTAATATACAGAATCCTCGTTTTCTCTTCGTTATTCAATGATAAAAGTAATTAACCAGAATTTCATTGAGTTTCACTGAAATTATTTTTCTATAGTAGCATTCTTTTTTGTAAAACTAGTACGCATAGTAGTATGTATAGTATAAAATACGTTTTTACACTATGCGTTCTACTGTCTTTATGCTATTGTCATAGTAGTATGTATAGTATAAAATACGTTTTTACACTATGCGTTCTACTGTCTTTATGCTATTGTTTTCCGTGAATATCCAAACATACGACGACTTTCTTTGCTTTGTCGCGCAACTAGTTATGCAATGCAATCCTCCCGAAACTCGAAGCTGCATTTAGCAGACAACGGACGAACGCGGCGCATACAACCACCCTGTCAAAGTTTCTAGAAATAGGCAAAGTCACCGAGCGAGAATAGTTTCGCATTTTTTCGTTCCAGTTACGTACCGCGCAATTCCTGCGGTCCCATAAATCTCTCGTTCCATGTCGACTATACAGCACTCGGTGTAATCGTCCATTTCGTACTAGACTCTCGTCGAATGCGATGGTTCCTCTATTCGTTCTCTCGTGAAAGTATATCGAGTATAGCGTGCAGCTTTTCGTTTCTTCCCCTCGAGTTTCATTCGACTCCCCGCAAAATATATGATCGGACTTTTTTCTTGGCGTCAGGAAACTAGTCACCGTGTACCGGTGATAAAGCTGTTTACACGTCCTAGTATATCTCATCATTTCGCTCATTCTATTTACCCACTAACAGCACAAACTATTAATTTAACCATATTTACCTACTTATTCACCTCCTGAATCCTTAAATGGTGGTTTTGAATGCTCCTGGCTAAATTGGATGAATAAACTGTTGATTTTTATACATTTATGAGAAATTTGAAGACACAAACATACACAGAATACATGTAATATTCAAAGGTATAAAAAGTATTCAAACTATAGTGCTCTGTATAATATTTAGTAGACAAAACAAATTTCTATCCAGTTTTCATCTGTTTAATTATACATGTAAATAAATGATGTTATCATGGGAATTTTTAAGAAATATAAGTACAACTATTTGAATTCTTTCTTATCATCCTTATTTTTTAGACCACTCGACTATCATCATTTCCTTTTAAATTAAAAATTATTTGAATAAAATACTAATAGAACACTAGAGATCTTTTAGAATGTTTCCTGTAATGCTTACATTATGATTTGATCATCGCGAAGTCGTGAAATATCTATGAAATCGACGCAAAGTGATTTAAGAAGCTTACGATAAACCGGAGACAATCCTTGAACGTTTCGTCAAAAATTTAATCTGCTTGCCTGCCGAGAGTCTAGAACGCCAGGACTACATTAATTAGACCCACAATTACGGTAATGGGAGAGTTCGTGCATTGCAATTATCGTAGCGCCGCGAAAGCAGTTAATTAAGAGAAATTCAATTAAGCTCTTTCGGCGTGCGCCACGCTCTACGATAGTAAAGGGCAGGTAAAGTCGGCCTGCACGCACCAGACCGATTTCGTAATCGATAAAATTCATTTTGTTTTCCCTTTTCACGATAATATTAATTTTTATCATTTCCTTATTCCCCTCGAATAATTAAGAACCGACAACGGTTCGTGATTAAGAACTCTAATTTATAGTTCTTTTCAAGAGTTCTTCTCGAAATACTTTTCTAGTAATTCTAGAGATCCTCCATAGCTTAACGTAATTGAAACTGTCTACCTTGCGGAGCACGTAACAACGCATTACAAGATAATTTCTAAAAATGAGAAAACGAGCTGAAGGATCGTGTAAATCGCTGGAATTCGGACGGAAAATCGATATGATACACAGAATTATGGCGATCGACCACTACTTCAGCTGCTTATTTCTCAAATGAACGTTCCATTATCAAAGGATTTAGTCCTAAGATGTTTCAATCAGCGCATGAACATGTACCAACGAAATTATTTTTGAAAAAAAATCCTAAATCTAAAATCAGTGAGTTCATTATCGACCAGATGTAACAAACGATGCATCGAAATATTCTTTGTACATAGTACACTTTTTATAAGTATAAGGTAGTCCGTACAACTACGATGAGCCATTTCCTTTTTAATTGCAATTCAAATAAAATATTAGAAGAAAAAGATAATTTCCTATAATAAGATATTTCTAATCAGATAATTTTATTATATAATAATATTCTTTTCAGAGGAATATCATTTTCACTTATTCTTTAATTATTCACAAAACTTTAAAATTGCACAAACATTAATAGTAGGATATTAAATAATAGGGTAGTTTTCATGTGTTCCGTACAATGTCTTTTTGACTCGATCAATGTAAATCAATGTAAAAATATTGAATTGTATTTAAAAAATATTACGCAAATCCATAATGCATGTACGCTATTATTCCTACAAAAAAAAATACATCTTCCACTATCATGTTTTTCTAATTGCAACGAAAGAAGGAACAGACCCCAATTGCACGGACCACTCTATATATCCATCATCGAAGATAGGAATCGGTATGACATCGGTGGAAAAACAAGCGCGATGCCTCCCGGTGGAAAAACAAGCCTCCAAATTGAGCCGCGACAAGCAACTGTAGAACGATGCTATTCGCTCGACGCTTTTGCTACAAAAACAATTTCCGTGGCTGCGTATCAACGAGACAGGAGCGGTGGAAACGTCAGCACGGTCAGAAATTGCCAGAAAAGGCCGATGAAATCGAGGAGAGCCACAAATGGCTTGTTAATATCACGACTGACGCGAAATAAACAGCGTAGTAGTGAGATAGGGTGTCTCTTTCGCAGTCACGCAATTCACGAGGATGGCGAAAGCCATGGGGAATTTTGGAATTAAATATCTCGCCGGAATACTAATTTCGCCGACGTACACTCGTAATTTCCGGGGTGTGGACCGAATATTTCTTTTCTCACGATACACATCGCCGTTTACTTATCATTCCACGCGTGTCAGAACCGTCAATGAAACCTTTTTCCTCGATAAACGGCGGCGAAACGTGGCAATTTCCATTCCAGCCTCGAAATTACTCCGATTATCGAGGTCAGGAAGGTATGAACTCTCGCCCTAAAACGAGATCGGGCGAAACTATCGAGCACAATAGCGCGTGAAATTCATTAAAGCTCGGCCAGGACCGCGTTTGATTCGCACTCCTCTGTGCCATTGAAATCGTTGCGGTTCCCTTCGCGTGGACGGCGGCGAGATTGAAAGTTGAACATCGCTTGTTTCGACCGGTGCTCTCTTCAATTTGTACAGGAATCACAGATCCTCCAAACAGTGACTTATCGTTCACTCGACAAAAAGGTTTCTCGTAGTTGATGTTGAAGAACAACACCGTTTCTTGTAACTCTTTTTAACGCCATGATCATGCGCGTAATTTACGGCACGATTCCGTTTAATCGACCAGTATTTTCTTGATTTTTAGTTAAATACCACATACATGTTTGTAATTGAATAATATCAACTCCGGTTTACTGATATCCGTGTATCCGTGATATCCAATGATTAATCTGATTGGCCAGTTAATGCGCCAGCTGCGATGATAAGCCCATTGAAATCCAGGTAAATTATGTATTGAAATTGTGAGTTGATGGCTTTAAACTGTCGTTCAGATAAGAGCCGACAGGTGCGGCTAATCGACCGACACTCTTTAGGTATTAAGCAAAACTGAAAGTAGAAAGTGACGTTCGATAAAGTAAAAATGGATCGTTGATACTTCCAAGTAATTTCTTACAATTCGTTCTCACATTATCGACAGCAGGGCTCGAGTAATTATAGCCAGCTTGTATAGGTGAGACATTTTCGTATTAAATTACGAAATTTCTTATAATATAACCACCAGCAAACCGAATCTATCAAGTTATTCCTTCGATCCACGTTACGTATATTATCGTCCCGCAAAACGACTGCCAAATTATTTCGTCGAACGTTAAAACATTAATCTTGGAAATAAACGCACGAAATTGTCGTTCATAAACCCGTCGATTGATACTTGTTGATTGGAAAATACAATCGTGACAAATACATCCGATGAACGAACATTAATCGATCTCCGAATACAACCGCCATTCGTCCAGCTAAATTTTCGATGAACAACGCCGATGCAGTGTTTTACCGAGGAAAAGGGGAACAATTAGGAGGACCGTAAAGAAGTAAGGATTTCCTCATTCGGGACACGTAGGCACGGAAGTTCAGCTGTAAAGAACAGCTTGAGAGTGTATTCCCTACGAGGTAACTTCGTCACCGATCTAGAAAATCCTGTCGAGACTCACGAAGTTAGTGTAAAAGTAGTTGGTAAAGCGTACAAACGGATTTGCAAAGCGAATTTATATGCAGAAATGAATATGTAGGAATGAGCGGAGTATTGGCGGCTCGAAAATTCTGCAAAAGTTACGAACAGGGCGTTAAAACAGCAGTTGTTTCAGTTCCAATTTACGTTCAATAATTGCATCCTGTTAATATTCATTGAAATGCATAACGGTCCTGTAAAACCATAAGTCCAGCATTGGTGACTGGCCTGTGTATATATGTGCCGGCTTATACGCGGGAAGAAAGTAGAAATTTTTTATCCCACTTCCATCTAAAGCCGCGCTTTTTACCGGCCAACTGGAATCGTTCGTCGAGAATGCATAATATCCTGATAATGGATATCCTGATTCTTCCTACTTGCGTTTAGTTTTTGCAAAGTCTAATGGATTTCAACCATCCATTTGGATACTCCATGTGATTTATTCATAGCGATATATCGAGAAAATAACAGAATGACAATTTTTAGTTCAAGGATGTCTCATTGAATGAATAGGGTTTCTTTCAGGGACAATTAAAAGTGTCCCAATATATCGTATATCGCGTAGACAGCTAGAATTGTCAGACGACGTCAGATCAGTGTATCAACGTTCGATTAGTAGGATCGTACACCATCCATCATATTCCCCGCGTTGGATTTACTCAGTGGGATATAAATGTTTGCCCCTGACAGCTTTCTTCGGTACACACAGAACACGGGAAGCTTTTAGTAAAATACGTCGGAAGGTTGTGTCAACTTTGATGTTTTCGTTCGACTTTTCGAACGGATAACTAAACAAAAAAAGAAGCACACGATAAGAAACTCGTGAACTGGCGTATTTCGACTTGCGCTATTTCGTACCACTCTCTATTAGAGTCTTCATTTGCAAAACAAATATTTTACAATGTTCAGAACAATCGCGGTGGAACGAAACACCTGAAAGCAGATACCGCGACAGCACGGAAACTTGGAACACAAACTTCCGTCGCATCAGTTTCGCGAAAATCAAGGTAAGCCATTCTATGTGGAACAGAAAGCAATTGAGAAATACTGAATCAGCCGGTGAATTCTATAGATTCGCAACCGCGATGCACGCGAGAAAGAAAACCTCTTATCCGTCAATACGTTCCTGCGACGATTGTTCTTCAGTTCGCGAGCCCTTCGTATAGATATTTTTTGCAACGATGACGTTGAAACAATAAAAGAAGAAACATCATTTTTGCTTTATCGAAGAAAGACTAAAACCTAAAAAAAAGTAGACGTCGCAACATAGAGAAACAGATAATTTATGACAAAAGAAATCACGTTGCAACGAAAATAGAACGCGATCACGACAGTAAAAAATATTATTATAATGAAGTCCTGTACCTTTATGAATCACGTTGACCAGGAACTACTGACGTGTATGAACCTCAAAGATTCCGCAGCTCACGCGGACCACGCTGATTCTTTCGACGAATAACTAGGTATGAGAGAAGGAACAAGTTCGAACAAAATCACCCTTGTCGAAGAAATGACAACTTTCTTTCACACGATTATCCACCAGCGCGAGATTGTTTCCGGATCGTATTAGTTCTACGCGAGCTATCCATTTGACCGGCTCCGATTAGGTGGAATAGAAAACGGAAACGAGAACGATATGACACGGCACGACACGATACGATACGAGGTTACGATATCTAGTTGCTGACGGACAGCATGAAACGCGACGACCTCGCTGACGGTACTATGCCAAACGAGAGCGGAAGGCAAACTGGACCGAGCGGCGGAGTCTGCCTTTGGCAGCTGCGTGTTCGGTCTGGTGCCGCTTTCGCCGGCAACGAGGACGGCCACGACTACGACGCCGACGCCGACGCCGACGCCGCTCGTAGCAACGATGGCGCGACGTAGAAACCGCCGGCTAAAGCGCCCTCATCTCGCCCGATCCTGCACCAATATTCCCTCCCAACCTGTTCTCCTATATTCCTCTAGTTTCACCCCTCTCGTTTTCCCTCTCCCTCTTGATCGTTCTTTCCCACTTTCAGCTCTCTTCCAGCATCGTTCCCGTTCTCCCTATATCGTTCTCTGTCCAATCTATCGCGTTGATCCCACGCTTTTCCTCTCTCCCTCTCCTGTAGTTTCTGGCTCTCCCCACTACTCTATCGATCCTACAGGAAAGGCCCTGTGCCGCGTTCCATTTGCTTCGGCCGAGCGGAGGCTACGAATCGCTCTCGTAGCCGCTTGACTATCTGTTGGTGAAAAGAGTCGACCTGTCGGTATCCGATGCCCGTTTCAATGGTTTCTCATTCCCCAGTGACCAACGAGATGTTTCCCGTTGTTCGGTGGCTGAATTTTAATCGTTGCACGATTCAGCTCCCTCTCTTTCGCGATGAGACCACGAGACTTCTTTATAGGTGACGAAGAACTGCCTTATGTAGGTTTTGTTCTATTGGGACGATTTTATAGGAAGAAAAGTGGAAGACGATGATTTGGAATGATGGAACGGTCAAACGATCGAAGTATTCACCAGGGAAGGAGTCCCGTGAAGAACAACAATTCCACCACCAAAGGAACACTCGGGGGTTTCTTTAGGGTCGTTCTACAAGTACGTGACGGTCAAAGATCGCGAGGGATCCTGATCTTTGCTTGAAAATGTATTGAAATAAGACTACGAGAATGCAGAGCGCAGCTATTTCTTAGGAGATTGTCATCAATGGAAGAGGAAAGGATAGGATTACATTAATTCCGAGGATGATCCAGTTTCAGCAGTTCTCAGCTCCCCGTTGGCCACGGAACTACTCCATTGGATCGACATCTGAATCTTAATCGAAGTTTGCCTCGAAACGCATCTCCGTGACAACTCGCCGAGTCGTTTTCTTCCGCGAGCGTCTCTGGAATATTGTCTCTCGAGTAGAAGGTGTCGAAAGTTCGTCGAAGAAGTGGTACAAACGACCCAAGAATCCGGAAGTAAACTTTGATCATCCTCGATACACGTATTTGCTTTTACGTTGGTGTACAAACGCGGCGAGGATACGCGCTTTTCATTTTAAACCTTGCGAACGCCAAAACCAGGCAGGAAGGGTGAAGTAAAGAAGAAAACGTGGCTGAAAATGACTGGAGCGGGGGTTAGCTTCCCGACAAACTATCGCGAGGAATTAGGAGGAATTAAACGAAAAGTTATCTTTAATGGAACACGAGCTCGTTTTACAACGTTCTTCTTCTGATAATGCTATTATCGTGGATCGTTCTGGTTACACTGCCAAAGATTACGAGCTCGTAACGCAATTAGAGGGCGATATTTTTTTTCCAACCGGTGAAGCATTCCGTTTCACCGTGATGCCTCTACTAGGGTGGATGGAAGCGTTTCAAGCAGAAATTCGAGTGCGCCGAATGAATCTGTTCTTTCGAGTGCCGGCGCTTCGTCACGAGCGAAAATAGACGAAAGATTTGAAGCATTCCACTTCCTGGCACGGAAATGAGAAAAATAATCCGCGCGGATGAACAGAGCTTACGAATTGCTCTGGCGGCGTTGCACAAAGTCGAAAGGAGTAGTCCAGGCCGAAACGCAATGCACTTTACGCTCTCCTATTCTCGCTAGTGCTACGCATCATTGTAAGATGGGCAAGGAAAGGTTATTTCCGCGTTTGTAACGCTGTCTTACGATAGACATGGTTATTGTCGGCATTAATCTTTCGGGAAATAGGAAAAATGATTAATAATTGAGTTTGGTATGTGGAATGAAGAAGTTAGGAAGAGGCAACAATCGTAGTAAAGTATTTTGTTAATTATTTAGACGTTTATTGTTCTTTGAATCGTATGAGATACACGATAGCTGAATCATCCACATATTTTTCTTCTCTGCATCGCATGTGATGCGTGGGATTTATCGCGTTATATCTAAAACTGATTAAAATTCATGCCAACAAATATAATGCAAACGTGGCAATACATAAAATAGACAATAAGGGAAGATAGATAGTTTGATCAACATTAGAACTTCACATAAGTGTAAAGAATACTCTGAAAAAAAATAAAAAAACAGATAAAATTCGAGATGTCACAACGTGAATATATAAAAGTAGAAATGAATGAACCAAGAGACTGATTCGTTAAACTGGAAAAGCCTTTAAAGGGATAAAATCGTCGTGAGCTTTTGGAACAGGTAGCTGTCTTAAAATAAATCTTCGCAAAAATTGCGACGAAGTCAGTATAGAATTGTTCAAAGCTTCTGGAGATCGCGCATCGTAAA
Organism: Bombus pascuorum; assembly: GCF_905332965.1. Taxonomy (NCBI): domain Eukaryota; kingdom Metazoa; phylum Arthropoda; class Insecta; order Hymenoptera; family Apidae; genus Bombus; species Bombus pascuorum. The sequence goes on along the minus strand of NC_083496.1, from coordinate 10,972,428 downwards.
GTAAAAGGGGAAAGAACGATTGGAAGGGAAAAGATCCTCGGGCAAAGTCGAGGATCTGTTTCCTCTGAAAAAGAATCGGATGCTTCGGTAGGCAACGACCAATGAAATTCAGCTGCTTCGTGAAATTTGGGGGAAAAGATCGGACGAAAGCGTCGAAGAAAATCGAGAAACTTTAGCAACGTTGGCGACGCGATGTTTAGAAAGTTCTATAGTTTTATTTTTCAGAAACAGCTCGTTTCTTTTGTACATCTAAAAAAAATGTCAAGAAACTTCTTTATTTTTAACTGTCTACAGTTACGAAAACTGTTTACAATAAGCTTGTTTAACGCTGAAATAGGACTTTCTCTTGCTCTGTCTACACGTACAAAACATTCAGAATGTGTTACGTCACGTACAACCCATTAATCAACGCGAATGCACGCTCTAATTATTGCCCTTATATTAACCAGCTTCTTCTATCAATCGCTTTTTCCGAAGCCTGGTGACGTACGAGAAAAACCCATAGCTCGAACAACAAAAGGTGAATAATCGCCGAAGGGAAAAAGGACATCATATTGAGACCACTCAACCATTGTTCTCGAAACAAGCCAGAATTCATCACGCGTACTTATCTTCCTATCAGTCTGTATCCCGGTCGCAAAAAAGTGACAGTCAAGAGGAAGATTACATTTTACAGCCATTGTTATCGATAATAGTCAGATCGATATACTATATTAAATCAAAACGTAAAATACATTGCTCAAAACAATCACAGGATCGTTTTCCGCGTTACTGTAATTTTTATATTGAATATTATGTTTTAATATTTTGTATTTGTTATATTTTTGATGCTTATTTTAAAGATAATTTTCATTAGAGTACTATGTAAGTAATATCTCAATTTATCACCGTATATTTTATTAACGATTGTCTCAATTTTTATTTGTATTATTAGCATTATGTGAATAACATCAATCTGACTTCAATTGCATTAGCAATTTAGAAACGATATATTATTTGAACATTCACGAAAGTAAATAATAATTTTAAAGTAGATATTTCACGTATCTTTTTATTTTTCGTCCAAATTTTGAAAATTTTCAACATTTTCTCCTCTTACGAACACGCATATATTGCCGAAGGTTGTTTATTCGGGAAATGATCCTCATGGTCCGAAATTCGATTCCGTGGCATCCGCCATCTTCGAGAGCCTTGGTTTGGTGCGATGGATAAACCAAAAGTTGGATGCACCAGATCCAGAAATTTCTGATGCTTCGCCCGCAATGTTTCCGGGCCAAACCGATTCGGTGGCGATTCAATTCTGCGGAAAGAAAGTTCGAATGGCACGGTCGCCGCATCGCCTGTGTCGTTGGTTAGATGGCATCGTGGGGAGAGAGAAAGAGAGTGAGATAGAACGAGAAAGACAGATGAGCAGGAAGAGAGGGTTGACGACAGGAGAACTCCGTGGAGGGGTCGAAGTTTCGCGAGAGTAGAAAGTTCGATGATCGTGGCTCGAGAACTACCGTAAGATCGTCGAGAGCTTGGGCCTATTCCCGACAATTTGATTCCGGAAGAGACACTTCTCTCCGTTGAGTACTCTGGTGTCGGGGTGATTGCACCGCAACGCCCCGAGAATCTGACGTCGATGCCTGGCGACTATTTAATGTCGAAAATTGATCGGATATGCTAGAAGCCGAGTAGAGATCTCTGAAGGAGCAGATCGCTCTCTCCTTGCGCCCAGTCCGATAATATTCGGCCTCCATCTCAGGATATCGCGCGAAAAATCTACAGTAATTCGATTTCATCGTAGCCAGCGATTTTATTGTAAGATTTAATTAAATTTGCTCTAACTCTAACGACCTTGTGTCCTTGATGGATGCTGCTAACGATCGCTCGATCTTAATTAGAATCTTGGGCAAACGCGTTACGCTCTTCGTCTTTACACGATTTATCCATATCGCGTATATTTTATAGTAATTCCGACACACTCAAACATTCGTTCGAATGCCTTCAGTACTTAACAGTAATTAATCTGTACGAGTAACCTGATAACATTTTACCCTTAATGGGATTTCATCATGCTCGAAAATTGAAAGAACGAGAAATGATGGAGGAAAGAGATAAATACAAAGGCGGAATTAATCAGGATCCTTATTCGAAGGGGAGCTTGAAAGTATTCCTTGATAGTTTCCAAAGTCACGATAAACAGCGATGTCGCCATGCGCGCGGAAAATTTCAGAGGAAAATTGTGTTGCGACAAAGTCCACGATCTGGTAACAGGCTGACCCGGAGGACACTCCAGTAACTCCTGTAGAGTTTCGGCGGATCGAAGAAGTTCGGAGGTCCTTTGGAAGTTGCCCCCAGTCCTGAGAATACGACCACTTGCTGCTCCAGTCTGGCTTTTCTGGCTGAGAACTTTTGCTTTCCTGCCAACGGCATTACCTTATCTTCTGTCCACTGTCCTCCATTTATCTCTCTTTCTTTGGTCGCTAACTCGCTGGACCCCAATCTTAATTAGGCAATTAACACGCCGGAAACAGCAGACTTGTGCATATCGTTCGAAAAAATTTGATAAGGAGACAAGATAAAAAATAATTAATCGCAATAGGTATAACTGATCGAAAACTCAATTTTGAAAGCGATTTGTATTTTTATATATATATGTATAGTTTATTCCTTCCGGAAGAAATGAAACAGGACGATAGTATCGAGATCGATGTTACGTTACGCTAATGGTCAATTTCCTCCGATTTGCCTGCGGTGTTGTGTTTGATTAGAAAATTCCTGTAGTCGATTAACTGGCTCGTCTGTAGCAGCCTCATTAATAGTTAAAGCGATTGGACCTCAGGCGCAGACATCAAACGGAGCTTGAATTCTGCTTCCTTGTAACAGATTCGTTGAGCGGTTCGCGTACTTGCTGATGAACTTCGACCGAAATCCTTGATTTTGAAGTACATGTATATATATATATATATACATACACCTTAAATCAACTAGTCGAACTAACTGTCTACCGCAGAGTATCTTTGATCTCGAAAAGGTGAACGTAAGATTTGATATCTTCGTCGATATATATATATGGAAACTGTAGATGAACAAAAAAAAAAAAAAAAAAAAGAAAGAAAATCTACAGTAAAATTCTATATCAAAGGAAGAAAATAACGTCGGATTTATTACAATTAGAATTTTTTGTCACAGTAGTATTTCTGGTCTCAGCATCGTTTATTTAATCACGAGCTACTCGTTTTCTCTTGATATTTATGTTGAACTTTCAGCGATATTTTCAGGAAACGATATGCGTTAACGAACACGAAACACGATATTCTGGGATATTCTGGGATCTTCTAACGCATTTCATAAAAATTTGATTAATACGTATTTCTTCTATTAATTAGAGATTGTACGTGTCTCAAATTTAAATTATTATAGCTCTCTATTTCATTCACGCTCTATTCTTCAATAGAAAAGACATGTAAGAATAGAAAATTTGAAGAAAGGGAATAATAATTTGCGAGATCGTGAACAACACTCAAAAGAATATATCGTTAGAATGGCCGAGACAAGAATCTCCGTGAGTCATCGAGAAATCGATCGTTGGTTCATTACCACATGGAACGAGAACGTCTCGCATCTTCAGCGGCCTTTCGTAATTTCACTGGAAACTTTTCGACGGTATCCGCACTAAATACATTTAGAGAAAGCTCAATCACGCTAATTGAGGACTTCTTTCTCTTCTTTGGATGTCCTGCACTCTCAAAACCGGCCAAAGATCCTCTGCCTGTTAAGTGTCAAATTGTTAGCGTTGATTGGCGAGGATGAGACGCGGAAAAGCTGTCAAAGCGACAGGAGCGAGTGAAAATTAAAACTTCGTTAGAGAATGTCGATTAAGTACAGGATACCGGCGGAGCTGACATTACGAAATAGAACAGAGTACCTTTATGTTAACGAGGGATAATTAAAGCTGCGATCGAATAAACGACCCGACATGATTAATCGTTCTAATTAAGACAATGATAAATCGATCTTAATGACATTTTCTTAGCGTACGACCCTTCTCTTTTCGTGTTTATAGACGTTGTGCGTTTATTGTTAAAACCGTTACCCGATAAAAACGTCTCCTGATGCCACAAAGCGATGTTTAATATCGTAATGATCTATTTTTACATTTCTCGTTATCATCTTCTTAAATCCACTTTAATCGTGAATTTTGTATAAATTACTATCTTTTTCGATTTTCCTCATCTTTGCTAATATTCATACTTTTCTACAATAATCTCGTTTATCGTGGGAATTTCAACTTAACTCTACCATTCTTATAGGTTTCGAAAGTTGGAGAACTTCCGGGGCCATCGAAAGTTCCAAGGCTGAAAGAACTCGCAGACTTTCAAGGTTTCAAAGGGTGCTCGTCTCGTCTGAAATTTCTCGTCGAGTAAGTACGAAATACTTATATGTACGGCGCTTTAAAAATATTTAATATCTTACGAACTTCACCCTCACAGTTTTCTAGTTCTACGTCAATTGAGATTTTAATACTAGCCTTGTCACAATCACGCAAGAAAATTTATTAATACTAATAGTCTGTAACTTCTGACTTGTGCAATCTTATCAGTAATGTTAGTTCAATTTTGTTGACGGGACTATAAATGTATGCATTTATATAAATGTTTGTAGTTTACCGATCGATTTTCATAAATCAAATTTGATTTTATATATTAATCTATATATATATAGATTTTAAATATTCTAAATATATAAATATAGATAAAATACTCGAACGTGCCAGCATATATATATATATGTCGGAGATGAAAGGACACCGGGTCCCCCCCGTTGGAATTATTTGGAAAAGCCTCAATACTGTAGCATTTACGAAATAACCCAGACACAGTCATTCGAAACTTGAGACAATGAGTTTAGGCTCGAGGCGACAACCGGTCGCCGAGCGTAGCCACGGTCACGGGATGAACGTTTCACCTAACAGAGATATAAAGTAACATAGCTTTCCTTTAAAGAATTGGCAGTACAGACACTTGACAATAATACATTCCAACAGCCCCGCAGCTCGCCACACACAGACCCCATTCTTTGGGCCAGATGATCGCCAGATGCCGATGCATCGTTTACAGTTTATGTTCAGATAACCTGAGGAACCGTTACAAATCTTAGGACTTAGTTAACTAAAGTCCTTCAGATTGACAAACAGTCTTTGTTCCATCAGCCTGTAAATCTGTCACCTATTACGGGAAGTTACGGGAAAGCCTGATTTGGTCACGTACGACGTTACCTGCTAGGAACTCTCTCTCTAGGGCGGCTAGCATCCTTTTCTAACCGCCAACATAGAAATTGACCAATTAACAGCAGCGCCTATTTCCCTCACCCTCCGAGTGGAGACTTTCTTTGACGAATCCGATGATCTCGTGCCCTTAGGCACACCCCATCATAGTTTTCCTCTGCAGCGTCGTCGCGACGGAAAGTCATTCCTTTCTGGCAATCTGATTAGCTAAGAGTCAATCAAGCGATCCTTGTATTACGAGTAGTAAGCCGATTCCGACTTAGACTTTGAAGCAAAGTATATTCGTTATCCTGTTGACCGTGGATTCGCTATATCGAACCTAGGGCCATTGTCATTAGCGTCCAGCTACCGCGTCCGATTGTCAATCTTGTATCAGCCATACTTGTGTAATAAATATCTGTGCGACAACCATGAACAACATTGGTGAAGATTCATTATACGCCCCTAACGTCAACCCGACATCAGAAGTGGGATCACCACCGTCTACAATTACCGAGCAGCTTCTGGCCATCGTGAGTCAATTGAAAGAGCAAGAGGCGGGTGCGGAACCTAAGGAAGTATCACCACCGTTCTTCATCACCTGAGTCTGCGCGACGAACGTGTCGAGAAACTAGCGCTTACAAGCGACATCAAGACTCTAGACCAATTTTTGACGGAAATGAATGCTTTCCACTACGCGAAGAAGAGGCTGGCGCCTTCGTCAGGAAATCCATCAACGGGCCCCGAAGTTAAACGGCAGAAGCTACCTGACCCCCGGATCAAGTGTCGTCACTGTGGTATTCCCGGGCATAAGATAGCGGAGTGTCGTACGAGAATGAGAACCGAGAGACAGGAGAAAAGCCGACCGGCTGGATCGTCCAAGGTGTCATGCTTCAAGTGTCGCGGAGAGGGCCACATCGCACCCAACTGCCCGCTGCTGCAGAAAACAAATCGCAATCCTGATAACGAACGTCGAGTCAACTCCTGCGTGGTGGAGTCTTCAACTGGTAAATTAAGCCATCTGGGTGAGTCGTTCTCGTTTTATTTCGATTCTGGAGCCGAATGTTCGCTAATCAAAGAGTCCGTAGCCTCGAAATTTTCCGGCAAAAGAACGACCGACGTAGTAGTAATGCGAGGGATAGGAAATCACCGTATTAATTGCACGTCTCAAATTGCATCCATAGTACGTATTAATGGTTTTGCGTTGGAGATAATTTTTCACATCCTTGCCGACGGCTATCTAAATTACGACATCATGATAGGCCGCGAAATTTTGAGCCAAGGTTTTAACGTAAATATTACCCAAAATAGCCTCAGTATTTGCAGGGCAAAAGCTGCCAATGTTTACAATATAACCGCCGAAAGTAAAATCGATATTAATGGGGTCGACACCGAGGTGCTCGGTAAAGATAAAGACCGATTGATCTCCATCCTCGGAGAATTTAAAAGTTCGTTTATTACGGGTTTCCCGCGTGCACGTGTAAATACGGGACAGTTAGGGATACGTTTGATTGATCCTAATATCACCGTACAAAGAAGCCCCCACAGGCTTAGCGAGGCAGAGCGAAGCATAGTACGCGAACGAATAATCGAATTAATTAAGGCAGAAATCATAAGGCCTAGTAACTCACCGTTCGCGAGCCCTATGTTACTCGTAAAGAAGGACGGCTCGGATAGGTTGTGCGTAGATTTTCGAGAGCTAAATAAAAATACGGTCGCGGACTGATATCCTCTACCTCTTATCGCGGATCAAATCGCGAGATTGCAAAGGGCAAAGTACTTCATTAGCCTCGACATGGCCAGCGGGTTCCATCAAATCCCCATTCATCCCAATTCGACAGAATATACAGCGTTTGTCACCCCCGACGGGCAATACGAGTATACGACGATGCCGTTTGGATTGAAAAACGCACCGTCCGTTTTCCAGAGGGCTATTCTCAATGCCTTGGGCGGCCTCGCTCACTCGTACGTCGTTGTCTACCTGGATGACGTCCTAATCATCGCTGAATCGGTAGACCAGGCTCTAGAAAGATTACGCATCGTACTAGGTACCCTCGTAAACGCCGGGTTCTCCTTCAATTTTTCGAAGTGTTCCTTTCTCAAGACGTCTGTACTTTATCTCGGGTACGTAGTTCATAACGGAGAAGTTCGCCCAAATCCGGGTAAAATACGAGCCTTGAGTTCTCTACCGGCACCAACGACCGTCGCTCAACTTAGGCAGTTCATAGGTTTAGCCTCCTATTTCCGAAAATTCGTCCCTAAATTTTCACAGGTAATGAAACCGTTGTACGCACTTACCTCCGGTATTAAAAACCTAACTTGGACAGATAGACACGAAACCATAAGGCAAAAAAAAAAAAATAATTTCCATCCTGACCAACGAGCCGGTGTTAATGATATTTGACCCGAATTACCCGATAGAATTACGTACTGACGCTAGTTCGGACGGATACGGCGCTATTTTAATGCACAAAATCGACGGCAGAAACCGAGTAATAGAATATTACAGTAAGAGAACGAGCCCCGCGGAATCCAGGTATCATTCATATGAACTAGAGACCCTGGCAGTTGTAAACGCCGTTAAACATTTTCGCCACTATCTGCACGGACGGGAATTTCTCGTTGTCACTGATTGTAATTCGTTAAAAGCAGCTCGTAATAAAGTAAGTCTAAGTGACAGGGTTCATAGGTGGTGGGCTTACTTGCAAACTTTCACTTTCGACATTATGTACCGAGAAGGCAAACGAATGGCCCACGTAGATTTCTTCTCGCGTAATCCTGTAGACACCGACCGCGCCCCCACCAACAAGATCGAAGAAAAGAAAATTAATCTGGCCGAAATCTCGGAAGATTGGCTACTAGCGGAACAACGTCGCGACCCTCAAATTTCTGAAATCGTCAACAAACTGCGAAACGACGAGCTCGCGGAAGACATTGCGAGTACGTATGAGTTACGATCCGGTACCCTTTACCGTAAAATACAAAGGAGAGGCAAGACCCTCTGCCTGCCCATCGTACCAAGAGGGTTTAGGTGGTCCGTCATTAACCACATACACCAGTCAATTATGCACTTAGGTTGGGATAAAACGCTCGAGAAACTGTACGAGTATTACTGGTTCGAAGGGATGGCGAAATATGTTCGCAAATTCGTAGAGAACTGTCATGCTTGTCAGATTTCTAAGGCGAATTCAGGCAAAGTGCAAGTTGAATTACATCTCATACCTAAGACCAGCATACCTTGGCATACCATTCACGTAGACATAACGGGAAAGCTGAGCGGCAAGAACGACTCGAAAGAATACGTCATTGTCCTGATCGATGCCTTTACCAAATTTGTATACCTACACCACACTCGTAAAATAGACTCCCTTAGCACCGTTAAGGCACTTAAGTCCGCCATATTTCTATTCGGCAGTCCCTCTTGGATAATAGCAGATCAAGGGCGATGTTTTACCGGCAAAGAATTTCAAGATTTTTGTAAGGATAGACAAATTAAACTCCACCTAATAGCAACCGGTGCTAGTAGAGCGAATGGACAAGTAGAGCGTACTATGGGTACATTAAAGAATATGTTTACAACAGTAGAAACGACCGGGCGATCATGGCAAGACGCGATCGGCGAAATACAGTTAGCTTTAAATTGCACCACTCATCGTGTGACTAAATCGAGTCCGCTAGAATTATTAATTGGTAAAACAGCGAGACCCTACGGGTTACTACTATCTGAAAATACCGAAGAAAAGGAAATAGATATCTGCAACGTAAGACAACAGGCCATACGAAATATGGAAGATAGCGCTAAGTATGATAAGGAAAGATTCGATAAAACGAAAGCCAAAGTAGTTAAATTCAATCTCGGTGACTTTGTATTAAAGAAAAACGAGGAAAGGAACCAAACGAAACTAGATCCGAAATTTAGCGGTCCATTTGTGATAGCGGAAATTTTGGAAGGAGATAGGTACATTTTAAAAACACTAGACGGCAAACGGTCATATAAATACAGCCATGATAGGTTAAAGAAAATGCCAGATAGTCGCGTTCCTATTGAGTTGGACGTCTGCGGTGATGACGAGAACAGTGACCATGACGATTCGAGTACCTCGGTCCCAGAGGATCATGCTGACCACAGCACTTAGCAGAAAGAGTTTGCATATGCCAGTGTGGCGATATGGCAAAGGACAATGTCTTCATACATGTCCAGTGCGGTAATCAGGTGTCGGATCGAACATAGTGGCTCACATACGCCTTACGGGGGGCATACGGCCCAAACAAAGTAAGTGCGGGATCAACACACCGTTACCGAATTCGATTCAAGTATCATGGAAATAACATCTAACGTAGTGTTCTAACAAACGCCCAGTGTGGCGATATGGCAAAGGACAATGTCTTCATACATGTCCAGTGCGGTAATCAGGTGTCGGATCGAACATAGTGGCACACACATGCTTACGGGGGGCATACGGCCCAAACAAAGTAAGTGTGGGATCAACACACCGTTACCGAATTCAATTCAAGTATCGTTAACACTACGGAGATAACATCTAACATAGTGTTTGAACAAAAGCTCAGTGTGGTATCATGATCCAGAGAACTGAGGGTCGTCCAGGTGCGAGATCGAGAATGGTCCATCATGTCATTACGCCCAGACTGATGATTCACAAAATGCGACTAGCACTTTGAATATCAATCGTAACGTTACGGATTTCCACTCTTTTTTAACTCTTTCTTTATCAAACGTCCGACCAGAATTTTTGCTGTCAAACTGGACCCTTGACCTATTTTGACACTTAACTAAATTGTAAGTAACGACAGTTATATCGAATCTAACATTGGAGAAACCCAATATTCTAGATACACCCGAGGACGTGTGATAGTCAGGATGGCCGTGTCGGAGATGAAAGGACACCGGGTCCCCCCCGTTGGAATTATTTGGAAAAGCCTCAATACTGTAGCATTTACGAAATAACCCAGACACAGTCATTCGAAACTTGAGACAATGAGTTTAGGCTCGAGGCGACAACCGGTCGCCGAGCGTAGCCACGGTCACGGGATGAACGTTTCACCTAACAGAGATATAAAGTAACATAGCTTTCCTTTAAAGAATTGGCAGTACAGACACTTGACAATAATACATTCCAACAGCCCCGCAGCTCGCCACACACAGACCCCATTCTTTGGGCCAGATGATCGCCAGATGCCGATGCATCGTTTACAGTTTATGTTCAGATAACCTGAGGAACCGTTACAAATCTTAGGACTTAGTTAACTAAAGTCCTTCAGATTGACAAACAGTCTTTGTTCCATCAGCCTGTAAATCTGTCACCTATTGCGGGAAGTTACGGGAAAGCCTGATTTGGTCACGTACGACGTTGCCTGCTAGGAACTCTCTCTCTAGGGCGGCTAGCATCCTTTTCTAACCGCCAACATAGAAATTGACCAATTAACAGCAGCGCCTATTTCCCTCACCCTCCGAGTGGAGGCTTTCTTTGACGAATCCGATGATCTCGTGCCCTTAGGCACACCCCATCATAGTTTTCCTCTGCAGCGTCGTCGCGACGGAAAGTCATTCCTTTCTGGCAATCTGATTAGCTAAGAGTCAATCAAGCGATCCTTGTATTACGAGTAGTAAGCCGATTCCGACTTAGACTTTGAAGCAAAGTATATTCGTTATCCTGTTGACCGTGGATTCGCTATATCGAACCTAGGGCCATTGTCATTAGCGTCCAGCTACCGCGTCCGATTGTCAATCTTGTATCAGCCATACTTGTGTAATAAATATATATATATATATATATATATATATATATATATATATATGTTGGGTTGGCGTTAGGGGCGTATAATGAATCTTCACCAATGTTGTTCATGGTTGTCGCACAGATATTTATATATATATATATGTTGGGTTGGCGTTAGGGGCGTATAATGAGTCTTCGCTGGGGTTGTTCATTGTTATTGCACAAACGTTTATTACACAGGTATAGTTGGTACAAGATTGATAAGCGGCCGCGGTAACTAGACGCTAATGACAATGACCCTAGATTCGATATGACGAATCCACGGTCCACGGGATAACGAATATACTTTGCTTTGAAGTCTAAATCGAACTCGACTTACTCCTCGTGATACAAGGATGGCTTGATTAGCTTTTTGCTAAGACGTAGATTATTCACCGATCATACAAACACACTAGGTAAATGGCTAATGAGACTGCAAGAAAGGGAATGATTTTCCGTCACGACGACGCTGTACAGGAAAACTATGATGGGATGTGCCTAAGGGCATGAGATCATCGGATTCGTCAAAGAAAGCCTCCGCACGGAGGGTAGAGGAAATAGACGTTGCTGTTAATTGGTTAATTTCTATGTTGGTGGTTAGAAAAGGATGCTAGCCGCCCTTGAGAGAGAGAGTTCCTAACGAGAAGCATCGTACCTGAGGAAATCAGATCTCCCATATCTTCCCACAACAGGTGACACAATAGGGCTGATAGAATAAAGACTGTTTGTCAATCTGAATGACTTTAGTTAACTAAGTCCTAAGATTTGTAGCGGTTGCTCAGGCTATCTGAACATAAACTGTGAATGATGCATCGGCATCTGGTGATCATCTTACCCAAAGAATGGGGTCTATGTGTGGCGAGCCACGGGGCCGTTGGAATGTTTTATTGTCAAGTGTCGGTACTGCCAATTCTTTAAAGGAAAGCTATATAACATCATATCTCTGTTAGGTGGAACGTTCATCCCGTGAACGTGGCTACGCTCGGTGACCAGTTGTCGCCTCGAGCCTAAGCTCATTGTCTCAAGTTTTGAATGATTGTGTTTGGGTTATGTCGTAAATGCTACGGTATTGAGGTTTTCCTAGTAACTGGTGTCCTTTCATCTCCGACATCTATATATATATGAAAGTATTCGAACACGCGATTATATATGAATATATATATTCAAGCTCGCACGTTCGAATATTTTTTCTGCCTGATTAACTTTCCAAAAATAACGATACGAGGGAGAGATTAAGAAAGAAAAAGGAAATCGTTGTTGGATATCCTATAAATCTATCTCATTGATTTTTCCAAATTGAAACAAATGATCCCGTAATTACGTTTCGTGTTCAACCTTCCAAGCGTGATGTAGCAACGGTCACTCCCAAGGTGCAGTGGCCAATACTGCAATACTGCACAAAGTCATTTCATCATATTTGGTATAAAATCTGAAACAATCTTTCAAAAACTTCATTTCATTCATAAAACAAAACATGCAGTCTATAATATTTAAATTGAACGTCGAAATAAATGGAATTTTAGGAAGGAAAATAGAACTTTACGAGTCCACTTTACACGCACATTGTGTTTAATAATCGTTTCGTGAAAAAAAGAATTATCTCTTACAATCGAACGAAACTTCCTATCGCAGGAGAATTGTGTGTGACGTAATCGACGTAATAGGATTTCTGAAACTATTTTGAAACTGTAAAATACGCGGTCCATGGAAAATCGGCTTTTACACGCGAATTAAACCGCAGATTCTATTAGGGCACGCAGAATTTTGCTGTGGATTTGTCGAAGTTCCTCCACCAGTCCGTTTTACTACCAAGCTGGCGCTCGCCCGGGAGCGACGTACAGACTTGCTTGCTTTATCTGCTCTTTCACTTCGGCGACGACTATCGAGAAAAAGCAAAACGTTTTAACAGTCTGAAGACACTCGACTTTCTGTCGATACGAGTCGTTTAACCGACGAAGAGTGGTCACAGTGAAATGTCAATTTTGCATAGCCGCCAAGTGTGTGCTTTGCGAAGTGATAAATCGTGTATAAAAGTTACCAAAATTAAGGAGCACATTCAAGCAATGAAACGAACAACAGAGCTTAGTATAGTGGCTCATGAAAGTATTTGAATATTTGCAGAAAGTTTTTAGTGCAACATACTGTGCAAAATATATATTATGAAATTTCTTAAAAATTAATTTTCATAATTTGAACAGATATAAAGTCCCTGTCGTGAAATGGAGTTTGTTCGGAAAGATTAGTGGGTAAATTACTTTATTACCCGTGTTAATCGGATTTAACGGAGACGTCGAATCGAACTTGTTGTTGTAGGTAGTAAATAAAGTCAGGTAATGAAAGATCATTAGAAATGCGATGTATGCGTTTCAAACTCGTGAAAAGTTGCGCGTCATTGTTCAAAGAAATAAAGATGCGAAAAATAGGTTATAGAAAGAAACATAATGAGTTTACAGAAAACAATTTCGATTGATTGTGCTTTAATAAAAATTATAAAATTCTGGTATTAGAAGGATGTAGGTAGAGCTGCGGAGTCTAAAATTGAAAATGCACCTTAAAACTGCTGGCGCCTACATTATCTCAGCAGTATTTTTTTAAATTAACGTAAAACGATGATTTTTTGTTAAATCAAAGGTATCGTAATCAATTGTATAAAAAATTACATTCAAGCCCAAAATTTTCAATTTTTTGATTTCATATTTTGTACATTATCGTGATCCGAATCTGTTTCTAAATTGTAGCAAATTACTCTTCGTCTTCTATTTTAAAGTTACATGCTGAGGTTGGAGATTCTAGAAAATTATAAGGATATGGATCGGTATGTTAAGAAAAGCATCTAATAATTGTATATTTATTTTAACGAGAAGCAACACTCATTATCTGACACTGGCGTATCAAAAACAAAAACTATATATTCTGTCTGTATACTGTTATAAAATGTTGCGAGGACAAGAAAAGTGTGAAGCAAGACAAATGAAAAAGATCATTTAGTTCAAACGGTGAGCGAATGAGAGTAGTCTCACGATAACTCGACATATAAGATGACATCCACCCTCTATATAAGAGCGATCCGAGTTCCGGCAAATCCAGAGCATCGTCTCACTTCGAGAAGTGACTACGCAAATCAGCATAGCGAAACACTGACATTCGAAATTTTTGACGAGACTTTCGAAAGATGGAAATCTTGCAACGTACGAACGATCGGTTCCGAGAAAGGATTTGTGTCGGGGTGGTGCGAGTCGAAACACTTACTACCATCTGAAACGCTCAATTGGGAGATACTCGTGCAACCCAGAGCGTACTGGCCGAAGACCAAAAGTTTGAGACCAGACATGCTCATCGCCGTGCTAGCAAATTTTGATGATACTAACTTTTGGGACACAGCTATTCTTTTGCAACAAAAGTTCGGTTCGATTCGGTTGTTGCCACGAAAATTTGCGAGGATGGCATCATGGGCCAGGAAAATCCGGCTGCCAGGCGTGCGCGACCAAGCGAACCAAGCGCTGAGACACCGTGTGGCCCAACTTACTATGTTGAGACGGTCAGGATGCCTGGTGAACATTGACCCTTTCTTAGAAGAAGCAATGACCGCAAGGTTGCTATTGGACCGGGAGCCGGGAGAATCCCCGAGAGACATGGGAGCACACTAGTTGGAGTTGGGTTACGTCGATCCTGAATAATCGCTACTCTTGCGAGACTCTTTTTTTGTTTGTTATATGTATTATTTTATGTATATATTTGTATTCTTGTATATATATTAATAGTATTACTGAATAAAAATTAATACAAATTTCTTTCCCATTCATACAAGTCTTATAATATTAAATTTCAGATATCTTTTAAATTAATCATTTTTCGAATCACGTACCTGTATACTCTTCTGTAGGGAATAAAAAACTGCATCGACTGACGTCCAAAAAATATATTGTACTATTTAGAAAAACAAAGACCACTCTGAAGTCTCGGAGGTACATCCACCTAGATAAGATCTGCGACCATCGCCAGATGTCTCTCTCAAAATAGGACAAGTTCTATTTGAAACACTTTTCAAAAATGTATAGTTTAGATTTGTGATCGATTAAAATGAGATATCCAATGTATATATAACCTATGTATATCTAGAAAAAAGATCATCATTACATTAATTAATTTACGAATTAAATAATGAATACTAAGTTATAAATCTGATAGTCTATATAAAAATTACAAGATATTTATTGCATATACAGTAGCGGACAAAAGTTTAAGACGATGATTTGTAAACCGGATTACAAACATCTTATACGCATATTGTTCTTCTATTCGGTTTGTCTCTTTGGAATAACGTAGCTGTATGTTTGACCTTCGTAACCTCAGACAGTCAGTTGTTAAATACAAACAATGTAGGAGTTACAACAGTTAGTTACCGCCTAGCACTTGGAAACAGTGGACATTAGTTTAAGACGATCTGTGTAAAACGTGAGTACGAGTACAGTTTTTGAACATTTTGATTCTGGAATGTCAAAATCATTGTTTAGTGTACCTTTTATTGCTTAAAATTCATTTAGGTAGGAACAGACTATGGGTAAATCAAAGAATTTACTTGAAAACGAAAGGGAACAAATCGTAAGGCTGCGAAAGCAAAGTAAAACCTTCACCGAAATAGCAAATATAGTGAACAGGTCAGAAACAGCTTGTAAACAAGCTTGGTATAAATGTTTAAAGACAGGCATGTATTGCGATCAACCGAAAAACGGAAGACCACGGAAAACAACACCGAAAATGGATCGCCGGATTCATCGATTGAGCGAAAAGGATCGTTTTCGTAGTGCAAATAATATTGCTGCGGAGATAAACTATGAAAACGATACACAAATTAGTGCTAGAACTGTTAGGAGAAGATTAGAAGACTTTAACTTAAGAGGACGAAAACCCCAAAAGAAACCACTGCTGAGTTCTAGGAATCGAAAAAGACGACTTGCATTTGCTAAAGCTCATAAGCATTGGACAAGTGAAGATTGGCAAAAGGTATTGTTTTCTGACGAATCGAAATTCAATCGCGTCTGTTCTGACGGGATACGGTACGTTAGACGTCGAATTGGCGAAAGTTTGAAAACACAGTGCGTTTTAAAAACTCTTAAACATGGTGGTGGCAACGTTATGGTGTGGGCGTGTTTTTCTCGAAGCGGCCCTGGTCCGATATGTCGTATCAATGGAATTATGGACCGTTTTCAATACAAGGACATACTCAAGAACACAATGTTACCTTTTGCACGCAACAATATGAGTGATGATTTTATTTTTCAAAATGATAATGATCCGAAGCACACGGCTCGGGTTGTGAAACAGTTTTTTCAAGAAGAAAATATCACCGTGCTGCCGTGGCCGTCGCAATCACCAGACATTAACCCAATCGAGAATTTGTGAAGCATCATAAAAAAGACAGTACAAGGTTATAAACCGAAAAATTTAAATGAACTTTACTCTACGATTGAAACAGCCTGGAATAATATTACGGTAGATTAATATAAAAAATTAATAGATTCTATGCCAAGAAGATGTACCGAAGGGATAAGAAATAACGGATATTGAACAAAATATTGAATTTAAACAAAAATTGTGTATATTTTTTAACCAAAAATTAATATTTTTTGTATAGTCTTAAACTTTTGACCGACGAAATATTATACAGATTTCGTTCCTTTTTTATAACTTAGCTATTGAGCAAAATATCAAAATGAAATTTTTTTTCTAAGTGTACAAACAAATGTACAATTAGTTAATACCAAAAGTAGAACACCGTATTTATATTTTTTATGGAAAGTAAATCAATTATTTATTTCTTCCATTTCGTCTTAAACTTTTGTCCGCTACTGTATTTTGCAAAATCACTGAGGTATTTCGATATTCAATTGTTTAATATATCAGTAAGCCATAATATTTAGTGAGATCGTTTTTAACTTTAATTATATGTTCATGATCATTATTCTGTAATAATTTTTTACTACGTGTATATTTGAAAGGAATGTTTTATATCTTCTATATAAATTCTCAGGTTGCTTTAAAATTTCAATAATGTAATTGAATATAATCGCAGGCGTACCTCATCACAGTACCAATGAAACTGTGGAATGTTTCGTATAACGCACATAATATAATCATAAAAATTGTCTG
Source organism: Bombus pascuorum (assembly GCF_905332965.1). Classification (NCBI taxonomy): domain Eukaryota; kingdom Metazoa; phylum Arthropoda; class Insecta; order Hymenoptera; family Apidae; genus Bombus; species Bombus pascuorum. The sequence goes on along the minus strand of NC_083496.1, from coordinate 10,955,250 downwards.
TGATGAGTATTCGAATATTTCTGTGAATTACTGTCGTAGTTCTTTCTATAGGAGGGACGATATTCGATGCGGAATTAAACGTGGGAGATAAAAAGGTTCGTTTTTCTACAACTGGGAGTTCGTTATTATGTAATTTGTTGCAAACGACTGCCTCATGAATTTGCAGCTTTACTAAATTACAACGAGATAATTGCTTCTTTTTGTCGAGGAAACTTTCGAAAAATATTTTGCAATTAGAGTTGAAAACGAAGCAATTATGCAAAAGGTTACAGACTGAAATGAATGACATTTAATAACACTAGTTGGAAACTTGTTTGATGAACATTTCCGTTTGCTTGACGGAACACGAAAATAAGGTGCAGAAATGTACGTGAATTTCACGGTATTGTACACGGGTGTATTCAACGGATACAATCGAGTGTTTTGATCGAGAATATGATCTACGCCGTTGGAAAATATTCCGAATATCTTTCATTTCAAGAATTTATGGTCTATACGTGGCCATCTATGTATGTACGCATATGAAACCTCAATAAGTAAATTCACTTTATTGCCTTATTTGCACCTATCAAAAAGGAAACATATATCAACATGATTTTCACAAGCAAGATAATAACCATGTTAATGATTATGATATTAGATTGATCGGAATATTGCTTGTATGCTTACAACCTCATTTGAAAATTTTTACATATCACAGTTAGTTGAAATGTACTCTATCTGCTCAAAATTTTTTACAGTCTGCTCGTTTCATACAAAGCTAATAAATTCTACTTCTAATTAATAATTCATCATCAATTTGTACAAATTTTAATCAAATTTAAACAACGTTATCATAAATGCACTAAAGCGTACAGATTACTATGAACGTTTAAGCGTGTATATATATATATATATATATATATATATATATATATATATATATATATATATCTTAATTGTCAAAATATGAATTATTGAAAGGAGATTGTGAAAAGAAGAAAATATTGCTGGAGAAATTTTCTCATTGAAAATTAGATCAATAAATTGTTCTATAATAAATGATATCTTAGCTCATTGTATTATGTGCTACAGATGATTTAAGAAGAGCTTCATTCGGATAGATTGGTACCTTATTTATATTTTTGTAGAACTTTTTAATAGAAACAATGTTCGATATTCTGAATTTAGTTGTTTGAATGTTTTATCAATCAAAAGAAAGAATTCTGCAGTGACGAAATAAATTAATTGCCATGTAGAAAGTTGCCACATAGCGATGTTATATTGAAGTTTAATTGATTTCTTCCCCAAAAAAAAGAACTCGATGAAATAACAGAACCTTCTATTAATCCAATTATCATTACATTCTATACAAATTTCTTCTATTTCTAAGTTATCCTATAGATATTCATTATATCAATATGTCTTCAGAATGCCGTTTATTTTAAAAACAAATTCTTCATGATCGTTATTAAGTTTATAAAAATTCGTATAATCCCTAAATGGAAACCATAATGGGTTAATACGTTCATACAAAATATATAAGCTTTTGACCAAACGTGAAAAAAAAAACAAAACTTTTCTGTATAATCCCCAAATGAAAACTGTGTAATGGTTTAATACGATCACACAGACTGCGTAAACGTTTGACCAGTCGGAAAAAAAATATTTTCGTTCAACGTCTCCGACAGGGGAAAGACAAATATGTATTTTCCGCAAAAAACTTCAAGAACTACCGAAGAAAAAGCTCTCTCTTTTAGTGCCACGTTTGCAAGAAATCCCTGTAGGCGTGTGTCATCGTTACAAGCAGAAGTAACACGTCGACACATCGGGAATCGCCCCAATTGAAAGAAACGCCGCAGTGTGTACAACTTTGGCAGTTGACGGAAAGGTTTGTCGCACCTCCGGACAGAAGAGACACGCTGAGAGCATTCTATTGCGCGAATCCAGTGTCCCAGGCTCTGCTCTCTCCGGTGGATACCGTCTAGGTTATCGCGCTTCATAAATCTTGGCGAGGCGTGGAACCGATGCGAGGCCGGAGTGCCAGAGACTGCATCGCGCAAACTGCGACGCGCGGAATGGCCTGCAAGTTCAGCTGACTCTCTCGACGAACTATCGTCTGGTGACGCGAATAACTTCCTGGATAGGAGAACGCCCCCGCGCGCGCGGTCGACGACTTATCTCCGACTGTAAATCCGCTTCGTTACGGCCATATCGGGTGGTGCGCGGTCGAAGAGATTGCATAAATATCAAGAGGAAAATAGGAAGCCTAGAAGAAGGATGTGTTCGCTGTCAACTGTATAGGTAGGCTCCACGTAATTTGCAGGTACCGGATATATGCGGCTGAGATGTATTATCGGTAACGAGGAGAACGAATCTTTCGTTCACATATATCCATCACGCGACACGGTTCGATCGCAAAATACACGGTGGAAAAAGCTAAGCAGAATTCATACTGTTAAAAGTCATTTAAAAACAAAAGCATGTTCCTTTCTTATAATATATGGAGATTGTAGGGATATCTAGTACATTATGGATAGTATGCTATGAAATTGTTTACAAGCATGAAAAAGGCATTTTTCGCACACATTAATGTTTTATTAAATATAAAATCATTTTAAAATTAACAGTAAAATATTTTCTTTTTTTTTTTAAATATGAAAATTCTATACTAGAAAAAATACGAATAATATATATGGTAATGAATAATAAATTATTTCTTCATTTTTGAAATTTCCTGAACGTTCTTGTGCAAAATTGTATTATGTTTTATATTTATGTTTCTTTTATATTTACATTTTACGTGTATATCTAATTATGTTGGAAACCAAGTAAAAAATTTTACTCCGCATTTTGGGCTTAATACTCCACGGTGCGACGATCCTCCGCGTTAAAATTCCATCCGGATGCAGATGGCGAATATAATCGTACGAGAGAAGAAATAAGGCTAGGCTTTTTTTTATTTCTCCATACGGGGAATGCGTATGTATTCGGTGGAGGCTGCGAGCTGTGAGTTGTAAAAAAACTCGGATGTCGAGTATCATCGATAACGAGATCCACGATGCGCGTGGTTTTCAACATACGCGCTTGTTGCCCCGCAAATATTATGACGATCTCACGTTTGATTCTTCGAAGGTGTTTGATGATACAGCGAATCGAATGATTAAGCGTGGTAAGATCATAAGATAGGAAAATAAGATAAGGTAATTTTAAACGAAAGGTCATAACAAATAATATAGGTCTAGTTTCAGGGTTTAAAAAAGAATGATCCAATATGTGGTTAACGTAGGATTTTTATAAGCCATGTCGTTGCTACCCGACTTTAAATCTGTTCCATTCTCAGTTCCAATTAACTTCTATCCCGCACACATAGTTTCTACAGGATATAAACTTTTACTCACACATTCTTCCTTTCTTTCTATTTTACAATCTCTTTTACTCAATCCAGATAAACTTCCACATTGTCAAGATATATCTGTTCGCCCAGAAACCTTTGGCATCTATAAATTCTTCTTTCACATTTCGATTTATAATCTCAACTAGTCGATGCTTCCTCACATCTCTAAATCTCGAAATTCAGTTTCTAGAGACAAACATTGCACCAAATTTTTATTTCCATAGCGCCGTAAATAACATCTGCGAAAAATGAAATTCGCCAATCGATGTTCAAAATTTTTTGTAATGTACAAAGCCGATTTGCGTATAAATATATTTTTAGTTATCACGATGAAACATAAAATGCAAACTGCATTAAACCAATGCGCTTTACGATTGCTATAGCGTTCAGTTAAAAACGTAAATTCTCGCTTAGAAGCATATAGGCTTTTCATGTTTCCGTGGCGGCACAACATTTATAACTTCCATAAATTGCAGCGTGGGTAATCGTGCGAAGCGGAAGTTGACCAGCTGTTTCACACAGCGATAAAAATTTTACCCTGGTTAAGATCGGTGCCGGCCACGAGAACGGTTTCTACAATGAAATCTCAAAGCGAACGTTTAATTCCGTCTCGTGGAAGATCAATCCGCCCTCTGATCTTTGACGTGGTGTTTGATTTTATATTTTTAAGTCCAGAATTTAACCTCCACATTTAGTACATTTTTTACTTCTTAGTACATTTTAGTTTCGATTAAATATTCTAGAAATTTATATATCACGTTCAGTTAGCAACTCTGATCGGTTTATCGGTGAAAACGAGTAGAGAAAGGACCGTTTAAAACGTTCGATATCTTTTACTTTTTTAATCAAATTAGGAGACGTGAGCGCGCTGTATTATTGAAATTTATTAATTCCTAAGATACTAAATATATAAACGATGTTAATAATTGATGGTGTTTCTCAACTTGGCTCGATTGTAACTCGTGTCCTTTCTGACATAATCTCTATGTACCATATTTTATATTCTTATTCTTTTAGACTTTTTCGTCTTCTCGGTGTAATAAAAAATAGGTACTTTGAGCAAGTACTACACATTCTTAATGACATTATATAAATATATGTATAATATATAAATGGTATTATTGGGTTGGCAACTAAGTGGTAATTGGATGGTAATGACAGAATCCGCAATTACTTAGTTGCCAACCCAATATATAATTGTTGACAATTGTGGATCTTAGTCGCCGAAATAAATGTACAGAAACACTTAGATTACAGTTAGAATTGATATCAAAATAGTTTCAGATTTATTTGATATGTGATTGACAAGATATTCGTCGATACACTTTTGCACGCGTCTCAGCACTCGCTTTGTCTCACCATCTTCTTTATAACACTACCAACGGAACAGTTGCATTCTTCTGTTTTACGAGACGCTGTGCACGCACATACACCCACATACTCATACTCATATATGTGTGTCACTATTACGCGGCTAATCTAGTGTAACAAGATTACACATATCTCAGTAATAATTATATATTATATAAATATGTAATATTGTTATGTTAAGAAAGCGACGTTCTGAATGTGGTTCCGATTCGATAGACTGCGGCTATTTCATCTTATCTTCCTTGTGACTCAAAGGTAGAAATATCAAGCTCTAAACATTTACGATAAATCGTAACGATTAAAACGGAAATTTTATTGCTCACATATGTTACAGTACTAAACGTATCAACCTCGACAGTTTGACGCTGCGCTAGCGAGCTTTCGATCAATAGGTCCATCATAAGTCCTTGCTTGATAGATTCAACTGTATAGATTAGTTTAGCGTTATCTAAAGCCGTTTCTATGGCACACAACATAAACAATCCATAACCGATCGTGATAGAAACACATCTAATTCAATTCCTACATGTCACGTAGATCAGAATAAACCTGTATATATAGAGACATAGGTAAATAGTTCACCTACAATGTAAATCATTTATCCTAACATCGAGTACACATACATTTATCTGTACTACAATCTCCAAATAGACTTATTAAGATAATTACTAACTAGCTTAAGAACAAAGGTACCTACCGTTCTTCTTTCTTTCAAACCGTCCATTGCTCAAACGCTTCCGTAGCCAATAAATTGGCAATCTCGAAGAGCAAGGAACAAGAAGCGGACTAGATTTCTTTGTAGCTTTCCTTTGCAATGCAATGGGGATCTTCACTCGGCCGTATCTTTTATCTCGAAGAAATTTTCCGTCTTAAGGAACTTAAGTAAAAAATACTGAATCTTATAAAAAAAGAAGATTCGCCGGTTCAAAGGGCCAGTGGATTTACAAAGGAATTCTTGACCTCGAACAATAAGTCCTTTCATGTCCTGTGACGTTTTTTATATTAGTTTTACCTCGATTTCTATTGTAAAGTGAAGTCGGGTTATTTGAGTCAAGCTAATTGTAAATAATTTGCCTTGATTCCCAACAATTGTTAAGCCATCTACGTTTGAGCCTCTCAACTGACCAGTGGCGTATATTTAGTGAAGTAGGACTTAATTGACTTGTCAAATAATATAAAGGGCTTATTTGAAAACAAACTACATGTTCAGCTTCGTATTAGTGGCGTTGTAAGCAGTGAAATACGTTGTTTTAATTGACAGCTCGTTGGCCACAGTTTTCTACGAGAATGTAACTTTTACCCATTAAAAAAAAAGGAATATGTTCGGCTAATATTAGCGTGTAATGTATTAACATTAGTTTTCAACTGTAATTGTCATAACTTAGTACCCTATGTACGTTTTCTTTTCTCTTTTCCTTTTACGTGGAGAAATCTTTATGGACACCCCGCCTCTCTTCTGGGGGAAGCAACGGGGTAACGTCGGGCTTTTACCGATTAAAACACCAGGGTGGCCATACCTAGCGCATCGCGGGGAGACCCTGAAACCGCTATAACATACTCACGAGCTCCTCCACATTATATACCTTATATACCTACCGTACGATTATCCAAATCGAAATCATCTATTTTGACGCTTTCTCTTGCTGCACAACTAAAGTATACGATATTATATAAGAATGAAGATTCTTCCGTTAATACATTAAAAGTTAATAAGTGTAATTAAAAGTGTGTAATAATGTATATGTAATTAATACCATACAACAAGTTTAATTATTTTGAGCAAAGCTCAATACTGAAGTTAAGATGTTGAAGTTTAGGTGACGCAAAGAACCTTACCTTACAACCTTATTAAAAATATTACAATGTAGCGCAGTTTGTGTATCAAGGCGATTTCAATACGATTTAATACTGAGAAACACTAATGAAACGCTTCGCGTATGAAGCTGTTAATGGAGCGATAATTTCGCGACCAGAACGCAGAATTTCCACGCGCAAGATCCAACATTGTTCGTGGATCAGAGGCACGCTAAACGTAAATATACGGCCAGGCCACGAAGATTAACCGCGTTCGGACGATTTCCGCACACGTGCCACTCCCCGCTTGACTGAGTTTAACGCGCGCTTTAGCTTATTCACTGCGACTATATCACTTGCGCTGCTAAAGCCAAGCCTGGACATACGTGACATTTCGGTGTAATGAAAACAAACATGCGCATCCATTTTGGCGCGTTTCCATCGCGCAAAGTCTTGTTACGCTTCTCTTTTTAAGGAAACAAACAACGTTGAACCACCGTATTAAATAATTGTAAGATCGAATGTTCATACTAAACTTGTCTGTTTTATTTATGTGATCTATCTTCGTTTAAGGAAATTCGTTGTTAGTTGAACGGCTGAGATTTGATGTACGAGATGAGGCATATGCATCTTAGGACGTTTCGATTCGAAAATGCCGGTGACAACCGATGACAAGTTCAAACCTTCCGGTACCCCCCCTCGACCAGTATAAATAGACGACCATGTTCTCCAGACATAGTCAGTCAGTCGTGCGAATCAATATCAGTATGGAGTCATCGAGATCATTAGCCGAACGAATAAGTATAACGAATCAGTCTAGCGAATTAGCATAACAATTAGTATCAGTACCGCAGTATCGCACAATCTTATAACGAATATCATCGAGTGAACAACGCTTGCGATTAACTTTGTATTCTACATCTTAGAATATCTGTAAATATAGTTAATTGAACCAACTAGTCTCGTTATTAATTTAACCAGCAACGCGTTCCACCGTCCACCACACAACCATTTTGGGATAGTTCAGAAAGCCATGGTTTTGGTTTACTCAAATGAATGTTGTATAAGGTTTGAAGAAGATCACTTAGTGCACTATCTGACATTTTTTTACTGATTTCTCGAATTTCGAGATCAGTTGCAATTTTTTAAATGAGTGCTAAATTCTTCTTTTATTATTTTTATCTTTAATATTTACCTTTTTTATTATATAATTACTTTTGATTTAATAACTCGAAGTAAATAAAGATAAAACAAACCTAATCATTCTTTGAGAAGTTATTTTGTTTGGAATATAAGCACAAAAATTTGGTAGAAGATGTGTTCAATTTACCATTGTAGAACTCCGCAAACAAGCCAAAAAGCCGGCATGATGTTCTTATTTGAGAAGGACACCGAAAGACACTTCCGCATTAAATACAGGAGGAAATTCTTTTGTTGAGATATGTATAATTTTCCGTGCTGGACTGGGTTAAATGCGATTGGAGTTACTTGTATGTGAGTATCAGTGTGTGTATTTTCGTCCAGTCGCGGGGAGACGCGTTCGCTTTGAGACGCGTCAACGGGAGTCGTAAATTCCCGTTACGATGTACGAATCGACACCGCGAACAGGGCGATCCCCTGACTTCTGTTACGATAATAGGGGTGGTTGTGTTGGAATAACTGTAGTCTACAGTTATCTAATATATATTCATATATATATATATATATATATATATATATATATATGATATATATATGTCGGAGATGAAAGGACACCGGGCCCCCCCCGTTGGAATTATTTGGAAAAAGCCTCAATACTGTAGCATTTACGAAATAACCCAGACACAGTCATTCGAAACTTGAGACAATGAGTTTAGGCTCGAGGCGACAACCGGTCGCCGAGCGTAGCCACGGTCACGGGATGAACGTTTCACCTAACAGAGATATAAAGTAACATAGCTTTCCTTTAAAGAATTGGCAGTACAGACACTTGACAATAAGACATTCCAACAGCCCCGCAGCTCGCCACACACAGACCCCATTCTTTAGGCCAGATGATCGCCAGATGCCGATGCATCGTTTACAGTTTATGTTCAGATAACCTGAGGAACCGTTACAAATCTTAGGACTTAGTTAACTAAAGTCCTTCAGATTGACAAACAGTCTTTGTTCCATCAGCCTGTAAATCTGTCACCTATTGCGGGAAGTTACGGGAAAGCCTGATTTGGTCACGTACGACGTTGCCTGCTAGGAACTCTCTCTCTAGGGCGGCTAGCATCCTTTTCTAACCGCCAACATAGAAATTGACCAATTAACAGCAGCGCCTATTTCCCTCACCCTCCGAGTGGAGGCTTTCTTTGACGAATCCGATGATCTCGTGCCCTTAGGCACACCCCATCATAGTTTTCCTCTGCAGCGTCGTCGCGACGGAAAGTCAATTCTTTTCTGGCAATCCGATTAGCTAAGAGTCAATCAAGCGTTCCTAGTATCACGAGTAGTAAGTTGAGTCCGACTTAGACTTTGAAGAAAAGTATATTCGTTATCCCGTTGACCGTGGATTCGCTATATCGAACCTAGGGCCATTGTCATTAGCGTCCAGCTACCGCGTCCGATTGTCAATCTTGTATCAGCCATACTTGTGTAATAAATATCTGTGCGACAACCATGAACAACACTGGTGAAGATTCATTATACGCCCCTAACGTCCACCCGACATATATATATATAATATATCACCGTTAACAACACGTGGAACGTACAGATATTATTTTGATGTCTTACCCGAGGGTTGAGGTTGTTAGCGCGTTATAGCCCAAGATCCTGACTCAAATTAGTAAACGTGACTACTCGATGAGCGAAAGAACCGTCCGAAGTATGTTGACTGTCCGGTGAGTATAAGAACAGTGTAGTTGACTATCTGCGTAGTAGAAGAACAGTGTCTGACCCATCTCGTCCTATTTAGGAGGAAAGCTCGGTGTGGGTGTACCCTTGCTGAACTAAGGACGCGGATTCGTTGTTTACACTTTTCGGTAGAATAGTGAGGGTAACGATCCGCAATGGCCATTGGTTTTGGCCAATATTAATACACACAATACGAGGAGAAAGTCTCCTGTAGATATGGCTCATGGGTGTCCCCTTGTTCTTGGGGATTTTTGGGACCCTCCGTAAACCAACGATGTTTATATGACCATAGTTTAATGGTTAACAGGTGTGGTTTATGGGGGTTCCTTGGGCCTAATGCTGGTCATTGTGACGATGGATAGGCCTAGGAGGCCTGACCAGGAGAGATGTCGCGCGGGCCATCTCACGCGATGTAACAGTGTGTGTAAGCGTCCAGGCCTTAGTTAGGACAAAAGATGATTGGCAGTGGTTTAGAAGCATCTGGAAGAGTCGGTTAGCAGTCGAGTGTAGAGAAAGTGCGGAGACGCGCGCAAGTGTGAATCGAAGAATAAGTGAGAAATCCTTCTTGTAATAAATATATTATTATTTTAATATTACACCCCATTGTTTCGGCACCAAAGATCCACAATTCTTAACATTTTTAAATCATGTTCCGATGATAGTGTTTATATCCGAGTTGGTAAGTATTAAGAACTGCACGAGTCACCGACATGGTAACTGACAATGAGTAATAGGAAGGGCGTGCTGAATGAAACGTTGAAAGCTTGAAACAATAAGAAAGAGTGGCTGTTTCGTGAACAAAATGGAAACGTAATCGTATGGTATGATAAATCTTGTCAAGATGGCAGAAACTGGAACAAGCAACGAAATTCTTGGTAAATTATCAAACGTAACTTGAAAATTATGAATGTAATTATTACAAAATTTAATCAGTTAGAAGTTATCGTTACTTAAATAATTAGATGTTAGTACTAATCGTAATTTGATTTGACGTTTCATTGTAAGGACGAATTAACTTATCGGACGTAATTAGATTCGTAGCTAATTAACTGCACCCTTTATTGGTAATATTAGATAATTTGTCCGTCATTAATGCACAGGTGTACAAATTTAATTAACCCGGTAATTTCGAGTTTTCGCTTCGAACATCGCTAATTCCACGGTAAATTATTCAGACTCCCTAATGCGATGTTCTTGCAAAACAATGAGATTGAAATCGTCGAGGAACCCCCGAATATAGTTTGTTGCTTTCGACATCGTACTTTATTACATTCCGTACCTCTCGGGCCGGAAACAACCCCTGAGACGGTTGTCCGTCAGTATAACGCTACTGAAATTCCTTCGCACCCGTGTTTCCTCACGAAAAATCAGATTTCATTTTAGGCAGGGAGCAAGTTTAATATTTCAATTCACTGCGAATACTATGTCATAGGCGATAATGTTATTTGAAGAAGTGAGATATTTTGATTACATTATATGTACAAAAGTAATTTACTGTATAATTCGCCGAACTTAATTATAAACAACTTCGCGCGACCTATATTTGAAGGCAGACTGTTTAACTCATTGTTAATGAGTTTTTATGGTCGATGCGAGTAACTTTAACAGACAATAAAGTGTATTGTGTACACTCGACAGCATGTTATAGTTTTTTATCAGAATATAATTCTTATTTATAAAGTAGTAAAAAATTTCCTCGACTAATGTTAATATTTTAAATTGTAATTATTTGAATTTAAAAATGTGTGTATATTACTTTATCCCTGAGCCTCTTTGTACAACAAATTTTACCAATAATCCTCTATTAATAATCTCTACACTTAAATTTTGTATTCTGGGATGTAACAAAATTTTTAATAAGAAAAGGATGTTTCTCATTTTTTGATTTTTGCACCCTGTGATCCGTGAAAAGGGTTTTATCTCGTGACGTAATGAAATCACTCATGCTATCTTCGTAGCCGGTTCGTGGCGTTTCCTAGTACGTGTTTCATGGTTGGCGAAAGGGATGTAGCAGAACGGAAGTCGTATTTTTGATCGCTTTCGTGCTCCACTTTCGGAAAACTTATTGCACCTTCAGTTGTTATCGCAGTCTTGTAATTCTGTCAAGATTCTACAAAACTATCCGTTCGTTCCTTTCAACGACGATACAAATGTATCATCGATGATATCTGATATTACACGAATTCAATTTTCACTGGACCTCATAGTAAATCATTCGAATATTGTTCGCCAATAAGCATGATGCATGTAGAAATAAACAAGGTAAAAGATTTTGAAGAAGCATCAAATCAACTTTCTATGTTTATCAGAAGCTTGAAAATCCAAGTTACGATTGACAACTAATTTTTATTCAAAAATCTATGAAATATTTTGGAATTACAATGAATAAATTCCATTCCACGTAGGAATGAACCTACTCTTCATCACCCATCAAGAGAATTAATTTCTTGCATCTATGAAAAGTTTAGAATTTCACTTTGAACCGATGACATAAGGAAATAAATAAAACGACAAACTAGAAAATCGGTGTTAAAGTTGCCACCCATTTCTTATTCAATCTACGAAATAAGTGAGAATGGCGATGAACAATTTCTACACGTAGGGATGAATCATATTCTCCATCAGTTTGCCCATGTATCTCATGATCTTGCGGAACTCATGTCGGGAGTACGTGTCAAGAAATATGTAAGTTACGTCACGCGTTGCTCGTCGTCGACTCGCTTGCACTAGGAATTCGTCGACGTGGAGCGCGAAAACCAGACGCAGGGGTTTAATATTCGGGTGCTCGCCTCATGGTAGTTGCAGTGAATTCGGCGGTAGTTTGGCCGGTGGACGGAGAAATTTATCGTTCGCAAGTAAAACCGTTGTGGCGTGACTAACGAAAACGACGATGATGTATTCGTTCCTGGATGGGATCGTCGATTATTACATTTCATATCCCGGCCAGAAGCACTTGAAGATATTGGCTTTCAATTTGCCGGAGCGAGCTTGTTCGTTTTCGCGGCCGCGGCTATCCCTGCAGAAGTGCATTCCTCGACTTCCTGGCAAGTCAAATAGGCCGGAATCCGCGCTGGAATGCGACCAGGTATTTTAAAGATGGGCACCCCTCCTTTCAACCCCGAATAGACGCCGACTAGATACTCAGCTTGCCGAGATTAATTGAAGCGCCGAACCCTGTTACAGGTATTTTAAGTCTCCTCCCCTCGTTAACACCATGAATTCCTTCGTGATACTCGTCTTCTTATTACACGTCACCTTGATTGGAGATTTTTACACGAAAATTGGGTTTCTTGGTTAGCTCGTACCGCTGGATAGGTTGATTAGAGTAATATTAATGCGGCGAAATCGTTATGTGTAGCAAGTAATCAATAATTTATTTGATATTCTATTAACTATACGTTATAATATTATATAATATTATATAATAAATTTCATTATTTAATGCAATTCATTATCTTCTCCATATAATTTACTTCTGCTCGATGCAGCTACTTTTCCTTCGCAGTTGTCTTTCGACACCCTTTTACTTTTCTTCTTCTCTGGTTCAGGGTCAATATCAAATTCTTCATAAATTGAAAAATAAGTCTGGGACGATATCTTCGTACATGAACTTTTTCCCTATTACCTTGATGTCTAGAGCCACATCTTATAAATATCGCCCACTTGTTTTTTTAACTCCATGGTGTATAACGTTATTTGTAGCAGAAAAATTGAGGTCCATCGATCATTTCCAAGATATATGACACCACCTCGGGGAAACCGGTACACCGAAGGTAGTAGCGGGACGTGATTTCACAGCGATTCGGTAAAATCTTGGGAAGAACCGTGCTATTTGCGTAACGATACCCAACAGCTTTACTGGAATACTCAGTGTTGTATCAGCGTCAGTTGACAACGGTCTCGAGGGGTAACGGAAGGCGAGTCTGAGTGCAACATTAATATTCCCGCTCAAAAGAAACTTTGTTCGAGTTTTTCGACGATTTTGTTGGAAACTGTACGGACACGAGGACTTTTATTCGGGATCGCCGTTACGACCGAACAATAACTCAGTACATGGGCCACTCAATGGTTAAAAACGTTGAGAAATAATAGTCTCATCCGAGGCATCGAGAGTAGAAAATCGCGAACAAAACGGACAGGGAACAGAAAGAGAATGATGAACGTTACGAGCGACAACTACTTAGACTTTGAAAGCCGACGTTACTCACGCTTTTCTATTCGATCCCCAGCTAGTCCCTGGGTCGTTCGATATTGGGCGTATTCGCAATTTTCATTTGTTCGTCGAGCGAGCTCCGCGCAAACATCGAACTCGTCGAAAATGCGTACTAATGTAACGATATGGCCGGATAAGAGGATTGCGGAACAAGAGAACTCGATGCAGTTGGAATTTTTAACCTACGTTGAAATGGGATTACCTGCGACGTACAATTTAATCTGCGTATAAAACTTTGCGCGAACTTGCGAATCCGACTGCGAGTTTCCCTTCGTTCGTTACCTTCGTCGCGGATTGCGCGATAAAGAATATGCTACGTGTCGTTTCTATAGAAGTTCGAAACGTTCACGAGGATCGTCCGATTTGTGTTTCTTTTCTGATTCTCGAACGAAATTTTTAAGGAATCTAATTTAATCTAAATCGAATTGAGACTTAAGATCGAAGGTTTCGACGATAATCGAATGAAAATCGGAAGTCAGAGGAAGGGTGAATCGAATTCAATGAAATTTTAAACGACCAGTGCTCTTTAATCTCGTTAGACAATGACCGGTTGGATGGCGATTTGTTCCTACAGAAGCGTAGACAAAATTGAATTGGATGCATTTTCGTTGAATAATTTACGTTTAAATATAGCCTGACATTGTGATAAAATATATGAATATTGCGTTTGCTTGTTGAAAAAAGGTGAAGGGGTACGGAACAGCGTATGGCCATCGATCTTAAATTCGACACTTATATAAAGACAAACCGTAAAAAGGTAGAAGGTCTAAAGATAAATCGTCGAAGCTTGTCCGCGAGAAACACGTATATCAAAAGGCGCAATTTACTTCCACCTGTAATCTTTCAACTCGTAACACTTTATTCGGGTAACGGGAACCGGGTGAACTCGTGGCAATTTATTTCGAAAAAACAAAATAACAGTTTAAGTCGTCTGTACCTAAAGAATTTTTAAACGTCTTGAAATTTTCCATAACACTTTTTTATGTCTTCTACGCGATTACCGAATAATAAGCCACGGAAAGCGTTCTCAACTTATTATTAATCGAGTCGTTTAATTAGAATCGTGTGAAATTAAAAGTTAATGGAAAAGAATCGACTTCAATTCTAGCAAATATAAATATAATGTAGTTTCATTTTCCTAAAAATGTACACGTAAAAGAATAAAACAAAATGGAAATATTAATAAATAAAAATGTTATTATACAGTAAATTACCGCAAAAGATAGCATTGATTGAAATATCAGTTACAAATATATTATATTTACATTATTTTCAATAAATTGCCTTCCAACATTACGAACGACGAAACTTTTAAAACATCTCTAACTTTTATCCTTAATAGGTACCTCGCAAAATATTTCATTTTACATATCCGTCAGGTGAATTTAAAAGACACGTGCGAATGTTTAAATTGGCCACGAAATATTGGAATGCGTTTTTACGAGTTTCAGCAAGTCCGTAACGAGGAAGAATAACGCGGTTTTAATTTGAAAACGGGTCGAGCGTCGGTTTTACGTGTTGCTAACTTTTCTCAGCCAGCGAGACTTCTACAATCCAGCAACGACATATGTATACACACAGAATCGTTTCGACTATTATGAGCTGGCGGCACACAATTCTCGTCATGATTTGTCGCCCCTCGATTTTTAGCTTTCGTAATTTAAAAACCTCTCTCGAAACTTGTCATGTAAAGGGATATTTGCCAGAAAATACTTTCAAACGAATTTCGTTTCGAATTTCTTTAGGCGGCACCTTCTACCATTTGGTGATAAGGTTAACCAGGGCTACGGTTAACGTTATTCCCAGGAATAAAGGAAACCTTTTGGAACGAATCATTGAACAGAAAAATAAACTGAATCGTCTTTTGATGAACCGCTGCCATGCCGTCCTGACACAATCGACGCTTATAAATCCGACGTATTCGTTTGGGGCGCAAAGTCGAAAATAGAACAATTTTCCATTCCGCCTTCGAATCCGTAGTAAATTCGTTTCGTTCCACTCAGATATAACGATGGAAACGTCTCTGATCGATACATGCTGCGTGAAATGATATTTATTGGATCATCCTGAAAGCTCCTGAATTTCTACAATCCTTTATGTTGAATAAATAAATCTTTATTGAAAATCAATATCGTTTTCTCCTTAAATAATACAAAAAATATTGAATATACAACGTCTACCATTTATATAAATATGAGGGTTATTTTCACTGTTATTTGGAAATGGGAAAACATAGATAAAATGAGATTACGTTATTCGAGAACCTTTAATTGATGGTAAGAAAGGAAGAACTTTCCTTTTTTTCTTCCTTCATAGTAATCCTAAAAGTCACTTGAATATGATCAACTTTTTTGAACTGAATATATCATTTATTTTTTCAATCGAACGATATTGAAACTAGTTTAACGACTTATAACATCGTAATCTTGAAATGACCTTGAAATGAATGCCATTGAAATGACATTTCCGATGGATTTCTTTACAATTGAATGCAAATTAATTATAGAATTTTTCTCAGTTGTTTTCCTTTATTTTTAAGCCTCTACCTGTAACAAAAATAGAAATAATATAGATAACTATAGTTAGCAAAAGACTTGTTGAGAATTGTGGATCTTAATTGTCGAAATAAAAGTAAAGAAACATTAAGGTTACACTTAGAATTCATATAAAATAGTTCTCGACTTATTTAATAAACGATTTCTAGGATCTTCGTCGATATACGTTTGCACGCGTCTCAACATTCCCTTTGTCTCACTATCTTCTACACCATACTACCAACGGAACAGTTACATTCATCTGTTTTTCGAGACCCCACACATAGACATACTTCCCCACTTATATTTACATACGTGTGTCACTACTACGCGGCTAATCTTGTCTAGTGTCGCGTCGGTTTGAGATTATTTCACGTTCCGCGCGTAAGGTGAGAGATTCGCACTCCAATTAATAACAATTGATGTTATTTCAAAATTTATTATAAAACTGACACAGTATCGGTACAAAATGTCACAATAACAGAACAGAAATAAGAATGGAATGTCGAGTGCTGACTTGGGAGGATTTTTATATCCAGGTTTTGGCTACTGTGGAGGGGTTATAGCTGGATGCCGGGACACGGGTATACTGTTACTGCTTAATTGTAGTTTTAATGGCTGTGGTATGCGAACTGGTATATAAAATATGATTATTCTATATTCCAAGATCATCGTGACACTAGGAAACAAAACTATACATATCTCAATAAGACTCACTGCTATGTAGCCGTAATATGTATTTCGGTATTTTCTGTAATGTCTAACATCGAGAGCACACATTTATAGTATCACGAACTAGATCTCAATGGATAGATTAGTCTCCCTCCGATGACCCAACCGAATCGAGTCTTTTGCAGACAAAAGTCGGCATCCTTTGATCGATTGATAATTTTTCCGCCGCGTAGTGATCCTAGGGTTGTTCCCACACTCAATAAGATGTCGATCGGGCCAGGTATATGGAATCTTGGATCGGCTAGTTGGATATTCTTAGGTATGTGGATAAGTGAGCGATTTATGGGTCGATCCGGGACCGATATCGCTATTGTCGGTACTACCAAAAACGATATTGCACGTTTGTATGTACCTTTCATGGAGCTTATAGTTGTCATGATATAGCGCCTTACAGTTATCTTTCTGTTATCAAGGACTTCGATTGGTATCGAACATCTCCCCTGCTTTATGCCGAGTGATTTGGCAAACTTCTTGGTTATAAAGTTCATGGTAGAGCCGGTGTCTAGCAGAGCTCTACATTGAACTGGATGTTTCTTGTGATTATAAATGTTGATTTGAGCCGTGATTAACAGGTCGTGACACACTGACTTAGATGGAGACGTAACCCATGGGTCGATCTTTTTCGAAATCGTACACTTTCGTCGCCATTGTTTCCTCTCTTCTTGAGTGTTACATCTGTGACATGGTTTAAATTTCCGACCTCTCTGCGGAGAACAAGTGCCTGATTCGCATTCTGGCGGTATCGACGACGATGTTTGTTGTACTCTACGTAGATGACACCTTAACCGCGTTACTAAATCGTTATACTGGTCCGTTATATCGAGATCGTGCGTATGTTCCTCTTCGTCTAATTCTAGTATATTGTGTTTGATGACTTCGAATTCCTTCCAAACTTTTCTCAGCCATTTCTTAATGACCAATAAATCAAACCCTCTCTGATGACTGGAAGCTTCGTATTTGTCCAGTTGTTTCGATAAACTTGAGAATATATCGATATTATAGTCTCGGATATAACGCAAAGCGGTAAGGCTGTCTACACTTGTCATTGTTGGCACGGATTTCACTGATTATATAAATATTCGGAGATGCTCGTGGGTTAGGCTACGATGTCGAATTATAGTGTCTTTCACAATCGGGTTCAAAGTGTTCAACTCGTATAGGTATTAACAACTTGTCGACTGGTGACTAAGTTTTGTTTCTTTTCGAGTTGGTGTTTGACTCTTCTCTCGCAGAGGTATCACTAACTGTCCGCTCTCATGTAATTACGGAGGAAATCTCGGTATTGGGTGTGATTTTTGAACGAAGAGTGCGGATTCGTCGTTCTCACTCTTCGTTAGGAAAAGTAATGGTAATGATACGCGATGCCGATTGGTTATAGCCAATGCTAATGAACGAAGATGGAAAGAGCTTCCTAACAACATGGTTCGTAGGTGATTTGTTCATGGAAGAAGTCCGCTTTTCCCGTGAAGTTTGTAAAAGCACACAATAAACCTAAGTGTTGCTCTAAGAATCATCCATAAACCAGAAATGCTTAGAGGATTAAGTTGAAATATTCAGTTTATGGTGGGGCCTTAGGTTTATTGAGGGTCTGAATGGCGGTACGCTGACCCTTGACACTCATATCGTTTTTCATATTTCCCTTACTTTATTTATCGCACAAGCGCTTTGTGGTTGAATTGCAAAATATACAATAAAACATGGCCAATTACTTACCAGTTTTATTCGCAGAAACTACGTAAACTAAATCATCGTGAAAAAATATATTTGCAAATTAGGACGAAGACTCAGAAATGGATTCATAGGTTGAATTTAAAAAATTTCTTTTTTAAATTCTGTTGTTTCACGAAAAAAAGTTAGTTTGTATTGTTTACGTTAGAGCTCGCTCTTTAAATAATATACAAGGGGAAATTGCTAGGATACTTATGATTTTTTAATTAAACGCTTATGAATCACACAAATAGTAAACGAAATGGAATTTGATAAACATAGTGCCACTGTAATTAACTAATAAATTTACGTTCCAACAAACATAGACACGCGGGCATGTAACGTACAAGAGACATTTGTTGCAACTGCAGCGTGTACATTAATTGCTTCACGGTTTAGTTCGCTTTACATAATTATTCCTGCAATAAAATATCAGAGTAATTGTTGCCAGCACAATAATACGATTCCCATTGCACGATCGTTAACGAACTGCAAAGCGTTCACGGCTGTAAGTACTGTCTTCCATAAATTCTGAATGACAAAGATACTGGATACATTTCGATACGAACTGATCGTATTGTAATTTGTAGAATTGTTACGATAGCAACGATTTAAACAAACCGCTCTATAAATTACATTCAACGATCGTTTTATATTCAACCATTTTTCATGATTCGTTTTGCGCATACAGTTTTATCAACGATTATTATCGGAGTTTATCTAACGTTTATTATTTTCGAACGGGATGAAGGGAAATTTTTTCTCAGTGTGAAACTAATCGAAGAATTCCATAAATTCTATGAGTCTTGATATGACGACGTGGTGCTCAAAATACGGCTGAAAATTTTATTTTACAAATTTCATATATAACTCTATATGGAGCCAGTGACGAAAGTTTATATACACTTCTTAATTTTCCAAAATCCTTAGGACAATAGTAAACGTCCCGTGGTACGTTAGAAACGAGGACATAAGGATAGACCTCGGAATACCAACGGCCAAGGAGGAGATTACCAGATTCGCAACAAGATACAGAACAAGAATAGAAACATACCCGAACCAGCTGGCAGCTGAAACGTGCAACACAACAAATATCGCAAGAAGACTAAAAAGGAAACAGCCAATAGACCTCATAAAAGATATAACTTAGAAAAAAAAAACAAAGCGGGCATCCCGCTGGGGGTAGCCGCCCACATGCTATATTATTTTTTTATTTATATTTTTTTTTATTCTTCACCAACAAGATATAACACTTTACCAAATGTCCGCAAGGACAAATTGTAAAATAACCAAAATAAAATAAAAAAAAAACTTCTTAATTTTGCTTTATTTGGATCAGCTTCGAGTTGTATCTTTTTATCATTGGATCATTTCTTAACTTTAAAGAGAACAAAGAATTGTTATTGATACGCATGATTTTTCGGTGAGCGTAAGATGTTTGTAACTGGCTGTAAATATTACGTTATCGTGCGAGAAGGAAAATTATCATAAATGAAAGAAGGAAGAAGGCAAAGCTTAAAAGTAAAGAAAGTTCAATCAAATAGAAGAACATTTTCGTTTATTCGCCGGTTATTTGAGAATTGCTCGCCTTACGATCCGAATAAATTTGTATTGCATTCCCTCCTTCCTTCCTTCCTTACTATGCACAAAACTTCTGATTTTCCCCTGCTTTGTGCGCTTCACAATCCAAACATCTCCCACTAATTTCCCGATTATGAATAACACGTAGCGATCGTTATAGCGATCCGATTTATCGTTGGGAAATAACACAATATTCAAAATATGAATATAGCATTCAGGCAATTGATTATTCTGTCGACCAGTCGATTTGTACACAGGAATGTTTAATTTGGTTATAAATGCTTAAATAACGCGAATCCCATGGCAACGTGTATATTTCGTTTGCGTTAATAATTATCCCTCGATGTTGTTCGTGAAACGAACGTAATAGGTATTCGGTTGGCAACTAAGTGATTGCGGATTTTATCATTAGGTGGTAATGACAAAATCCGCAATCACTTAGTTGCCAATTCAATACAATTATTCACGGAAGTATTCGAATGCCTACAGAAATATTTGATGCTACCTTATTATACGTATGTATAATATGTATGTATTATACGTATTATACGTATACGTATACACACGTACTAAATACGTAAAAGTAATTTATGATAAATGTTGGGATACTTTCGTGAGTCAGTTCAATGTTCCCATCTAAACTTTCCACATTGAGAACAGAAAAAAATTCACGTAGACAACTTTCACTGCCTGCAGCGCAAAAACGATAGAAATTCTTTACATCATTCGACAAATGCCCTATAATTTCGCGTCCAATTTCTCGTTAATTCATCGAATCGTTCAGCCCCGTTTTGTACTATTCTTCACGTATACGAATAATTGAGATCCGTGAACGCGCCGATCTTCCCCTATCCCCTCGAGAAATTATGTCATTATCGTGCAATTTTTTACTTCGCAAGATATTTCACAAAACGTTTAAGATGACGCATTGCGTCGAATTTACCGGTTTGGCGATTCGACGAGCGAGCCCCGTCGGGGAAACGATTTTAAAGAAGCCGCGCGTCGGATAAGATTAAAAGACGCAGGATAAAGAAGAAAGGAAAGAAGCGATGGACAGAATGGGCGAAAAGAGCGCGAGACATCGCAGGAAGAGAAGGAAGGGAAAATGATTGTTATTAAAAGCCACGAAAGCGCGAGCTACGAGTCAATCTCTCCCTGGCCGGACTTTTGCCCAGCGACACGGAAAAATTTCGCTGCTCTTTCGGTCTCGCGCTTAAGTCGTGCTCCGGGCACGTACATCAAGAGCTACGACTATTAAGGAACAAAAGGCGGAAAAGGAACGAGAGCAGAGGCGTACTCAGAGATATGGTGACGAGGAGGCTGGATAGAGAGAGAGAGACACGGACGAAAATTAAAGAAACGGCGAAAGAAACTCATTGTTAGAGTGAAGAAAATGAGAAAAACACGGAGAATCGAGAAGGGGGCGGCTGTAAGGATAAATATTAAATGGAACTGCAGAGGGGAAGAGTGCACGGTGAAAAGTTGATAGAGATGGAGATACGGAACGATAATGTAAAATGTACCCCGAAAAAAAAAAGGGGAAGAATGAAGAAAGAAAGTCATGGTCGTGTACCGGAAAATAAAGAAAGAAGAGGATGGACAAAAACTCCGAGGTGGTTAGTATGAAAAAACAGATATACATGCGGGGGAAAAATGAAATGGGTAACATTGGTGTTAGCGGGAGAAACGAAGACATTCGATGAAATAATAGTATAAGCGAGACAGGAGAAACGAAAAGGACGAGAAGAGAGTGTAGAAGCCATAAAGTCTGGCCACGAGAATTTCATATTCTCCTTCTTTAACGCGTTTCCTCCAGCAAGGGGGAAACTTGGGAGCCAGAGCGAGGATCTTAAACTCGAAAGTTTACCCGCTGAAGTGGCTAGCTCGCTACGACCTATGCCCTTACTCAGAATTTACAAGTCCTTAAATCCTGCCACCACCGAGAGGGTTGTTCGAAGGTGTTAAATTCTTCGCGAATACAAGTTTTGTTTCTCGTATCGTCGATGACAACGGTAACTTCTCTTGAGATCGCTCAAAACGTTCCTTCTCTAAATAAAATAGCAGTCGATAAAAGAACTCGTTACAGAAACTGATCTTCTATTGCAAATGACATGCGAATATGTATACGTTTATGGAAAATTTAAGCGTGCATAAAAATTCGTAGAGCTCACGTAATATAGAAAATGTACGAAAAGAATATCTAAAAAGATCTTGTTTACTTGCGTTGGTAAAAATGTTCAAAAATTTGCAGAAACATCAGCAGTCTAATAGTTATAAAAGTGATAAACGTTTCAAGTTTAAGCCTAGCGCACTATTTATGAACTTCAATCTGCGAAACAAAATTAGACGTATAGCAATAGACAACGTAAGGTCTAGCATTTCTGATAGATGACGACGTTGGGCGATGCAGAACTGGGAAGAAGAGCATTGGCCGATGATTGATAGTGAAAAATACGAACGTGTTTGCACGTGGCAAAGCCATTAAGGCGGCCAGTTAAACGAGCGTGCCTGTTTTACGAAACAAAAAAAATTCGCTAGCTTCGGCCATCAATAAGACGTTACATCCAATATGCGCGCGTTTTTCAATAGACGTTTAAGATTATTTTGTCATTTCGTCCCGTGGTGTGAAATAAGATAAAAGTCGACAGAAAAATGAGCGGTGGTTCACACGAATCTGGCATTAAAAAATGCTTCTACTGTTCAATTTATGGAGTTTCAATTAAGATAAACAAACCGACGATGACGCGAAAAAACCGTCAACTAAATGTTTTCTGTTTCAAAGTTCACTTTTCGCTCGTTGCGAATTCATTAATCGCGAATTATTAGTGGATAAACGATGCTTTCGGGTTCTGAAACGCGTAGATTTGGTAGCATGATCGATCGATGAATTATCGCTTTCGCGGGCGCAGTCAGATAATCGAATAAATTTGTAACTCGTCGAGGCTTTGAAACGTTTACCATTAATAGTATATAACGAAACGACTCATAGAGTGATTACTAGACTTCGAATGCACATGCAAATTGTAATTTTTATAGATGAAAGCGAATAAATAAAATCATTTCGCCTACTAAATATTATAATGAATATCATACTTTGGACTTATGTATTTCTGTATATTATTGTATCGTAATCTTTTTTGTCCTGACTTCGTACGTATTAGAAAAATTTTTTTTTTTAGTTTATTTTGGTTTTTACAATTTGGCCTGAAGGACATTTGGTAAAGTGTTATATCTCATTGGTAATAAAAAAAATAAAATAAAAATAAATATAGCACGTGGGTGGCTACCCCCAGCGGGGTGCCAACTTCGTGTTTGCTAATTTATATCTTTTGTGTATTAGAAAATATTTACAATTTTGTACGATGACTTTGCCTTTCGAAGATGCTCTTTATTTTCTGCTACAATTAAAATTTCGTAGCTTTTCAAGCTTAGGAAAAGGGACAAATATTACAACTTAATATATGCATTCTGTGTTTTGGATTTTTAAATTTTTCATAAATTTATAATAATTTGCATTGCACTGATTTATACATCCTCGCAGAATATTTTCAGGTAGGCTAAGGACCTGCCATAAATCTAAGAATTTAGTTAGCTACAGTTCTCTAATGGTACAAATAGTCTTTGCCTTAACCGTCCCTATATTACCTACTACGGGAAGACAAGGGTAATCTGCTTTTCTCACATAAAATGCTTCCCGCTAGCAACTTTCTCTCAAGGATGATTAGCATTCTTCTGGAACCATTAACACAGAAATTAACCAATTAACAGCAACGTCCATTTCCCTCACTTTCCGAATGAAGGCTTTCCTCAACGAATCCAATGATCTCGTATCCTTAGACACACTCTATCGTAGTTTTCCTCTGAAGCATCACGTGACGGAAAGTCAGTCGTTAGACACCTGTCCGAGTCGATAGTTGGTAGTTAGCAGTAATAGTTGATCCAAGTTTCTAGATATCTTAAGCAATCATCATCCGAACTTGTATCGTGCATCGAAACGCATCGATCGGAAGTCGAACTTGTAATCGCGAATTGCAAACCGCTAATAGTAATCGCGAATTGCAAACCGCTAATAGTAATCGCGAATTGCAAACCGCTAATAGTAATCGCGAATTGCAAACCGCTAATAGTAATCGCGAGTTCTACGCAAAGTTTACATGTAGAGTGTGTGTTAATAAATATATATTGTTAAATATACTCAAGTGCTTCTTCCACACCTATCACGACCTATCCACCTCAGATTATATTCGAATCTCGTACTTTTTTCTTAATTCGACTATATTTCTCATTGTAGCATATTTTCTATTAACTGTTGTTGACGAAGTGAAGTTGTTATTAATTATTCTGGTTGATTAAAACGGAAGAAAGCAAGATGCCGTTTTGATTTCAGTGCGACGTAAATCGTTCTCACACCGAAGTTCCAGAAACAGATAAGGAAAATTTAGTTAGCTCCCATCTGGTATCAGATCGAAGAAATAGTATATATAGTTCGTATAACTAAATACGTGACTGCACATTATAATAAATTCAACTTACTGTCGTTGGGAATTCAACTGTTTTCCACTTCTCACGAAGTTCAACGGAAGATAAAGGATAGAGTACATAAAGTTTCAGACAAACGACGCTACTACCAACCAGATACATTTTGAAACAACCACGCGTGTTATCTTGACACTGGTCCAAATGTAAAATATGTATAATAAGAAATATTTAAAACCGCATAAAAAGAAAGTTACATCTACGTGCTATAACAAATATAGTACAAAATTTCAATAAATTATATTTATTGTAGAATTTGTATAATTTTCAAGTAATTGTTTCATATTCATTGAAAAGTTAAAGTATTTTAGCTTTCAGTCATGCCTCCACATAAATAATTACACTCTATACATATCGTTGATTCGCTACAAGATCGCCTATTTTAAAATATCTGTAAGTATCAACTCTAAAAGTGAACAATTTCATTATTTTATCTAAAAAAAATTATATTATTTAATAAACAGAATTTCACAATTCAAAAATTATTTTAGCCCTGTTTTTAATAATAAGATTATTAGATATTTTCAAAACTCAAAGATTATTAACTAAATCGTAATAAAAAGAATAGTTTTTACCATTAAATGGTCGTATCCGTAATTTCCTGAAAAATGTATTCTTTCTAACTATATCACTCTTTTATCAAACCAACAACGAATAATAGGTCGTTTATCCTAATTTACTAATGTTACACATAACAAGTAATGTTTAATTCCACAAGATTTCCAACCTTAAATAAGCGACAAAAGAAACTTCAAAATTATTTGGCAGACGGTAACAGGTTTTTATCGTGCTCGCTGCGCGCTCATTGAACTCCAAATGATTAATTGATGATTGAATTAACGCGGCGTGGAATACAATATTCACACGGGAGTGTGACTTCATTTATTTTGTCGTTCTCGGTTATTAAGCAATTAGTTCTTTTGCTGCACGACTTCTCATGTTTAATTTCCTTCTCCTACTCTTGGCTGTACTTAATCGAACATTTCTATGTATACATTTATCTTTTTTCTGCTTTCTTTTGCCGTTTTCTTCCTCGTATGGCCCTTGGCACACGAAATTACGCAACACACAGAGGAAAACTTCTCGTTGGTTCCCGCAAACTTCCGCGGCTACGGAATACGCCACAAAAACTTTCGCACAAGAATTCTGAGCCAGTCGGTGATATAGTACAACGGACTTTAATTTTCCTAGGGCGCGGCGGTACTCAAAATTTCTATCCAAGTTTTACAATTCAACGGGGCCGCCCCTTCGGCCAGTAACCAATGTGAATCACGGTGAAACAATCGGAAAGTTAGCGCTGGTAACTACCCCAACCGAGAAAATTACGTTCGTAGCGAAACTTCTCTCGGAACGGCAGTATGGAAAAACGTCGTTGTTGCTGCAAATTGAACCATACTGCTGTGCGACAACGTGCCGCGGATTACGTGTCACTTTGATAAGGTTTTAAAACTACGCATAAGTATTTGGACATCTGGTGCAATTCGATTAAAATGTTGATATTTTTATTATGTTTCCAACTTTGTTATGACAAAATAATCTCGCCCTACAGTTAATTCTTTATTTTTCGCTATCACTGGGATCAAATGTTCTACTAAATTTAAACTGAAACAATTACATCTCTACCATTTAAATTACACGTTTATCTCCAATATTTCTTTATTTGTGGTAATTAATGTTAATTATCTTTTTTATCAAAATCTCCTAACTGTATATAGTTCTTTATGATAACATCAGAGATGAAAATTAAATTTGAATATTTTATATATTTAGATACTCGGTATGTTAAAAACAGCATCTAATAATTGGATATTTATTTTAACGAAAAGCAACAATTGATATCTGACACTGGCACATTAAAAACGAAGACTATATATTCTGTCTCTATATTATTAACACTTTTATAAAATATTGCGAGGACAAGAAAAGTGTGAAGCAAGACAAATGAAAAAGATAATTTAGTTCAAACGGTGAGCGAATACTCATTCGCTCATATTTATAGTAGAGTAAGCCACTGTTTTATGTATATATTTGTATTTTTGTATACATATATTAGTATTATTACTGAATAAAAACTAATACAAATTCCCTTGCCATTCATACGACAACTCTTATAATATTAAATTTTAGATATCTTTTAAACTAATCAATTTTCGAATCAAGTACCTGTATACTCTTCTGTAGGGAATAAAAAACTGCATCGATTGGCGTCTAAAAAATGTATCGTACTATTTAGAAAAACAAAGATCACCCTGAAGTCTTGGAGGTGCATCTACCTAGATAAGAGCTGCGACCATCGTCAGATATCCCTCTTGAAATAGGACAAGTTCTATTTGAAACACTTTTCGAAAATGTATAGTTTAGATTTTGTGATCGATTAAATGTATGTATGACTTATGTATATATGGAGACAAGACCACCATAATTACATTATTGAATTAATTTATAAATTAAATAATGAATACTACGTTATGAATCTGAAAATGTGTATAGAAGTTACAAGATATTTATTGCATATACTTTGCAAAATCACTAACCCTATTTTTATTTTTTTTTTCTTTTTTTTTCTGTGGAGGAAATCTGCACGGACACGCGCCGCTTCTAGGGGGAAGAGCGGCGTGGTAGTGTCGGACTCCAACCGACCAAAACCTCCACGATGACTGTCCCTCTTGCGATCGAGGGGTGCCCGGGAACCGCTGAGGCGACACACCAGGTCCCCCTGCGCACAACAATCTGTCCGCAAATGGCATGGTGTGCTGCCATGTCACGTCGCGTCCCCTCCCTGGGGGCCATCCGGATCCCCAACCGGAATGCTTGGTGACCCCCGGGTGCTGGAGAGTCCAGCACCTAATTTCAATCCCCATCGTAGGTCGCGGTGGGCCTCGCGCGCCCCGTGTAGGCGCGTCCACGGGCACCCTGCGCCCTCGTCGGCCGATCCTCTCGGAATGGAAATCCCGTTCCCTCACCCGCTCCGCTGCCTCCTTCCGCAACATAACTAACTCGCAGAAGGAGGCTACGGCCTTCCTGCCCCTCTCGCTCGTCAGCAATGCCTCAAGAATCGCCGGTGGCGAGAGGTCCTATCCTATTTCCACGGTGAGAAAATGGCGCGGCGCCGCCCACGCCGGACAATGTTCTAACGTGTGCTGCGCCGAGTCCACACCTGCATCGCAGTGGTGGCAACGCGCGATCGCCTCTTTCCCGATTCGATGCAGATACTCACCGAAGTACTCGTGTCCCGTAAGCATCTGCGTCACCCTGTAGTTCAGGGGAGGTGCGCTTCCGTCCAACCAGACGTCCCGGTTTGGAAAGACGACCTCGAGAACCCTTAGCCCCGTCGCGCCCCTTGTGTCGAGGCCGGTGCGCCATCTGTCGAGCAGCTCTAGCCGAGGCCGCACTCCACCATCAGCGTCCACCGCGCCGACTCTGCCCGACAGACCCTGAGTGCGGAGATAAATCTCGCGACACCTCAGGGCCTGCAGCTCGAACGGGGGAAGCCCGGCGAGCACCGCCGCTGCCGCCGCCGAAATGGTGCGAAAACTCCTCGTTATTCTGATGGCCACCGCTCTGTGCAACCTCCTGATCGCCCGGAGACTGCAACTGTTGGTCACCAGGTCCTCTGCCCAGATCGGAACTCCGTAGAGGAGCTTTGCCAGCACCACGCCTGCGTACAGCCGACACACTCCGACACCGGGTCCGCTCAACCGAAGCAGCAGACGTCCTAAGGCGTTCGCCGTCGCCTCGACTGACGGTGTTAGACGCTGGAAGTGATCGCCGAAGGTCCAGTGACTGTCGAGAGTCAGGCCCAAATACTTCATACTGGCCTCAACCCCGATCTTCGCCCCCCCCCCAAAAAAAAATCACTAACCCTAAACTAATCATAACAAAAAATCACCGTTAACTTGGCTATGTTCCGGTAAGTCTGTCAGTTATTGTTGTATAGGCACGTCTTTGCAAGCCTTCTTGGTGTCCGTAGAGCAACCACACACTATGGCAAACCTGTCAGTTTAGTTGACAGCGGGACATCTTAGCGTTACAAGACTTATTATTAGCTACAAAAAGGTGTGTTAAACGTAAAATGAAACGAGATACAGTGAGTGTAGAAAGTATTCATAGCCACTTTAAAACAAAATAAATTTTCCAAAATTGGTTCAAACGACTTGATTCTTTTTTTTTTGGCGAAGTTGGAAGGATTAGTTTACAGCATGACGCGCAACGAAAATTTTGAAAAAGTTGCAATTGGTGGGAGTCGAGAAGAAAACAGTAAAAATCGTGTTTTACAACTTTTTTATCTGCACCTGTAGAAAACTTGAGAAAATAACCCGAAGAAAACTTAAACAAGAAATTTTGAAGATTTATGTCAGTTATATGTATAATGAAAATTTTATGTATCACCGTATATGGTGTAAAGAATGACTGAAGAAGAGAGAACCTTATTCACATCTTGTTAAATGAATTACGGTTTCCACCTAAAGATTGGCATAGTTATTTACGCACGAATGAAGGAACCTATGTAATATTCCCCTCTTTAGTTATTCCATTAATTAAAAAAACAGGTACTGTTATGAGAAACGTCATTTCACCGCACGACAGATTAACTACGACTCTAAGATTTCTTGTTACTGGAAGAAGTTAGCTCAAAATTTTCAAGAGTAGTATCACCTGAGACTTTCAGCTATATTATACCTGAAATATACAATGCTTTATATAAGGTGCCGAATAAAGATTATTTAAAGATATGAAAAGAAATAATTTTCTTTTTACTAAGATTTATTGCTTTACATATCAGTATTAAAATTAGATACAAACGAGCTTGCGGAATTTTCCGAAGTGGAAGGATGTACTGACATGGCAGTTGCAAAGTACACTTGTTGTTTGTAATATTGCATTGGTCTGAGTGTGGGAGTTACTGTTGGTCCTGACAAATTAATTGGTGGGACATATTTAAATTGCTCATTTCAGCTTGAAACAAATGTTCTCTGATATAAGTCTTTGTTGTTTAGACAGACCGTGTAATTTCATGACAACGTTTTTCCCACAGATATAAAAATGAACTTCTTCATTTGGTGGACGCTTAAAATGACTTTTAACAGTTAGTAGTATTTTATTTGTTAGTTGTTACGTTGATATCTATAAACTCCTGTTTGGTGGTGTTGGATAATTGTATTCAGGTGTAGATGCAGAAGTTAATGGAACTGATTCTGATAAATTATACGGATAAAGTGATTGGTCGACATCCGCGATGCTACATCAGGAATACAGTATATATATATATATATATATATATTTCGTCCCTTTTAGTTTCCACGCGCGGAAGCAGAATGGAAGAATGAAGCCAAATTTGTTTAAGGAAGGTGGAACTTTCCGCTTTGTTTTGGAGTAATCGATGGGAAACATGTTGAGATCATTCCTCCAAATAGTAACGGTTTGCAATCTTATAATTATAAAGGTCAACAAAATTAATACATAATTGTAGATCTAAAAAAACATCAATATTGTTGTAATGGTAAGTATGTATTATACAATTTTTTAATTAAATCGGTGCAGAATTCATCTTCAGAATGTTTTAACCGAGAAAATAAGAAAGATGGATTTATTGCATCAGAGTTTCACACAAGATACTAATATGAAAACGAAGAAATCTATGAAATGCAGCTAATACTGCTGAAAAAGAGAATATTTTGTTAGTGATTATTGTAAATTACTTCGTAAATAAAGGGAACATTCCTTGTTTCGACCGTTCGCGGAGAGACGCGATCTCGAAGAAGCGCGTCAAAGGGAGCCGTAAATTTTCATCACGATTCGAATAATCAACGCCACGATTAGATCGATCCCCTATTTCGATTAGGATAATAGGGGTGGTTGAGTGAGTATAACGCTGATTTTAACGGGTTATAATATATATATTTCCAACAATTAATGTTGGTTTCCAACTTCAATATTGGATACCATTGTATGTATGTTGAATGCTAAACTACGAGTGGGTACTGCCTGAAACTCCTTTCGTGATGGCAACTGTGATGACTGTTACTTCTGTGAATTGACTGTTTGTTACTCTGTCGATTGACTGTCTTTGACTTGGCGACTGTGATGATTTGACTTCTTATTGTTACTCGATCTGTTACTCGATCTGTTACTACTCTTCCCTCTCGTGTCATTATGGAGGATAGCTCGGTGTGGGTGTGTTTTAGGTACGAAAAAAGCGGATTCATTGCTCACACTTTTCGTTAGGAAAATGAGGGTAACGATCTGCGATGCCCATTGCTTATGACCAATGTTAATGAATGAAGATAGGAGGAGGAAGCCTCCTGTCAACATGGCTCATGGATGACTTGATCATGGGAAATACCCGCTTTTTCCGTTAGGTAAATACTCGTTTTTCCCGTTAGATTTGTAAGAACGTACAATAAATCTAAAGATTGCTCTAAGGACCATCCATAAACCGAAAATGTTTACAGAATTAAATTGAAGGATTCAGTTTATGGTGGGACCTTAGATTTATCGAGGATCTGAATAACGGTACGCGGATCCTTGGCGGGCAGACAACGAAGGACATCGCATGGATCATCTCACGCAACGTAACATCCTTCCCCCCCTACCCGTTGAGAGGGCAATTAATTAAATCCAACTCCTTGTGGATTGTTGGTTGCCCGTGTTGCTCTGGATGGGGTTGGATCGGTAATGGGAAGATCCTCTTGGCACCTCGGTCCAAGATGCTCGTTGCCACGTGAGCTGTAGCTGTCTGGATGATGCCGTCGGCACCAGGGTAAAATTGATGGCAGAGCCTAAGGACCATTGCGTTGAGAGCACGTTGTCTACCTCGAAGTCTGGATCGCCGTCGTCCTCGTTGTTTCCAAGACATTTCCAGTTGAAATTCACGATCCAAGAACTGTCATGGAACGCCTCGATCCAGAAAGTGTCGTTGAACATGTCATGTAAAATTAATGATGAAAAAAAGGCTAGCTAAGCAATAACTTAATTTGACTGTGCTTTTATAATTTTATAGGTTTTCATTCACGAAAATGATTAAGTGTAAAGTACTGAGGTGAATAGGTTGTGATACTTGTAGTCGCTGGCTGTAGATGTTGCTGCTGGGATACTGCTGTATTTTCTTCTAATTTAGATACGTGGAAGAAAAATCGGACTCCGGTCGCTGGGATTTGAGAACCCGGGTTCGTAACCTAAGGCGTTAACCACTGTGCTGCTATCGTCCAACACTAGTCAGTGTCGAGTGGTGGTATTTTGTTGTCGAGTGCCGCCACATTACAATGAAGTAGCGAAGTTAAAATAGTTGTTCAAATCACGGTCAAAACTGTACACAAGACTAGTCTCGTGGTCGAATGCTTGCAGTTTTTTTATGTTGCGTTTGTATCTGTTGAGAGGCAAGGAGAGGATCCTGATTGCCCTACGTAATGGCGAAAATGTAAAGAAAATTGGGCCATGAGCAAAGGTCAGGTCAAAGTCTAACAGTTCACTGTCAGATCTATGTAGATCCGTTGTGATTGCGTGATATCGATGGAGCGGTTGGGCTCCTCCCGATGATCCAACCGAATCGAGTCTTTTGCAGACAAAAGTTGGTATCGTTTGATTGATTGATAATTTGTTTGTCGCGTAGTGATGCTAGCGTTGGTGCCGCGCTCAATAAGATGTCGATCGGGCCAGGTATATGAAATCTTGGATCGGCTAGTTGAAGATTCCTAGGTATTTGAATAAGTGAGCGATCTATGGGTTGATCCGGGACCAATGCCGCTATTATCGGTATTACCAAAAACGTCATTGTACGTTTGTATGTGCCTTCCATGGAGCTTATCGTTGTCGTGATATAGCGCTTTGCAGTCGTCTTTATGGTATCAAGGGCTTCGATTGGAATCGAACATTTCCCCTGCTTTATTCCGAGTGATTCGGCCAACTTTTCGGTCATAACGTTCATGGTAGAACCGGTGTCTAGCAGAGCTCTACATCGAATTGGATGTTCCTTGTGATTAAGAATGTTGATTTGAGCTGTGACTAACAGGTCGCGACGCCGTGTGTCAGATGGAGACGTAACTGGTGAGTCGATCTCTTTCGAAGTCGTAGGCTCTCGTTGCCATTGTTTCCTCTGTTCTGGAGTGTTAGATGTGGGACTTGGTGTAAATTTCCGACCTCTCCGCGGAGACGAGGGTCGTGTTTGATTATATGGTGGTGTTGATATCGGTCCGGAATCGGTGTCTGATTCGCATTCTGGCGGTATCGACGACGATGCTTGTTGTACGCTACTTAGATGACGGCTTAACCGCATTATTAAATTGTCATAGTGGTCCGCTATATTGAGATCGTGCGTATGTTCCTCTTCGTCTAATTCTAGTATTTCTTGTTGGGTGATTTCTGTCCAAACTTCTTTCAGCCGTTTCTTAATGACTATTAAATCAGACTCTTCGTGATGACTGGATGCTTCGTATTCGTCCAGTTGTTTCGATAAACTTGTCAATATATCGATATAATAGCCTCGGATTCGACGCAAGGCGGTAAGGCTGTCTACACTTGCCATTGTTGCCACGGATTTCACTGATTATATAAATATTCGGAAATGTTCGTGGGTTAGGCTACGATGTCGAATTATGTCTTTCACAATCGGGTTCAAAGTGTTGGACTCGTATAGGTATTAACAACTTGTAGACTGGTGACTAAGTTTTGTTTCTTTTCGAGTTGGTGTTTGACTCTTCTCTCACTGAGATTTGACTGACTTTTCGCTCTCATGAATTTACGGAGGAAAGCTCGGTGTGGGTATGATTTCTAAACGAAGAAAGCTGATTCGTTATTCACACTTTTCGTTAGGAAAGTGAGGGTAACGACCCACGATGCCCATTGCTTATGACCAACGTTAATGAATGAAGATAGGAGAAGGAAGAATAAACAAATAAACCTAAGGATTGCTCTATAGGCCATTCATAAATCGAATATTCTTGCAGGATTAGAGATTCCTGCAAGTGAATAAGATTAAGTTATAAACATTCCGTTGAAAAGATTCCGTTTATTGTGGTTTCTTAGCTTTATTGAGGATCTTACGCGACGTAACATTCCTCATTCGGCAAAATAATTTCATAAATTAAACTCGATATATTTGCTATAATATTTTATTGAACTTACCTAAATTATGTTTTTATCGTCATCGCTTTCAATATTTAATCGATAGTTTCGAGGAATGACTTGGTCGTTCGAGAAATTCAGCAGTTTAAAATAGTGTGATCTTAGTTCGTACATGTAATCTGTATCCCCACTTCGATAATGCTTTCATATTTTGTAATCCTTTTAGACAGCAGCTTCAAATGTTATTTATTTTTTTTTTACTACGCTTCTTCTAATCACAGAAGCGTCAAGCTCTTTTAATTTGATTATGAACTTCAAATACGCCTTTTTTCACACGATTTTAGCTATCTTTGCGCTTCAAATTCCATAAGTACGGTTCGCTTTTGTAAATTTCGTCGAATTCTTTCACCCATTCTTGATGAGTGGGGAATATAATTTCGTACATTTATTATTATTTCGTATCTTATTGCATGTTTTGATTACGCGTGAATTGTGAACTTTAATTTACGGCGTCCCAACACGCTCCGGTATATCTTTACAGGCTATTTTGGCACAGTCATATCGAATGATTTTTCATATTTGCTCCGGTTGCCTTCACAGGCCAAAATAACTGCACAGTTTTATCAGACACACGTATTTGCGCAACCGTGTCTGTGCAGTCATAACTGACAGACTTACCAGGATATTTGTAGCCGGTTTTATAGAATGAATGGCGTATCCACGAAATTTCGTGACATCTTCCGGCTTCGTTTCCTCGTCGCAACGATTCAACGAGCAACGGAGAAATTATATTCACCGAATAATTTTAACGTCGTTTGCCACGTATCAAATAACGCCACCGCGCAAGTCTAGAAAAATAATTTACATTGTAGCGACAAATAGGCACCTTTGAGCATACTTCTCTTCCTTTCCGGCCGTTATGAAAGTTTTCGCTCTTAAAATCGACGCGCGAACCTCTGTCACGTGTAATTCCAGCAGGCTCTTTTCCGCAAACTTGGGCGAGTTTGAATTTCCTACGCGAAGGTGCGACGCCTTCTTAAAAAATCATATTCCTCGTTAAATTACTTCCTGCATACACGGACCTATTAAAGGGCCATAGTTACTTTAACTTTGACACTGCATAACTGCGGAGCCCGCAACTCACTCTGGAGCAATTAACTTGAGACTGCGTCGATAGAAACGCGTCGCACCGCGTACGAACGTGTTTGTTTTTGCAGTTAACCAATTAACGCGTGTCGAACATCCCAGCCGAGGGGAACAATGAAATTGCAATTAACCGTCGCGTGGTATAAGTAGATAATACCCAGGTGCAACTCCAGAGGCTCGCGAGAGGAATAGATGAAACATATCATCGGGAATCCTTCGTAATCGCCACTTAATTGCTCTCCGTAGGTGCTTCCAACAACGCGAAAACACTTCAATGCTTGCTGTATTCCTCGTGTTTCCAGGTTCGCTGAAAATCCCTGGGCTAGTCGTATAAATTCTTGCGTACGATTTTGTAAAATATCGTTGATAAATTAAGTTACGATTTCGATTGTGAATTGTCCTGAATTGATTGAATTCGTCCTGTTTTTATAAACATATCGTGTTACGTCGGCCGACCCTCTACCTAGACCTGGACACACGTTGTGGGCAAAATGGCAATCAGATATCTTCACATCTTTATTGCGTACCCTCAATAGTCTTAAGTACTCATAAATCTCAGGAATTTTCTAGTTAAGTTCCTTCAGACCAAACAAATATTCTTTCTAAAGTTTATTGTGTACTACGGGAAGATACAGGAAAGTTGATTTTTCTCACCTTCATTATCTTCCGTTAACGACTTTCTCTCGAGGGCGACTAAGACCCTTCCTAGTCCACCAACCGTCTTATTATCCAATCAGAAGCAATGTCTATTGCCCTCACTTTCCTAGCCAAAATTGTCATCAACAAATCCGATGGTTCGCTAGATAGTTCGCTAGATGGTGCGCTAGACACACTCATCCTTAGCTTTCCTCCGCCACAGCATCGTCACCGAACTTCACTGATTTTCCATCTTTCGAACAGTCAACACCTCTGACCGGGTATCCATCCTAAAATTAGTCACCTACTTAACTTATACATACGCACCAGTGTAACTATCTTCATTACAAGTTGTCGGAATAAACTGTAACTTATAACTTGTTATATCAGTGTCATCTTCAATTTAACTACCTCTGTTATCCTAACCGAAACAGAGGATCGATCATTTCGCGGCGTCGATTGTCTAATCGTAACGGGAATTTACGACTCCCGTTGACGTGCTTCCTCGCGATCGCGTCTTTCCGCAAGTGAACGAAACATATCGCATATATTGTACTGGACAAATTTATGTCACAACCCAATATTATTATTAAGTCATTTCATTTATACGATGTTACATTATAAGTTATATTTCTTTTTTATATGAGAAGAATTTAAAATTCCAATTCATTTTTATGCCTTCCTCGCGTGATCTTCATTTTGAGATCGATACTGCCCGAACGACTGCTTTTTGACCTGATTAGCGATAAAAATTTTATTTTCACACACCGGTGAAATGTCAGGATTTTGAGTTGAAAGCTCGGTTTATCGAGCGTCGAGAGGTTTGAACGTAAGAATAGATGGTAAAATGTAAAATCCTTTTTAGGTTATGCACTCTTGAGAAGCACATACGTTTAGATGCATTGCTTGATATACGGGGTGTTCATAATGAAATTCTCGGCCACATTTCATTCTTATGTTTATTACGGTATTACTATACGCCATTTTTCAAACATTTTATAGATTCGTTGGGAAGGCCTCCATTTTTCCTACAGTTTTTCATTTTCCTCGTTCTGCCCTCCTCGCGTTTGTGACACATTCGAGCTACATTTTATGAGTCCAGCTTTCTACTTTCAATTTCATATTCTTTCTACGCCCGATGAATGTAGTGCACAACATTCAAGGATGAAATACTACCATTTTTCTTTCGGAGTATAACATTTCAACACCTTAAATCGATTGAGCAAAATACACACCTACTCATTCTCGAGCCTCATTATCAAGATTCAGTTCACACGTCTCATTATTCCTATCATTTTCCAAAATTTATCTGCATTCGTTCGTCACGTTTGTCTCGTCTTACTTAGCCGACCCAATGAATGCGCTCTTAGCCTCACTCTACGAAACCGGTGAATTTGACGAAAATAAATATGTGTCGTAACACATCCACGTGGCGTCCAATTAATTTCCCGCTTCTCGCGGTTTCTTGCGTATCTGTAGTTTCGCAGCTGCGCAAAAAGCCCCGGCGCAGTTTATAATTCAATGACTCGGTAATTTTACGTTCAACAACTAAAAGCATTTCGACCGCATAATAGTTTCATAATTGGAGTGCCTCCGGCAAGGGAATTTTTAATCGAATTTTGCAATTCCCCTCTGTAATTCGGTGCCTTGTTAATTCGATCGAGACGCCCGTGAACCCGAACGTTAATCGAACAACGAAAAGAAAATCGAACGAATGAATAAACTCGGATGCGCACGAGGAGAATCGCGACGCGTGTTGAGGTATTTCTCGGGGCGAGTCGAAACGGGCGACGTCGGTCGCTGTGTATTTAGGCTGGTCCATGCTAAATTTAAATCAGTTCGTAGCGAGGCCACCGAACGCGATACTCCACCATCCCATTGATTTCCCGTAGCTGTCCGAGGTGTCTCGCTGTTCGAGAATCTTCTGGGGCTGAAATCGAGACGCGGTGAATATTCTTGGTTCGTTCATATTCGAATTGAACACACGGTCAGAAATGGAAGGATGAAAGGAGCCGCGTGTTCCGCGGTGTATGAATGACTGCAAGTAATTAGGTAAGTGTCTCTTTTGCTTTCTGGTTTCGTGTTTGGAATTCGTATTTGGATATATTCGTGGGGTAATTGAAGTGAGCTTCGAGTTCTATGTAATGGAAAATACATATTTCTTGTTATTTTATTAGTTTTATCGAATGAAATAAAAAATTGTTCGTTTCAATCTACTCGAAGTTTATTTGATGTGTAAAATTTGGTACTGTGATATGTAACTACGTATTTGTGGTATAGCTAGAATACTAAGCAATTATATAATAATATAATGATATTAAGAATAAAGAAATAATATTTCTTATTGTTTTATTAGTTACATTGAGTGTAACAGAATAATGTTCGTTGGATGGAATATGTGAATACAGTTTCATTCGGGTAGAAACGAAATTTCATTGGACCGCGATTATATTGTTTGCGATTTATCATGCAGAAAATCTGGTCTCGATGTTGGTGCAGATTAAAAGAACAGATCGGACAAAACGATTTCACTTGATCGCTGATACAGTTGGTGAAATTTCGCTTGAAAAGAATAACGTTTTGTGCAAAAAGTTTCATTCGATGTAAAAGCGAGATACACCAACGCTTTGTTAACAAAAAAATGCTCGTGGCAGATTCATGACACGCGATATTTAACGAAAAATTTTTCAATACAAATTTCATCTAACAACGAATAAACGATTCACCCTCAGATTACTTTTATTTGCCACAATCATTACCGAGTATTTGAAATATTTCTTCCTTTCGTTCTTCGGAATAAAATTTAGAATGACGAGTATTTAACACTTTCGAAATAAACAAGCTAGAAGTGATACAATAGAATGGCATTGAAGAAACAGGAAAAATCGTGGCAGATACTCGTGAAGATTCATCGAAAGGCGCCAGAACACCAGTCTGTCGATAACTGCGAGTTTTCACTCGATCGCGCCGATCGTATCGAAACGAGGCCGTCAGTACGTCTTTAACAACACCGACACTCGACATCTGCCTTTTTAACGATCGTGATCCACGTAATTCTGGGGAAATATCCGAGCCCCGTTCTCCGTACTCGTTCAGCCGAGCTTCTCCTCGCTCGTTCCTTCGACTCGGCAATTATGTTGAGTTCAGCTGCAATTAAGCTCTAGTTTGGCCCGTAAGTGGCGCATCTAGAGCTACTATTACCGATAAATTTATAGCCTATCGATATCTTATAAGCACGGGGAGGCTAGTTACGGATCGGGTAAATGTAAATTGTCGACGAAAGGACTTGAGCCTCGTAATAACGTATCTATTGATCAATAAAAGAATGGGAAAGAGCGATCGAATCGATCGGAGAACTTGGTGAGAATTTGTTGTGAAATTTATGAAACCAACAGTTTTCTTTGTTAATGGAAATTATTGGAGGTCTGTACAATTTTCTGGTGTTAGCAGTGTGGAATGCAGAGGCATGATCGTGATTAAAACGACAGATTACGAAGCTACGATGAATCGGTATTTATCAAAGCCTTTTTGAAAAATAATGTTTTATAGAATTGACAGATTCAATGAAAAGAGCACATCTGCGTCAATTTTAGGTTTCTTGTATCATTGATTAATTCTTGCAATTGATTCTCCGTCTTTTAGTATTTGTGGTATCATATACGTTTTATTGAACACGATTATATAAAATTGATTATATAAGATCTTCATAAAAACGCATAACAAATTTTACGTTTCCCTTTCACGAATCATTAAAGCGATGAAAGAAGAGAGAAACAAGAACTGGAACAAACCGAATTTGTTAATTATTTACGAGAAGGATAAGATCCCTCAAAGTGTATCATGATGATTTTAGATTTTTCTAATTGGAAAGGAACTTGGAACAGTTAATACCAACGAAACAATGAACTTTTAAAAGATCAGTTTCAGAAAACTCACAGAAGAGATCAAGCTTTAGACTTAAAATTACTTTTCAAAAATTAGCTTGATCTTTGAATTTACAGGCCATATACATAACTTGCGCGGTATCTAGCTGCTCAGCAGAATTCGAATTACGTATTTCTAACACAAATAAGAAAAAATTTGCCGCGAATTGCTCGTTCTTCCGTAGGAACTGAAAATTCATATAAGCGGAGAACTCTTCCCCTATTCCAATTATTTTCGACTTTATCCGCGTTAGAAGCCAGTTTCCGTGCGTTGCGCCCCGGCTAATTGGAACATTCTAATTTCTCGCGTTCTGTTGTTTTCATGTCCGCTGACATCGCTAATTCCAATTTCCCTCGTTGCATTGTAACAATTCACTCGGCGTAGCTGGCCGTAACCGTAAAGATCGAAAGCTTCTAGAAATTCTCCGTGAACTCGTGCCCCCTTGCCATTTCACTCTTTCGAATCGGCAGCATTCGAGACGCCCTCGTACGTTCTCTCGTCGTACGACCGGTGTTTTTCCTCTGATTTTGCGGCCACGAGAAATCGTGATATTCATAATCCAGGCAATGCGAAAGGGGAGGACTTGAATTTCCAGTGAAGGTTGCTCGACGAACCTAAAGTCCGATATTCGATTCAATTTCTGCGAAGGGTAGCAGTGGTCAGAAGGGCTCGAATCGAGACCAATGGCTTGCTGTGCTGTGTTGGCCGTTTCTAGTCCAGTGCTCGAATCGAGCCTCGATCGAACGCGAGTATCTCACGCTAGCTGAACTCTCTGCTGTGTAAAAAGAAGAGTCGACTTTATGGTCGTGAGCGTATCGGCCACCTGTTTTTAACCGGCAGTTCCCATGGCTGGGATATTTTCTTGTTCCACCCTTTTTTCCCTTTCCTTTTTGTAATCTTCTCTGCAGTTTAATTTTTATAGGTGAAAAGTAAATTAGGCAGTGTATTGTTTACTGGGACTGCTATCTCTTGATTTTCATGTTTCTTTTTACACCCTCACGAATATATTGGAAGAAGATAATCAAGAAAATTTAAGTGGTCCTAGATATATCTACGATCATACACCGGCTCGCGAAAGTAAATGAATATTTAGCGTAGACAATTTTTATGTTCACGTTGTATGTGTCATACAAAACATTTTGAAATTTCGATAGCACCGTAATGGGCCATGATTATACTGGTTATAAGGTTTACTTCAAACATATACTTAGAATTAGTAATTTATAAAAATTCACAGTATGAACAGTTTCCTTAAACTTTTTATTATAAAATAAATAATTGGTCGTTTAAATAATTTTGTGAATTTAATTTAAACGTACGTTTGCAATAAATGCTTTTGTTGCGACCTCTCAACTAGTAGTTGGCTATCAGTTAAATTGTAATTGTTTGGTTGGTGTCGCGAACCTTGAACGATATTATCGCCCAAGGTGGAAGGTTCATTAGGAGTTCTGATATGATTATGATTTTGTTGGATCTTTATTTTGAAGTATTAGTATCATTGTGACTTTGAAGTCTTCTAGAATGATTGCGATTTTGAAGTCTCCTAGTATGATTGTGATTTCAAAGTAGTGTCTACTTCGAAGTCTCTTTTGAAGTGTCTCTTGAAGTGCGTCTTTTGAAGCGTTGTTTGATCTAGGGGTGTGTTTTCGTCAACGTGTCCTGACTGTCGAAATGTCGTGGATGTCTCGCAAGTGGTACGTCTTGTGTGTACCTGGTCGAGGGTGCATAGCGCAAAATACCGTTGATGATATCGTCTGATAATTGTCGAATTCTCATTTGGTACCGTGAATAAGTTTACGACACGTCGTTACTTCCGCTATATACGTCCGCTACTGAGCGGAGCCGTCAAGCGCTTAAAATGCTAATTAAATCGTCGACGTAGTCCGAATCGTAAACTTTATACTGTGCAATGTGGAAAAATTCTAACTTTTCAAAAATAGCAGATCTGCTGTCCGTATCGTAAACTTGGATTTGTTTCAAACTTCGATCATGATAATCGTATCATGCGAAATCATATCATATCATGCAAATTTTCACAAGTAATCGTATACTTTCGTGAACTAACGTATATCGAATCGCAACCATGCATGAATATAAAATTTTTATTAGTCGATTAGTTGTTTCAAATCTATACTTGATCATCATATCAGATTGATACTTTACGTTAATTATCACGTTTCGTATAAATGTCCTAGCACTTATGAACAGTATCGAGTATTCGTACAGAAAGATCCATCAATGTAATACTTGTATCTTTTGATTATGTAATAGTATGCAATGTACTTAATTTGTCAATTGCGAATCGAAAGATAGTATATCTTGGCCGGTAAAGCGAATAAAAAAAATGTAATTATGGCAATATAGCCAGACTAGATTAATCACGTTGCTCCCATGTTTCGGAGTAAACAAGTAAATATTGAAAGAGAACGTTCGTTCCGTAAGAACGAAACACATTACGCGATTGTTGGCCAAAATTGCAGACATTGCTCTGACATCTTGCGAAATCTCATTTCCAAACATTGAACGTGACAAAGGACCGGCATGCGAGAACAGCAGAGAAAAGAGATTTGCCGCAATGCAACAATACTCGTTGTAACAATGTTGCATCGCAGCCCCTATTATCGTAAATTTCGACTCGTATGAGCAAACGGTATTGTTGTAATGGCACAGCCAGTTTTCGGAACAATGCGTAAGATTTAATATCGATCGCGGGAGAAAATAGCTGGAAAGCGTAGGCAAACGTGCCGAGTAACACTCTTTGGGGCCTGACTTGACAAGAAAAATATTGCGAATGGCACTGCCAAAGGTTTGAAAACGGTAGAAATTTCACGGCAATTTTAGACCTTTCACTGGCATTTTTAGGAAGTCTCTATGAAACGCAAAAATGGACCTGTGTTTGTCGTGCGCCGCCTTGTCGACAACAATAAAAGTACGATTGTTAGTTCGGTCTCGAAACGATAAAAATATCTGTAATATTCGACGAGTCGGTTGGATATCGATCTCTCTACAAGCCGTTGTATTGTTGTGCCTTTCCTGCAAAAACATTCCGATAACAATACTGCCCAGCGATTTGATTAGATTTCAAACGTAATTTCACGCTGATACGACGTATCGCAGGTAATAAACAAAATTATTTTTTAATTGCTACAAAGATAGTCGGCTTACCGTTGCCCTTGATTCGATGTAATGTATAAATAATTATACGTTACTAATAAACTCAGCGTCCTTTTAAATGATATTGTTTCAATACCCATGGGAGATTTTCATCATAAATAAAATTTATGAATTGAGAAATCATATCGTCATTTATTTCATTGTTTAATTAAATATCGATGTAACATTAAATCAACATTGCATTGAAACTTAATTTTTTCTTCTTGTTACTATTAATTTTGATCGAGATTATTATACGCAAAATCCGTTTTCGATAAAATTGGCCATGAATAAAACGATAATTAATTAAACGATTTTTCGAAGAATCGCATATTATTGGTTATAATTTCTTTGGAACGAGCAGTGAAGGATAGAGGATTAGTGAAAAACGAAAGAGTGGATGATATAAAGCAATTTTAACAA
The DNA here is from genome assembly GCF_905332965.1 of Bombus pascuorum. Lineage (NCBI taxonomy): Eukaryota > Metazoa > Arthropoda > Insecta > Hymenoptera > Apidae > Bombus > Bombus pascuorum. The sequence continues at coordinate 10,912,184 of NC_083496.1, read as the reverse complement.
GTTTCTAGTCAGCCGCGTGCCGTTTCTCTACGGCTGTCCTGCGACAAAGTACACAGAGCGCGAAAAGAGCGTGAAAGTAGTCCTTTGATGTCAAGCACAGTGAATATGGCAGCGTTTGCAACGCTTTATGCTCTTGGAAAGGAAAACGCTTAGTACGGATTTGCGGTTTTGTTTACAATCGAAATTCACCGAATATCCTTTTCTTTCGACTCCCCCGTTTCGTTGAGTCGCTCTTGAAGGAGAAAATTTTCTTCTGCGAAATATGAACTAATTTAGTGTATAATAATTAGTAGAAGTTAATAGAATTATTAATGCTAGTTTATTAAATTTCTGAATTTAATATCAGTCAAGTACGTATAATAATAAATTGCCTTTTCTCTATAGAAGTAATGCACACAATACAGAGTCATTATCTCGATGAAACTTATCGCAACTCTGTTGGCTATGCCAGGAACAATCGCGTTGTTAAACTAACATCGAATCAAAATTACCAAAAGTTTCGATCAGAAATTGAATTTTAAGTCATAACTCATAACGAATGTTTCACCGAGAACTTTCTTCACTTTCTTTTGCCATTTGTCCTTGTTTGTAGTAATACAGCTATGTTATCTTTCCGTTAGTTTTCTCGTGTTATATCGCGTGATATATGACTGAAATCGTTATTTAAACGATAGGGGTAAGAAGTACATAATTTATGTGACGCAGCCAGTTTCAATTTCTACTTTATCATGACAATAATTACGATCAATTTTTTGAAACTTATTTGACTTTAATATGCTCGGTATAACACTAAAATCCAAAGAAAAATTCTAATGATCGAAATAGATTTCTTTATACAATGTATTTATTTATGATACGTTTGATATTTTACGATATTTCAAAGGAAACACACTATTTTTTTTATAGTCGAAATTTATGTCATCGACGTTCGTGTCGTCAAACACGCGATGTGGGTTTAGTTAAATAAAACCGTATTTCTTTCTTCCCCATTCCATAACTAAACCTACAACATGGAACGATAGTCATTCTACCAGCATTCAAGTTTTATCAAAGGAAAGGAAGCGCACAGACATTTCACGAATAATACTGCAATTAACTTCAGCCACTCGAACATGTCGGTGGAGCACGAAGAATGCGTTAGAAGCACAATGCTCGTTCAACTATCGACTGGCAATTTCAAGTTCCAAAACGGGAACACGTAATTGAGGAACAAGAAAAATTTCCTCTCTATAAATGCGGAAAACTTCAATTTCGTCGAGACTCTAAAATTCGAAATAAAAGGAAACGAGCAATTAAGAGAGCACAAGAGAACGAAAAAATCGACGCAATCATAGCAATAACTGGCTGCACCCAGAGGGTAACATCGAATTTGTTTCTTGATATGGTTCGATTCACTTTCATTCCCACGTGTATCTTACACATCGATTCCAGTTACGTTTTCATCAAGATACATTGCTTGGTACAATGGTATTCGGTTAAAAGCATCTCTACACTCACCTGTTTTGAATAAAATGTAATTTAATTACAAAATCACAAGTAAGAACTATGTGTTGATAAATAATGATTACATTCCGTACATCGTTAACTGCTTGGTATCGATGCCACTGCTGGATGCATGCAGCGGTGACAAAGTGTTATTATTCTGCTATATTATTATATTTTTATATGATTACATTTATTTTAAAAGAGTAGTAGATGTAGAATGAAATACTGGCATCTGCAAGTATGAAACACGTTAGGGTGTAAAAAAAAATAATTGTTTAACAAAATTTCTATCAAAATAGCCTGACATCATAAAAGATATAACTTAGAAAAAAAACGAAGCTGGCACCCCGCTGGGGGTAGCCGCCCACATGCTATATTATTTTTTATTTATATTTTTTTTCTTCACCAACAAGATATAACACTTTACCAAATGTCCGCAAGGACAAATTGTAAAATAACCAAAAAAAAAAAAAAAAAATAGCCTGACAGAATTCTTTATGAATCGCATATTCAATGTTAACATACCGTTGATCAGTTTTTAAATAACAAATATTGCTTTTAACCATTAGCTAGTTATTAATTTGTATATTTTATCATCACTCATCTAGTTTTGTCACCAATCGGCTAAAATATCCGGATATTTTCGAACGGTAGTATAAGTAGCGAAAGACGAATCAACGAGAATATGAGATGCAAGCATTAATTTTATCAGACTACCCCTTCATACTGTATACGTATAATGTAATAAATCAAGGGATAAAAGGCATTGAAAAATTTCAGGAATTAATCATCGATAACGAACGATGGAATTATGATTATACGCTTGCTAGATCGTTGGGTATGCATTGAAATGAATACCGTTAATTTATTTCACGTGAAAAGAATTTTTCTTGTTATTTCGATAGTGCGAGTGGAATAATTACGTTGTTCCTTTTAGAGAGATACATGGCTAAATTAATAAAACTCTGCCCTACTTTAATCCACGACTTGAAATATGTTGGAAAAATGTATATGTACATATACGAATAATATGAGCGAAATTACAGAGAACAAACGTTTTTTCTCGTAATTTAGGCAAGAATCTCAATCACAATTAATTAAATGGAGTGCAGCTCGTTTTATAATACGTATCATATCAGAAAAAAGAAGCAATTATTAAAAATCCTTTAATTGAGTAGATGTTTAGGATTAAATTAAAGAATTAAATGAAATATTCCAATAACTGCGATGTATCTTGCACCTATTGTCAACAGTTAATGCTATCCTTTCTCTACTGATCTATTCTCCTCTTTAAATTAAGATTTTCATTAAGTTTAAGTGTTCGTTTTTCTTCGTTCAATTTTGAAATACGTGATCGCTACTCTGTAACAACCTGTATAACGTAACTTTATTTCAAAGTTAAAACGAAGAACTTGAAATATTTGAACGAATTATATTTGTTCTTCAAAAATGAACAAAGGACATTTTAATTAAGGAGAACAATAATCGTAATTTTCTGAACCAATATTTTAACTAAAAAGGATAGTGTTCCTACTAGTTGATTGTGAATGTTTATGTAATTTTATATTTTATGAACATAATTAAAGAAATAGGCTCTAAATAGAAATTTGTTTCGTCTATTACATATTGCAATATGTATTCCTTGTATTTTGCTTATTTTATACATTCCTACAATAGCATTTTGTAGATTTTTGGAACCTTGAATTTCCTAAAAATCTATAAATATCCACAGTCTAGTTATTAGCAATAATTTATCAAAATTGTCTTAATTTTCGAGCTCCGTCACAAATTCTCCAATGTGTGGATTCTAGATTTGACATTTCAATTCTCCAAGCCTGCAAATCACAACTCTAGTTTCCTAATACTCCATATCCAACCTATATACATTATACATGTATCTAATCTACATGTACATAACGGATTCTCCACAATTTCACATAGAATCATTGATTCACGTTATCCGTCTCGTTCACTCGTGAATACTCGCGAATACCGAATTCGGTCGTGTCGACAGGATGCTCTCACTTGAAAACAACTATTGAAGAACAAATGTAGCCGATGATAATTACGATAAGATACGAATGGTCGTCGACATACTTGATGTGGCCGGCGGCATTGCAATGACCCAAGAGGAAGCAAAAGACTCGAGGGGGTTGAAAAGTGTCAATTGAATGAATTTCACCGTTCGCAGATCATTACAGTGCCCAACAGCTCCCTACCGACGGAACAGCGACTTTAATGAAGGTTGACACAGATTTTCAACGAGCCAAAGGGTGACCGAGGGTGTTTCTGTATCCGATAAAAATCGCACCCAGTTCAGATCGCCTGTCGGGCTTTCTTCATCTTGACCTTCTTTCGCTCGAGCTCGAATCAATTCGCCGGTATTTTTCGCCAAAGTACAGAAAACTCGTGAATGGCCAACTTTTCTGTTAAATAAATGGCCCCTTCCGTTTCCATCGGTGAGGACAGGAAAGTTCGTTTTGAAGCATCCAATCGAAATCAAACAAATGGTTTCAAACTTCGGCATTAACTTTCACTTTGAATTTTCTTTGTAGTTTACAGTGGCTCACGAAAGTATTTGAACACCTTCTATGCAATATAATATATGTGTTATGCGAAACACTTTGAAGTTTCATTTAGATTGTAATGAGGCACGATTATCATAATTATATCGACAAAATTTGGAATGAAGACTAAAAGTAGATATAAAAATTATGTGATGTTTGATGCAACTATAGGTTTCGCAGATATCGTAAAAGTATCGAGACAGCTAATTACTCATTATATCAATAAGTCTCAATATTCTGCATTTATTGCATATTTTTGGGAATATTGTGCAAGTACAGGTGGTGTCGAATATTAATATCATATCGACATAAAATAAAATTTAGGAAAAATTGCGAAACAATTTTGCGAAACGGTTTACACGTTTTCAATTAAAGTGATGATTTTTTGTTAAATTTCCGAACACATTGTTCTGTGGGGAAACCGACCTGAATCGTATTATCGAAATGTAACTCTCATCGAAACGTAAAATGCACGATTTGTCCGGAGAAAATAAATTTTTGACTGCGTTAATTCATTTAACTTTCGACGAGAACACGGAAGTTGTTTTCAGCCGGCTTTCAATAATCGACAATGCAAACTCTGACGCGTTTCCTGCACATCCTTAATCCATTTCACGCACTCGGACGTTTTCTTTTTGTGCGATTACAACTCGTTAATGTCAACATGATAAAAATTAAAAATATTTTTAGGAAACTTCTACACAAACTACGTAATAGCATATAACTTTAAAGTAATAATATCCTTTTCCAATTTCTTTACACATAATCACTAAATAATCTGAAGAATGTAAAAATATGCATTATATTTTTTGATAAATGGACGAAGACTTTGAAAGAACAGGATAAATAAGTTACCTGATCTACCTACAAAATAGTACACATATCGTTATATATTATATATATTACGTAAATCAATGTTACAGATATGCTTTTTTGAAGAAATACGAACGAATCTATTACACAATCTAATGCATTGCAAATAAAACAAAGGAATACAGATTAAATACGAAAAGAGAAGAAAATGCTAGAAAATATGAAAGGGCGAGGTTCGACAAGCACGCAGCTCGCATTCAACCGTTTGCAGTCGTTTTGATAAATTTTAAATCGATTAAAAGATTCTCTATGTTCCACGTGATTGCAGTTCCTATAATGCTTTCATTCAATAGATGCAGTTCGCTTTCAAATATCAACTCCCCTAGGAATAGCCTGGATCTGCTCTTCCGCGAACCTTTTAATCGTGGATTTCATTACTTAATTAAAAATCGCGTGAAATGTTTGGATCGGCCCGGTTTGCGCGCACTACGGATATGAATTACCTCAATTTGTTCCATTCAGACTCGTCGGACGGGACGGGTTTCCGGCTACCTATATACGTTTCATGAACACAAACTCTAAGCGAACGGGTTCAACCAACGAGCGGCACTGGTGCCATTCGTTATTTTTAAGAGGGTCAGAACGTCAGCCGCGGAGGAAACTTGTCACGCGATCTCGTCGTTAAATAACCGACATTAAAACCATTGGTCGTTTTCCACCGTGAAATGTTCGCAGTTGAAACATTCAAATTTACACTGTGCTGCAATTCCGGCAGGTTCCGCTTCAGATTACGCGTCGTTGCAGCGCACGGATCGCAAGCCAAGCTTCCAGTTTGCTCGTCTTACGATTTCTGACTCTAAACTATAGATATAAAATTCGGAAGTTCCAACAATTCACAAAGTCTTAAAGTCCGAAGTTCAGAAAGTTCAACTTGTAAAGTTCTTGCTTAATTCAAAGTTCTGATTTGTACGTAGTTCAAACTTTTCGAAAGTTGTGCACAAAAATGCTAATTCTAAAGATCCGAAAGTTCGATTCCTAGATTGGAAGTAATTTTAAAGGTTCTGTATGTGTCAAATCCTTATACTGGGGGTGTCGCAGCGTTTCCCGGTCAAACGTTGTTAGCATATTCTGTAAGTTAAGACGAGAGAAAAAAGTCATATGAACACATATCACTGGGAGCATTGTTAAAGAAATATAGGAAAAAGCGATATATGAAAAGAACGGTAACGACCGTGCGTTGCTACGGTACAAAATATGAATAAGTCAGAAATATTTACATTCAGTAGTAGTCAGAAAGTATCGTAATACTTTCATGATTCCAGCTTCACGAGTAATAAACGAGAACTTCAAAGAGTAATAAATTCAATTTTTTGCTGTATGCCAATCTTGTATTGACAGTAATGCTGAACATTTTGAAATGGAATTTTAGCTGGAGTTGTAGGTGTATTATAATACCTTTTCACTGCTACTAGATGTAAATGTTTCTGGTCTATTCATACTTTATACCGTAGTAACGCACGTTCCTATATATTTCTTTGTTACAATTCTTTAACAATCCTTCCAATAATATATGTTTATGACATTTTTTCCTTGTTTAAACTTATAAAATATACTGACAACGTTTGACGGAAAAATTAGAGCACCCTGTATAAAGGCCTTGTTTTATTTTCAAGACTTGTACCAGTGTTGAGAAAGGTTTATGCGATCTGGAAATTTCTAAATTTCCAGGGACATGCCTTTCTATTGCCACTTCTAAGGGTTTATTGTATCGGTTAACAGCGGTTTGCAATCAATTACGTCGCATGAGATGGTCCGTGTGACGTCCCTTGTTTTCTGACCACCAAGGTTCCGCGTACCCTTATTCAGACACTCAATAAATGTAAGGCCCCACCATAAACTGAATCTTTTAACTTAATCCTCTAAGCACTTTCGCTTTACGGATGGTCCTTAGAGCAGTCCTTAGGTTTATTGTGCGCCCTTATAAATCTAACGGAAAAAGCGGACTTTTACCATCAACAAGTCACTCACGAGCCACGTTGACAGGAAGGTTTCTCCTCTTATCTTCATTCATTAATATTGGCTATAATCAATGGGCATGGCGGATCGTTACCCTTGCTTTTCCTAACGAAGAGTGTGAACAACGAATCCGCTTTCTTCGTTCAAAAATTACACCCACACCGAGCTTTCCTCCGTAATTTCATGAGAGCAAACAGTCAGTCAAATCTCAGCGAGAGAAGAGTCAAACACCAACTTGGAAGAAGTCAATATTCAAACACCAACTTGAAAAGAGTCAAAACTTAGTCACCACTCGACAAATTGCTAATACCTATACGAGTCGAACACTTTGAATCTGATTGTGAAAAATATTATAATTCGACATTGTAACCTAATCCACAAATATCTCCGAATATTTATGTAATCAGTGAAATCAATGGTTGGAAATAAAATATATATTATAACCTGTTAACCGCAGTATTATACCAACTCAACTACCCCTATTATCCCAACAGAAATAAGGCGATCGATCTGTTCATCGCGTCGATTACTATAATCGTAACGGGAATTTACGACTCCCGTTGACGCGTTTCCTCGCGATCGTGTCTCTCCACAACTGGTCGACTTTACACAATCTTTATGCTGCTATGCCTCCCCGAAAAAGAAATGTTACTCCGCGGCTCCTTACCTTTTATTCTTTCAATAGATATAATAATATAGACACATTTTAAATAATGGGAACGTTATTACAAAAAAAAAAACTGGAAACTACAATTAACAAAATAATAACAAGGTTTTGGTATAAATATACGCGTGTTGCGATAGGAAGTTTTATTTATTTGTAGATATTATGGTATGAAAATTAATATTTCATTAAAAAATTATGCCGCCTCCCCTGCCAATAGTCCACGCCTCCCGGGTTGAAACCGCTCGTCTAACAAGCAAATAATGATACGTATCATAGTGAATGAGACCTCATTCTAAACTTTACATATTACAATTTGTTTCGTTGTTTTATCATGTGAATATTTGCTCAATTGTATTGTATATATTGCAAGCATACAACACATTTCGTGTACTGCATACATTACAAATATTGTGTGTGTGTGCGCGCGCGCGTGTGTGTACACGTGCAATTATGCATAATTATGTATGAACCTAATAAGTAGACGTTCAAATAGAAGTGTCAGTGTAAATGCATACTACGAGTGCATAATAGAAGTAGTAAATAGTGCAAGTGCAGCTACGCAACGTATATGCTAGTCCAAATGCAAGTACAAGTTCGGGAGCAAGTGCTTTACGCATGTGCAAACATGAGTGTAAGTACAAGTGTACGATATAGGTGTAAGTGTTAGAGTAAGTTTATAGCGCCAATGTAAATGCATTCTGCAAGCACAGGTGCATAGTGCAAGTACAAGTGCAAGTACAAGTGCAAGTGCAAGTGCATATTCATATTGCGAATACAAGTGCAAATGATAATAATACAATCCAATATTGGATAAAGTTTCCTACAGTAAATTAGATAAATTTATAGCAAGTGAAGGTAATTAATTTACACGGTCTATGGTTAAGAGATGAATCACAAAATTAACACAAACATAAGAAATATAATGCGAGAGAACCGGAAGAATGATGAAAGAAATTTGGAATGTGAGATCAAGGGTTTATCCTGGAAAAGGAAGTAAACCACCGGACAAGAAGCAAACGACCGAGGGCAATGTGCGGTCACGTATTTACCCGAAATACTTCGCGATCATTCTGAGCGATCAAACAGGTTTTCACACAGAACGATTGATGCCAGGGAAATCGCGCATTCCATCGACACAAGAGTGCACCGATTTCACTCGAGTTCGAACGCAAACCGTACGTGACAAGTACTCAATGCCTCTTAAATTCGGAAATCAGAAAAATCCTCGAATCGTGAAATCGCGCGCTGTCGTCCACCAAGTCGTACGTTCTTCCGCTTCTGCCTTCGTGTGTGAAATTTTATAGACCGATTTAGAACACAAAGAAAAACTGAGATTTATTTCTGAGATTTACCAGAAACAAATTTATTAAAACCAGGAGATAATTATTATTTCCTATTTGTCTTGCAGAAAGTGTAGCTATCGAATGTTAAAATTAATTATTCACGGATAAATAATTGTACTGAGAAATTTTAATCATAATAATATTCGTTGTACCTTTACAAATCTTGCTCGAATTGAAGAAAAATTAAAATATTGAAATTAGTTCTTAAGATCTAGGAATCGTTAGTTATATTGTATAAATTTAGATTTTTCACATATTCAAGTATTTGGACGTGGATTGCTAGAAAAATTAACAAAAAGTGTTAGAAAGAAGTAGAAGTAATTGTTATATTAATAAAATAGGTATTTGCCTGACATATCAAAGATTATACTACTTAATCGCATAAATACCTTTATTTAATAAAGGTTAAGATTCAAAACTGTATTTTTGAAAGTGAGTAAATAATAACTGAAATTCATTCGCATCCGTAATTAGTTCACATTGAATTACATAATTATCGATACAAAAATACAACACATAATTATCTGAAAATATAATATTCATAACTTTATTAAAGTTTCAATAAATTGGTCAGGTACTTCTTTAATATTTTTACCACCTACCAAAAAAAATGACAATTTTCAGTTCTATCTCTAAAAACTTTTGCTCAAATAGTTCGAGCAAAAAGATCGAACAAACAAGTGAGAAAACAAAATAAGAATACGTAAATCATTACAAGAATCATTACAAGATTTAAATAGCGGATATCAACTTTTACTTCAAAATAGCAATTGTACCTGACGCTATGTTTTTCTGCAGGTCCTTTCTCGCTAAAAACTCTGTTGTGACGTTGCAATGAAAAACGATTTTACGTTGAATGAAATGTAACTCTCATGACTAGTTGCAATAACTGTCTACGAAACACACGTTCGTTGCATCAGACGAATCTAACCTGTCGAGAAATAGCATAGTTTTGCAAAATATTTAGTTTAACATTATATTGCACTACTAGAAAAAAAAATAGTACTATCTCCAATTAATTTTCCACTAATTATTTAATATGTGTTTTCCTTAGATCACAAAATGGCTGTTAGCGTGGATTCAAAATGTGCTGCTGTCATCATCATCGCTTTGTTGACAGTAGTTCCAAGAACTCACGGTGTACCGCGTACAATTAAAATTGGTAAGTAACAAAAACAAAAATCTAAATATTAACGAACTTAATCCAATCTAATTTCTCGTCAACGTATTTTTCCATTGAAGTTATTTACCCGTATCTCGATGAGAACTATTACCGAATCTACCGCGTTCCGAGAATTCCAGTAACGGCAGCAATTTGCAAAACAGAACCTCTCAAAAAAAGGAGTACGCGAAAAATCTACGACAAAATGTCACTTTCGACAAAAACACCGTGTGCTACAAATTTCGTGTCGAGCAAAAGGTAAACGAAGAAGAAAAATAGAACATGCGCGGGTGCAAATTAAATTTCTACCAGTGTCGAGACAAAGCATCCTCCCTCCGTCCTCTATGTGCTCCTAAAAAAGATGAACGAACACACAGAAAAAATTCTCGTTTTTTCCAAAAGAACGAGGCGGCGTAAAAATATTTCTGCAATAATCGTAACCACTTGTCTACGTACTTGTGTTCCGAACAAAAGACGCGACACCTTTCAGTTCCAGTATAAGATCAAACAGTAAAACAGGGAAAGAGAGTTTTTTCAGTCAGTTCATTTCCATCCAATGCAAATAACTCGTCGAACGAAATGTACGTCCGATAGCGGGCGGATCGGGGAGGGGCAAAACGTAAATTGCACGTGTCCCAACGTGACCGCACACTAGAACCGCAAGCACACCGACGGTGTTTGCACTTTATAGGCGTATTACACGACTGCTCTCACGGAAGTCACGTACGTGGCCGCAGGTTACCGAAGAAGTGCGCGTTTGTCATGGCGCCGGCTTAGTAGAAACTCCCCTTATGAAAATGCCCAAATATTTAGAGAAGAACGGATGGGTTTCATAAGAGGTCTGTTCTAGCGTATGCAGTAGCTGCATTTACCATGATATGTACACACCGAGCCGCGCACACATTCGTATACACAACCACCATGGTGAATGCGATGCGGACTGGATATTTCGTTGAGTAGCCTCACTGAAAATCCCTCGACATACGTGTAACGCGTATGTACCAGCTGATTCATACGGCTACCGTAACCAAAGAATTCTCTTCTGACAAGGAATTATTTAAAGTTTCTGGTTGAACGATCGAGCAGAATTCTCATTGCCGTCTGCTCTTGCCGGCCCATTTCTAGAACGAAAGGATGTATGTTTAATTAAAATTGAATAGGCTCTCTAAGGTAGTATAAGGCTGTGTAATTAAAGCAGTGGAAATTTGAACTAACTTTGAATTGGAGCATTTGAAAGTATTACGATAGTGTGAATATGTTAATGGAAATTGAGGAAACGTTTGTTCATTTTTAGTATTAATCATGTAATATGGAAAACCATGAAATGTAAGACTGAATAAATTTTTTGAATGTTGAATGATTTTTTTTCTACGTCGGCGAAACGTATTGCTACGATCGAACATGAACTTCCGATATTTGATACGCTTCCCTTTTTCTTGTATCAGGCATTTCCGATATCCGTATGCGTAGCCTAAAAAGCTGCCTCCGAGGAAATCAATTTCGGATCGCCAACTCCCTTTTCTTATCTCGAGTTTGTATTATCCGTTTCATATTCTTTACTTGAAAAGTATTTCTCTTTCGATATAAAAATGATAAAAGGCTACAGTCTCAATTTTTGTGATACCCGCTAGAGTTTCGCTTCAGCGCAGGATTATGGCAGGTTTTTAATGTTACATCTACAATGTATATAATGGAAAATAACCTCTTCGCAGAGATTAAAATTGCCTCGATAGAAGAAAAGCAAAGTCACATAGAGCGCAGTTTAAATAATCTAATAAGCGAGCTTTATTTAAAAAAGTAGACATCATTGTACAATATTTAGACAGAGTACACTGACAACGCCTAATCTTTTCATTCGATGCAACTGAGGATTTGTAGGTTTCGATCTTCAAAATTTCGTATGCAATATTCATAATCGATACAATGAAAATGTCGATGGTAATTACTTGTTAGAAGATACTTAAAAAAAATACAAGCCAATAAAAAGCTATACAGTCATTAATCATCGTCTTCTTAAAATTACGACAGCGTTTCAAACCCGCAGTGACTTGACTATCTCTTTACCTGAGATTATTCTTTGCACCGTGAACCCATCCAATAATTAATTTCAACATTTTTGAGATATTTTAACCGCAATCCGTGATCAAGATAAATAGATGGTAACCACGGACCGCAAATTCGAACAACCGTTTCAACTCCTTGCGTTAAGCGAGGCTGCATTCCGTATGGCTGACTATGAATGGGCCATTCTAGTGCCTCAAGTCGAATCCCATTCATCAATGCAGCGTTATCGAGCGACTCGAGTACAAATAATGAAATATCCTTCGATGATGCACAACCGGCCGAAATGCGCCGCAATAACAATTTATTTTACAACCCTAATAAGCGACACTTGAATTTACAACCAGTGGGATGCAGAAAATTAGAACAGTGATCATTTTTGTTATTATTATCGTTTTAAATTATACATTTTGTCATCTTAAATTAGACAATTCCCAGAATACATGACACATATAGATAAATAATATCGGTATTGCTCCAGATATGGTTCAGTTGATTATCCGTTTCGTTAATACCAGTCATTATAATCGTCCATCATCGAATGCTCGTAGTATACTTGCTGTAGATGGCTATAGTCGCTCCTTAAAAATCATAGCAATTTATTGTATGTGCAAGCTTAATGTAAATGATAATCCTTAAAGACTAGTATTATTGTTAATAGGATTATTAGTAATACTTTATTGATTTTTTTATTAATTATAGTCACTCATCGTTGAATCGGGACTGCGTATAAACGATTATTATTCACCTTCTAAAATTCGTAATATTTTGCTACATTTTTGTACATATTGAGGTGAAATGTTAACATTTGAAAACTAATGTCGTTATTATTATCGATTATTAATAGAATAATAAAGATGTATTATCAGGAAAATGATACATTTTTCTAATTAAAAAGATTTAAACAATTTCGATCAATAACTTGGCAAAATTCCTTAACAAAAGGGCGATATAAATACTTAGAGCAGAAGACTGGACGAAAATATAATTACATATTACATAATTCACGAAATAGATATCCGTCGGAAGATGAATAATTCTTGAATGAACTACGTGACTGGAAATATGTAGGTGGCGAGTATTTATCAATATTTCTTTCGCCCTTTTGTTTTGCCTTCGAAATAATCTACAAATTGAAGCGACACGTGGCGGAGGAACAAGATTGAATTATTAGCGAACAAGACACGTAAGCGTGTCCATACGAGACTAGTTTTCATTGGTTTACGAGCCCCAAGCCAGGCAGCACACGTCTCGCCTTTTCCACTAAAGCCACCGTTGTTCACGAGAATTACTGGTCATTCGAAGGGTGTAAGAAACCCTCGTGGGCGAACCGTGAAAAGTTTCAGCGTGCCAGCGCGATGTGACTATAAATAAGGATTATATTCGCGTACGACGTGTCGCGTGTATAAAATTATACGTCCTCGCCTGCCGTTCGAACAGGCAGCTTTACGGTCTGCTGTGTGTAATTCCATTCGAAAGTAACAAACAAGCGAATCCAGGAACCCATCCACACCGTTCCAAAAGTTTAACCAGTCCTTTCTGACAACGATTTCACGATTTCGTTGTCACATTCACGATACCAGGCTAACGTAGAGTTACCAAATGGGTAGAATTTACCGAATTTAGTTATAAATCTATATATAATAAATGCATGCATAATAAATTATGCCATTGATTTTGTGTAACACTTCGTAGGTATATCACTTACCCATTTAAATATAATTACATATCTTTTACCGCATAAATTAGCTTAAAAGTACAACGAAGGAACCGTAACACACGACACAACGTTCAAAAAATTTGTGAATTTTAGAATCGATAATTCTTATAAATATGGAATAATGAAAGTAGTTAATCATCAAGAAGGTACATCGAATCATCGAATGTGGGAATTGCTTAGACTAAATGTATTATGATATTTTATAGGCAGCGATGTAGTACGTGTATTAGTTATTAATAATGTCTCATAATATATAACAAATTTGAGTTTTCTATACAAAGTTCAAGGTTGAATTTTAAAATATTGGAAGTTGACTGACTCGAATAACCCAATCTACACGACGAAAGAATTCAAAAATTCGTGGCAAAAGAAAAATTTTGCGCGTAGTGCATTTTGAAGCTCACGCTCTTCGATTTCAGCGTGATACATTTTTTATGGTTGCAACGATATTCGAATTCTATTTCGTACGCCGGTAAACAGAACTGTAAAAATACTGCACAGAGATACATACATTTGTAACGCTTTTTAACATCGAACGGGTAAAGTTTTTTCAATCTCCGCATACATAAATTTTGATTTATTTATTCGAAGTGGGGAATATCAAACATAGCTAATATTCGTAACTCAGATTTCTAGCGGAACCTAACCATTTCAGCTTATTCGTTGATTCAGTTGTGTTATTGTTTCACGATGCTATCCCGTGTTGTGTTCACATTTTATTGGAAAATTCAGGTCAACGTATAGTTTATCGTCGTTAATATTTCAACGAGGTGAGTCTCTCGATCGATGAGCCGTCCGAAATTCGATTGAAAATAACGCTTTTTCATGTCAGTGATGATCAAATTGCGGATCTTATTCAGTATTTGTATAATCAATTCTTATTAATTAGGTACATGTTGTACATATACTATATCTTGGAATTGGTTTCAAATTTCATCCATATGATCACGATAGTCGTGTCTCGTTACAGCTAATGACACTTTTAAAACCTGATGCATAACACATACCAGGTGTATCGAAAAAGTAATGGGATTAGTCCTATAGAAATGTTTATATGTCATTTAATGAAAAATGTACATTGTCCCCTTCAAAATAATTCCCCTGAGAAGCTATACACCGCCGGAAGCGGTTCTCCCACTCCAGGGAACAGCGAAGGAATTCTTTTAGCGAAACTGCTTTCAGTTGGTCGGTTACAACCTTTTGGATGTTGTTCACATTTTCAAAGTGGTGTCGTGTTATTAATATTTTTGACTTTCGAAGAAGCTCAAGCGAAAAAATAATAGTGATGTGGATTGAACTGTGAGAAGCGTGAAGGCTGTGCAACCACAAGAATACGTTTGTTGACCAGATTCATTTACAGAGAGTGCAGTGTAAGACGCTGCACGATACGACGCAGTTGCAGATATTTCCACAACGTGTTACTGAAACTTACTTTTATAAAATTCGCTACGAAATCGCTCGTGTTAACTGAATCGAGTTCAGATTAACACTGAAAGCTAAAGTAGAGATACTGCGTCATAAATAGCATCGCAGCATTGATACAACCGGATACCCGAGAATCGAAATCTGATTACTTTTTAGATATATCTCGTATTATATGTTCTATGATAAGCATTGAAACACTTTCATAAATGTATGCACACGTAAATACTTAACAACAAAAGGATACAACTCTCAACAATTCCCGACAGACAATACATACGTGATTTCTATCACGACAAGGTTTGACCATCACTGCACTTTGTCACACCAAAGTTTGCCGCATCGTAAACTTTTTCACCAATACTCTATAAAATGCGACAATTCACCTTATACAGTAAGCAGTCAAAGTATATCTCGGAAACATCATTGAGCTCGTTCATGTTATCAAGCCGTCAGATGTTTATTGATATCGGTATAAAGCAAACAGAGATAGCATAAAGAAAGCACGAGGAAGGGAATCAAGTGAAAAGGAATCACGAGAAACGATTGGAGGAGCGCGTGCGGCATGAGCCAGTCAGCCTTGTATCGTAGAGATCGTCGATTTCCTGTACTGTCGGAGGCTGTGGCTTCGGGGCTTCCACCATCCGGAAGAGACGAGCATCGCGCCAGGTAGCGACTTCCTTTGCCTTCCCACGAAGGCAGACCACTCTTTTCAAGCGCATGCCATCGCGAAAATACCCTTCCTCCCTCAGTAAGTGATTACTTCCCTTTCAAACGTGTAACCGGATCGGGTATGCGTGTGCCACTATTCAATGGAAATAGAGAGACGCCTTTTCATTGGCGTTTCCCGTAGAAAACTGCCCCTCTTCCGCTCTCGTTACTCGTCCCGTTCTAACCGTGAACTTTTGATAACGTTATTAGAAGTTGTTCGCCGGTCGAGCCAACGATTCCAGCTTAGCGAAATGGTTCCTCGTGGTTCACTTGGGAGAAATAAAGTTGTTCACTGGGGAGAAATAAAGAGAAGAAATCGAAGAAACGACGAGACAGAGACAGGATAGCTTGATCGATATTCAACGCTAGATAAAGGTGTGATATATCGTCGCGGTGAATGTGGAAACGGCCTGGATGCTGCTGACACCGGTGACGGACGTCGGTGTTGCTGGAATGACCTGTGAATCCCGGACGAAGAATACGTTTAGAGAAATCCATCGACGAAGCTAATCGTTGATTTCGTCCATTGACTCTTTTGACTCGTTCTTTTTCTATCCGTTCCCTGTTCTTTCTGTAAGAGATTAATGACTTTGTACTATGAACCGAAGAACAGAATGATTTACAGATCTTGCATCTTAAAGGTTCTTCAAAATCATACAAAACCTTCGATAATGTGTGTAAAACGAGCAAAATCTCTGTTGTAGCTCTACAAACGTAATCGCTGTCTAAGCAAAAACTGTTTAACACGTCACAAAAGCAGTGTGAGACATACTGAAAACGTAGAAAATAACGCACTCGCGAGACTTATATGTACAATCCCACGGGGGGTCAAAAATGTTCACCGAAACACACATATTCCAAGGTCCGAAATGTTTAAGGGAATTTCTGTTCCATTTAACTTTCCACAGTAGACTTGTTTCAAATTTTCACAACATCGATGTTCAATTTGAAATTTCAAATATTATTATGTCGTGTTAAAGGATTTTAAACATTTTCCATGTACTTATCAAAATTTTCTGAAGACTTCTTTGTACTAGAAAAAGTTGAAAATTCTTAACCGGAATACCTTCCATGCTGATTACATGGCCCCTCTAAAAATTTTCCTAGCTGCAAGTCGGAACTTTCACCGCGTACAACTTGCCCCAAAGTTTCGCAAAGTTTTTGTTGCATCGTTGCAAGGAGAAAGATAGAGAATACAATTGTTTGGGAACGATACAGACGGAATAGGAGAAGCTGCTGGGAAATATCAAATCGCGAAACTGCCTAACCTTTGGAGACTGAAGTTCCTAATAACAGTTTGGTTCACGCCTGTCCTACAATTTCTCCTCGGGAATTGTAATTGCTCCGTGGAATAATTCACAGGCATTATAGATATCCCGAGGACAAGAGTTGATCATAGCACGCCTAATGAAGGATAATGATTAGTCCAATCACCGGCTATTCATACCGATCCCCGTTACAAAGGGCCTACCTTCACGTAAATCTAACTATGACTCTGTCTACCTATCAAAGCAGTATTTCGCGCTGCATAGCTGAAATTGTTTAACGAGAAAAGTTTCATTCAATTTCGAACCGAAACCATGTCTGTATTTACGCTGTCAGAGACTTTTTCCCTGCGCAATGGAAGCACGAAATTTGTTTCATGGAACACCGCTTCCCCGGAATGGTGAAAGAGGGTGGAATGATTTATTTTTATAACCGGCTAGTTATGCGTATGCAAATGTTTAAAGCGTTTCACTTGTCTGTAACGACGAGAGATGTCGTTAAAGGCGTCCAGAAAATTCTAATAATGAGAACTGGAATTTAATTGTATTTGTTCTCCTCTGCTTCTCTTTTCGTCTCCCTCTTTTCTTCCTTCTTTTCTTTTCTTTTTTTTTTTTTTTTTTTTTACAATTAAATATAACGGTTTGAGAAAAGAAGCAGGGAAGGTGGCAGGAATATGGAGTAACGTCGAAAAATAATATCGTCGCCAGCTTTCATTCTTTTTCATTATAATTCTTTCGCCGATATTATCGTCGAAGGAGATACGGAAGTTCCTCGTTTCGTCTTATATTCTTGCCGCTCTTTACTCCCTTTGCGTCACTCTATTGCGGGCCCGATAATAGCACGGCTAAGCTCGACTTTGTGGATAATAGTTATAAGTTTAATTAAACCAGTCCTTCGTAGCGCAACCCTCCATTCTTCCTCTGGGATATCGTACCGCGCGAAGCGCAGATGATTCCCGTATCAAAGAAGAAAAATTGCAGGACGCTGGGCGTATATTCCCTTCCTCTCTCTCTACATGCTTTCCTTGCCGAGCATTTTCTTTGAAAATTCCGGCAACCATGGCGAATCTACAAAGAAATTTTAATCGCTCCTGAAGCAAAAGATACGCCCTCGATGCTTTATAAATCTTGGTAATCTATACAAAAATAAGGACAACATTGTAGAAAAAACTGTCTATAAGTACAACGAGGAGGAATTAAAGAGACGCGCTTATACCAAGATACACTAAGCTCGATCATTTTCTGTAGAAACACGCTTTCTCCATTTTAATTTCCGGCAAGCTCTTTGTTATAATCATTTTCACATTGCTATGTGGAAAAACTGCACGTTGTATATGTTGTATGTGTGAAAGTATGATTGGAAACCGAGAAAGTTCTACACGAAACGTCCAGAGATTTCAGAGATTCGTATTATCATTATTCTGTTCCTGTAGCGGCACATGCGTCACGGAACGTTTCGATTCGAAGATGCCTCACGTAATTGTTTTGCCACAGAGGATTAACACTGTACGACGCATATAATGTAATAAACAAACTCTGGACAAAGCAATATCGAGGCTACGTGCAACCGTCAACCGAAGCCAAGTTCAAACCTTCCGGTACCCCCCTCCCCTTCCCCGACCAGTATAAATAGACAACCGTGTTCTCCAGACATAGTCAGTCGCGCGAATCAATATCAGTATCGAGTCATCGAGATCATCAGTCAAGCGAATAGGTATAACGAATCAGCCTAACGAATCAGCATAACAATTAGCATCGGTACCGCAGTATCGCGCAATCTTATAACGAATATCATCGAGCGAGCAACGCTTACGATTAATTTTGTATTTTACATTTCAGAATATCTGTAAATATAGTTAACGAAATCAACTCGTCTCGTTATTAATTTAACCAACAACACGTCTCACCGTCCACCACATTGCAATTGGCAGTTTCCTGTCCCTTCAACCACTGTCAAGTGTCATAATTTCAAGTTTCATAATAATCTAAGCCCAAACAAAACTGAACTAATTGAACTGATTGATCTTCGTCAATTTTTCACTTCACGATCATAAAAGTTTTGGATTTGTTTAACACGTTTATTAGTCCCGTAAACGTACGTACCAAAATTAAATTCAGCACGCAAAATCCCTGTTTCTCGCCGTTAAGCTCTTCTCGCAAAACCGTTTCCTCTGGTTGATCCGATAGCAAAATATCGAAAGCCTAATGCGTTGCAGAGCGCGTTAGAACTGGTTCTAGAACCAACCGTGAAACGCTACAACTTTCCAGCAAGGATGTTTCCAACAACAACAGCCTGGTAATCGTTCACCGGTGAAATTTTGCCTGTCGAAAAGAGAAAAATATTGCGCTTCGCTGACACTCGTTAGATATTCATGGGAGTCAGAGTGCGATTCGCGCTTTTTGTTCGTGACAAGCACGTAAGTCGGGACCAGGACCTGTGGCCAGGAAATCGGGATAAGGGTAGAGAGAGAGGGGGGAGGGTGAGAGAAACAGATAGATAGGTAGACAGACAAACAGACAGACGGAGTGGGAGAGAAAGATAAAAAGAGAAGGAAAAAGAAAAAGGAAAATAATTCCGTGAGAAAACATTAATGAGGCTTGAACATTCGCGGACAACGTCGAACGGACTGAACTGAATCTCTGGTCCGATTTTTCAACGTTTGGGCGTCGAAGTTTGAACGAGTGGCCGTTAAAAGGAAATATTTTTCCTCATCTGGGCTTTCCCAACCACGTCAAAGGAGCCTTCAGGAAAAGTGGTAAGGGAGGGAGCGGGGAACAGCGGAAGAATCCGCGAGGGGAAGTAGAGTTTTTCCAACGAATGAAATTAAACGACTCCCGGAGAAAGAGCTCGTTTAAAAGCGTATTCGCCGTGGTATTTTCGAGCGGATGAAAAAGGGGCGGGAGTGGCGGCGAGGATTTTTTCGAGGACACGGTAAAAGGCACCACAGACAGCCGGAATGACAACCCTTCTGGTCAGGTTCAAGTTTTCTCCTTAAAATAACATCAAACCAGTGTTAAACTGCGAGAACGTGATTCGCTTGAAAAATTGTTGTTTACACAGTATAAGCGTTCGTTTTGATTAATTTTGTAAGAAAGATAATTCCACGTTTTGATCTGTTTAATTCAAGAGCTAAGAAATGCTTAACTTGCGAACTTGAGCTTCTTCTTCATTATGAAGTTTGTATCTTAATCTTTCATCTGCATACTGATCGCTTTCGAATAAGTAATCTTAAGTAACTTTTCCATTTTTTCTATGTTTTTCCTTAAATTTTGCTCTGCTTAAATAAATTGAGGTAACACGTGACAATAAAAAAAATTCGTTGATACTCTGGAAACTTGGAAGAGTATACAAGAATTTCGGAGGATTTTTTAGGGCACAAAAACCTAAAAAGGAGACAGTATGGACTTAAACGACTCAGTATACAGACGACGTCAGTAAAAATAAGGTTGCAGAAGGAAGGTTAAGGATCTTATTAAAAGTAAAATGGTATTCAAAAATAAAGGTGTTTTAAAGAAATTAGTTAAACGGCCTGTTTAATATAAAATTCCAAATAAAATTCCAAAAGCCATAATTGATCAGATTAGATTTTGAAACATTAAACATCGATGGTATATTTTGACACTGAACTTAAAACGTTTCCGAAGAAAAGAATTAGTCAGTCTGATTTCAGAATATCTCAATTGCCTTGTGAAATCAAAATTCATACCATAAAAATAATATTAGAGCCGTAAGGAATATTAAAATTCCAGACAGCTCTTCAATCAAATTATTACGTTTAATTCCTCGACAGGATATGTCATTTTGATCTTTCTTCACATTACATCATACAACGATCTGCTTCATACAGGTATATCGTTAACGAAATTCTTTCATTTCTTCAACTGAATGAACATCACCGCGTTGAATTATAACGTTTTATTCTTTTCCAAGGCGAAAATCGTCCATTAAAGAGCAGCCCCTAGCGAATGCTGGTTTGTTTACCGCACTTAATTTCTCTCAGGCGATAGGGAACGAGCAATTATCCAAAACGTTCTTTCCGATCCGCGCTAGATGACGCAAACCTCACGCAGTAAATCAGCGAAAATAATTGGACGATCGACGAAAACCGAGCAACATTGCCTCTTTAAATCTATGTTGCCGAATGTACTGTTCCAGCAAATGAAAGAGACCCAGCTGGCATCGAATAACAGATGTTCGTTGAACACGTTGATAGGCAAGCAATAAAAATTCGAGTTACAAAAGCTGTCGAAGTTTCGCCGAGGGTATTTAATTGCTGGAGGTAAAACAAAGCTCATTTTTTTTGCTTCGTGATTCTTCCTTTTATTCGTGCGATTCTTTCATTTATCGCTGAATGTTTTAAGCATGAAGCGAACCAATGAATAGAGCTAAGCGATCCGTCATAGAATAATGAGGATACTCTCTCGTTATTTATTCCAACACTTTGAAGCAGATCTACATTTTACTGTCTTTTCTCTCGACTCAATGCTTTTTTGACTTTCGATACAGAGATAAATATAGTGCATAGCTGTTAATTCTTATGCAAGCAACCAACATGACAATAAATAACAAACGAATAAATTAGTTTGAAATTTTGGTATTTCAAAGGTTTGCATAAATTTCGATGTAAATATGTCCGAATAATGTGAATTCAAAGTGATTTTACGCTATTTTTATTAAAAAATAACAAATTGATAGAAGCAATGTAAGAATCTGTACTCGAGTACCTGGTTGTAGATACTAATATTAATACTGGGTTATTTCATAAGTGCATAATACTGTTTGCGTACACGTAAAATGGATGTAAGTTTAAATGAAAATTGTTATTATCAGAATTTTATAAAATTGGAATAGAAAACTTCAAGATAAAGAATTACAAATAATACGGAAAGATCCTCGCTTATCAATTGCCAACAGATAATTCTTTATTTTCATTTATTATACGTTTCATTTAGTATCAACGATAATATTACTTACGAAATGACCTGCTATGAACAATACCATCGAAAACAACGACGTCATTTGAAAGTTCTTTAACCAAGTATTTCGACATCTTTTTATAAAATTTTCTTGGTAAAGGTTTCTTTCGAATGGTATAACGATCAAAGATAAAATTCTTCGAAATAGTCAACGCCGTTTTATTCGATCGTTTAAGGGGGTACGATGCTGTCCAAGATTATTTCACAAATGATAATCGAGATTATGACCGCTTTAAAAGTTTATGTTTAAAGTAACATGGCTTTTCTCGCTGATACTGCGACTTTCGTGACTTTAACGTCTCTCTCTATTTGCAACATTTCGCTAATGAGATACCGACTGGGATTACGAGATTGCGTTGATTCTTCTTCATTTCAGTAAGAAAAATATCTAAATACTTATTTTACATTTGTTTGAGCATGTCTCAAAGTTTTAAAAGTTATCTAACGATGAAATTCAATCGAATATATGTATACTTATAAATTATATAAATTATACGAGTTATTACCAATACACTAGTTTCTTTTCCATATTTATAAAGCGTTTAACTTGTAGAATAAGTGTCATAGAATTTGAATATGTAGTAGCATAAGTAATTCTTCGATATTTAGAATAATTGAATCTCAGAAAATTAATATTTCAACTTCGAAAGACAAAAGGCTATTGATTCGCAGATTTTACATTTCATTAACATTTGTATACAATTGCCAAAATCGAATAAAGTGTCTTGATACTTATAAGCGGTAACGTAAAAGTACATATAGTTTGTTTTTCTTGCAACATACATAATGCGTTCTTAGCTTTAGCTCTAAAGATCTATCACGATGTTTCTATTGCTATCACACGACAGTAAATTTCCTTCCAGAAGGAAAAGTCTCTTTAAGAGGACGCTCGTAAAAAGTCACGAGGAATTTTCACAAGCGGTCGCACACAGGACTTGCGACTCTCTCTGTCGATGCTTGCTTATTTTTCTATTAAAAGATTCAAGGTGGACACGGTTAGTAACATTGGGTTACGAGGCCACGCTCTATACCAGTCGAATACTGTTGAATTTTAATGTAGTTATAAATAAAGCAGGCACAGGGGATGATTATCATAGGCAACTGCACCCACTGCCACAGCAACCGGTGCGACTATCCCACATAATAACCATCCATGTTTTACAATGTGCGCCATTGTAATGTTGTTTTAATTGATGAAATATTAAATGAATCGGTGTACTAATACGAGATTATATTATCTCGAGCTGCTAGCCACGGTTGCCAGCAACCATATCAATAACGTGCTATTTCATGGTTTTTCGTTGACGATCCGAAATGATTCCATAAAGAGGCCGGTTGAAACGTTGATGCGTCGTTAAAACGCGTTATGCAATTTTCGTCGTGGACAAATTGTAGGATTAATTAGCAATTCGAAACGGCTAAGTGGTAACGGCGAGATTTCCAAATGTTGTGCATTCGGAAAAAAACATCGGACCAAAGTGTGCTGTTTGAATATTCGTTAAATCTTGTTAATAGTTCGTCTATATGTTTATTATTTGCTCACAAATTTCTGTAGCGAGAGTGGGAAAACATAAAAGAACCAAGAAAAGAAAATGGGAGTAAAGATATTTCCAGGCTGCTCCATTAATTTATCACAGAATAATTAACTCGTTATATTGTTAAAGATTTTAAGCTTAATTAGGTTGAAATACATAACCAAACATTATCACTGCGAATTTATATGGATTTGTGTGAAATTAAAAAATCCCAAATTTCTTTAATTGCATTTATGAAAGTATGATTTTACATAAACATCCACAGTGCGATTTTCGTAGACAATAACAAACGGAACAATAGAATTAGAGTACAAGAAATCTTGAAAGCCAACGAATAAAGACGTTTCTATGTACATTTAATCTGTCTGCGTAGCCAGGCGAGATTCAATCTACGAAATGTCTGTACAGGATTTATCGAATTATACAAGCGGCCACTCTCAGCTACCCCTTTTGAATAGCACGCGAAAGGTTCCGGTCGATTGGGTACTATCGATTCGACGATCTGGGCTGAGACCAGCGGGATACGCCGCGTCGGCTTTATTTTATTTTTCATATACAAGCTCTAGAAATCCTGTGAAAGGCAACGAGAACGCCGTTAAGACCTCAAAGTAGCCCTTTTACAGACGCAACTCCCGCTTAATGCGCCGCGACACTTCGGGCTAGTTTCACTTCGTTGGCCACGGCGATGCTTTCAACCGTCCTGGACCATTATCCGGTACTATTAACAGCTTTATGCAAATTTTGTTTGCCACCGACCGACAATATAGACGAGAGCAAGCGGGATGGGTTCGTCGTTGGTAGTTGAATGTCATCAATGCTTGTCGGGATTTCGCGGAGAATTCGAAGATTCCGTGTTTTATAGAATACTAACCAGACTACTAACCATAATACTAATAATAAAAACGTAATGTGCTTTCGTT
The DNA here is from genome assembly GCF_905332965.1 of Bombus pascuorum. Lineage (NCBI taxonomy): Eukaryota > Metazoa > Arthropoda > Insecta > Hymenoptera > Apidae > Bombus > Bombus pascuorum. Next base: position 10,887,520 of record NC_083496.1, on the reverse strand, counting down.
AACAAGTTGAGAATATATTTCACGGAATAAATTGCTCTGATACCCATCTTGCAGTGATAACTTTTATTTCATGGGAAAATAAAATACACCAAATTAAGCTATTATACTAGCAATTCAATAATAATTAGTTTACTGACTTCAAGTTTACCAGTGTTTATAATCAGTGTATTTGTAGATAACTGTCGGCCGATCACGTCACGTGGCATGCGTAGAAAATCGTCAAACCGAATATAACAGTTAATCTGCTAATTTGTATCGTGGTGGAAGGAAATTTAATATATCGAAGGAGTGTGTGTCTCGATGCAGTAGTTTTCAGAAAAGTTTATAGTAAATTTTTAAAAGTCGCCGTCTAGCCATTCTGTCCATGTAAATACATTGGCCTGGCCTGATCTTCTGCCGTAGCGCACAAGGCATGGATTTACTCCAAAGTCTTATTGATAAGACCATTAGCGAAGTCTCAAATGAAATGTACTTCCCTTTCTTTTCTTACTTATCCTTATCTTATACTTACTTCCTTTACCTCTGTTTTTTAAATCCAAGCTTCTGCATTCAACACCATTTCTGAAAGAGAAGAACCGCAATTTTAATAAAAAGGTATTGAAGTATTGTTTTAATTAAAAAGTTTAGATAAAAGAATAGCACATGGAAGGTTAAACTTGAAGTCTTTTTTTAATATCGATATTTTTCTGAAGTCACGTTTCGATGTAAAATGGGAGAATACAAGCAAAGTAAGATACAAGCTTCGTGAGGGGCGGAATTGAAATGCGTATGAAAACGCTTCGGCTTTTCACCGTTGTTAAATAAAATATGAAATATAAAAATTGGCAATGTATAAGTTAATACGTAGTGGAATAATTGGAAAGTTTAATGGAAGGAAATTTGTTCCCAGGAGGCAGGATGCGACAATGTTTGATAAACTTTTATTAAATGCCTTTTAAAAGCAACAAGTGCTGTCTCGTTTATTGCCGACGATTTATTTGGCCCCCTCTCTCAGTATACGCGAAACAATTCACTTTTTGTTTGAATGAATTTCAATAAAATTTATACGCGACGTTGCTTCCAATGTTTATTGGCTCATTCGTGCAACTGTTGAAAAAATTTCAATTAAAACGGGCCGAGATAACAACTTCACATATTGACACCCTCTTCCTACCCAGATTTCTTCACCGGAATAATTCTTTCGTTCTATTAACAACTCTTTTATTAAATGAACCATATTTATTTTAATTCTTGTGAAAAACGAACAATAACTCTTAGCGTTTTGTTTTATTATAATTGAACATCGTTGAGTGAGTTCGCGAATAAACAGAATTACTGTGAACAAACTTCATTAAATACGGCTATGAACTCAACTTGATTCCCCACGGCGAACGAAAGGTGCTGTAGAACTTAAGCAACTCAGCTTTACAGGGATTCAAAGACGACCGCACGTTGGAGATATCAGGAAACCTGAAATGGTGAATTCCATTACAAACGATTCACTGTGTTTATAGTATCGACACATACAGATTACAACTCATAGAATTCAGCGTAGAAAATTCGTAACCGATACAGTTGCGTAGTGTAAAATAAATGATTCGAGATTTCTGAAATACGACGTGTCTACAAAACGTGGATCTTGATATAAACGATCTGATTCCAGCGGATTTGATATAGAATATCGTAGTTCTACAGAACTCGATTTTCTCGATATCGAACTTCTAAAACTCAATATCTATGATGGCGAGAGTCAGTGTGTTACGGTAGGTTTTGAATAGTACGCAGAATGCCGTAGGATAGAAGCTGAGTTATCATTCCATGTTTCCAAATGTTTACAGATTTTTAACATATTATAATTTTAAGATTTGTTTGATGTACTTTAAGATCGAACAACTACTCATATAATATCGTGAATATAACAGTACATATAATATTACTTATTTTTTCATTGAAATATAGCACTTTTCACTGCCCTTAACTATCCTTGAATCCTGTGCAAGACAAAATGAAGCTTCATATTGCTTAATTTTCTTATTTATTATTCGTTCATCAACGAACTGATCGGCACTATAATAGACAATTAATCACCAGTTAGCAAATAAATAAACTCTCAAACTATAGTTCTGATCCAAATCATTATCTTCTCCATTCCTCGTTATCCGATTCGCCCTTTGTTTCTCGTCTCGCGGCGAGACAGGCGTCAGCTCGATGTTCGTCAAACCGGCGCGATTGAACCTCTCGTCTAGCGTTAACTTGCCTTGGTTCTCGATTAAATTCTGCCGTACGCGGTGGGTACGTCGACTTGGAAACTCAGTAATCTACGCCCGGATAAGGGCTTAGCGAAACAGAGGACGAGAGCTCAAAGGGGATGGAAGAAGGAGCGGCCGGCACGTCGCTTATCCGGACGTGTAATGAACTGGCCACACCGCTAGTCCGCGCTATAGTGACAAAGCAACAATTACATGCCATGGATCTAATTACTCGACCTATTATTCCAGCTGTTTCTGAAATAAGCACGATCGCGGCTTTGATCATCCTCGTCGCGACCCTTTCCTCACCGAAAAATACACCAGTGATATATTTTAAAGGTCACAACAATAACATATTTAATATTTAGGATGTATGTTACCGACGATATGTAAAATGCAGGCATTTTATATAACGTCTAGAAAATCTATAGAATACCATAAGTGAAACGATAAAGTATGAAACACTTATATTTCACACATTTCTTGGACATTCTACGAACTGCCAAAAGGCAAACCGATAGAAAAATTCTCGTCTCAAATACGTTTTTATAATTAATGAAGATTTTGAACTATTTTTCCTTATAAATGTAACCGACGCTCAGTCTTAGTTTCCGAGATATTTGCAAAAGACTGTCCGTACTATTACAGTGAATTTTGTCTATAATTGTACTACTGTAACAAGGTATTTGTGAGAGTTGGTAGCTGGTCGCATTAAGGCGACCGGCAACCAATTCTAACTTATAACGCATAACTGTCACGAACGTACAATTATAAGTAGAATTTACTGTAGTAGTATCGACAGTGTTTGCCGAATATTTGAAAAAGTAATACCAAGCGGAGTTATATGTATAGGATACAGTTCTTTAGAATGTTAAGTTTTACAAGATGTTTCAATTTTATCAAAATGAGTCAAGTGTATTCTTTTATGTGCAGTTCTCGTCCTTTTCTGTTATTTTTTCAGTAAGAAAATCCTGTACTTTGTATTTTAATTCTTTGTACTTTACTTCTTTCATTGCCATATACTTTGTTTTTGCTACATATCTTTTCAATGAAAATTTTTCCATATCTCTCTTCCCATTTGCCTAAACATTGCTCGTCGTTCTGTATAATGCCTAGGTACACAGCGGCACATGAGCTAGAGGACAATTCAAATCATGTTGTTTTGCCTCGGAATATCAATATCGTTAAGACACACATAACGTAATAATAAATATACTCCGGGCTAAACAATGTCGCCGATACGTGCAACCGTCAAGCAAAGACGAATTTGAATTTTCCAGTTCTCCCTCGACCAGTATAAGTAAACGGACGCGATCGTAAGCAGTTACAGCCAGTTATCTATCAGTTATTAGTTAGTCGCGTGAATCAGTATCTATCGAGTATCGATCAGTTATCAACGAGCTATTAGCGATCTTATTTTGCGACTTACACACTGTCTTAGAGAATCCGTTAGTACGAGCATCTTTGCGAACAGTAACTGTATTTATTTATTTAACATTTTAAATATACTTGACGGTTTCAACGACGAGCAATCTCGTCTAATAAATCTCACGATCAACCATCCTCTACACATAAGCTTCCACAGGTTTTATATACAATGCCTAAGGAAAGTATAAAATATATTAAAATAACACAGGCATTTCATGCTTTGCCTGAAAACGACATGCATTCTATGCACTTCTTAGACATGATATGTACAAAATACCAGTATTTTACACATTGCTGCTAACACGTATACTACTGACTTACGAAAGTTATACTTGAATATTTACTATAAAAAAATTTCCATGGATATATCATGCGTGTTACGTACAATATTTTGCAATTCCATTAGCACATCAAACGTCTTGAAACGTTACGGATTCATTTTATTTGTTAACACGAAATCAAGATTATAGAAATTCTAGGATCACCGCGGGGTTAAAAGACAGCAGAAATCACATTTGATTTGTTTAATTCAGAGTAACCGCTATGTTTGAAAGAAGCAAATAAAATTTAGCCCATTTTGTCAAGCTGAAACAAGATTTATGAGTCCATTGTTTAATAAATGAGTTTCTTTCAGGGTGATTATCATTGTTAGTGGAAATTGACGGTGACATTAATCTTTTCCTGTGACAGTTTTTCCGAGAAGTAATTAAAGTTTTTTACATATTCCCCATAAAAAATCATTGCGATATAAAATGAATTTTCACGGGTTGATGAATAAAGATGATCAAATAACGGTGTCTTATCGGATTCTAATGGTCGAAGTAGTTTCACGCGAGTCGAAAGTTCTCTCGGTTAAATTTGCTGCGACCCGTTCAGATAGCGGCACGAATTTTCATAATTTCCGTTCCCAAACAATTACACAGCAGTTATGAAGTGTGCGCGAAGCTAGAAGCACGAAAGCTTCGTGCAGAGCAATAACGTCCGCGTTCGGGGCTTTGTGTGCTTGATTTTCCATCTAACAGAAGATACCATTGGCTAGCGTATGAACGAGTGCGCGGTTCAACTAGTGTCCTGCGGAAATTAACTTCCCCGCGATTTGACCGAGTTGAACTAAGCAAATCCCGCAACTATACTCCATTAGAATTACATCATACAGCTTCCTGCTTTTTGTATAGCAAGTAGTTTCTTCTCTTTCCTTTTTTAATGCAACGTATAACGAATTTTTAAGATTTAAAGTAAACATTTCTTCCTTGTTAATTCAAATTCATTAATATTTTAGTTGCTTTAATCAATAAAAAAATTGTAACAGGGAAAAACAGTGGTTGAACAGCGATATGAATAATTCTAATCTTTGACTTTCTCCTTCGAAATCACTTTTTTCGAATTTTCTATATTGTTGATATTTGTTGAAGCAGAATTACATTTCTTTTTTTATTCACAAATCAGTGAATTTTTTTATTCGTATAAAAAATAGTATAGAAAATGACATAGTTGTGTTTGAGAACAATTAATTTAACAGATATTTTCTGTTTGATTCTGTAAAAATGATGATATCACAAGATTATATGTAGTAAAATTTGTTGTCCTTCTATTATTATTTTAAAGTAACAGAATTTTCAGCTGAGTCTGAAATGTTAACGATTTATAGAGCAATATGTAGAGGAGCATGTTCGTAAGAATAATTCTCAAGATACCAGACGTTATGATCTGAAGTACTCTCCGAAGTACGTATAGTTAAGCTTAGCAATTATTAAGCAGTTCGTACAAGTGCGAACAATTCTCCAGCGTAGAATGGAGATGACAAGCATGTTAGGCAAAATCGAGTTCGTAGTTGAAGTTTAGTTTCGAGTAAAACACGCGTGTATATAAGTTCTCATAAAATTTTGCGAAGAAGTTCTAATATTAATTCATAACGTTATTGCCTTCTTATTTACCTATGATACAAATTTTTTAATTCGTATGTTACTAAGTAGTCTACTCAAATTTGACAAACAATTAAGTGCAAGTTACCGGTGCTAATAAATTTAGTTAACAGTAATATGTCAGGGGATTAAAACGAGTAAAGTTTTAACAAGAGAATTTTATGAGCTGCAAGTCGGATGATTCTTTTACTCGATGCCACGTCATAAAATTGTAAAAAATTGCTTATCAATAAAAATGTACAATTTACGACTTGTCACTTGTCGATTGACTAATATTGTTAGTACACTGCAGATATTAATTGATTTATGGAAAACTGAAATATACAGAAACTGGAAAAGTACACAGAAATATGTACAACAATATGTAAAAGCATCAAAAATATTCAAAGAGTAATGACAAATTTGAATTTGTATAAGCATTAAATAACAAGAAACAGATGATGCAATTCAAAATTTAAGGTGTTTGCGAACGTATGTAAACCTTAAATTACCATTTTCATGAAAACGACGTCGCTCGTGAAGGCAATGGCATTTCATCAAGAAGTTTAAAGTAGTGTAAGTCGACGCCAGCAGCGACAGCTAAAAGGCGTCTCGCTTATTTTCAATTTCTTCGACCACCTCCGGCTGGAACGAAAAACGGCCAACCGTATGAGGACGTGAGACAATTTTCTTAGAAAACTTCCGTATAGTTCTCGCTATCACCAGAGGGCTGTACGTACAACTGAAACGAAGGACTATGCCATAAAGGTTGCCGTTAACTCTCTGCTCGTTCAGGAAGCGATGTAGTTGCAATTTAATGCAGTCGTAAACCCACCGGCTCCGCAAATTATTAACTTGCATCGTAGATTATGTATCAGAGGTAACAAAAGATCCGTATCCTTTGGTCGCTTTCCGCCTTTGTGTCTCTGGGACTGACCTGTCTTCTATAATCTTCAGAACGATACTTGCGCAAAACACTTAAAAATCTTTTACAAAATAACCACTTGCAAACTGTCCTACGATACAGCAAGATTAAAACGTCTTAAATCATTTTACACTCCTTTCGTCAGGCGAAATAAAATATATTAAAATAAAAATCAGAGATCAAAAAGGAAAATCTAGTATCACTTATACACAAAGTTTCTTCTTTTCATTAACACGTTTATAAAATATGGTGACACGTGTGAAGCAGTATCGTCGTTTCCACGAAACTTTATCTCCACGTGCGAACTCTTGAGCCAAGGTTGACAGCAGTTCACTTTCTTCTGTTGAAGTTTTTCTTGCACTTGAACGAAGCCAGATCCTCTTAATGACTCGTTACTTTCTCCCCTGTATACGCAACGTGACACTAGAAAAGGTATAACTTCCTCTCCTCCTGAAAGCCATTTGTCTTGTGCGAAGCGCCTAAAGTAATCAAACATCGTCATCGTCTTCTTTTTTAAGCTACTATATGTACATGTTTAACACATATATTTAGACACACAAAGGAATGCAATCAAATCAGTCGATCAGAGATTTTTGTCACTTTTGCGGAGATACCCTTCTAATAATTAAATTTTGGTCGATTTTTGCAACGAATTAAAGTGAAATAAACGACAAGAGAGCGCGTTTCGAACCGCAAATGCGGACCGGATACTGACCGCAAATATTTTCATCGTAGGTTCAATCGATTTAACGAGGGTCGCGCATTCACCGGAAGCTGATGACCTGCATAGAAATACATACAGATATACGTATAGACGATATATCGGATGTGGTCGATTTCCATAACAGAGATGGCGAATCACGTTGTAGATATTGATTATTCGATTTTTCGAGACGCTGCTCCGGATGGAATAATATTGTTCCGTGGATGAAAAAACAGCCAGGACCTGTGTCAACCGTGACACCAAGATCCATCCGCGTTTACGCAACGTATCAACCAGGACACAGGCGAAACTAGAATGGAGAAAAAACGCGTGATTTCGTTTCGTAGTTGGCGGTTCGTACGATGTTTGCTCCCCTGTATTTATTACATACACTTCCCGAACGCGCGTCTTTCCTTTTTTGTTATTCCGTACGAATATTCCGCTTAATTAACGCGGCGAATGAAAACAGAAAAAGAAGAAAAATGAAACTCATGTTTGGAATGTTTAATTACTGAATAACATTTTAATGAAGGCTGCGACTTCGTACGGACGCCTTGGCATAATAAAATTTTAATTTCTTCGTCTTATAAAGTAAGTTAGAAATTTTTATTTTCTTTCGTTTTGGTTGCTCGTGTGTGCGACGAATTATTATTGTAAAAGGAAGAGGGAGAACAGAACTTCTTGTTCGGAAGAGAACAATAATTTAACAAAATTTACTATTTAAGGCGGTATAACCAAGTTTGTCCTCGTGTATTTTGTAGATTTCGTGGTTTGTTTTCGAAACACGGTGGCGAGATGCGATTGTACATTTTCTTTAAACGAGATTGCTCTATTTTTCTTGTCCAAATGTTCGCCACATAAAAATACTCTACGAGTATAATACAAAATAATCGCAGGGAGTATTAATATATTCTACAAGAATTAAATTTTGCAAGTGCATTCATCTTAAATAACAATGACTATTCTAACTTGCTTTAACGTATTTCCAATTAAAAGTTAATAAAATAAAATAAGAGATTTATTGTTATTCAATGTAAGCGTGATAGAAAAATTACTACTTTCAGTGATTACAAATAATAACATTATGACGATATCATTACGTATCCATAATATTAAAACAAAAATCGTATGGGTTAATTTAGACTATCGCTTTTTATATGAAATCAGTAGTTATCCTAATACAATATTTATGAACGATTTCTCGATCACTTTCTTTGACACTCCCTCGTCCAATATCGAACTTAATTCGTCTGAATTGCACTATAACCAAGAGAATATCAAGGAGATATGAAGCAACGTTCATAATTGCAAAAAAGTTTGACTGGCACGGAGGATAATTTTCGCAAGACCTGTTGAACGGCGTCAGTCCTCGACAGGTGCATCGGTTGGGGTTCCTAGTCGATTTTTCCCAACCGAATACACGTCACGTTCGCAACATCGATTTTCCATATCGCCCGTCGCTGGACCGAACTTTTATCACGCGATAGGAGATGAAAGTTTCGCCCGGCAAAAGTATAGGGAAGACAAAGGGTGCAGATCGATCAGCCGCCGCTCCGTTTTCGATTACGGTGGCGGCGCTTGCAAACGCCTCGCCTTCGAATGGAAAAGTTTCGAGGTGCCACGGCTCGTTTTGCGAGCAGACGGGTCAAACGGAACAGTGAATGAAATTCACGTTTGCCTCGGGATATTGTGGTTCCAAAGACCACCATTGTTCTCCCTTTATTCTGCAAAAATCAATTTTCTGCCGATTTTTCTTTGTTATTAATGTTCAAAATAAAGATAAAAGTCGTTAATACGTTCGACGGGGGAGTTGCCATTATTCATAAGAGGTGATGTTTTATTTTCTATATTTGCAAAGTATTCAGATTATATTGTACAAGCGGATTTCAAACTCCAGAACAAAGTACTTGCGCATTGATATTTGAAACAATCGAATCTCGAGAAGGTACTATTTCTATTTTGAAAGGCAAACGACTATACGTGTAGAGACTATGTATAGTGGAAGAACACGCTGAGTTAGACTTTTCAGAATAATTTCGGAATTCAATTAATTCCGCATTATCGGGATTGTCATCTTATTTTCCTTGTGAAAATTCTTCCTTTTGTCCTCTTGTAAAGTTTGATATGTTAAATTAACAATTTGTTATTTAATTCACACACGGCTAAGAATACCGGTATTTAACAATAGAATGGAAATTGTATGAATTATAATTCCGGTTCATCAAATATTTACAACAGTCTCCGGTTCGATCGAAAATACATTAAAGAAGCTAAAATTTTAAAGCCACCAGGTTCCGGCAGTGTTTTAACGAATTAATTTAGTAAAAACATTCCGTTTTAATAAATTAAAAGCGCTCGACGGCCAACCAATCGAATTTTCTATCGCGTTTCATAAATTCGTTCATAACCGATCATTACATATTGATACCAAGAGGAGAACGAAAAAATAACAGCGTTTTAATTAAATTCACATGCTTCGTTGGCGAAATTTCACACATATTATTAACTTTCATTATTTATTGTTCTGTCTGTTTCGACGAACGATGTTTCTCCATCAGACGATTGTATTTAATTTATCCAAGTTATCGTTTCAATTATCCATAGCGAAGTTTTACATGAATTCGGCAAAAATTTATCGAGTTTCTCATTACGAAAATATCTGTACGTCCAGACAGGATATATCGCCGATTGATCTAAGGTCGAAATTAATCGATTCCAGGTCGATTCACGATTCTGGATCAATCGTAATGGAATTAAGACGAATGGAGCAGGTTCAGCGAAATAAAAGAGTGAGAGAAGGAAAAGCGAATGATCGATCACTGAACGATACGTTCGTTCGACTGATATCCACCCAAAGCATCGAGCACGTGTAGAATTTAACGCGAATCCATAAAAAATTTGATGCGCTATTCTTCTATTCGGATAGTCTTCAGGAAAATTCAATTTACTATCAAACGGAAGATATTTCGTTATCGTAAATTATTCGTAATGATTTCCCGAAGCAGTTTTTACATTTTCATTAAGGGAACCACGATAGAAATAATAGATACGAATACTTTTTGTCTATGAAACTTTAGAAATCTCAAGTTACAAGATATGAGTATTAAAGAATCTCCTTGCATTACACGGTAACAAATTTAATTATATAACAAACCGTAATTTTGTAGTAAATTTTTCGAATAACAAGTATCTTATTTGATATAAAATTGTAAAATACTAACAACAAAGTCTATTACCTGTAACTTGTAATTTATCAATCCACTAGTGTTCCTAGTTGACAAATTACTGTTCAACGATGCATAATAAGAAGATGAAGAACATTTACAACTTTTTAACAGTCTTGTATCAGCGCATCTTTTATTAACGACTAATGAAGCTTCTTACATAAAAAATTTGTCACTTGTCACTTGTGTTCATTGGACACGTATTGGGTTGGCAACTAAGTTTTTTTTTTTTTTTTTTTTTTTTTATTTTGGTTATTTTACAATTTGTCCTTGCGGACATTTGGTAAAGTGTTATATCTTGTTGGTGAAGAAAAAAAAAATATAAATAAAAAATAATATAGCATGTGGGCGGCTACCCCCAGCGGGGTGCTAGCTTCATTTTTTTTCTAAGTTATATCTTTTATGAAGGCAACTAAGTGATTGCGAATTTTGTCATTAGATGGTAATGATGAACCCAATACAAAGAGCGATGTATTTTATTCATTCGAAGAGACTCTGTCCTGTCTACCTACATTATCTTCTTTACACAGTACGACTACAATTACAATTCGCCTGTAGCGCTGCTCGTTCCTTGGCTGACCACAGCTGCTGGAGAACAATTTCCGAAACGTTAAGACGTTCCACTAAGTTCACATTTATCGTAGAACCAGTATGCAGCTTGGTCGTTGCGTCCCATCCCGGTCGTCGACTGTTTCTAATCGTCGAAAATCTGGATTTATCCGCAACCACGCAACTATCCTTTCTTCCGTGTAATGCCGACAGCATTTAGGTTCTAGTCGTGCGAAACAACCGACACATCGGCTCGAAATACGAGCAGTTGAATTTGCGAGGGCCTCTTCCTATGCTTTGGTCGGTCCGCGGTGTGTTTCCAACGCGCCACGCCGCACCGGTGTAAATAAATGCTAATTAACTCATTCTGACAATTAATTGGATTGCATAATAATTTCGACCGTGTTTAGATTGTAGATTTAGGGGTTGTTACTTTCATTAATCGCTCTCGTAATGAGTTTATAATATTTAACATATTTATAAGGATGATAAAGATGTACTGTGTAATATATTTTTATCAAAAAATGGTAATACGTGCTTTGAAACGGTGAATGAATTCTCAAAAAATAGTTTCCATGGCGAGTTAAAAAACAGACGAAGATCCAGTATTTATTGTAAATTCAAAATAAATTGTAATAATTTGTAACGCTTCGTGAAAAAAGTGTACATGATATCTAGAAATCATATGTATCCTTCCGCGATTATAAGCAATGTTTATCTTTACTATCTATCAATTTATTTATTTAAAACAGCAGAAACTATATCTAATTGAGAATAATAAACAATTACGTATATTCGTAGCTATAGCACCTAAAGGAGCGCATGAAGATTATTGTCTACATTTAAACATTTAAAAAGTAATCTTTATTTCGCCCATCATAATTAATTGTATTGAAAATGGATGTTGCAAAATTCGACAAATTTTTTCGCGATGAATCCATGCGTTACATATTTTCCTATAATTTCTTGAAATAAATTTTAGAAGCTATTCAAGTTATTTCTCATTGTCGATCAATCTCTGGGTTTCATTTAATTTATAATAAATTAGTCTTAAGTGATTGTGTGTCGAGGCTACAAGTAAGGCATTGATAACGGAGAACTTCAAGACATGATGCATTTAACCAGTTTGGTATGACATGTTAGTGTCGCAGCTAATTGAAGTGTATGTGATCAAACAATGAGTGTAACATGCAGAAAGTCAATATCGTGTACGTAGCATCGTATACGTAAAATGACAGGTTAACGTTGGAGTGGAATAATAAATTTCTTATAATATGTAAAGACCAAAGTTGTTGAGGAAATAGGAGATAAATAATAATTTATTAGAAATGATTACGCTATTGTAATACATACAATAATTCGTGTTTATTTTCACAGCGATAGGTATTGTTGTCGGGAATTTGATGCAATTGTTTATTGTAAATAATATTTTTATTGAATCTATTATTTTATTGTTTGTTCTACTGTATTATTATACTTTTACACCTACAAATTATCGTAATGAACGATACTGATTTGGGTTGTTTAATAAATAAAGTCCCATCATTTACTGTGAAATTTAATAAACGTTAATTAATTCCCCTCCATCTTTTTCTCTCTAACGATCGTACGGTAAATGTCTAGTTCGTTAAACGAAGAAGCATCACGTTCCATTGATTCGCAATATAGCAGGCCATTCACCATCCTCGTGTCACAGGCTCGAATTTACGGCGCCATATGACTCAGGAACGCAATGTTAACCCAGCAAATTGAGACAGATTGTATCCAGGTTTTCGATTCGTCATGCTCCTTGCAACGCCTTTAATCTCATGGAAATCAGATTACATCGAACCCACGTGCCGTGGCATCACCAAAAGGAACGAACAAACACGGCATCCTGTTTTGAATATCAACATTCATCGTCGAAATTTCTATGCATGTTAAGTACAAGATAAGAAAAAAGAAACGTGGCGGTCAAAGCGGATAAGCCGGTAAAGGAAAATGCACAAAATTGTTTCAAGATGCTTGTTCTATCGCTATATATAACTACGTTCTATTACCGCAATTTTTATTTGCGCACGTAACACAAGGTAAAGATCGAGTTATCGTAAAAATAATCGTACCGACTCTCCCTCACTTTTATCTCACATTTTTATGTAACGATCTAGCGATAACCGAAAATCATTTTCCTTTCAATTTATCTCCGTACTTTTCATCGTTCTCTCTATCGTGATCATTACAATTTTTACGAATTTCTACCGCATGATTTGCCGCATATAAATGACCATATATTACATCGGAGAATTCTCAATTGACTGACATTCGATTCGTCTTCTATTTCGAAACCCGATAGAAAATCCAATCTTCACGATTCTTCTTGTAGAAATAATATTGCTGGAAACACTAAACGCGGCAATCCACCAGCACTTATTGATTTCACGACAATCAGGAGCCATTATTGTCGGCGTAATCCCATCATGGGCGTCGAATCACCACAGTTGGCCGGAGATTATGGAGTCTGTGTCTAAGTATCGATATGAAACTGGACATGTAGTGGGCTGCCAGTCAGTCAGGTTTGACCACTGGCTGATGGGTTCGCCGCGTAATCCTGTGTTAGCTGAATGATTGAAATTATCTTCATGACTGATGTCGAGATCCCGTTTACCAAACCTATTCTATGTACTCGTGAGATCGCGCGGGCGTGCATAACAATCGAGTAACATGTCAAATATATAATTAGCATGACAAAATATGCATTAAACGTCGCGTTTATTATTAACGTCGATAGATTTCGAACGTTCCTATGGGACACAGTTTCGACCATGAAACCGACGTACACTGCTTGTTATCGATATTCTTCGTCGATGGATTTGCATAAAATTACGCGTGAAAAGTAGAAAAAATTATGCAAACGATCACATGACGTATCATACCGATAGGTTCACGAAAATTGAAGTAAATCTAGAAATTCATTAGAGGAAATTATTGAAGGATTTAAGAATTTGTATCATTTCCGGAACGTTAAATTGTACAAAACCTGTATTCAGTATTACAATAATAATTAATTTCATCGATTTCCGATATGATAAAATTAATCCTTTACCTATACTTGTTATCTGTTGATCACCGCTTTTAATTAATTTTAATATTCGTATTATTATGATATTTGTTGCTATTCGACTCCACACACGTTTTAAACTATTTTACATACACATTTAGATTTATTGAACAAATTTAGTTGAAACTTTCACAACGCAAATTGGGTTACAGTACTATCAGAATCGACATATAAAAATTAATCGTCGTATGAAACCAGTAAATGTTTTAATATCTGTAGACAAGACTGTATATCAAAAATTGATCGCCTGTAAAAAATGTATCAACGTTAAAGTATTTTCGAAATTCGTGAAACACGAATGAGCGCGTTTCGAAGACCGATATCGACGCAGTGGCGGCGTTTTTCTTTTATACAGAATTTTTCATCAAGCCTGTAGGTGCTTCGATTAAAGTTGGTATCGGTTGCGCGAAAATTTCAATCGGAACACCGTGACAATCCTAGCGAAACAACAAATAACGAAACAAAAAACGGGCTTAATAAATTCGTTTTAATCGAAAATATTTAATGAAACAAGATTTATCTGACTGTTATGCATACAGAAATTTGTCTGGTTCGATGTTGAAACATTAAATGATTCGAATTAACGACTGATATTTCGTCGGAAATATTTGGTCGCTACCTTTCTTTTTGACATTCCACTGTTTTTTTCGTATCTCTTCAGTCTCGAATGCTTTCTACGAATTTATTTGGCACCACTATGAAACAAAAGATACACACAGGCAATTGATCTGGTCCTTTGTGAACGTTGTTTTGTTACGAAAATTTTATACGTTTCAAACTGATCAGTCGTCGAATGTGAATGAGAGGATGAAAATATATCGAACTACAATACGTAATTCAGATTTCAATATCGCAATCTCGTTTTGAAACAGAAGGCATGTAACTGAGCATCTGTTTGGATTATTTCGTGAAAACTACGCGTTCTGACTTTTTACCGCGAAAATCCGCGTTGACGCGTGCTTCCACTTGTACTTGCTGACGCGTAATATTTTTAATGCGATTTACTCGCTAACGTAATAGGAGTCGCACGCTGCTGGAATCTTGCTGAAATATTACAGCGTTCGAATTATCACATTTATACAATTTTTCGTAAGTTACTCCAATGTAGATGCTAAAATAATCCTAGCGATGTTTAATATTCGTTGTTCTTGTCGTTCTTACACATGTTCTTAAATATCGTTCAACATTTTTAGTTTCTTTTTTTCTTTTTTTCTTTATGACTGAAGAAAGAGTTGAATCGTTTCGATTGAGATATTACATTGTTCTGGAAGTTTATGTTTTTGTTATCTGATGTACCTGATTATCTGACAGATTATCTACTATGCTCGTTATACATTTTCATTTGACCAAATTCATAAATAGTTCATCTTTAAGAATTATTCTCTCATCTGAAATTTTAAATATACTATTTTTTAATTAATTTTAATATTCGTATTATTATGATATTTGTTGCTATTCGACTCCACACACGTTTTAAACTATTTTACATACACATTTAGATTTATTGAACAAATTCAGTTGAAACTTTCACAATGCAGATTGGGTTACAGTACTATCAGAATCGACATATAAAAATTAATCGTCGTATGAAACCAGTAAATGTTTTAATATCTGTAGACAAGACTGTATATCAAAAATTGATCGCCTGTAAAAAATGTATCAGCGTTAAAGTATTTTCGAAATTCGTGAATTAATTCTTTCGCAATTTGTACGTTTCAACTCTCGCAGCCCGAGAGAAAGATTATAGGAAGGTTAGACAAGACTGTAGCTCGGACAAGTAGTCAGATATAGTTGTATAAATTTCACATCTTAAACATCATCATACGCGACACAATTATTCCTAGAAAAAGTTAACAATTCGTATTTTTTTTATATCCGATGCTAGAAATATATGAATCATTAACGTAAAGAAATGTTTTCTAAATCACTCGTTCGAAATTCTTCGTCATTTTAATACCCTGTCACTACAAAATACCCAGGGTCTAGAATCATTCTCCTGTATTTTCACAGAAAATTTCCCAAATCCTTTTGTATCGATTACCTTTCACTTGAAAACAGGAAATCTCGAGACACGAGGTAATAGCAAACAACGTGATCGAAACCACGAGGAACGATTTAACACGAATTAGCCGTAGATCTCGAGCAGCCGGGCGGGATAAATTCAAACTTCTGTTTCTTTTATTGGCGTTCGCTCGCACGTCGTTGAATTTCTACCGGAAGAAAGCGATTTCACCGGCGAGAAATTGTCCAATCTCGTCGAAGCTTCTGCCTTCCATCGCGATCTCGACCAATCTTTCGCCGGCACGCTTGAGCGAGTTCGAAAGTCGTCGTCGTCGTCGTCGTCGTCGTTGTCTTCCTCGGCTGAAACGATGTCGAAACGCTTGCGAGAGAAAGCGATCGTTCCCCGGTGTTTCGTCGAATGAAAATTCGTTCGCGTCGCCACGAAACGATCCCGTGTTTCACGCTGCCGGAATTTAATTAGAAACGTCGACGTCGGCTTTATCTGACGAGGGTTGGGGACCTTTTCCTGCCTGCAACTTTCGATCAAATGTAAATGCAGGCAACTTGATTTTTCGTCGCTCTAGTTCGCTGAATTTGAACGAAGTGAAAGGACACGTTTATATGACGCGTAAAATTGTATTTACGCTACGTGACAATATTAAAGGGTTGCTAACTGTAAATTTTGTTAAGAGAATAGCCGATTTTCCAACTGCCATAACTTTGCTGCATTCTATGATTTATAAATTCCCATAACTCACAATCAATATAGGTAATCGAAACACTTTTGATAATTGAAGAGAAATCGATCTTCCTATTCATGGAATATTAATATACCATTCACGAAACAATCAATTCGATTGTCCTTCGATTCGTATTGATCATTCTGACGTGAGTCGATTGCTCTGCCTTTGATTGAATTGTTTTCAACGTTCATCGCGTCTACTTCAAAAGTTCGTAATTGTCAGATGGCTGATATACGGATGCAAAACTGGGAATCGAATTGCAAACTGCAGAATTACGATATCGTAAAATTTGATGTTCTAGTTAACCTACTTTACGGCTACTCTACTTTTCATTTCGTTCCTCACAATTGTAAGGATATATGTTCACTGAAAAATTTCGTTCTCAGCCACTTCTCTCACAGCGAAAATTTAATTTCTAAGAAACTCATAATTGAAATGAAACCACAATCTACCCAGTTTCCTTTATGCTATTTATAAACAACGTCCGAATAACAGTCCCTGGGACGCAACAAGATTCGCACTTCATATTCACCAAGATACCAACAGGCTGACACACTAGAGCGGTAATCTCACAGCGATCTTTAAAAATATTAAACGGCAAAAATTATTGTGAAATTATGTTATTTCTTTAAAATCTTATACTTGTCCAATTTCTCCGAAATTAAAAAAAAAGAAGACTTTATAATCTGCCAGTAATGACTCCGGTAAAATGGTCGGATGGTACGTCACGTTTTCTGTTGTTGTCAGGTGCAATCTTTCATGCAGGCGATGAGGAGCACATAGCTGCGTTTCAATCGGCGATATACAAGACGAAATTCGAGCACGTCGCACCCGCATTCGAGCTGGAGTCCATCATAAAGCAGGTAGAGGTTAATACCGACAGCTTCAGGACCGCCGCTGCTGGTTTGTATGAATACTCAATACATATATATGTGTGTACATATATGTATATATATGCACATACTACTCATACTGCTTATAGGTATTTCCTAATCTCCGTTCACCTACGCTGTTTAAAGAGATAGGAAATTGACGAAAAAATTAAATTAAATCAAATTAGATTAAGAATTTTCTAATAATTATGCACACGAACTGATAAGTTTTTAGCTGTTTCTTTAATAGAGTATTTGGTTTATATTGATTTATTTCAATATTAAATGTACACTCTACGATTAAAACACGATTGAAACATAAAAATTCAAAGATTGCGGCAGGACTAATTAAACTTTGTATTTCTTGTAAGATACAATTTTTAGTTACACAATTTAGCATCAAGTATTTTCTTTATTGTCAAATAAAGTAATTAAATTTGGTATAAATACATTCGACTTATTTTCGTATATAGAACTACTTGCTATCAAATAGCCACTCCTACTCAATTGGAAATTAGTTAAATTTACATATGCTAGAATTTGAAATTTCAAACTCGATTTTCTCACAAACCGAGTCTCCAAACGAATTTCATTACCCTCGATTTTTGTCTTAATCCAAGTCATATAGAATCTCCCTGATTTCAACTACAAATTATGAGTCACGTTTTATAGTAACTGCACCAATAGGAAGAATTTTAAATGGAAGTACATTTACTACGAATTGTTTTTAGTTTACATTCGAAATGGCTGCGTGGCAAAATCAGCTGACTAGAAAGGTTCAAAGCTGCTAATGAACCAATTAACAAGCGAACATATACGACCGATCGATCGCGAGAAATTTAAACGTTTAATTCCAGTTAATTGCAAAGGAAACGCGACGAGCATCGTCGATGCTAAACGAACAGAATCTAACGAGTAAGATAGTCTACGATTTTCTTGCGATCGAACTCCTCGAATCCGATCGACGCGATAAATTTCACGTTAAATCCTGTCGCGAAGAGAACTGATCGAGAGGTGGAGCGATAATAAAGCGTAATTGGACGTCTGTGCCTCGCGATGCAACTCGATATTTAAATAGTTTCTCTCTTTTTTTGTTGTCTCCTTGAAATTGAAGCACGTAATAAAATTATTTTTAATACGATCGTATCTATCGAGCACCGCTCTTTTTATATCGAAGAACTTAAAGAATAAGATATTAATTATCTTTCGTTTGAAATTATACACATTTTCAAAGTCATTGAATTAGGACCAAAAGTTTCAGTGCATTTCATGTTTCTTAACAAAATTCAGTGAATTCTAATACAAAAATTCATTAATTATTAAAGTATTGTATGCAAAACGCCATTTATAAATGTTACGATATTAAGATAGAAAATGAATCGAGTCTTAAAGATAATTATGAACTTATTAAAATTCATATGTTCAGTATAATAATATTACCCTTATTTTGTTTTCTACCATTATTTTATTTTTTCCTTACTTTTGTGCCATGCTTACAAAACGTAAAATTTCTACGCATACTCTTGAAACGACCAGGATTTAACCTGATCAAAATTTATCAAATCTCGAGCATCATGGTTATCGCGTTCCCTCGAATAGCAACTTACGTAGTGGTCTTCGTCCCGCAGCCAATTCCAAGATAGCCTCGTTCGTGCACTTTACAAGATGCAATTTGGTGAACCGGACAAGCCGAGGTAACACGCTTTAACATTGCAGCCTGTGAGCTTTTGGAGGAGGGTGTGGCAGCAATCTTCGGTCCTTCGAGTTCGTACACTTACGGAATTGTCGCAAGCATCGCGGCACGGTTCGACGTGCCGCACATGGACTATTTCTGGCGACAGAACGAGGAGCTGCAGGAAGGCCAAGAACCGAAGAACCCGACACCGATGACGATCAACGTGTTCCCTGACAGCAACATGGTTAGCAAGGTAAGCGAAAATCGAAGTGTTGGCGTCGGAAGGGCTGAAGTTAATTGCTGTCTCATGACGTGGAACATATTTTCGTCGAAGAATTAATTAAAATGAATTTGACGTCGATTATTATTTTTCATCTAAATTTGCAAGTTAAACTTCGTTCAGATTAGTCAAATTATCTGAATTCAAGCAACTCGAACAAAAATCTGTTAGTTAGTTGTCCTCAAATATCCTTTCAATTTTCAATTCTTTTTCACATTTGACATATCACTTGATACCAAGTCATTTGGATTCAAGTAACCTGACTAATTAGACAAGGTTTTCACGACTTCAGACACGAATCGATATTCAAAGAACGCCCTTTCTAATATATGTAACAAATATTTGTACGATGCCTGTTACACAGTGTAATTACAACATAATACATGAGATATTAACATAATTTGAAAAAGAAATATAAAATGTGAGTAGAATAGGAATAAAGATTCGTCAGCTGATTCATTGACTCGCACTGTTACGAGAGTGTTTCTAGTACAAAATTAATTTGTAAACTGTAACTTAAACGTATTTTGTAAAATAAGCTTCTATCGACAATCTTGTGCTCAATCTTACCTCGTCTTTTAGAACCACACGTTCTAAATTCTAACTATTACCCACATCTTTTAATACACTGTATACATATATGGAAACTTTCACCGTGTCATTTTAACCTGGCGACACGACGCGACAGGAACGCTTCGGAAAGGAAAACCAATGAAAGAAAAACTGATGGGGTGAAGAGAAGACAGCGAAATGGGCGAGCGCCAGGGTGGAGGTGGCGTTTCGATGCATTTTAAATTACTCGTTTAATGAGGCAAATCGAGCGGGATTGAAGTAGCTGGTGCATTAAACCGGCTAGTCGAAGCTAATGAGCGCGATCAAAGACCAAACTTCGGCTAACGACGCCGGATGAGTTTTTATTTTGCCGGTCTTTTCATGGACATAGCGTCGGAAAAACAAACGAACGCGGGTTGATACGAATCGAACGGGGTTCTCCGATTAAGTCTAATTAAAATTGTCGACGAACGTGCGTGACAAGCGTAAAGGATTATTTAACGTTTCTTTATCTTTATGGCGCAATTAAAATTTTTTTAAGCGCAGTTCCTGCAGTATGTATGCGAGGTTAGTTAAATTTAAATCTCATGGTAATTGATACAGTACGTTGGTGCTCATGCTTGATGCAAAAATATGCATCGATATGTCGGAAAGAAAAAACGGGAGAAGGAATTATAAAGGAAATGTTAAACGCATGAAACGTATAAAAAGTCTTGTGCCAGAGAAAAAGGCAGCAATTAATATTATACATATATCGATGAACAATAAACGGCATACGACCATTCGTGGCTAAGAATATTACAGGCGATTAATCTTTAGGAAATAAGGGAATCGTTTAATGAATTGTACGATATGATAATATTTATGGAAGCAACAAATTTATTGCCTGCTTCTTAAATGTTTTCCCGTTTTTGATACAGAAGTATTTGAGCATTTAGGTATAGAAACTTTTTATGAATGTTTCATATCTGCAGTATAAAACATTTTGAAATCTCGTTAGTTCTGTAATGTCTCATCGACGTCACTATCACGACCATACTCGAAAAGTTTGAAACAAATGCGAATAGAAGGTATAAAAATACGTATTTATTTCAAATATACATTTTTATATTGGTTTCATATTTTACCGATATATTGACCGATATATAATTATATCTCATTACAGTTTCATAAAACGCATCGATAAAAATTTTCAGTAATTACTCAAATATTTCCATGAGTCACTGTATATAGTCAGCAAATCGTAAATTAAAATGTTTTATAAATATATATTTTCACATTTTCATAAATTCATGTCACATTTGAACTCCATAATTACGAACTTTTAAACCATTACAAAATGCATCGACGCTCCCTTTTTGATTCTTCTCCGAACCATATGTTGCTGATCGCAAAATATCACGGTTTTAACAGAAAATTCTTCCCTCCAGAGGCGTAAAAATATTTCAATATTCTCTCTAGTCCTTGCAACCTTTGAAGGCTTTTATTTTGTTTGATATATATATTTTTTCCCTTTTTTGTTTCGTTATCGTGATGCCCCTTTTGCGGCGTTTTTACACAGTTGCCACAGGAAAGAACGCCCGAATTTTCACTCGTTGGATTTTCGCTTGTTCAAACAAACTCGACGGTACTTTCGTTAATTTATCGCAGACATTGCGACGTTCGACGTTCCCTCGACTGACAACGATCCGCATGTAACTAATACCCGACAAATTACTAGGTTTAAGCACAAATTCGAACATTTACGGTCATTTTTCACGGAAAACTAATGTTTCTGACAATTTCATTTGGAGATCACGAAGGAAAAACGTGTTAAATCTATATTTGTCAATTTCCTGGTTTTGTATGTGTCTGGTAGCTAAGAAATGTATTTTAATATGAAATTGTTGAAAGTGAGAATAGATAAATTCGAACATACGAGCTTCTTGAAAATAGGCAACAAATTTGCAATATTTTATAAAAAGCTAGTAATATTAAATTAATCTAGCTTAATTAATACTAGTTCGCATAATTAGGGTTGTAAACATCATTGAAATGGCCAAGAAGATGGCAGAAATATTTTATTTAAAAGTCGAATAAAAGCATAGTATCATTGATATGAGATTAATTAACAGTATACTGAAGGTTAAAATTACCTCCTATAAAACATAAAACCATTTGAAGGTAATTGGTCATTTCACGTGTAACAGCTTCATGATGTATTCGTTAATTATTAATGATGATATTGCCATTGAAGATATAAATAAATGATAAAAATATATATTATATGTGTACATGTAATAAAAGCGTTTAATGATAACAATAATAATATAAATTTTCATTTTCCACAATTGGATACTTGAAACGAATCGAAATTAATTAATTACTTAAATTTATAACAATTTAACAGCTTTAATTGCTATTTAAATAGCAAATTATAAACATCAAGCATGTTCGTACGTAATACATATACTCGAATCATCTGTCGTAAGATAGAAAACAAAATTATACTAAGTGAATTTAAAACAATTAATCAAGTTAAATCCAGTTTTCAAGCTTTTTCGCTATTTTAAGCCATTCAAAAAGACAATTACGGTATAATAGAAATGTGAAGTTTTATTTCATTTTACTTCCGCATAATACACGAACATATTGCAACAATTTTTTTTTTTAACGTAGAGGTAATTAAAACGCGAGAGTTTAGCAGGTAATTAGAATAGAATGCTAAGTGACGTCAAACTCTCGTAACACTTGAATATTCAGGGTACGGAACGCAATTGCATGTTTGCTTTTCTATTTTTTTTCTACTCGCGTATAGAATCGTATGTGTAATGAAAAAAATAGCATAACGTTTCTTTTTACATCTGTTGCGCAAAAAGCGCACAGTTTCATTGAAAAAGCAAAATAAAAAAGAGAAACAATAATACATACTCTATCGCGATTTTACTGTATATTTTCTGCAGCTGAATCGTTATTTCTTAAATACTTATATCGTTGCATTTTCACTATTACAATTGCATTTACTTCGTTGTTACATCACTGCACCTTCAGCATTATATTTTAATCATCGCTAGGCTGCAAATATGTTTTCGGAAGATTTTTAAACGCATCAATACATTCGTTATGAGATTTAGCGAGTGAAATAGATTTCATCTCTTCGGTTGTGCTTCCAAAAATATAAATTTCTATAAATATCCGCACATTTGCACTGCTGTATTTGAAGCGTTATATTTGTACAATAATATCGCACTTGCACTTATAGTATTGCATTTCTACTGCTGTAATTACATCATTGCTTATATCTCGTTAAATTTGTATGATTTCACTTACACAACTGCACGTGTACTATTAAAAGTATACTATTGTGCATGCACTAAAAGATTGCTATAACCGTTTAACAGCAGCATATGTGCGAAATTAACTGTTCTATCGGAAATAACACTGACCCGAACGAAATCGAATATCATTCCCACTAAAGGATACGTAATATTGCCCCCAGGCGATCGCTGACGTGGTCGAGTCGATGAAATGGAACTCTTTCGCGGCTGTGTACGAAGACAACGACGGTTTATCGCGGATTCAAAAGGCTCTGTCACTCAAGCGAACGAAAGACAGCGCTATCACGATAAAAAAGCTCTACGAAGGGATGGATAATCGACCAGTTTTGAAGGAGATTCGCGCAATGTCCATCTGCAACGTGATTATCGACGTCAAGCCGAGTAACATCATCGAGGTGCTCTATCAGGCGATGGAGGTCAAGCTGATGGCGGACTACTGTAATTTCTTAATTACTTATCTGGTATTACACCACATTCTACATTATATGCGTAGATCTTGTCGAGAAACTTGTAACTATTCTCCCTAATGATCGACCCAATCTACCTACAATTAGTCGTAGAATAACGTGGGGTTGCTGATTAGTCTTTCGTAGATCAAGTTCCGAGAGCATTTTGATTTAGAAATTTACTCATAAGCTTTTATTTATCATAATGAAAATTAAGATTTTTCAGGATTAATAGTAAGTTTATCAAATTTATTATTTATTTGTTAAATTTCTTCATAAGGTAAGTAGACTTCCTATAGTTAGTCGTAGAATAAAATAACAAGTGGAAGAAAATTTGTCCCTTGTTACATGTGTCTGTTCGCTGTAACAGAGTTTAAAAACGGTTTTTAGAAGATCGATAAAAAACCATTTTTATGGTGAAAGTAATTAAAACTTCGGATTAAATGTAGAAGTTTCCAAATTGTTCTGAAATCTATGATAATATCAGTAATGATTGGTAACTATCACCAATCTTATATGAGTTTTCCTGAACATGCTTAATTATAAGTTTATTTTTAGAATAAGTCATAAAGTGTGTGCGAACGACTAAACGGAACAAACGCAAATCCATTTTGCTCTCTTCTGTTTATCCGTACAAGAAACTGCAAATACGTTTCCTACGTTTCGTGGTCTCGTTTTTTAACAACGGATATGTTTCGGAAAATTCATTTGTCCGCATTTAGAGGTAACGAAGTTTAGACGATGGAGAGAGATTTACGACTTCGAACAATGAGCGTTTTGCGAGCTTATTTTAGATTCTACAACGCCCGCGTCGGTTCCATTTGTTCAAATAATTCAACAAAATCTACAGCGCGTTAAATCAGAAGCTGGGTAGACAGTGCAAAAATTGGGGACTCCGCGTTTTATGAAATTTAAAAAAATTTTTTAATTTACTTATTCAATAATTAGAAATATTTCTATTCTATTGTTACAACTCTTGTAAGATTGTATTTAATCGTTAAAACATTACACGGATCTCAGGTTCATTTCACGCGCGCGAAAATGGCTTCGTTTTACAGTCAAATTACAATCCTCAAGTTTACAATCCTTGACATATGGACTGAAAAAGAACATGCTAGACATGTGTCCGTAGAAAGTTCGTATGACAATACTTTCGCTTCACGGACAAGATTTATCGACTAGGAATTAATCGTAGCGGACAGTAAATGTGTTAACTCACTCCAACCAAGCCAATAATGCCAATAATCTCGTCTATTCATCCAAAATCGACACGTATCCAGTCAATGGTGTCCTAAAGATTTTCTGGACACCGAACCGCGGACAATTAGCAGAGATAATCGTGAATCGAACGCGGATTTTTGATGGCGGCCTTTACCAGGGAATTTCATTAATAAATCCATGAAACGCGTTGCGGTCACGTTCACCGCCTGGCGTAGTGACTGCATTAGCTGGTTACAATCACCAGGCTTTTTATTAAACGTAGCCATAAATCGCCGCGAGTAATTGTTTTCAGAGATACGCCGGTAATAGCGTGCCGTCTGAACATTCCATCGTTCACCATCATTCCCGCGGAATACGCTTTTTATGAGGCATTACCATCGAGCACGTAACAATACCTCCACAAATAACGACGTTCACGTCGCGTCGAGGGTTTTCGCGCGAGGCATATCGTTTCTCCATTCTATTCTTTTTCTTCTTCTTCTTCTTCTTCTTTCACCCACCTTACTTTCTTTATTCCGCGCTTTTTTTTTTTTGTTCCAAAGCGGAACAACGTATCGACGTCCTCCGGGAGACGCGTAGAAACGTCCCTTTTGTCGAATTGTGCATGTATCTAAAGACAATGCGAACTTTCAGGGAAAGTTGCGAACTTCTGCGATTTACGGGAGAGTTCGACTGGAAAAGCAAACTAGCGCTGTGTCTTTTTAGAGATACGTTTGATAAAGGTGGATGGTGGGAGGTGATGCATGGGGGTTGGTTAGGCTCTCAGAGTGCGTATTTTAGATGATTGTTTAGGTCAAAAAATGAAAGGTAATTTAGATAAAAGAATCGTTCGATACATACCACTGACACGATATATATAAGTGTCAATTTTTTAGATAATAGGAGTTCATATTTTTATTGTCTTTAAATATTCTTAAATCATATTTTTCGTTCCCTAAAATCAATCGGTGAATCTTTACAAAATAGTATAAATAATCGTAAAGTGTGAAATAAACTTAAAAAGATCATCGCTATTCTCTACCTTTAAATTTATGCAATTGGTCAATGTGACCTCCGAACAACTTGAACGTGAAGGGCATTTTATGTGATTCGCCCTATAAAATTGTTTGAGGTAAATTTTCATCCCTGAACAATAACAAAGTTTTCTTCCACTTCCAATACTTCTACTCAAAACTACTCTTCTTCTGCTTCAAATAAGCAAAAATTCGCCTTCCTTTTCACTTTCATACAAACGTGTCCGCCAGTTATTTTCCTCTAGTTCCTCTTTAAAATTGGCGTGTTCTAGCTTTAAGCTATAGATGAAGCACTTTGATCACGGCGACAGTTCGACAGAAGTTGTAGGGACGCTCCTCTCTGGCGTTCGCAAATATTCGAAATTTGTCTGTGTATACAGAGGGCGAAGCACTAGGAGGAAAAAGGCGTGTCGTGTCGTATGAATTCGTGAGGAATTTCACGATGCATCTATATTTGTCCGGGCTGTCGAGAAATTCGTGGAAGACACCTC
Source organism: Bombus pascuorum (assembly GCF_905332965.1). Taxonomy (NCBI): domain Eukaryota; kingdom Metazoa; phylum Arthropoda; class Insecta; order Hymenoptera; family Apidae; genus Bombus; species Bombus pascuorum. The sequence goes on along the minus strand of NC_083496.1, from coordinate 10,860,854 downwards.
GTTGAACGGCGCTAAAGCCAAACCTGAGACACCAAGTGGACCCACATCAACGTCACTGTATCTGCCGGCCCGATGCGATGCTACGATTTCGATAACCCTGAATACCTTCTCCTCCTTCTCCGCAGGGTCGACCTTTACGAGTCAGCAAATATGTTCTAATTATAGTTTCAATGGAATGGGAAGGGTTGTACACAGCACAGAGAATGTAGTTAAACAACAACGTGTTTGTCTTCTGACCGCTTTAGATTAATGGTTTCAGGGAGAATTTATTGAAATACACAGTGCTTCACGGATAATGGTTCATTTTATTGGGTAATTATTTATTTCAGTTTAATCCTAGTTATGAATTTTAATTGAAATTTTTGTTTCAGATAGAATTTGTTTAAATGTTAGCTTTTGGAAACGAGTGTTTTTTATTAGTCAGGTATTTAATTTAATTTAAATTTAATAATCTAGTTTATTTAAATTGTTTTTACGAAATGAAAGGATTGACTTGATTACTTCGGAGAAGATTACAACTTTATAATTGTAGATAGCTTGGCGTCAGTATCGGGGAAGCTTATTACATTTCGTAACAAGAAGGTTGGTAACAACAAGATTGTAACAGTGTCAGTGCGAAGCTGACCCAAGTCGCGCTATTTCATATCGTATTTTGCCATTTCTCAATAGAACAGAAACATAACAGAATTATCTCCTGTCTAAAAATGTATTAATTTTATGACCAAAAAGTTGTAATTCGGTGAAATACGATCGTAGAGGGGCACAACTGGATTTATTTGTACATACGATATGAAAACTAATTTTCTTTATCGATGAAAGACAGTGTAAAATGGAAGGAAGGGAAGGAATGACAAGCAAGGAAACGAAAGATAAATCGAAGGCAAGAAGAAAGAAAGGAGGAAAGAAATTGCAAAAAAGAAGAGAATCGACCAATATTAAGAGCAAGGAGAGAAAGAAAAAGGAGTAGATAGGGCAGGAAAGAAAAGGAAAGCACAGAAAAGTAAAGGAGAGAATAAGGAAATGAGAAAGGAAAGAACGAAAGAGAAGCAAAGAAATGAAAAAGGAAGAAAATGTATTTCTTTATAAATATCTTTTATTTAATAACTATAAATTGTAACTATATGTAGAATTTATTTTATTCTCTTCATCTTTTATCATAATCACCTTCTCATAATTTCTTATCTCCACCCACAGTATTGAACCCTCGATCAACATCCTTGATTACTTCGCTATACGAGAACCAGGCATCGCCTAAAGGCGTTTATCTACAGTTTCTCGACTTTCCGAACAAAAATTACTAAAAAGAAACCAGTTAGTCAACAAACCATCAGAGCACTTCCGCGATACGTCTGGCCTCCGTTTACAGACACACTTCTTATAGTTAGCACAGAGTTCCCAAGTTATTTCCCGCTTGTTGCACCGAGATAACAAGGAAGCAAGGCGAACGACCGTTCAAACGTTGGTCCGCTTAAGATTCCAGATTTCACGGTTGCTGGTGTATAGTGATCGCTCCTCGTCGAATCAGGTCGAGCCCATTGAGACGCGTGTACACTATGATGGATCGCGTTTTCAGAGGTCAGCGTGAATTGGCCGAAACGTCCGAGATAGATGACGCACAATTTGGAGGTTTGGCTCCGCCGCCAAGTAAAAATGGGGCGCGGCTGGCAATTGACACTTTTTAAAATTATGTCGCGATTAAAGCTAGGAATTATACACAATTTGCGTGCAACATAGTATATAGGGTGAACCACAGGTTTTAATCACCTCCATTATTTTCGCTATTAGTGGACTGACCGAGATTCTTTTTGTCATAAATAGACCGTGAACGTTTATGCATTTATTGGAAATTTTAATGTACTCGTTACATTTAGAGAATGAAACAAATTTCTGGTTAGATTGCATTCTTTTAGTTGCGTTATAAATATATAATTAAAACGACAAACAAAATTCTTACTTCGGTATAAATTAATTTTCAATGTCACTTAATAAATGCAAATTTAGTATTAGAAATTATTGTGATTTTTTGTGGTGTTCTCTGGCCCATAAAAAAACGTTGATTGTAATGTAATAATTGTTATATCGCATAATTGCAAAGGAAGAGTGTAACTTAAGCTAAATCGTTAGACTAATTTTCGTTCTATGTCATAGTTGTTTTATGTTATAGCATATATAACTTTCTATATTTTTAACGCTGTCATATTATGTTCAATATTTCTATGAATTGTAGGACTCGACGAAATTACCCATCTGGGAAGTGCGGAATAAAACAATGACCAACATTACAGGACTCAGCTTGCAGGAAAATGACGCAGAAGGAATTAATTGGGTAAATATAAACAGTTTGCTTTTTAAAATTTAAATGTTCTTTATTTCACATAATTTAAATTTTATTTCAGAACAAATTCATTTAGTTACTCTTTATTTGAAAAATGGTTTCTTTCTTTTGTTTAGTAATAGAATCCTTTAACAAAATTATTAATTTAGTGGTGTTAATATTCTTAAAACTTATTCTTAGAAATTCTTAAAAATGTACTTAGTAATCGTCGATATTTCCGATGGCGATGTTCGTATATACCAAATGAATATTTTAGATGTTGATATTTTTGGTACTCAATGAATGCAGAGTACAAGATGGTTTTTTTAGGAATTGGAAGTGTCGGCACTAAAATAACTTCATTTAAGCTCTCAAGAATGTTTCTTGAGATCGTAGAATTTTATAGTTCAGACATTTCATATAACATTTTCTTAAGCAAATTAATATATGTTAAGAACTGCTTTTAAAAATTTAAGATTTGCTAAGAATGTCATCTTCAAAAATTGATAATAATATGGCGTACGTATAATCCAATATATTTTACATTAAATGAAAATTGATTTTGTCGTTCCTTAAATTTTTCTCCATTATCCTGCACTCTGTAATATTAAATTCCACGTAAAGAACTATAAAGAACAACCATGGACATAGCAGTCGATACGACAAAAAAGCAGAAGATAAATGAACGTTCGATAAAGCCTTAAATTACGTCTCATTTTTCTTGAATGAGGGGAAGACTTTTCTTGTAATCAGCAAATTAAAAATTTCTTTATTCAAACATATTCTCTAGTCATACATCAACTTACAACAAGCTCATAAGATTTCAGTCATTAGAAGTCTCGTTCTAGTTAAATCCATTACATTTATTTTCTACCTTGACAAAACCATGTGTATCTTACTTTGTTTATACCTATTTTTCAACAATACTGCGTTTATGCAGAAACTCCACGAGTGATATTTTGCCGTGCGATATCGTTGCAATCAAGTGTCTGTCTTTATCTTTAACAGAGAAAGCAGAGAAAGGCACACGGTGAAATTATTTGACTGGTCCTTTCTAGTCTGAAAAATAAAGATATCTTCGAGAGTTTCTTCAAACAAACAATACAAATAAATCAATGTATTACTCATAATTAATGCATACGTACATATTGAAAAATATGACAAAAAACGTTGAACTAATTTTGCCCATCCTTTCCTACGATATTCTTCTTCAAAATATTCGCTGCAATAAAATATTGCAGTAATTCTAACGTACAGTTAGTATGAAATTAATAGAAAAAAAAAATTAAAACACTAGAAATAAGTCTCTATTACACCACATGGGAAAAAGTGGGTTAAAAGAAAGTTAAAAACAACTCTTCGATATCTTTCCCCAATTGATTGAAGAAATCAATTTTCCTGTACGTTTTCCCAAACTTTCAACCACAATGTTTTTCGTACGAAAAGGGTCGTTTAAACGCTGGTCCATCGGACCTCAAGGTTCGAAGTAATTTCTTCATTAACTCCATGGTACCGTGGAGTATCGCGTGTTCCGCTTCGAGGATACAACAACGTGAGGCCTTCCGTTTTCCGGAAAATCTACCCGCGACACGGTACTTCCGAGCAGCTGACGGCCTGCCTTAATTTTCGTTTCATTAGCTCCCGCCAATTCACTTTGTATCGCGGCCCCTCGCTGAATAGAGAGGCGTTACTACACGCTCGCAATATCGTTTCCCTTTCTCTCATATGCTAACACGGGCCCCCATGAAACGATTAAGCGCGTTGTTTTATAATTTTGGGAAATTGGACGGCTTAATGTTTCATTTCTCATTACAAAGGACCGCCGTAACAGTAGAACGAAACTCGCTGAATTACAAATATTACGGTGTATGTCTGATGACTGAGATTCTTTCTTCAAGTTGTGTAGGATCGAGGTTGTTGGAATTTTCTCGCAGTTCAGAGAAATTATTGTGACTGTTGGCTGCAGGTCTTCTTGGAGATATGAAGGTAATTTTAACGTTCTTGCATTTTAGGTCAAGGAATTCCTTTATGGTGCAGATAGTTCCACAGTCATGAAGACCTTCGTTTGAGATTTTGTTGAGGTGTTTGAAAGATGGTTGTATCGTTAGTTTGTACAGTCTAAAGTTATAGAAAAGGAACGAAGAATAATTTATGAGCCTGTAATACGTTCAATGGTGTGGATTTACTATTTTTTGAATATTTTATTTGAAAATATTAATATTTCGAAAATTCGCTAAATAATAATATTATGTCCATACAGTGAAGTAACAGCTGAAAATTTCGTATGACAGCATTTAAATTTTATTAAAATGTACAACTAGCTTGTTATAAAAGTTTATGAAGCAATTGAATTAATCTAGAGGAACCTCCTTCGTTTCACTCGTAATTTAAAAATTCAACAGCCTGAAGATGAAGTGTTCTTCAAACAACAAAGCAATGCTACGACATTTTACAATTACTTATTAAAACTGGTAGTTACTAAGTGCCAATTTTATTCTGTCGCGACATTCCGCAATATCATACATAATTGTAATAACCAGGAAGAATAGAATCATCGCAAACTTTATATTTTGTTAACGACAGTCATGTGTTCTCTGATTCTACTAAACGGTATCGTGCATTTTCTCTTGGCAAAGGTGGAATCCGCTGTTCTATACGATGCCGTCTTCATGTTCTACAACACGCTGGAAACCTTAAACGCAAGGAACATGTCTGTAGATATTGACCCGCTACCGCTCTCTTGTGAAGAGGAAAAGAAATACAGCGCAGGTCTCGACATTATCAACCTGATGCGCGAGGTAAAGCCTTTCTTCCAGTATATACGAACATATTAAATTGATGCATATGAAGACTATAGGGGAAGAGCACAATAAGTTACATCTTTTATTTTTTACAGAGAGACCTTTTTAGGATTTAGTACGTTTTCAATCAATTCCATGTTAACAAATTTTTCTTTTCACTTGGTCTTAGATCTAAATATACGTTCTTTTGTTACCTTCAAAATTTCCAAAATATTGCTCGAACAAAATATTGCTGGCAATAATTGTACCTTTGATAACCATGAAACTTTATCAACTTATCGACTAGTTATAAAAGACCAGCATCTTTGACAATTGTCCTGCTCAAAGTCCTTTTGATAAGATAAAGAAATCAAGAAAAACGTAATCATCATTCTTTTCTCCTGAGACATTCGTATGAAATGTCGTTCGTTTGAAATTGGAATTTAGCGCGCGCCAATGCCACTCATTAAACTTTGTCCTATCGTCGATTATCAGCCGTATTAAGGAAGAAGAAATTCACTATAAATTAGGTATGTTTAACGTTAAGAAGATTTATTGACATTGATATGTACTAATATATTAATAAAAACGAAAAATGTTCATAGTAAATGTTAATGAATTATGACAATGTCAGTAAATTTCCAAAAATTAATTTGATGGAACACACTTCCTACAGCCACTCAAGCCATATCTAATATCTAATTTTTAAAGAAAAACCGTTGTTACAAGTCATCCGAACGCTTGCTGACACTTATGTTAATAAGAAAATAAATCATAGATTTAATGGCCACGGTTTCTACAGCTATCCGAAGAAGGAAAGGTCGAAGGGAAGCTCACAGGGCCAATAACGATCGACGAAAATGGTCAACGTCAATCCTTCCAAATACAAATTATAGACGTGAGACCGGGTGAAAATGTACAAACAGGATATTGGCGCCCAGATGGTCTTCACTCGATCAAAAGCGAAAAGGAACGTGAACGTTACTTGTACAAATCCATTGAACTGAAGAAGTTCAAGATTACTACTAAAATAGTGAGTATTCTCTGACATTCTTAGATATTTGTAATTATTAGAATATTCTTGTTGGTAGAATACCGAGACTTGAATTTGTTTGAGAAGCAATATGGTCGTTCGCGACAAAACCACTAATTAGGAAGCTTTGTGAGAAAGAGCGCGTAGATTTTTAATATTGATATTTTTCGAACGTGCTAATTAACTGTAATTCATCAGGGACCACCGTATATCATGGAAGTGCCGGAAGGTTCAAATCGAGGTATACTGATCGACCAAAGACGGTACGAGGGTTTCTGCATTGATCTCATCGACGAGATTGCCAAGCTGTTGAAATTTAAATATGAGTTCGAATTAGTACCGGACGGAAGTTACGGCAAGTACGATAAAGAAACGAAGCAATGGAACGGTCTAATCAGACGTCTGCTGGATCATGTACGTAATTACTTGCAAGCACGTTCTATGTAATTAAAGATGATTAATGCAAAGGTTTCAGAGATTTCGATTTCTTATTTCACTTTTAATTCTAGGCGTATGCTGACTAACAGATTTTCACGTATCACTAAATAAACTAAATTTTATTTTTTATTATATTTTATTATGTGTTTGAGATAATATTAAAAGACTGAAAAACAATTACTATTAATCAGATTGTTTCATATGAAACATCCGACTCTACTGTGCCAATTTTCTAAATATTACAATAAATTTGTGAATAAATATTTCCATCTTCATAGACCTATCTATCATTGCGTATAATTTTAAAACTTCGCATCTATACATGTATATTTTATATGTATGCAAGAAATTATTTTCTTTCCTTCAATAATTTAAAAGAAAGTTCAAAAATTCAAGACTTAAACTAAAAGCGCATGAAATCCTTTCAGGACGCGGATTTAGCTATTTGCGACCTGACAATCACGTACGAGCGAGAAAATGCGGTCGATTTCACGATGCCCTTCATGAATCTAGGTATGGTATCTTTAATTTCTTATCGCGTTCTATTTTCGCAATAAATCTCGTGACATTGCTATTTTATCCGATATGTCCAAGTCAGGTATCAGCATTTTGTACAGAACACCGGAGGAAAAAGAACCGGACCTGTTCTCGTTCCTGTCACCGCTGTCACTCGACGTCTGGATTTACATGGCGACTGCTTTCTTAGCTGTTTCGATAATGCTATTTGTGCAAGCTAGGTGAGATTTTAAAGAAAGATAACAAGAACAAGAATTTATACAAGAACGGTGCTCCAGGGTTTAATAGCTAAACTTTGTTAGTATATTCTATAAATAGGTGTAAACAAACAAAAAATGTTCTACATATAAATATATATCTTATCAGTTATAAATGTTTATTAAAATACAACATACAAAGAGAACAGTAACAAACTTGTACTGATTATGTTATACGACAAGAATACATTTAATCAACGTAATCATTAGCTGTTAATTAAAAGTATGTGAGAACCCGAAAATATCTCGTAATTCCAGATTCCTGAGAATTTTAAAATTATACATACTGAAGTATGGGGCAGAAATAATAACAAAATATGCCAGAGATATAATGTTTTATAATAAATTATTTTATTATAAAGTACTAAAATGAAGTAATAAAAATGTTTTATTATAAAATATTGTATCTATCATGCATATTTCGTTATTATCTCTGCTCCATATTTTATTTTATATAATTTTATAATTCTCGAAAATCCCGAAATTCTAGCAAATCCCGACAATCTCGCATTACGAAATACTTTCGAAACCCGACCTGACCCGTACCGACCCGATGTCTTACCGACCCATCCCGAGCATCGGGTTCCTGTTATTTTCAGATTCTCGCACATTTCTACAGTTTTAATATTCCATTTCAAAATATCCACCGTTTATATCAATGAAAAGCTGATCGCGATAAAAAGTTGCATTTATTGTTCAATGAAGATTATTTTAATTTTGCTTTGTCTCAATGAATCAACCTGTTCTTTTTGATACTTGTTTAATATATATTTCTTTTTTTAAGTTATTCACACATAAAAGTTTATGCTGTTTATGTCGGAGGTCATAATCTCTTTGTATTTCGTACTTTTATTGTAACTTTTCAGTAAAGATTTAAATAACCAATATTCGTGTAATATGTCTTGCTTGATTATATCCGTAGTATATACCGACAAAGTTTGGCTATTAAATACTGAGATATCCTACATAAACCAAGTTTTCCTTTTCTGAAAAGAAAATTTTCTTTAAAGTACGTTTTTTATCTTTCTGAAAAGTGTAACAAAATTAACTTCTAAGAGAACGATATTAAAGAAGTAGAATAGCGTGCGCTTAGAGAAATCCTGCTGCTTAAAAAGAAGGTTTATTTACAGAATAGCGCCAGGCGAATGGGACAATCCGCATCCCTGCAATCCAGACCCGGAAGAATTGGAAAATAGTTTCGACCTGAAAAACTCTATGTGGCTCACTGTCGGCTCTATGCTGCAACAAGGCTCTGATATACTCCCCAAGTAAGTTCAAAACCGGCAAACTTAACAAAGCACCTATGCTACCGCAGCCTGTCTTACATGCATGCAAAGCCGTGCGATAATCGTGAAACACAAGCCGCAACACCACCGCAAAGAGATGCTACTGTATCTGTTTTGCCTTGTGTAACTACAACTCTGAAATTACTCGCGAGAGTTCCAGCAAACTGGACGTTTGTTGGTTTATTAATAACTATTCAACACAAAATAAATTTTTCGCAAACGGAATTTTAATATATTGTAGAAAGTATGTCGTATGTTTCTCAAGATATTCATTGTCAAACACACCACGAATTGTATTCCATGAATACTGTCATAAACTTGCTCGTTGTAATATCAATACACTGTTAAGTTTACATAAGATTTAGATTTGGTAGTCAAATTTAATAAAATCCTATTTAAAAGAATTTCTAGCTTAAGTAGCAAGAGACCGCGTTAAACAGACGAAACGAGACGAATTCCTCTGAACGCAAAGACTAAAATATTCTGATAACTAAAAGAAGCTAGAAGGAAAATAAGGAAATAAAATATTGCGGATCGTTTGTAGAAAAGTGTACAGAGGCGGTGCCAAAAGCAGACGCGGCCCTTTTTTTCTCTCCCCCGCAGCCGTTCCCGTGTCTCCCAGCTATCCTCTTTTTTTCACGACAATTAAGCTTAACGAGCCGCTGTTTGCCGGACATATTTGAGGCGGCTTCCCACTTATTAACGCCGGCACGGCGCTAACTCTCCGCTCGTAACGTCGCGCGTGTTTGCTCGCTACATACTGACGACGTTCCGACTAAAGACGACGACCACGACGGCGATGCTGACGGCTAACAACGGTGAATCCTCCTAACTGCCTCCTAGCCGCTTGTTTATGCTACGCGAAGGTAGCATGAATCGTCGTGATTTGCATAGAAGTAATATTTGAATGTCTTTTACAACCGACTTGGATCTAAAAGAGAAATGGTCTAAGGGTAAGATTTTTATTATTTTTGAGAAAAATCCATGACATCGATGTCAGCAAATGATTTTGTGTAGAATAATTTATGTATTATCGTCGTTGCTAGACTACGAATGTTTATACACATATAACTGAATGCGCTAAAGAAATGGAATTTAACTACAGATTTATTATACAAATATCGTAACTAACAAGGCACTATACCTTGAATATTTTATATATACATCTGCGCATTATGTGTATTCTACAGATTTTCGTACGCTTAAATTTCGCATAAATGCTTGCATAAACATCTATAGTCTAGTCATTACATTTCAGCGGGTCGATGAGTCGCTCTCATTTATTCTACTGTACGTAAGATGATTTAAAAGCTGTTGCAAACTACTATACAAATTCATTACTAACTTGTGTGTTAGATATTAAGAAAAAAGCAGCTTGAGTTTAAAAAAATTCCTTTTCATTATTGTGTGAAATAATCGCAGTAGAAACTGTTCCTTAAATTTGTAGATATACTGTTGTACGCACATTTGTTAAAATTACGTATTGGAATTATAGTTATATGTAGTTAAATGCAATTACTATTCACCATAAAATTTACCTTACATTATTAAAGAGTCGCGGATCAAAAGAAAAAATTCATTTCGTGGAATATTTCTATAGAATAAATGGGAGTATCGCTTATCGATTTCGCGCGGCGGCAATTTAATCGCGATCCATTTGTCGGCGAAGGCAAGCTAGCCTCGCGAGGAAACAATGTCCTTTGTTTCTGTTTACTCGGCGTCCTGTGCACGCTCGCGTGACACAGAATATCCGCACGCGCGCCATGCTCGGCAAACAGGAGTCATTTGCATACGCGGCTCTTTAGCTCGCGCTTAATTAGGAAAACGCGATGCACGCTGTCTCTGTCGCCGCTTCTGCGCTTCTAGCGTATCGTCGAGATGCTTCATCCACTCATCTCGTAAGTACCGGACGATTTATCTAGACGACGTAGACCGCGATTGGCTGAACCGTAGACAGATTTCATGTTCAACGAAAATTCATAGCGTGATCTTTGTAAAAGCATAGATCATAAAGCATTTTGTATTAAAGTTTATCAGGCTCAAACGAAACAGTTGGATTTTGGAATTCGATTCTATTAGAGTTATAAGAAGACTATATTCTAAGCTCGTATATCTATTGTGTTTGATATTATTGAAACTATTAAAGTTTATCTTCGTGATAATATGAACTGAATATGAACTGATGATATGAATAATATTAAAAATATATACGAAAAATAGAATAACGCAACTGTAATTTTAGGAAATTAAGATATTTAGTCGACTAAACTGTAATAAATGAAAGAAAGCTAAAATATTTGTATTTATAAATAAAAAAGAACTAAATGAAACTAACTTTACGTTTAGCTGTAATGATGCAACTAACTCAAACTCGCGTCAATCCACCTCGACCCATTCTTACTCGCTTCAACCTGTTTAATTTGCATCGATCAGCTTCGATCAGTTCTACTTCACGTCAATCCGCTTTGATCAGCTCCAATTCTCATCTGTTCGTTTCGACCAGCTCCAATTTCCATTGGTCAGCTTTGACCAGGCCCAATTTACGTTGATCTGCTTCAAACTGTCCCAAATCAAATCAACCAACTTGGACCAACTGCAATTTTCATCGACCTTCTTCGACCAATTCCGGTTCCAGTTAGCTTCAACTAGCATAAACTCATTTTGATCAACTCCAACTCACATCGACCTATCCTATTAGTTTCAATTGGAACATCTGTAACTCCTGTCAGTCTATTTAGATCAAACACGTTCAAATTCTAATCACTCTTGTATTTCTGTTGTCTCACTTAGAACACCTTCGATTCGAATGGTGGCTGGTATGTGGTGGTTCTTCATTATGATTATGGTTTCTTCTTATACTGCCAATTTGGCCGCCTTCTTGACGTACGACAAGAAAGAAAATCCAATCCAAAGTGTCGAAGATCTTGCTAAACAGACGAAAGTCAGATATGGAGCCGTGGATGGTGGATCCACATCCACTTTCTTCAGGGTAAATTTCTACCTTCCTACATTTCGGAATATTATAATATCTAGACTACGAATATCTGTACATTTATGGAAAATTTACTTATTTAAATGCGCAGAAATATACAGTATGCACGTGCAATATGTAAAGATATATAAAACATATAAAGAAGTGGAACGTAATTAAGAATTCATTTCTTACAGGAAATATAATAGCGAATACTACACTTGAGATGTTTTATATATCTTTGCAAATTACGTGCATTCTGTACATTTTTAAGCTTGTAAATTTAAAAAATCTACAAACATCCACAATCTGTTAAATATTTATCTCCGTTTAACAATAGCGTTATTTCGATTACAGGACTCCAATTATACGACATATCAACGCATGTGGGCGACAATGCAGGAAGCAAGACCAAGTGTGTTCACGAAAACGAACGACGAAGGCGTTGAACGAGTGTTGAAGAAACGCGACTATGCTTTTCTTATGGAGTCTACTACGATCGAGTACAGAATGGAAAGAAACTGTGAACTCGACAAGATTGGAGGTCTTATCGATAACAAAGGATATGGTATCGCCCTGCCACGGAGTATGTTTCACAATCCTTCAATGTTATTTCGAATCATATCAGCGCGAATCTTTTGAAATATGATCCTTTTTCGTTAGATTCTGAGTATAGAACGCCCATAAACGGCGCGATATTGACGCTGCAAGAGAAAGGGGTGCTCCAAGACCTGAAGAAGAAATGGTGGGTGGATCGGGGCGGTGGGATGTGCACGAAAACCGAACAAGAACCGTCATCGTCAGGTGAATTAGGAATAGCCAACGTCGGTGGTGTTTTCTTAGTCCTTCTGATCGGAACTTGCGGCTCGTTCATCATCGCTGTCTTTGAATTCCTGTGGAATGTACGAAAGGTCGCCGTGAGGGAGAAGGTGAGTCTCCTCAGCCGCGTCTCCTGCTCACAAGACCGTTATCTCACCCTTGAATCTCTTTTACCCCGAAACCAGTGATAAATTTTCCTCTGCGTCGCGTGTATAAGGAAGCGAAGGAATCATTCTTTCTCATAAAAATTGTCTTTAAATTATTCTTGAAGAAGGAAATGACAAATAATAATTATTAGATTATCTTGACCATTTTTGCACGTTTAAGTGCATTCTAAAGTATATTGCTTCACCTAAATTGAATATTTTTATTTAACAGAATTTTGCAATAGTGTTCGATTACCATTAATACTTCGTAGAAAGAGTAATTTTTAAGGAATAAAACAAAATTTGTTAATGACAATTTTAAATGAGATAAGTTATAACCAATGTATTGTATAATCATATTTGGATGACTCGCTATCTTACTTATATTATTGTAATTTCTTTCTTATCTTGGTAAATATTAATTAAAGTAGCAGCAACACTTTTAATCAGAGTTTTATTCAAATTAGATTCGGGAGTATGGAATTAAGCAATGGACCGATTCGTGACAGTTTCTCGTGTACGTTTTTGCAGGTTACACCATGGGAGGCACTGGTAGCAGAATTGAAATTCGCCGTGAACATTTGGGCGGAGACGAAACCCGTTAAAATCTCGAAAAGCAGCGGCACGAGTTCGATGGAAGGCGGCATCGGTCGGGCGGCCTCCACGGCTCGTTCAATCGTCGGCTCGTTCCTTCGTCTCGACATCCTCGACAAATTCGATAAAGATAACAATACCAATAATCACAACAACGATCGCAAGATCAACTAAAATTCCAGCAAACTGTCGATCATCCTACCATTATACATTAAGCTGGTTATGTTACAAATTGAGGGTAAACAATTTAAGTGCTAATTTTTGCAACATGATATTTAGTTCTTCATGAAGATTATGCACACTGTAACAGATTTTAATCTTAAGATTTTTATCATTTGTGAAATCTTTTCTAATCTCTAATTCTTCCTACTTATTACTACTATTATTACTATAATTCATAGTATTAATTACTAATTTCTGTGGTTATTCATTAATAAATAAACTGTATAATTAAGTTCGATAACAATTGCTTCATTTACAACAAAATGATATAATATAGTCACTGATAATCTACAATAATAGAGACAATAGAAAGAAAACAAAGTCGTCGGTAATATTTAAAGAAGTATAGAACAAAGAAGGAGAAAAAAGGACACCGTCAGACCATCCTGTGCCATCGCGCATAAAGTCGTCATTCTCTCGACTAGTCGCAGAATAGCGACGTCATGGGAGGCAGAAATCTTCGCTGTAGGTCCAGTAAGAAAGAAATTCAACAATATTTGGACTCGGCTACAATGGCATTAACAAACCGTGCTCTTGGTTTAGATTTTCATCCCTAGAAATCACCCGCAGGTTTGCTGATACCAGCACCCCCAGGGAGCAAAGCGGCATCTTTGTGTCATTATTACCAAGGGACGTAAATATCGGTCTTTGGCAAGGGGACACTTTTAACTTTACTGACCTGACGTCGCTCGCGTCAAAGAAAAGTCGGTGGACACTTGACCCGTGAAGCGACGCCAATAATTCTTTGAAAGACTGATTATCCTTCCAGTGTTGTATTTTCACTTATTTTGGGAAATAATGGAAACTATTTAAACTGCGTTAGCACGTTGAATGAGAGTAAAAGCTTTGACGTGACTTCTTTATTTATCGAAGATTATTTGTCAAAGATTGTACTTCTTTCTCCTTTTAGTCATTTCATGAGTTAGACATTTTAATCGCTGGTTTTAAACAACATCAATTTGGAATATGAAAAATCGTATAATTTTTAAATTATTGGTAGAAAGGAACGGTGGGAGTTTTTTTCTTTCTAGAAATACGATCGTATTAATTTTAAGCATGTCCAATAGACACGGTACTAAAAGCTAAATAGATGAGAGATATGGGAACGACCTGAATTTAATCTGAAAATGTATCTCGAATAATTGTATTAATCCATTTCATGATTTACGTCTGGGAATCATTAAAATCGTTAATTAAAATTATTTCAATCTTTAAATTACTAATTGAAAGAAAACTAGGATTCAGAGGTACGTTAAAATCTTTTCTATATCCCACTCAGTACGTTGTCTACTAAGACTCTTGAACGCGAAGCTTTTTTGCTCGAAAAATATGCCGAGGTCGATTCGATTCACTATGCCGTCAAGATGACCAGAATGCGGAAAAGCATTACGACTAATTCGTGGCGTCAGGAAGGAATGGATTCCGAAGTATGAAGTCGTATAAGCAGCAGCTACCGGCAGTTTGGTGATAAAGGTGTAAGGACATCGATTAATACTCGTTTTCATAGCTGTAGTAAAAGCGGGTAACACGATTACAGGCAACATTTACGGAAGCCGAACGAGCTGTTAACTGTACGGTATTTTTGCAACGGGACGTTCATAATCGCGAGCGTTTCATGAAACGAAACTTTCTTCTTTTTACGGTTGCACTGACGCGTCTTTTATGAGCCGCGCGTGTTTAGAGCCTGATATGGAAGTGGGTGTATTATTAACTGAACAGTTGCGTGTCACGTTTTTAGCTGAACATCGTGAATATTTCACCGAGTTTACCGACTATGAGATAAACGAGAAATCTGCGGACTGAAACATATATATATATATATAAAGGTTGTTACATACTTTAACATATTGCGTCAAAGGTGTATTAAATTAAGAACGTATGGTGTCTAATTTATTTGGAATAAAATCGTAATTATATTTACTATGATCTCTTTCAAAAAAATATTTGGAAATTTTGGAAGAAAGGGTTTGTAATATTATAGGGATACGCATAAAGAAGAAGAAAATAATACAAATAATTACAACATAACACATACGTACAACGTACCACACACGTATAAATAATAAAGTTGCTTCTTTTCAATTTAGTGTGGTACAGTTGTAAAATACGCCACAATTTAATTTAACGATGTTTAATTTCTTTTTTTTTTTTTTTGTACCTTACATAACAATTATTACTGCAATTCCACATTTTTCACAATTTCGCTTAGCTTACTACGACGCTATTCGCATACGGTTTTACATATTCCTCCATCCATTTACGAATCGTTCTCCATACGGAGTCTTTCGTTTTAATAACACCATGTTGACCTTTTCTTTAACGATGCTTTTCAGCAATAAAACACATCTCTCTCGTGGAGTATCGAGGTAAATCCAAGGAAACGAACGGCTAGCGAAACCGCAGTCGGATGCGATTCAAACGACCGGGGATTTAAGCGGCTAGCGAATTCAGATTATCGAAGGAATCCCCTTAATCGACGCCAGAATAAATCGTTGCGAGGGTTTAATTAAGTTTTATAGTGCGGGCATCCGAACCGCCGTTATGCATGCGTACCCAGCGTGTTATCTACGATACATCTTCATCTTGGCGACGCTAACTTGGCCGATCGAAGTATCCTGCCGATGCTACGCGCTCGCGCGCTCCTTTGCGATCTTATCGCGTCACGGCGAAAAACAACAGGTGTACGAAATCACAGCACCCTCTTCGAGATCTACCGACGACTCTTGTTCTTCTTTACGACCGCGCCGAATTTTAAATAGAATCGTACGACCGTGTCCTCGTCTTTGTCCGGCGATGTTGCATCTGCTTGTTTTTCGTATCTCGACGAGATAATTTAACTTTGATCTCGTTAGATGCTTGTACAGTTAGAAAGATAATATCTTATCGATCAGTAAATGATAGTTAAACTTGAGAAATTGAAATGGTAAACGATGTAGAGAGTCAGTAAATTCTATATGAAAGAAGATCATTTGAAAGCTACTTTAAGATATAGTAGTCTATGTTGTATATACGCAAAATTTTCTGGTGTATTCAACACTTTCCTTGGTAATCCAATAATCCATTATCATGTTTCGAATTAAATTAACGGATCTTGATATCATATTTATGAACGTAATAAATGCAAATGTATTTGTGAATGCAAGTGCTGGAAGTGGAGATCTCTGATATAAAAATTGATTTCTGTTAATTTTGTAATAGATGAGAAAAAATGGTGAACGTTAACATGAACTTCACTGATTTCCCAAATATGTACGCGTATGTATTGGTAATATAAAATCTAATCTGGTATATGTTGAAGTAATTACTTCAAGAAAAACTCTACAACTTTTCTTATCTATGTCCGTGACCTGAAGACTGTTGTTACAAAGAGAATAGAATTTAGCGAAAGAAATTCGAAATAAGGATAAGACCATATTATTGTGCCCTTGAATATAAATTTTGTTTTGGATTACAAGGTCTAAAAACAAAAGAGCTATAAGTAGATTTCTATTGCTGTTACTTGTAGCCTTCAGCTAGATCTACACACCAAAGTTGACATTTTGGTAATGTCCTTTGCTATAAATATATGAACGTGCTCCTTACCATAGCTTCCTATTATATTGTAACACTGTAAGAGTGAGGATCTGGATCAGCATACACTATATCTGTATTTATACTTATATTTATACCCATACTCATTTCAATATATTTTTCTATTACAAATTCATCCACTCGTTCCTCTATCAGTCAACCTCAACAATATACAATTATTCCTTAAATTACAATATCTATTTGCTAAGGTTCTTTTCCCCATTGAAGGTACCCAAACAGTAAATCTTCCAAACTTCTGCACTGTGTCTAAGTAACCAAATTAGACAGCGTATTTAACGAGTAATGAAATGAAGATTCAAATTCCCCTGAAAAGCCAATAGTCCGTGAAACGAGTTAAAAGCGAATCTCAACTAAAAGAATCCAAGAAACCTAACTGATCATACAGTTGAACCTAACGGATTCTCTTAAATCTACCCCGCTTCTTGCCAACGAAAGCTCCATTAACCCTCTTCCCAGCACCAACGTCTCAACCCTCTCTGAGCGATAGATATCGATAGATAAACCTTCGAAGACTCGGTATCAGTCGGCTCCGTACCAAGAAGAGTTGGATTCGCGAGATTGTCGGCATACCAATCGTCCACGTACCCTACGCCCGATCGGCGAGCGAAGAGACCATCCACATAAAATCCAAAGGTGTTAAGCAAGGGGAGGCGCGCATGGAAGCTGAAACGGTGCCTCTCTCAAAGAGGGAACCGCGCACGGCGAGCGAGCGCCGGCTCGTAGGAATTGAAATTGATTTCGGTCGACTTCCATTACTCAAAGAGGACCGGGGAACGCGCACCGACAAAAGTCACAGACCGATCCTGCGTGGATAAGAGGCTTGCCCCCGTAGCCAGGACTCGGACTCCGCCAGTCGGACCAAGAGGTTTCGAGTCGGCCGTGGCCCAGGAATTCCTGGCGAGTTTTACCAGCGGGAGAGAGGGAATCCAGACTTTTCAGCTTCTTCTTCTTCTTCTTCTTCTTCTCCTTCTTCTTCTTCTTCTCCTTCTTCTTCTTCTTCTTCTCTCGTTCATACGTCGCCCCTCCATCGTGTCCCTGCGGTGGTGTGGAATCAATTTCGTAGCTGAACCGAGCTTGCCGACGATACGAGTGCTCGCTAGGGGATGAATGAAGAGACCTCGAGGGGGTGGTTGTAGGATGATGGTACTGGTTTTTGAAGGGTTGGCGAGGTGATGAAGTGGGTGGAATTAGTGAACGAGGACCGTAGCGATGAATTGTTTATCTTGTTAATGGGGCTAATAGTGCTGAGGTTTGGTTAGGGCTTGCGCGGAAAACTGACGTTTGGTTTCTGCTTGATTGTTAATCTTTGGTGTATCGTGTTTATGTTTGGAATTGGAGGTATGGGATGAAGTTAATAGCGTAGCTAGTAGCGGTTGTTAACTCAGCAGTTAGATAATTTGGTGATTGGAGTTCCTTTTCGTATGGATGACAATTTATAACGGCCAGAATTATTGATTTATTTTCTTCAAAATAAAAAGAAATCGTAAAAAATAGAAAGTAACGTTTATGCCTTTTTAAATTTCAACGAAATTTTTTTTAGGAAAATTTTTTTACATATTCTAGAGCTTCTTTATATCCTAGAACTTCTAACGAATGAATCCTCGATAAATACTTGGCCCTCTGTGTTACGAAGAATTCCCACTTCTCGAAACTGTCCAAAAATCACTTTCATGCTGTCCTGGTAATAGTATCTTCGTAGTCGTTCACTAACTATGGAATTCCCGGCGGAATCGTCAGATTTCTCCATTGTGTCACCGGCCCCGCGCCCTTTATGACAGACGGCAATCGTTAGAGAAGCAAGACCACCCGGTAGGCACCACTCCAGAACTTCCGGAATCTTTCTATACTTGGACTTCCTGGTAAGGGAGTTGGACTTCGCTTCGAGGAAGCCTACCTGCTGGAATCGTTCAGAGATTCAAGAAACTTTCGCTCGAATTCGTGAGTACACCGCTGTTATATCGGTACACGATCTTTTCAGCGAAACGAACAACAAACGCCTGGACTATGCTGCAGGTTCGCTTATTGTTTAGTTTCTTCATTAGATAGACAGTGGTACATTGCGTTCTATAACCATTATTTTGCGAAACGATTGAATACTTGAGAATTTTCGAAGAAAATTTCTAGAATATTAATAAATAATAATAAATAATAATAATAAATTTACTATTATTATTAATATAAACCCCCCTTATACTTTTCCTTTTTGTTGTTAAATTATTTATATGAACGAAATTCTATTTAGTGTCTAATTATTTGAGCTACAGTTGGGCTGCTATTATTTCAACAACTTTCAACAACATTTTTATTGTTCACAATTGAATTTGATAAAATTCTAGCTTCTATAGTAACACTTTAATTTTCAATTTTCCTTGATGTTCGCTACGAACTTTTCATACTATCAGAACGCAGTGTGAAATTGACGTAAATGTAGAAGTAACACGTGTCGCTCGTGTGCAACGGGTCAACAGTTCATTCTTAAGCATGCATTTATAGTCAACATACCTATGTATATGTATGTTTAAACATATTCACGTAGTTAAGTTTAACTTGAACGCTGACTAATCAGAAATTCTAAAGGCAAAGACTAATTTCCATTTACTCTCGGCAGGTTCTTCGTCGACCGTCCAAATGTCTGGGTTTAATAGCTGTCGCTCTAAATTATAAAGTAATAGTTTCAACATATTTCGTGTTCCCACTTCGCTCTGCATACTAATAGACCACCTCCCACGCTGAAATTCCTGTGATCTAAGCAAACTATGCGCGGCGTCTTTTGTTGCGAATACACACTGCGGAATAATACGTATTCGAAGGCGTCCCAGGCATCCCCCAACACCTCGACATATTCCGATTCTACGCAGAACTAAATTCTACAAGATGAATGTAACCACCTTGTCGTTGTAGCGGACAGATTATTTAAATAGAAAATTGTTTGTCACTAGACTTTGTGGGAAGTTTAACGATACAAAATCGCTGTGAATAAACATATAACGATAATACACGTGATAAGTCATATTTTCTAATTTTTATAGGAAAGCAATTTCAAAATTCAATACACTGTTCATTCAATTCTCATACTCAAATATTCTCATATTCAAATTCAATACTCATGTCCACTGCTATTGTATTATCTAAATTGTCTATTTGCGTTATTCAGTAGATTCAATAGATAGTTCACTTAATCGAGCACTAACTAAAATTTCGTTCGGATAAATGCACCATTCAGAAGCCATGAATTAAACTTTATAAATAAAAAGACAGAGAAAAATGATGTTATAAGCATCACTTTGTACGATTTATCTAAAAATGTACCATTACTTATACCATCTTCTTGCGACAGAGAAATTTATAAAAATAAGTAGTTTGTTTTTTCAGAAATTAATATTAACATATCTCTGAACGATGAAACTGAAAAGTGTAAACAGAAAATGAAGTTAATCAATCTAGGACCCAAGAAGCAAACACACTAAACTTTCTTCGTCAATTTACAAAAATCAGCGGTTCACTTTCTGAGAAGCTGAAAAATAAATAAAAAATAAAAAAGAAAATGGGAAAAATGGAATTAGTTAATGTGGCTCCTGAAAGACTCAACTGAAGTTCAACTGTTTTTCTTTTTCTTTTTTGCAACTATCCCAGTTCCAAAACAAGTCTCTAAAAAAAAGCGTTTAATTTTCTTCGTCAACTCAATTCGACGCGCGAATTGATGGGAACCAGCTTAAGAACGTAAGACGCGTAACGCAGGAAGCCATGGAAATTTCTGGGCGGCGGAAGAATGGACACGCTCATTCATAGCTGACGGTGTGCCGTCGGAATCCGAGCGTAGGAGGCGTCCCGACGCGGCGCGGCATCGCGCAGCGGTATGTAAAGTCGAGTCCCGGGGAACCAGGCTCACGATGGTATCGCCGCTTGTTAAGGGGACTCCAGACTATCGCAGCGGGGTGCTTCCCTCGGCGGCGAACCTCCAAGAGAGCGCGAGCTCCTCTTCCGAAGCACCGCGCGTCCAGACGGATCGTTAAAAAGTAAGAGAAGTAATGGCCCTGTACCGAAAGTGGCGTCACGGATTCGACCGCGCGGCGAATCGGCTCTCGTACACCGATTTCAAGACAGTGCCAGCTCCGTCGAACTTCCTCATCATCCACGGAGAATGATTAGTCGGTCTTTTTTGTGCCTATGTATACGGTAGCTCGCAAAAAATATTCGAACACTTGTAGGAAGTTTCTATAAATATACAGAAGTGTTCGTACTCTTACAAGTATTAAACAATTAATATTTTTTCATCATATTTATACTACAATATTTATCAATAATGACACATGACTTTTGTTCCATATATATTGTTTATTGAAAGGCGGCAGTACGTTACAATGTAGATGGAAATTCGAACAAATCATCGAATTCAGTGATTTCAAGGACATGGATACTATCGCGACTCACTGTATTACAGTGAAATTTTATTAGCATTGTAATAAGGCTTGGCTATCGTGATTATGTTGATGAATTTTGAAAGCAATATGGAGAGGTAATTGTTTGATTTGAAATATTATTTTCCATTGTTTTTTCTCGCAAGCCTCTATATACATAATCTAAAAGAATATTTGGCTTAAAAAAATATTCAAATACTTATGAATATATTTCATGAACATATTATGTGTGTTACACGAAGTATTTTGAAATTTCATTAGTACTGTAATAAGACTCGACTATCGTGATTATATTGGTAAAATTTGAAACCAATCTATAAATATACGTAGAAGTTACAAAATATTTCAAATACGTGGTTACAGAGTACAACTGTCAAACTAAATCCATTCTATTATAATATAAAATTGAAAACATATAGTATCCAATGTGCTCGGCATAAATATCATGCTGCATATTAATTCTTCACTAAACACACGTAAGTATATTGTAACTTGTACATGACAGGCTTTCATCCTGGAACACAAGAACAGAAATGGCGCGTACTGAATAATTTTTCAAAATTCGTATACGGTTTCAAAATCACACTCTTATTAATATTTTCCTTAAATCTGGATATTATATTATTGTTATTATTAACTACGTGGAAATTTTTCGTAAAATTTATAATTCGTCGTCGGTCAAAATTGTGAAATCTAATAACAGACTACAACAAAAATAAAACAGAGATTAATATCTGTGGAATTTTGTACTCCCTTAATAAGCAGCAGAAACGTTATTAAAAATTTTCCAGTAATCTCCACTGTTAACAAGTGTCAAACCTGTCACCATTTTACAATAACTTCGTCCGAGTTGGAACAAAATCCAAGTAAAAAGTGTAAACGAAAACAAGACAACTTCGCAGAGACAGCTCGGTTTCTTCTATTACTTCCCGTTCTCTAACAAACTCTTATTAACTTCTGGAAGAAACTTGTCTCCATAATTGAAAAGCTAAGTTGACCCAAATAGTTTTCCTGGTCGCTCGAACGAAACAAAATTATCCAATTCTTACGGCCGTTAAGAGCGAACCGATAAGCAATCCTCAATTAGCCAACCCTTCCTTTCTCCTTTCTTTCTCTCTATCCAGATTGGGTTCCTATCGGCCTCGATTATTATTTTCGTTTCTCTGCTCGTTTTAATATCGCCTCGCTATGGCGGCCAGTTAGAAGGCGGCGTATCCCCTAAAAAAGTGAAATATCGTTTTATGGTAATCCACGATGCATCGTATATCAGCCCCGTGTTCCTTTTCCCTGTGTCTTTTCTTCTTCTTTTTTTTTTTTTTTTCTCCTCTCGGACATCCGCTTTTGGATACAACCGGCCCACTAGGCATATATTATATATCAGTTGTGTTTATTAGGGAGCGAAAAACGTGTCTACTGTGCTCCACCGGCCTAGAGGCGGCCAGCCACAAAGGAAGAAGCCAAGACAAGGTAGTTTGTTGGGGAGCAGCTTACAGGGAACCAACACGAGCTACTTGTTTGCACGAACGGGCCGGTCACCCACATAACGTTTACACAAGAGAACGGGAGCCTCGCGCTTATCGGCCACCATGCTGTTTATCGTTATTAAAATACGCTTACACGTAACCTGTAAAGCCATCACGTTTTAAGGTTTCAAAGGCTTGAAACGGTTATACGACACTTGTTGGTTGACAGCATTTTTTCATGCTTTCTTTTAAGTCGCGAGGAAACAAGGTCTCTTTTAATGCTGTTTGCATGATCGTTAACGAGATTAAACGTCGAGCTGCGATACTAGAACATGAGCTGTCGTTGTGTACTTTGTAAGTACCTCGTTCGCGGTATTATTTGCTAATCTTGCGGTGAGAAGCTGTATGAAAGTCAATTTACATCTATGTATTTTAAATATTAGTAGGTTTTAACACGAAATGTACGATTTTCAATGGTTGATGTTTTATTGAATACTGAAAGATATTACAGAATTTAAATCACATATGGAAGAGAAAATTCACAACTTTAAAACGATACACTAGAACGTATGTATAAACATAAAAATATTTGTTGGAAAAGAAAAATGTTTTAAATAAATGGAAGAAAAGTAAGATTTTATATATTTTAGACTAATAATTTGTATAATTATTAATGTAAAGTATCTTCTTTATTATCGTATCAAACGTATTTAAACCATTATTTACTATCTACTGTATTACTCAAATTCTTTAAAAGACCAATTTAAAAAATAGAAGAAAGAATACACGCGTATATATGGCAAAATAAAAAGATAAACTAAAGAGGAAGAAACAATTTAAGATCGTTGGACCGGTTATACCGAACGAGACGGTGAACAATGCGAGAGGATAGGAAACGCGGAGGCTTAATTACAAAGTCGTAGAGGCATTCGACCGTCCGGTAGAGGCTGGTGGACATGCAATGCGTCGTTGGTGGATAAAAAGCGGCAGACGTGTGCAAAGCATCGAGAGATAATCACTGCCACGTGACTGCTGCCACGTTGACCCGTTTTTGCGAGCATTACGTATCCCTAATCCGGTCCAACAGGCGCCATAATTGTTTCGCTTCTGTCCAAACTTCGCCACCGGGCGTAATCCAGTGAACGTGCTTCAGGAATTTTTAAGGTAGATTTAAGCCGATCGCCGCTTCCCCTTTTTATCGTTCCCACCTGAATTCCGTCGTTCTTTCAACGATCCACGTGTTTTACTTTCGCCGCCATGCTGTGGGTTTCACTCTCGATAACGAGGGTTCCGTAAAAACGATACATATAACCCAGGACGTAAATATCGTAAACTGATACTTAATGAACTGAGACTGAATCACTTTTCTTTGTCTTTTAATATTTATATGGATATTTATTATGACGCAATTAATGCATGGTTAATAATTACCAATCGAGAGAATAATTGTTTTCATAATCCTACATAAATGTATTACAAATTACGTGTATCTTTAAATGTATCAGATTGATGGATTTAGATTTCTTTATATTTTTATTTAATTAATTTTCGTATTCTAATTTCTAGCATTATAGATGATTTCACTGCAAAAATTACGAAATCGATGAATTTTATTTTCCTCATATTTGCATCCAATTAATTTTTGCAATTCGTACTTCGTGAAATTTGCAGATTACAGAATATGATCACGTCATATATAAATTATAAACGAGCCAAAATATTCATCAGCACGAGCAGCATACAAAAAACATGTATATAACCAAAAAATATTTATTTACAGAACTCCTTCCAAGACTATTAATTTCGAATGACACCAGCCAACAGCCTACGACGAGATAAAAAGCGAAAATTAATTAAATTCTCTTCTATGCAAAAGTCCAGTTCTTCTCCGATCCTATTAATAAATTTAAATAATTCACGTCGCGTAACCTTTCGCGTTTTCTAAGGGAGGCTTTTGTAATCGGCCTCGCTTTTGTTTTGGAGCGGCGAGCGCCAAGCGACCTGGCCCCGGCTATCGTCTGATCTCGGTCTTTAAATCTCCTTCATTTATAAGCGCCTCTTAACGATTTCTTCTCCGCAGGATCCGCCGATTTAGTGCACGCGAATGGAAATGCCTTTCGAACGAATTTGTCGGCTCGGATCTGACGAGCCGACAAATGCCGATCACGGCGACGTGGACATTTCCTTATCGTAATGGCTTCTTAGAACCAGGTTCTTATCAATTTTACAAACCGGTCCGGTAATCTTTATTAATTGGATGTTGCTCGCGAATCATTCCATCCTTTCTTTGTTATTGCGCCGATATACGCGTCTGTATGATTATTTGCCGCGAAAACCTGGCTACTTCGAATTTAGCCTGATCTCTCGAGGCAATAAAATAGGATCCATACGATGGCGAGTAATTGAATGACGTAGAATGTTCAGTAACTAATTTTAATTTCTTATTTTTTATAATATACATTTATGTCATTTTTAATCACCTTATTTATGTTATTGCTTCTTCTCGTACAACAAAGTAGGATATAATAATATATTTATTAATAGGACGGCATCATCGATAATAAACCTTCTTTATTTCCTTATGTATACTGCAATATTTTTTAAATTACGGCTTCGAATATTAAAAAAGCTATAAGAGACCGCTGAAGCCAGGGAATATACCGTAAATAAAATGCTGGATACTCGTCAAAAGACGAGTCTTCGATTTATTATATGTAGAATCAGCTATTTTCGCGCAGTAAAAAATTCACAGGTAGAAAAAAGAGGAGAAACGTCGAATGCAAATAAAAAGGAAGATCCACCGATGGAATAATCCAGTCGGTGATCAAAGCACGGTTTCGAGCAGCCGACGAAGCCGTCGGCTAATTAAGCGCCGGCGGATTTCTCGATGCGGCTGTGGGACTCGCGAAAACATTACATGATCGGTCGTCGTATACGATTACGGGGTTTTTATCCGTGAAAAAAGGCGCGCACTGCCGCGTGGAAGCCCGTATTCGTGGCCGTTTCCATAGCACGTTCATGGCCATGCCGGGACATCACAGGCAGCTTCCGATCTTTTGAATATTCCCACTCGCGGGCCCGCGCACACGCCGTGCCGGAAGACTCTTCTCCTTATAAGCTCCGCTCTTTTTAGCGCTTGCTCCTCCGCTTGGCAGTCAGGATTTTTAATTAGATTTTTGCTACCACTCGCGAACAAACTAGGCAGTGGATACTTAGGATCGAAAGAGAAGGGTTTCTTTGATGCCCGTCCTGTTTTTTCGGACCTTAGAATATGAAGACAAAGCGTTATCCAATTTAATTTTTAACGTCAATATTAGTTATAGGAGTAGTTCATCTATCAAGGTGCAGAAATGCTTCTCTAAAAAAAAACCTTTCATTTCAGTTTCATTCGGTTTGTAATAATCAAAGATCACATAAAAATCTCCTGTATTTTTTTTAATGATGTAAAAATACACCATATATTACGATTTACATTGTAAATTAAGATTACTCAAATCCAAAGTCTCTTTGCTCCAATTTCAATATAACTTTTATATTGTTAAATTGTTAGTATTACATAAATAGTCGTTAATACAACCTCAAGATCGATACGACATTCAAATAAATAAATAAGTAATACTCATAAAAATTTATTGGAGTAATTCTCTAATAAAAATTCGTACACAGCCCAAATCCCTGGAAAAAATCCAAACTCTCTTCTGTCCAACGTCCTCCATACCAAATTCTTCGTCGATTCTTCGCAACTTAAATCTTAAACATTTGCCCTGCCAATTCGTCAGTTTTCCATTCAAAGATTCGTTCAGTTCTAACCACAACGTAATGGAGCTGGAAGGTCGTGCTCTTCGAAGCACGGACACAATCTGCCCTCTCTCCGAACTCGCTTACCTCTCTCGCATTGAGCGGGCATAACCGATCGGCACCGAAATCGAGCATACGAGGTGCTCATTGGCCGTGACAGCGAACAGGGTGAGCAGTGGGGATGTGTAGTGGCGAGAGACTAGAAGAAAGAGGCCGTCGGCATAGTTCAAAGAGGATGGTGACATGTGACCGGCATTGTGAGCCACGGAGCCTCTCTATGCTGTGCGGTTATGCGCTTTTCTATTGCGATGAAACGGTCTCTCCCGCTTTGACGGCCGCCTCTGCCGACGTCTCCTCCTCGGGGCAAGGCCTGAAAACCGATTCGCATCCCTTAAGCCCTGGCGGAGTTCTCGCGCGCGTACGCCACCACGCGTTCCCTTAACACCACGGCCACAAACGTGGTTACTTTTGCGGTGCTTCAAAGTGCACCGCGACGAACCACTTTGTAACGGTGCTACCCTTTCTCTCCAGGCTGTCTATGCGTTTCTATGCGAGAATTGGTAGGGACTTCGTAGCTTCGCTCGGTTAGTGACACGCCTTATACGCGGTAGTGTATATGCGCCTTCCGAACATCTTTGAAAGATCTTAGTTGTGTTTGGATAGGCGAGGATAATTGGCCAGGTGAAGTAATAAATGACGTATACTTAGATACGGAGGTTTTAGGATATACATACTATGAAATGGCTATTTTTATTCAATAGAATGCTACGAAATATTGGGATTTTTAGCGAGGTTTATGTGAATGTGACTGGGGGATGTTTTATTGTTATATGGTTTATTATTGAGAAATAAATATAATAGAAGATTATACGAAGTACATATTCGTATTGTTGGTTGAATGTAGAAATGTAAATTATATATTATACACGCTTACCGCAACGAATGATTGGAAGAAGAGTTTTAGAAATTGTTGTACTTTTTAATTTTAGTTTTAAAATCTGGTTTGAGAAACTAAAGGTTTACACCAACCATGAGCTAGAATATTAACAATACTAGAATAAACATATTATACAATTTCACATACTGAACCACAATTCGAAAGATTTTATTGTCATGTGTAGAATAATAATAAGAATGAATAAGAAAGACATTATTAGAAATAGGAAATAATCAAATCGCCTTTATCACATACAAATAATTAATATGAATTATTCTGTCATAAACAAACAACAATTTTAGAAGAATCTTCTTCTGCGTGATTTGTACCATAGTAATTTCTATAACGAATCGTTCCACTTCTAAAGTTTCCATGTTTTTGCAAACGTCTACGTTATGTTAATGGTATACGACAGTGACTTTACTTGTTGATTGGTGATTTCGTTTTACATAAACAGTCTTAACTCGCGAGTATAAGGACTTGGCAAATGGCGTGGCTTGTTGCCTTGTTGTACGGTATCCGGGGATTGTGCGGTATTGAAATGGGTTTGCATTTCAAATTAACACGGTTCGCGGATCAAAATGAAGCATAATGACGCACTTTATACTTCGACGTGTACTGTGCTGCGCATTTCGTGCTTCAGCATAAACCGTGGTAACGCGTTTGGACATCAAAGCGAGCCGCGAAACCTCGCGCCGTGTTTTCAAAGGATTCGCGTGTTTTGTGCCTATTCTGAATTCGACTTTTATTCATTTGCAGAAACAAAACCATGCGTCGTTCGCAGCGCTTTCTTTGGAGCGCGCCACGTGCAAACAATGTACCGCCGACATCGTTTCGAAATTATGCAACTCGCTGGCCTTCTCTTTCTACCGAAGTGCTTTTTAAAGGCAAGATTCTCTGATTTCTTCAATATCGTTAGCATAAAGAAAAGCAAAATAATTTCCAGAGTTTGGATGTTTGAAAAAAAGCAGATATTTTTATAGAAAGTTAGTAGCAAAGGGAATGAATTCTTTTGTTTCTACAAGGTTTCAACTATCCATGTACTGTATGTATTTTGTATATTTTTAATATTTCAAAACTTTCGTATCCTTGTTAAGAACATCGAAATTCAAAATTGAAGCGAGTAATTGTATCATGTAAAGTTTTAAATCTATTATATTTTCCTAGTACATTATAATATAAAAATATCCGTGAATTTCAAAACACTATAAATATAGAATATAATCATAAATTAAAATTAAGTTAAACTTGGTATAATTATTATAATAATTTTAACCGGTAAAAACCATATTTAATTGGTCTAATCTTAATTAGACTAATATTTACAAAATCTGATTAATTGCTGCCTACATTAACCAGATGATTAACTATCATTAAATTTCAATATCATCGTATTAGAACATCGAAATATGGGTCGAAGTATGTTATTTTGGTTGGGGATCGACAAAACAACGGTACGATTTCTGCTGGTACCTAGAACAATCCCACAACCGGTCACCGGAGCAAAGGATGTTCGATCGTGGCCGCGCGGTCCAATTCGTGGAACACAGAAGACACGTATCGCGGCGATCTAAAGACGAGGCAACGATATTACGGTGGAGCCACGAAAAGGACACGTGTTCCGGACACGTGTGTCCTCCTCTTGTACTTATCTAGTGGCCTATCTAACCGCATTGTATCCTGGCCCATTGTAGGTACGTGGGCCGGCTTCCTATGCACTGTCGGCCATCACCAAAGCTCCTCCTATAAATTCAAGGAGGTTAATGAAGCGGGCTGGATTCAGTTTCGGATTTTCCAAGACTCCGCTTGCCTCCGATATCGTAATATTTCGATGAAACTCATGATGATTTTCATATGAATTGCTAATTAACCCTGCTGCATTTTTAGGATCACTTTCATCCCAACTATGTTTTTGTTGGAGAGTCTGGGAAAGAATAGGAAAAAGGCATGTTGATATGCATGATTTTTTGTTTGAATTTCATGCGAAGTTCTAAACGTTGAAGGTATTTAGCAGTTAGTGATCTCTTCGGTTGTTAAAACAGAGGTAAAATTGACATATAAAAATTTCAGCAGGATTAATGTTTAAATGTTTTGGAAATTACTTTCGATTATAAATTTATTTGTAAATCGTAATTATGATCGTATACAGGCTGTTAGATCTAAATTAATTGCAAATTCAAAATTATAATTTGTCCGTAAAAAATGTATTTCAGCTTCCCTGTTGATTAACTAGATTTTATTCCTCTTAATGAATATGTAAGCACATTAAAATGTATACTCTAATTCTTCAACATCCTGTATATATTAATATTTAAAACGTTCATAAACCAGGCGGTAGGAACATATTTTCGTGATAAGACGTATTTTCATGTAATGCTTAATAGTAGGACCTTGTAATTATATCCTTTTAAACTCATACGTTCCTCTGATTCAGAAAATTAACGTAATTTAAACCGCAAATTCGTTAAAACCGGTTGCAAAATTTCCACAAGTGTAACTTTGTTCTACGAACAGATAGAATGATGTTCGAATCTTCCCAACGAAGTCCCTTAAAGTTCCACTAATAACAATCTCGCAAGAGTAGTACGGTTTGCAATCGGGGAATTACAAGTTCCTGAACTTGCAGGATTATCGCGTTATTTAGTGAATCCACTAGACCGCTGCAACCCTAGCGAATTGCAAGTTACTTACCCCGACGATTGCTTAGTAGTTTCACTAGGTGGTAATTGAAAAACCATACATGAAAATAGAATTTCACAGGTCGAGTAGAGCTTGTAATTTGAAATTCAACAAACTTGCTAGGAATATCGAATTCTGTCGATACTAATTTTTATTTACACCATACCCTTCTGGATTATGTAAAATCAATTTCCTTTCGTTCCGAGATCTATATTACGATCTCTTTAAAGTTCTTCAAATCAGTGGAATATTTGTGTCGAGCTATAATATGTCGAATTATTACAATATATATAATAACCTTCTCTTACAAAATATTTGAACCATCAAATTCCTATGAATTTACTTTTAATGGATTTACCTGCAAACCTTTTCTATCGTACAAAATCAGTTCCTCGTTGAGATTACAATCTCTGTATTGAATATTCGTGTATCTCGGTCAGATTTGGAAACAGTTAAGGGGAAAGAATAAAACAGTCTACGGATTACATGATCGTGCAACAGCTCGTGGACATCGACATGCATTACGTTAACTTATCGAGTGCTTGGCAACCGCATCGGCACCGGAGTACATAGCAATAACAATAAAATAAAGGCTTATGGGGCCGCAGTCAGGATCGTTTTCGCGAAAAGGCACCGAAACGACATTATCGATATTTATTTAACCGCGTCCCCTGTAATATTCGGAACGATTGCCGGCATTTAAAAGCGTTCGACGTCACTGTAGGTGTTCGCTCCCTGTGCAACGTAATATTGTGTGCAGGCGTGCGCGAGCGACCGTCGAATAATAATTAGAGGACCCATCGGCGCTGGTGGTCGCGCTTTTACCATAACTCTTGGTCCCCTCTTGTCGTCTTAAAAATGCTTTATTCTCGATCCTGGAATCGTACCTGTGACGCAAACGACCGAAGAACGGGATAACAAGGCCAACAAGGCTACTCTTTCCTCGCGCGTTATTGCCGTGAACGGCGAGTTTAAGCCTTAAACGAGACTTGCTCGTCTGCATCGAAGCTAAATCGTCGAGGTTCGTCGTCGTAACTCGGGGATGGAGTAGTGATGCGATCGACATCGAACCAAGATATACGATAAACAGCAATTTCGCGGTGAATGTAAAACAGAAAAAGGGAAACTATGGTGTTAATTCAATTTGAAATTTCGGCGTCGAAATTACCGCGTGCCCGCGATTATGGTAATGCAGACCAGTCGGGATGGCTGGCAGCGCGCTGTCAGAGGAACGATAAATTTTCATAAATCATGTTGCATGCGAGCGTCCGCTGCGCGATATTTCATGCTAATTTCGCAAATTGCCAGCTTCGACGGCTTTTTGATTCTAGAATCGAATCAGTTTAGCTACGGAAAGCGGCGAGATGAAAGCCACCCCGATGTTTACATAATGTTGGTTCACCACGAACCTCGGCACCCATCCCTAGCTAATTCTAACTTCCCTCCTCTTACGATTTTCCTAGGTACATCTACCTCGGGCTATTCTCCTCCCGCCACCGATTCCCATTTCTATTTCCATCGAAGTTTTCTTCCATGATTTTTCCTACTTGGTCCATTTTATCTGCCGTCCTACTTCTTGGAACATCCCCTTCACGATCATTGTACCATTATCCCAGCCTTATCGTCGCCTCCTTATCTGCAAACCAGATCAGATCCTCTCGTTTATTTTTCTTTTACTGATTGCAGATCTCTTGTACGTCCCCTTAAGATCCTTGTTCTTTCAGACAACCTTTTTTCCTTTGTTCTCGGTTTTCTCGAGCTAATCAACGACTACTTCTCCTTTCATCGCTTCCAACTTACTATCTTTGGGTTTTTCTCTTTCTTTCTATCCTTCGTCGTTTGTTCTTTCGTATTTGCTACATTTCGTCCCTTTCTTTCGTCTAATTCTTACTTCCGCCTGATACCAACCCCTCATCCCCTCTCTACATTCATTCAATCTTCTTCTTAGACCAGAGGCGTCCCGCTTTATTCTTAGTCCTTGGTTCGAACGCGACACACGCATCCACCTTTCCTGCGTGGCGAGCTGCGTGGCGAACATCAAACGTGCCGACAGCCACGATGTGCACCTGCCTCCGTCACGCGTCCAGGTAAACGGTTCATTCTGTCCTTCTCCCGCCCCTTATACGAGCATTCTCATTACTCCCACTCTACGGCGCCGTACTCTTGCCAGGGCCGTATATGTTGCCTGCTTGTGTACTATCCTGGATAAACAGTGTCTTTGATCTACTACGCATATAGCCACCCTTGGCAGTTGAATAAATTCTGAAAACCCAAGTCGTCTCGTTTAAGATGTACATTCTTGTTTAGTTTCATTCGATTCTTATTTTTTATTTGCGATTTGTATTATTTGTTGAGATTCTGACATTTGTTTTCTTCTCTATATTTACATTGTGTATACATATGTCTATACATTATGTGGCAGCGTAGCAGTCCTGATAAGATTTATAGTCTATATTATAGATAAGATTTTTAGAACAACGGTGTCCTTTGATCTACCGATACAGTTAAATGAGATTTCAAGGAGGAAAGTAGGAAGAGGAAGGATTTTATATAATGAAAATTCAGTCGTTGAGTAATATCGTCGGATTATAAATGATGATAAGAGTTAATTAATATTGAGTTGAATTAAATTAATTGCTAGGATAATTATGTGTTATATATAACTAAAATTAATTAAATAACTTCACTCAACTCTTGTAAGTTATTTACTATGATACAAAGGAAGATTGAGTGTGACATTTTTAATTACACGTAAGCGTCTTATCGTAGTTAAATATTTTAAACTAGCTCTCGAGTGAAAGTCGATGCGGAAGACCGCCGTGTGTTTAGGGAGAAAGATCGATGAGGTAGCAGTTCCACGAATAAACAGTTAGGTGTTAAGGAACCTGACCAGGCTCTCGTCAACCAGGTAGCACAACGAGCCCCCTGGTCCCCTTTTTTAATTAGTAAGAACACCAAACACGAGCAACGAGCAATCATTAACGACCACTCTTTTGTTATTCCCATTCTACGGGTATTTCAAAGCATTCAAAAACATTCCATAGATTATACAACGCAACGTATCGCAAAGTGATACACCTGGACAGGAGATGATTCTACTAACAAAGATAAGTCGAAAATAAAGAATAAAGCTTCTTCGTTTGCTGTCTCGTTTTTTAGAAAATAAATTTGAAAATTCCCTATGTATATGTCAATTTACAATTAATTATATAAAGTATGTACTTTGATAAGTTGTTTAAGTGGTTCAGGACGGGTGAACATTACTGGAGCAATGAATAAATACTGGTCATTTTAAAAATTAAATAAGATTTATTACAACTAAGAACACAATCTAGGTACTTCAACAATTTGTTTTAAACTATACTAGTTGTGAAAAATTTGTTCGCACTTTGTATGTCACGAATAACAATTACTGGACGATCAAGAGTTATCAGTTCGACTCTTTTTTGCTCGAATTTGGGATGTATTTATAATATTGACCGAGGCACGCGTGACTTTACGTCTGGGCACAGTATGGCATCATTTTTGTTTAGAATAGATACATGTGCAGACTTCCACGTGCAACTTGCTCGTGGAATCCGTTTGGCCACTACACGCGTGGAATCCGCACAAGCAGAAACATCCGTCTCGATGCAATACGTTCTGGGAAGTCACGGCACCTCTACTTGCCAGGCTATTAATTAACTGAACGATAAATATATTTGTGCTAATTAAAACTGATTTCAAATATTAGTACATTATATCTTTTTTGTAAAATAGTAATAAAATGTAGTACATTATAATCATCCAAAAAAATGAGAAATATGGCCATGGAAGGAAATTCTAATCGGTGAATATTTTTTTTCATCGCTACTTCTTCCATTTTCATAAAAGATATAACTTAGAAAAAACGAAGCTGGCACCCCGCTGGGGGTAGCCACCCACATGCTATATTTATTTTTATTTTATTTTTTTTCACCAATAAGATATAACACTTTACCAAATGTCCTTCAGGACAAATTGTAAAAAAGAACCAAAATAAAAATAAAAAAAAACTTCTTCCATTTAAATTGTACGATTTTATGAAACTTAAAAAGAAAGCTAAGATATTGATATCGAAATACATATTTATAAGAAACCAAAGCTAAGTAAAATAGATTAATTTATTTTTGCATACAAAATAACCTTCTGCAAGGGTGTGATACACGGCAAGGCTGTTCTGAGACACCCTGTATACACGTTCGCTATCTCCATGCGGAGTTTAAGTCTCGCGAGCAGCATTCACAATGGGATTGTAAAAACGTTATTATCATTAATTTTCACCGGTATGGCGGAATGGCCGTGGCACAACAGCGAGAATTAATGGTAATAATACACGAGGCTCCGGCTGTTTGTAAAGAATCGCGGCAGACTAAGAGAACGCCCGTTGCATCCCTTTTTTTCCGACGACGAATTTTCCTTTTCCCCGAACTCCCTTTCAGAGGGGACGAGAGACACACCGATATCAGTTTCTACGAAACGACGATTCAGGCAACTCGGTGAGCAGCATCGAGAAAGAGAGCATTACCGAACAGGCCAAAGGGGGAGGATAAGCGAGAAAAAAAGAGATAAACGAGAGAAGCGACGAAGGAGAAGGGATGAAAGGTGCCGACTGCCCTCCATGAGATGCTCCCCTCCTGTGGCTCCCCTTTTCTCGATTACACCTGGTCACGACGCCATTCCCGTATCCCACTCCTGTTAGTGTCAAATCACCGTGTTACGTGTCCTACTGTGAAGTCAACGTTCCTGTCCTCGACGGATGGACCATGATGCTCCACGGACTAAGACGTGCCCCGCTTTTGCGACGCAAACCTGACATACTTTTTAGCTTCGTTCCTTTTGATGGTTCGGTGGATGGTTGGCCAATTGTCTGTGAAGAATTGTAGAGAAAAGTTTGCAGTTTGGATCGCTCTAAGATCGTTTTATGAAGGTTTCCTACGAAGATAAAGATTCTTAAGGACATTTTTATCTCGTGCAATTGAACTATATTCGCTATGGACATAATGGAAGTATTTGTAAGAATACATTTTATACGTATTGTAATGTATCTTTTGTTGAAAAAATATCGATGTTTCGAGAAGACACTTGTCGCATAATGTAAGTACGTATATTGAGCGAGAGATACGAGTGTCGGATATCGACTCTATATTCTACTTAGATTTCTTCTATTCTATGTCTTTGCTTTTATTTCTTTCTCTTTTACATTTTCTTTCACACGAATTTACACGGGAATTTTCTCATTTCCCCGAATTTGTTTCTTCCTATTTCCAAAACACGTTTTCATTCGCGCGTTTCGATTTCAAATCTTTCGATCTCATCTAGACCCGATCATCGATTGTAATCGAGCAATCTCATATTTGTTTCTCGATTTCTCGATTGCGTATACATGCGAAGAAGGTGATCAAATTTTAATCGAATCATTTCGTTTTCTCTCGTCGATTATCGTTTTAAAAGTCCGCCAAAGACGGAGCGGCCACAGCCGCGAACGATCGTTTCGACTCCCGATCGGCCTCAATTGGTATCGACCGGTTCAGCGATGACTCACGCCATAAGATTCCTGATACGGTAGACCCGATCTTTTGCTTATCGTTTAGTCGACCACGATAACATCCTGGCGTCACGTTCTTCGTTAATAACGTCATTTCGATCGCCTCGAGCTGGTGTCTCCATAAAGAAATCTGCTAGAGATCGGCAAAAAGTTATGCTTGTCCACTCTCTCTACGGTATATCACGTCTGCGTATACGTGTCGTGTGGAAGTTTACTACATTTAGTGGTTTCCATTATAGTTTCCTTCGTCGTTTGCTGCTTTCAACCCCCATGGGGTAGTTTCAGATAAATCAATATTGAATTAACAGGTTGTTTTAATCAATTTATGACGGAGCAATATATATTGCTTTAATTAATATTGACTTAAGCTAAAGATGTTTAAAAGGGACGATTTCACTGTTTTAAAGTAAGATAAATGGAAAAGATTTGCTTAATTAAATTGGGCGAGCTGAAAAATTAAATTAATTTCTTTGCGAAGCAAATTACAAAGAAAGTAAAAAGAACTCAATGCATATTTAACTACGTACGCTAAAAGATCTAATCTACAAGTAAAATTTTATTAAGAAAGTGGTAGTATGTTTTGTTTAAAAGCATTGAATCAAACTTGACACAAATTACATCAAACTGGCGATAACATCTTATTGAAGATTAAGCGAATAATGCTTTAGAATAACACGAGAAACTTACACTTTGAAACGCAAAACTTTTCTTATACCTAAACTATCTCGATTCACTCTCGATCGTAGAATAATCAATCTTTCCAATAATCAGTGATCATTGAATAATCCGACAATCGATAATCCATTACAGTTACAGAAAATTCTTCTCAATTTCGTTACTCCAATTACCATATTATAAAATATTAATAGAAAAACAGCATCTGCTTATATAACAAAAATGACACAAATGACATTTTTTCTCTCCTAAATTGCTATGCGACGTTTGGTTCATAGGTTCCTCGAATCGGTGCGATCACCTCGGTGGAACAAGCGGATATCTAAGCGAGTATCGTGCAGCCTTCCCGGCAGGCAGGCGGCTTCTAGCTGCTAATGATCGCGGTGTACCGTAACGTGCTACACGATTTCAACGATAAACTACAGCGCACCCGGCAGCACCCGCGGCACCGCAAACCCGTTTTTCGAGCAATAGGCTTTTTCTACCCGATACGCCTCCCCCTTCGTTCACCGGCACAACCCCCGCCGCAGCTTCGATAAGGAGATTTAACGATATATGGATCGCGTGAAAACGGCTTGTAAGGTAGGGAAGATCGAGCAGAATTTATGTTAAAATAATGTGAACGAGTTTTATCACAATGTAACGATCTATTGATTGAACGAGAAGTCTCACATTGCTCTAATAGAGATAATCTTCTAAAACAAATAACAAAATAAACCACTGTTGATATTTTCGCAACTTGTTCATTTAATCAAAGGTCCACAACACATGGCCTCTCATAATGCAACAATAAATATATCGGAATCCTTCCGAAGGGTGGACCAAATTTCTCTTACAGGATGTTTATGCAGTTTTATATTTCCGTAGTCATAACTAAAGAGAAAGAGAAAGAGAGAGAGAGAGAGAGAGGGAGATTTCGCCTAATAAATACTATATATTCTTATCCTTATTCGGGTATTTGATTTATTTTTGCGTGCCACAGATGTCGTGTATGTTCTTTATCTTTTTTATCACTTTGCACTTATAAATTTCTATAATCTACCTATCATAAGATAATGATCGATTGTTTTATTGTATAATTAGAGTAATAAGTTTGGAAAGTATAGTCTCTTTATGCCGTTATTAGATTCAATAAATAAACCCTTTACACTGGTATGTCGAGTGTGACTCGACGTCAGTTTTTATCCCAGGAACTCCTTTGTCGAATCCCACTCGACATTCTTTCCACTTTTTTTTGTAAAACGTGCGAAAGAAAACCAGGAATGCATCCTGGAAATTATTTCAAGATATGTCATGCACTTAAAATTTACAAAACACAACAATACTGTTAATAAAACTGGTATTTAAGTGAATTTGTTTCTTCCTTTATTTATTTAAATTGTCTTATTTTTGAGTTAAAGTAAATTCCAAATAAAACACTTAAAAGCGTTGGGAGCTGCTGGTAACGAAATTGAAATAAAATTCGGAGTGCAACGTGTTAATATCACGTAATCCGGTGACGCAGTTGCAGCGATATTGATAATGTGAAAATTGTTTCTTGTGTTAATTTCACCGATAAAAACAGGAAAAAGGAAGAACAAATTTTAGAAGAACTTATAAACTATCTCTTTTGAAAAGTTTCACTGTATAAAGATGTGTAGGAACGTAACAGAAAAATTTTCGCGGTACAAAGTGTCGAATAAGTGAAGATCTATCGAACTTTTCAGAAGATATTTAGAAGTACTTAAAATGCTAATGGTTAGCAGGATATTCTTTATAAGGCAGATAGTTTCCTCTCCTTATAGTCTGTAATTCTGAAATATTGGATACAAGAGCGTATTCGTTAGGGAGTTACGAAAACTTACAAGTGAAGTGATGAAAGTTTACGTAACATTACGAAGAAAGGAGGACACTCTGAGGTAAATGAAGCAATCTAAATATGTACATGTATCGAACAACGTTACACTTAAACTTTTTTATCGAAGTATAAACATGTTACTCTTCTGTGAGCGACACGTTTGCTTTATAATGCTACTACGTATTACTAAATAAGGTTCCAAAATGTAAATGGTCGAAAGATCAGTATAAAATTAGTATAAAATAAACTAATGTAATTCAACAAAATCTCACAAAACGTTTTGTCTAGATAATAATTGTATACTGTAACTTTATACCAAGTCAAGACGCAAAATGTTTACGAGCATTCAAAGCTACTGCTTGTCTGCGTAGTTAAATTCTAACGACGAATCTATACTATTCTAAGGACAACAATTACCATAGCGAAATTTCCTAATCAAAACAACCCTCCAAGTGAAATCGTCTCCATCGCCCCTCCCTTATCCCTCTCCAACCGATTCTCTGTGACTCGATGCCTTCCCCTGCCCTTCCGCACCGACACTGTTGTCTGGTTACTTCGCGCGGTTTAACCTGGCCCGATTGTCAGTCAGTGCCAAGCTCCGATGGTGCAAGGAACCTCCAACCATTCGGAGTAGTATACCCGTACCTGAGAGTCACGTGAAGTCCTTGAATCTTACAATTAGATACCGCGTGGATCTTTCGATCTTCCAGCTCACGAGAGCCACCTTCGTATGTGTTATCCGAACAACAGTAAACCGAAGTAGACTTAAATTTATCCGTTAAAGAGTAAATAGTGTCATAACAGGTATATTTAGAAAAATAAAATTGGCAACTCTTGGAAAGAAAGTATCCAGGAAGATTGAGAGTATCGAAGGTTGCGGAAGAACAGAATTTTTTACGAAAGGAATTTTGAAACTTTAAAGGGAGCAAATTATGTACACTGTGGTATGAAACAATAAAAATTATTAACACGTAGTAGACAGCATTATATATAATATTCATTAATAAGTTACATGAAACAAAATTTCCCAGAATAATTCATAGTACATATCTACAAATGAACGAACCACCCTCTGGAAATATTGTAAAATACAGAAGAAGAATCTCCAAAAATCTACTTACCAAATAATATCTCCCACCAATAGAAATTAACAAAAATATACTAAAAGTTATTTCAAGATAACCGTAAATTGTCACCAAAATCCTATGACATTGTGAGGAATAATAGTGTCATCATACATCCCCCATGTGTGCTGTCGATCAAATTCCCGTTTAGTGGAAAGCGCGGAGGTGAAATCTGAGGAATAAAGAGTACAATAGAGGTGGCGACGCGAAGGATCAGGGGATAAAAAGAGACGTAAGGATAGACGAAAAGGGACAGAAGGTTCCTCCCCTAAAAATCCCCCGTCAATTAATCTTCCCCCGGGCTGTGGTCTTCCGGGTCTGAAAAAGAGCGGCGCGGACGCAGCCGTCAAAGAAAACACCCACAACAAACAAGCGGCAAAAGAGCAAGAAGAGGCCGGCAGCAACAAAGCGGCCGACGAACAAGAAGAGAGGCAAACGGCGAACGAGAGAAAGGGTGAAGCGCGAAGAAGAGGAGGTGTCGGTCGCTGTTCCTCGGCCGTGGCCGGCACGTGCGCGCACCGACTCTCCTCGTGACTCGGAAGAAGGGCTCGGCCCGCAGGAAGGAACGAAGAAGGAGAAGAGAAGAGGAAGCGTGTGAAGCGAAAAGTGGCGGCAGTTCGCCGCGAACCGTCAACGAGGACGTGTATCGAGCAGACCGGTTCGAGCCGGACCGAGCATTTTCACGCGTTCTGTCACCACGTGGTCTTTGCACTCCGCTTCGACAGAAAACGAGCAAGTTTTTTCTTTCATCTTTTCCAACAGTATTCTTTCGCATGGAACATATCATCGAGCGGATATACATTGACTCGTGTCGAATGTCACGTCGGACATCGATTATTATAGAGAGGAATCGAGGTTTTTGTCACGTTGATGACAGTATGACGAATTATCGTGGTGTTTTTGGCTTGTGAAGCATTGTCACGAGGAGAGATGCAGAGGGTGAAGATGATCGAAGGGTGATCGGGAAGTTGAAGTTGGTTTACTCTGGGAAGCTTCCTGAGTGGCATTGGAGTACTGACGATCGGCGAACACCCGGAACTGAGCAACGAGAAGATGAGAATGGAGCTGCAGGTGAGTTTAAAGCTTTCTCTTGGTGCTTTTAAGAAGCGTAAGTTTGAGAAGCGTAAGACGTTTTCTTTTGACAGTTCGTTGTGTTTTTGGAGTAATACGTTTTTTTTTAATCGTATAAAGATATTGTATTGTAGGATCAAGAGTTAACTGTTATTTCTTACTGTAAGTATTTGATGAAACGTCCGTGGAACTTCTTTATAGTTAACGAGAAAGAGAAGTAAAACTCTTTGCAAAGATTTTCATTGTAACAGAAACGTGGAACAATCTGAAAATATTAACGATAATTCTAATACTAAAATATCTTAAAAAAATTCATCGGTACGGAATAATAATACGGCATCTTGTCATTCTTGTCATCTAGATTAGATACATTCGTGATAATAAATACGACACAAAAAACCATAAGCAACCTGTTTTATGCTTAATAATCATACGTTACATTACGTGACGTTACGTTTATATATAGATTTTCTCGTACATGCAATAAAAGAGTTGAAAAAGATAATCTTGTTTATAATTAAGCTATGATCATTTATACACTTATGTGAAATTGAAAGAAAACAAATTTCTATAAAATGCGCATAATATGCAAAAACATATTATATATTCAAAGTAAAGCAAAAACCATATAAATGACATGTAATCAACGAATGTTATAAAGTCCATGAATACATAAACAAATCAAAAAACGGGAGAGAGTGATGAAGAGCAATGCGCGTTGTTAAGAACCAGTAGATTCCCATGCTGTTTCTATTTTATGCCAACGAAAAGGTTGATGTGTATGTGTAAGCGTAAAACGGGTAGCGGCAAGACAACCCGATTTTCTTCTAACGCTCTTTGATCATCTCCAGCTTTCACGGTCCCCTGTTATACTTCTCCCTCCATTGTACACCCCCAACCTGCTCCGACGTCTGGTCAGGTCAGTTACCTACGCTTTCGAGTTTTAACTTTTAAGTACGATTTAACAAAAGCTTTTGAACCTCTTGCTTTCACGAAATTTCCGGCCATCCAGGGTTTATTTGACTTTTGCCAGCGTGCCCCTAATCCTCTAGATACTTCTCCTTTGTTTCGACCGCCCCCGCAATCCCTATCTTTTTCCTTTCTTTTTCTTTTTTGCTTTCTTTTCGGTTGCAATCTGTTTGAAGTTGCCACTGTTACGTGTATCACTTAATCGGATCGAGTTCCATGTTTCTGACACAATTTCTTGTGAATGATGTTTAAAATAACAAAGTACTGCTGTGTTGGGAACTTAAGAGGTCCGTGGTTTTAATCTTATTGTAGTTTTAATATAATAATAATAATTCCTTTAATTATTTATATTAGCATTAAATGTTTAATGATACTGTCCTTTTTAAAGGATACAATATATTATTTCAGAGCACTGATACAATTGATAATCATGTAGTAATATGGAAAAATATGTAAAATGTGCGAATTAAAGTGCTTGTCATGATACAATCATTTAGTAGATAAAACAAGTTTCTTAAATTACGTAATACATTAAAACATAAATTTGTATAAATATACGTAGTGTTGTGATAAAAAAAATAAAATAGTAAAATGTATAGCAGTGGTATTGGTTAACTTGATCTCTGAC
This sequence comes from Bombus pascuorum, assembly GCF_905332965.1. Classification (NCBI taxonomy): domain Eukaryota; kingdom Metazoa; phylum Arthropoda; class Insecta; order Hymenoptera; family Apidae; genus Bombus; species Bombus pascuorum. Next base: position 10,818,722 of record NC_083496.1, on the reverse strand, counting down.
ACCAATGGAAAGATTGTTCCACTTTTTAAAATCCACCTCATTCACCTCTAAATCTTTCCAGCGCTCAAAATTTAAAATTTATCAACCAAACTAGAAATGTTATAAATTGACAACAATGCACTTTTTTCTGAATAAAACAATGGATAAAAGCTTGGATTTCTCTGTCCATTATATGTCTTTTCGTATATCTTCCACTTCAATATGTTTGGTATACACTTTACTGGTTTAAAATTTATAGCTGATCAGTTTGGCCTCTGGCAGACTCAATTGTCAAACAGAATAAGAGCAGAATGTTGAGACCACGGTAGCCAGAGATATAAGATATCTTCGCAGCAGGCTAATTAAATTCAGAACACGCTGAAATTTCTTCCGCTAGATTTAAGAGCAAAGAGCCGTCGAGATTGTTGGACTTCCTCGAGTCCGACGTCGAAGTTCCAACCGGGGGCGGCACATGCGTCTGGAACGAGACCGCACGCGATCCTCGAACACATAATAAATCACGCTCGCGAATCGAGACGCATGCGACAAACCGCGAGAACGAACGACTCGCCTAAATTTATGGCTGTTCTTTGTCCATACCCATGGGATGCACGCTGGTGTCTTTGGTTGCGCCATTGGATACGTGGCGCCAAAACTCTACCGTCCTCTCCGCTTTCTTTCTTTTTTATCCCTCGATTAATTACGTTCAGATTCCACGAGCCGTCCGATGCTCGTGACATTTCGTTGCGCCTCAAAGGGGCAAGACATTGTAATTTATTGCGAACGTGGCTGTCGACTTGAGGAGAGAACTTTGCTACTTCCGTGAAATCTTCTCGGGAGGATTAAATGGATAGAGGTCGCAACTTGAGGAATGGTTCGTCCCTGGTTGTTTAGAGAACTGAGTTCTCGTGCACACGTAATTTATGGGACAATAATATTAGGGGATTGAGCTGGTACATGTTGGAGTTTGTATTGTTGTAATTATGTGTCAAATATGGTAATCAGGAGACTTGCAAATTAGAAAATTTAGTGCTGAAGATTTCACCAATGATACTAGTTAAATTGTGCGCAAGAGGACCGCTGGTTTGATTTAAAATTCTCTATCTATATATTTTGAACTTTTTACTTGTATTAGGAAAAGTAATCTTGATAATGGAATTTTATAACTATTTATATTTAAATTGTCATTAAGTCGTTCTTCTCTGTTACCAATGGTTCCAAAATCGGCAAATTTTCGTTTTAATGATTGCGCTACTAAAGCACGTCGGGTTATTTGATCTCAAGGGAAATCGTCTGCTCAGTATCAAGTTTCGAACACTCGTTCAATGAACAGAAAAATCTGCTTTGAACGAGAAAACATGCGTCATCCGGTAAAAGAATTTCTTACCGAGCTTTGAAGTCTAATCTTCAGATCTTTGACCCGTCTTTAAAAGAAGATCGTTCGTTTAAAGCGAAAAATCCGAAACATCGTTCGTCGTTAATCGTTTAAAAATTACCCGAAAGACATTAAACTTTAAAAACTCACCCCTAAATTTTATGCGATCCTCGCTGTATCGATTACTATATCTTATTTTATATGCTTTTGTATATCATACGCATCCCTGTGTGTCATTACCAAATTGAGAATATTTATACTAATATTTTTATAAACATTCTCAAGGAAATAGAATCCAAGCAGAAATCATTTTAACTGTTAAATATTATAACGAGTTCTCTATTTTCTACATTTTCTGTATTCTTGCATTTTATGTGTATTCTGTGCATTTTTGCGCCTTTAGATTTTTCATAAATTCATAAAAATCTGCACTCTAATAATTACACTTTTCAATTCTCCACATGTGCATAAAAATCCGCGCTCTAGCCATGATCTTTCCAATCGATCTCAAATCGACGAAATTCCCACTGCATCGTATCCAAGATACCTGAAAAAGAGAATCTGTAGTCTGGTTGGTACGCAACGCGTGTCTCCCAAAATAGGGGATCGAAAACGCTCGCGAAAAACAAAAGGAAGTCGAGAAGGAGGACTCCGCGGCACCTGCTAAAGGAGGCAAGGTTAATGGCACGCAATGTTTGCTCGGATATCCTTTGGCACTGTGTTCAAGCCCCGTTAATGAGTCTAAATTGATTTCGAGCAGTGCATGACCGACATCAAAGGGTAGACGTGCAACAAGTACAACTCCGACGAGAGAAAGAGCCGAAAGGCAGAGATTACAATTTAAGCATGTTTACATCGAGATTCCGTTTGTGATCTCGCGCGCCATGCATAGTCTTTGCATCGATTCTCCCCTTTCTCCGACTCGCCCATTGCGACTGCTTTCTCGTTTCCTCCGCTCGTTAAGCCCTTCTATCTCTTATCTATTCGCCTTTCCACTGCATTTGCGTCGGAACGTTTTGTTTCGATTCGCCAAAGCTGGATTTTCGGTTAGATTTGCGGTTGAATCTCTGTGTGTCTTTTCGGTTAGCTCACAGAAAGATGCTCCATCGTTGTTGTAGCGTTTTGTACGTTTTGGTGAATTGTCGAGAAGTGTTCCTACTTTGAATTGATTTTCTAACAATAAGAGTCTGATTTGAAAATTTTAGTCGATCAAAGAAATTCCGGTGACTATTTTGTTAACCCTTGACTGATATTGATTGCTTTATCAGCCGTTACACTGAAATGGGAATGGGTTAAGTTAAATGAAACTCTAAGGTATCTCAATAAGAAATTTAAACTTACAATATAACCTATGGTATAAGGATTATATAATAGCACGTATTATCGAATAGCATAGTTATAACAATATTTGTACTGTTAGGAGTATTCCAAAATCCTACAGTAGCAACTAAAAATAAACTTTCAATTTTTTTTAATGTCATGGATCGATCGAATAGATCTGTCATTTTCGTTGTTTGCATAGAAATAATTATATTGTTTAACCGAAGTTTCTAGTAATTAGTCTTCAGTGTAATATTAACCGTTACCTATGATTATTTCCTATTTATCGGATAGTTCGTTTATTTCATAGCGGTTGAATTTTATAACTTTTTTATTTTTGTTAGGATATTCTTCCAACACACAGTATGGAATATTTTTTCTGTCAGGAAGTTCCATAAAGATGAAAACAAACCATCAATCTGCCTAAAAAAAGGCCGTAAAAGCTGTCGTTTCGGATTTTTCTATCTGACATTTATAAAAAAATACAACGTCCAAGACACTTTGTTATTGAATGATTTATCGATCAAATTTTTAATAGTTCAAATATATTTGGTTAAGACACATAGTATACTTAATATGATTTTATTGCCAGTAATGTAAGAAAAGTGGAAAATATTAAAAGAAGAATATTATTATAAATTACGTAGGCTTATTACATTTCATAGCAATAATTACCGATCTTAATTACGTAAAGGTGCGTTTTTAACTCATTACATCAGCGTATACCTCCGTTATCTAGATCTGCTTCCATTACTATGTTTCAAATTAAAGAACACCGACGAAACAAATTACAGTCTCGCGATTGTAATCGTATGAATCACTGATTAATTCATTCGATTATATTCTCGACAGAAACCGTTCTCTCTCCTCGAGCTTTACTCCTACCGAAGAATTAACTTGTGGTCTGCGAAACTCGTAATACTCTCATTCTCAGTAGATATATTCATATTGTTCGATTGCTTGCCATAACTTATTGAGTTTAAAACATCTCCGGTTTTCGCAACAAACTCTCACTGGTTCCGCGTGTCGTTCCACGTTCAACCGAATGTCCGGAATGTCCTGAATACCGAGTCATTGTCTAGTTGTAAGACGGTGAATTAGCGGTCGCACGTTTTTCCAAGCCGGCAGATTGCTGCAGCCGGAATGTGAACGTCAAAAATGGGAGCAGTGGTGTTAGATAGGCTCGCAAAGAATTCTAACTGTATGCTTAACGAGAATTGCGCAGGTTGTTTCCAAACAAGAGGATTTTGTATTTAATACTTGAAAAAAGGTAGAAAAAGAAACGAGTAAAAATAGTAAGGAAATAAATGGAAAAAAGGAAATAAAAAGAGATTTTTAAAAAATTGAGTAATTTGTATTAGAACCTTGTTTATATGAGCTCTATCTATGTAAAGGAAATTTAAGTTAGTGTCTGACTAAATGAACTTCTGGTTCCTACTTGTTGATTGAAACGGTTTACTCGAACAAGAATTCCTACGACGAGTTCTTATCAGGTACATAAATTACTTGACTCCTAGCAGATTCGTATAAACGGATCCATTGTAAAAATGTTACGAAACTAAAATAACTTCGAACTAAAGAAACAAATATTGAATTAAACTCAATTACCAATAAAATGTCGATTATGAAAATTAAGGCTTCCGGGGTACAAATCCATAAAACCTTGAAAAAGTATAGCATGTGTTTCGACGTTATTCAGTACCAACGTATATCGTTCAACCCCTAATGAAACTACAGTTACGTCAGCGAAAAGCGGAAGTCTCCTAAGATAACTACAAAAGTAAACAAAGAACAAAGTATACAAGAGTTTAAGACATCGCACTAAAAACTTCATTAAAATTGAAAACTCAATGCCAGAAAGCAAACCCTCAATACCACTTCTCAAATACAACTTCCAAACTTTCCACGGTTTTCTCCTTAACACGGTTCTATATAGCACCCCTTCCTATAGAGACACATAGAACGTGGTCCTGGGGCAATGAGAAACCTTCTGGATCGCATCGTTTATGCTTGGCTACCGAAGCTCGTCCAACTCGAGATCTACCTGGTGTGTAGCCCCTGGCTAGGAATTAGCACACGTCCACGTTGATGTTTAGTTTAGACGGGGCAGGTTGTCTAGTTCGTTACACTTTAAGAGGACTCGACAAACCCGAATCAACAACGACCCCATGACGACTCTTCCTCAACGACGACGGCGACAGCGACGGCGGCGGCAATGACGACAACGACGTTGGTACCTGACGTAGAATTGGACGAGGATAACGATGACGACAACGACGACGCTTCTGCCGTGGGGCGGTGAGCAATTAGCGACACAGCGCGGCGAGATCAGAGGCTGAGGGCGGGGTGGGGAGCGGCGGCCTAATTACACACGGTACCGACCGACTTCAAAGGAGCCGACAGTCTCTCTCCTCCGAGCCATCCCCTCCGAACGGCGGGCCCAAGAACAACGCTCCTCTTCCTCGTATACCCCACAGCCCAGCCAGCCGTCGGCGACGCTGACCTGACTAGCCCCCGATGCTCCCTTTCTCTTTTTTCCTTTCCGCCTTTCTCTTTCTTCCTTTCTGTCGTCTCTTCCTTGTTAGTTGCTCGCTCGTGCTTCGTTTTCCAATGATCACGTGCCCTGAGATCATACACTACAGGTACTCTGTCTGCTAGATACCATTACTACCCTATCAACTATCAATTTTTGACTGGTTGATCAAGTTTATGAAGAGAACGGTGTTAAAAGGTTCTGGGTTACGTTTAGAGGGAAATTTGGAAAATATTTGCACGGTAGAATTTCATTCATACGAACCAGATGTTAGTTAATATCCGGTTAACTGAGCTTTTACCAATTGAATCTGCTTATTTGAACATGAGTACTTATTATGTAAACTTAATGTAATAGATAATGAGAAAACCGAATGGACATCGTATAAATAGTAATTATATGGACGTTAATGAGTTCTGTTTACAGTTTATCAGTTCTATTTACATACAAACTATCACGGTATATCTGTGACTAATTAAAAAATAATCTGGTAGATCAACGAATTAAAATGAAGCAGTAGATATGACAAATTAAAGATGAATTTTTCAGTGAAAAGAATTCGAATTTTTTAAAATTTCATATCTTCTTTTTGGACTACTGAACAGATTGTTCTATTGTATTTTCCATATCACCATTATGCTTTACAAATCTTAATTAACTTACATAGCATATTTTACAAACAACGTTTAATACGTCTCGTTTACTATTCATATAAAATCTAGATCATCACGTATTATCATATTATAGTAAACAAAAATATACACTGTGGCTACTTATTCCTTTTGGTATTGTTACTGACCTATTGACAGTCAATGTAAAATTTTCGGCTAATCATTCTGTGGATCGAGTGGAACACAGAGGGTTCCGGTTTCCGGTTGGACGATGAAAAGTGTGACACGGACGGATTTTTCTGGGCCAATAGACGATTTATTCGCGTCACCGGACTCGGAGCAGAGTGCTGTTGCGTGGCGAGCGCCGCTTTATGCAAGACGTAATTGATGGTTCTCGGTTCGTTATGTAAGCACCATGGTAGCCGGGACAATGACGCCAGGATGAAATCGCGGGTCTTGCTTCCTGGTAGGATACGTCGATCCTGCGGTTGATATATATTTGCTTGGTGCTATATAGCTATACTTATATATATATATAGGTTGTTTTGATGATGTATATTTGTTTTATGGATGACTTGGTAATTTTTGGGGATGGTTTTGATTAAGATTGATTTGTATTCATATGAAAAATGTTGCTCCTAAATTTAATTCTTAATTCAAATCGTAAACTTGTTCAGAAATGTACCGTAGTAACTATAATTGAAGAAGGGTGTTCATCTAGTAAACTCCCAATTTATTTTTTTTTTTTTTTTTTTTTTTTAATATTCCCGTCTTCGTAAAATTTCACTCCATTTCTCAAATCCTCCTAATACGATAAATATTTTTATATTTTCACGAACCTAACCCAAAGCACCTCTAAAAGAAAATACTACTTTTTCTCGACAAATTCGTCTCACCAATAACCTTCAAAAATTTAATCTCACCGAACGAACTTCATTACAATCACCTGAAACGTAAACCGTGAAACCAACGAAGCACGATTCGAGCATGGTTGGATCGATGCGAGGGTAATCCAGTCTTGGAGTCGGAGCATCGGAGTTCCGTGTCCAGCGAGGGAATCCCAAATCTTCGTTGGACACGCGAGTAGGCACGCGTCGTTCGCAGGAAATCGGCGTCCGTCGCTAGAATAGCAAGCCGTATGCGGACCATCCTCCTCTACTTATTTGCTGCATTCGTTCGTCTTTCTCGACATGTTCCTCTCCTCTTCTCCCTTGAACTGTCGGTTTGTCCCAGCGCTGGTTCGCGGGACCAGAGCCATGCGCGCAGAGTCGTCGTGGCCGCAAGTCATCAGTCAAGTCTTTGAGGTCGGCTTGAAGCTCTCTCGGGGCCCGCAGAAAAAGGCCTTTTGCCGATCTGCCTTGGCGGTGAGATCAAACGCTCCTCCTTCTCTGTCCTTCTTGTTCGCCTCTGTTCCTCTTTGTTCCGCGTACTCGGTGAACCGACTGTGCGCCACAGACCGATATACACGGGTGTACGAACAACGAGCGGGCCACGAATGGACGAAGAAAGAGAGTTAAGATAGGGCGGGGGTGGTAGACGGTGGTGCACAGTGACGGGCCCATCGAAGGACAAAGAGATTTGATACACTTGGAAGCAAGGGGATGGTAAATATTAGGACATCCCATAAACAGTACGGTTTTCTCGAGGTTCATTGGATTGATGCACACATGTACATATTGCTCCTCGAATAAAGCTTTGCCGAGGATAATAAAGATTTCTCGAGGATGAAACTAAATAGGTTTTAAGGAGAAAGGAAAATTAGGAAAAGGAAGAGTGAAAGATAGGATGTGTATGTGGATATGGAAAAGGTGAATTCAGAAAGTGAAAGTTTGATGAGGCAGGAATGGATGAGAGACGAAGGTGAGATTCAGAATTGGTGAATTTAATGAGGGAGAAAGGGAGGCTGATAGAGGGTAAAGGATTGAAGGTTTGACAGAAGATGCTGAGGATTGGGAGATACAGAAAAGAAAAAGGATTAGGTGGAGGATTCGTGGATTTGATAAGGGTCGAAGAAGATACAGGATGTAACAGGTTGAAGGTTTGACAGAATAAAGAAGAGGGATAGTGGATAGATGATAGAAGGCAAAGATAAAAGTCATAAAAAGATAAAAATCAAGGAGTACTAAATCAGAAGGATTAACTTGAAACTAGAAAAAGAGCAACAGTATGTATATTTCAGTCGATCGAATCGTTAACCAAAAAAATAGACACAAAGGGCTAACGTAGAGAACGAAGTCCTTTACTTTTTATTGTAATGGAAAAACAGTGATATATATAATAAATGTTTTAGAGGAATGACAAAAAATTTATATCATCTTTAGAGAAGTATATATATGTACAATAATGTTAGAAAAAATTTGCGTGAAGAATTATATGTTCTATAGGTATGTACAGTATTTTATGGGAAACTTTGGTCTGTACCGATACTTATATTCGTCACTACATACAAAGAAGGTTACAGATATATGACAAACGATAAAAAACGGTTAAATAAACAAATAGAACAAAAAATGATCGAAATAGAGAGGAAATGACCCTAAGAGGGGAGTAAGAGGGAAGCGGCAAGAAGGAGACGAGTAGCGAACAAAGAAGGAAAAGGGAACCGATAGAAAGAATCAAAGGAAGCGACTGGTCAGAAAAGCGGTAGTGACGCTGTCTTTGAGGAAGTAAAAAGAGACGAACGGTTGAATAAATACGCGTGCCCTCGCTAACCGTTTGCAAATTTGTTGAGGCGCCCCCTCAAAAGCCCTTTGACTCGATGCAGCTCTGGAGAATCGCTTCTGCTTCTCTGTGACGATGAACCTGCTAAATCGAGGCGAAGATTCACTTCGAAATTCGACAAATTGTTTATCACTCTTTGAGTAAGGGCGAACGAAAAATTTTGGAAATAATTGGAACATCGTAGGACACTTGTAATTAATTATACAGAAATATTGAAAATTTAACCACAAACTTATTAAAAGCACAAAGTGCTTAACATTCTATGCTAAGATCTTTTAAAGAAAACATCATGCGAAGCGAAATGAACTCTACAATTTTGGATAACCATTCTCTCAAAAATTTAGCCACGAATCAATAAAAACGAAAAATCCTCTAAATAAATCGGCATCCAGACTAAGATATATAATTTCACAACGCTCCTATTTACGTACAATATATGTAGTTGGGTGATATAGGTCGATCTACGCGAATCAAATAAGAATTTCGTTTTTGGAGAGCGGTAAAGTCGAACAGGCAGGACTATCAGGTCCCCGGAGGCTCTGTGTCCACGTTACAAAAGGCTACAGCGAAACTTCGTCACGGAGCAACTATGAATCGCATTATCGATTTGTACGGCGGAGCGCTGATCAACGCCAAGAGAACCTTTGAAGTGCGCCGAAGTTTGTAGGGGCTTCCGGAAAGCGTAAGGATGCAGCAAAAGGATCCGCGTGCGGACCGAGCACGCGTGAAGAATGCCCGTGAGCGGGGGAACGGAGAGAGAACACAAAACAAGGAGAAAGATAGGTCATCGAAATAAGCCCCCGTAAAATGATTGGCCTACGCAACTGCTACTACGTTGGGTTCGATTTCATCTAACTCGCCTCACGGCCACGTTCGATGCCTCTTTGTTCCACGTCGTTTTCGTAACACGACGTTGGGAAACTGACGTGCTGTCCATTTTTCAGTAGGATTTAAATTACGGCACGGTAAGTCAGGAAAGTCTTCGTATATCTTATAACAGGGCTATTTTTATTATTCTTCCTAAGGATAGCAATTCAAGTAGGATGTCGAGTCTGTATAACTTGAGACGGTAGAATTTAATAGACACTATTAAAATACGGATGGAGTTTAAATGTTTGATTTAGTATAATTTTATTACCTTCTGTATATTTCGTGCTCCGTACGAATAAAGTATTCAAAGAAAAAAAGGTATTTGAAGAGATACAAATAAGAAAGAGAAGCGAGAAGAACACCAGGGATAAAATACATTTAAACAAATTTCACTGCGAAGATATACGATGTACAAGATCTACAATGTAGAACGTACAAATAATGAATTCAACTAATTTTATCGCGAAAATTTTTATTTTTTTTTTTTTTTTTGTTCTTCAGATGTACGAAGATATTTATGAATGACTATATATTAGTACGTATCTCGTTTATTAATACGAATAAAACGATCGAAGAAACATGCAGAAGTCAATATCGAACAATTTCGTAACAATTGGTACTCTTCTTGGTAACAATTGGTCGTGCCAAACAACTTTATTATACGTAACGAATCTTACTTATCAAGAATAGTAATAAAATTTTTATCTAAAGTCTAAATTTAAATTAATATCCAAATTGAAATTGAATTTCTTCGTAGAATAAACTTCAAAGGCAATTCTTCTTAGGGGAGTTTTGATTTCAAATCCGCCTGGTATTCGCACGCAAACGCGAAGAGAAGCCTATGTACGTACTACTCGAGGAAAGAGAAGGTCCCGCGTTCGCAAAAACGTCATTTCCGCTGCGGTCGATTCCTCAAACGACCGGCGATAATCGATCCTCCGTTTCGCCTCCGAATCAAGGCCATCGTCGTCGGACGGTTCTCCTTCTGTTCGCGATTTTTCCGACTCTCGTTTATTACCGGCTACGAGCAACCGGCCGGAGGAATAACGACAGAAAAAGCAAGAAGACCGAGTTGGAGGAAGGGGCAGAGACGAGCAAAAGGATGTAAGAGTGCGAACGTGTATATACGCTAGGCTTGCCGCCAACTGGTATAAAGAGGAAGGGAGAAGGAATTGTGGAAAGTGGATGAGAAACGAAGAGGAAGACGGTGGAAGATTTTTGCCAGGGAAGAAAAACAGAATCCGGCGCGGTTGGCGGCGCGAGAGTTAGCAAGAACGCGGTGTAGGCGGCACATCAAAGGCGCACCTCGGGCGTGAACGAGCGAGCGGGCACGCGGCTCAAGTAGAGAGCGGAAGACACCGCCACCAATCCTACCACCATCCAATATATTTACTCCGATGGACCACCGCTACCATTGCCATCACGGCCACTAGCACCGCTAGCAGTGGCCGAGCCAGCGCCACCAATGCCACCACCATCCTCTACCACCGTAACCGACAGTCACGACCACCGTGCAATCACCACACGCTCCCGATTACTTTGCACACTATTAGTACCCGATAGGTTTCTTCTGTGCACCATAGTCTTTATATTTTTATGAACCTTATCTTGATTTTTGGCAAGCGGATGGAACACTAGTGTGGGATGTGAAGGCATCATGTTGAGGAAGTAAGAATTTTCTCGATGATGTAAAGGGGAATTCATATTATATTTATATTATTGATACAATATCGACAATTATGTACAGTATTGACGGTTGTATCGACGATACGTATTGATCCTTTTAGTTGAAAACTTTGAAATATTAGCGATATATTTTGATAGTTTGAGGGCACCCTAACGGCGTAATGTACTTTTTCATAATCAGCAACGTAGAAGAATTGTGTCAGAAAAGACGACATATGTATTAGTGAAATAATTAGAATACAATCGGGAATTCTATGATACGGAAGTAACAAGTGCATAGAGATAGAAGGGGAGACATTAAAAAAATCTCCATGTAGAATCAGATATGTATTATCGTAGAAAAGAAGAGATAAGATAATTCATTATTTTCCTGCAACACAATAACATTCACAGTGAAACCTTCCAATTACTAAGGTTCAATAAGAGTTTCCTAAAAGTATTTTATTATTCTTGTCGAAAGCATATAATTCCTATTTCTGTATTTCCTAAATTAAAGATGCAATCTTATAGACTAGTATCACTCTGGTTTATGTATCGGAGACTTAATTATCGATGTTGCTCAAAGGATCGAGAAGCTGAGTATACATCTCCAAAAAGGAGAAGACAATCGATCGAATCACGAGCTAAGCCAATTAGTACATCTAGGTCGATGGCACAATAGCACAGAGAAATCTTCGTAGAATATAAATGTCCTCGCGATTACGCGGCATAATGAACCATGAAGCGCGTTAGAGAAACGCATCGAAAATCGTGAGCGACTCAAAGACTGTCTGCTTAACATACAGATCTCATCTGGAATGAGAGAGAGAAAGAGAAGAAAGGAGGACAATTCTGTGAACGCTTTATATTTCGTCCTTCTCGGGACGTTGTTGAGATTTTGGTAATTTCGGCAATTTCCTGCGGCCGGAAATCGCGACAGCCGCTGCGGTTTCGCAGCATGAAATACCCTTTGAGCTGCGGCTCGTGCAAATTGCGGCTTTAAAGCGCACCGAGTGGTCATTGCGTACAAAGTAATCATCGGCATTGCGTCCCGTAGAAAAATACTGCGATCGCAGCTTGTAATTTCGCGCGATTTCTTTGGCACATTTTTCAACTGCCACGAAATCGCGGATGGCGCTGGATACTTTAGAGGAATCGTTTCGTCTTCATCCATTCAGAAGAACTTAATACGATTGAGAATGTAGAATTGTTCTTTACGAATCTATTTTTCTTTAGATTTTTGCTTTACTTAATTATATATATAATTATGTATCCCCATTTATTACACACAAATATACTACGTACTTATTGTGGTAACAAGAATTTGTGTGATCGAAGACCAAGCGAATATTTACGCCACAATATCGATAGCGAATAAAGAGCAATTCGGAGAATATACGAATAAATTAATTATACAATGCACGGTGGTGCCATGAAGAAACTTGGCTGCATGTAGCAAGAATGTGTATTATGCATGTGATATCTACAATAGCATAGTATAATTAAGAAATAACAGTTTGGTGCCAATTATTGAGAGTCACACGAAACTTTTTGAAAACTGTTATTGTTACTTTATTATTAAGTACAGTTTCGTTTACTTCATTTTACATTCAACGAGTAAAGATCTCTCTATAACCCACCGTTTCTACAGAATTGTAAACATTTTCACAACAAAAAAAAATTCCGTAACGAACACGCAGCTCTCTAATATGTCTGAACAAAAAAGTCTCTTTCTCCTTAAACTCTAACTTATAAGCGTACATTTACAGAGCACCACCTGCTCTGTTGACTATCGCGTATCATTAAACCGCTGTACGCTGTATTTTTTCTTGAACACCCTCCATTTACTCCATCAGCTTCAAACGGCCGCGCCATTAAACGAACCTAAATGTCTTGCACAATCCCTTAATTGCACTGATATCCTTGCATCTTTCGAATCTGCGCTGTTCGCGATAGCGATCACAACCGGAATAGTACCGAGTTATTCCGGAAAGGGATAAAAAGAAGAGCGACGTATTTTCGCGATAAATCCAAAGATTTCTTCGTTCGATATCGTTTTCAAAATATAATTAATCGTTACAATCGAATTTCGCGGAACTCGATAATTAGCGTGTAGCTCCGATCGCGAATAGATAAAAATGCAATCGCGAATGAGCAGTTGAATAGAACAGTGGTATTGCATCGTATTGTATTTTAGAATCATCATATTATTATTATTTATGGTAAATAGATAAACATTATTCATAATATAGATGGTAGATATCATTCTGACAGTCACTTGACTGACGTGTAGACGTAAATTACTACGAATAACCGCGTATATTCAGATCATTTATTAATACCAAGAAGTCGATCGAAGAAATATGGCACAATTAATATCCAATTTTTTTTTCATTACTAAGAGACGTCTAAAGGGTTGGTGTGCAAAGTAGGCCAAAGGGTTTCACGCAAATCGAGAAAGTTCAAGGGAAGTGCGTTGATCCCAGTCTCGCTGAGAAGCAAAAGGGAAGAGCAACCGATAAATTAGTCGGCAACGGATATCTCATTCGCTTTTCCATGGTTCGTTCGAAAGGCGCACGGCGGCCAAAGACGTGGCAGGCTAAGGCGAGGCGAGGTAGGGCTGCGGCAGTCATATTTCAGCCCTTGTTAGGCCGAGGGGCCCCCGCCGAGACGGGATGGGGAGAAAATCTCTTTGACTCGCCGCTCCGCGCCTTAATCCACTGGTGTATACCCTATCTTGCCACCTGCTCCCTCTTCCTTCCTCTCTAACCCCCTCTTCGCTTCCTCTTCCTCTTCTTCGTCTTTCTCCTCGTCTCTTCTTCGAGTGCCAACAAGCTGTGTGTGTTCTGTTCATGGTCTATCTGCCTCTATCCTTCCACTTTCTCTATGTGTCGTGCGTTGTGCGTCGACTTCTCTCTCGTTCAAACGTGTAGCGCAGTTGATATTGTCTTTCTTTCTTTCTATCTTCTTCTCGTCCTCGAGTCCTTCACCATAAATTACTGAGGATATCACAGCGTGCCTCATCTACCCCTTCCTACACGAGCACACGCTCGCTCTTTCTTTCTCTGCCTTTCGATCTATGGGCATTCTGCCTTGTTCCGGATATGTATACGCGGCGACGCGTATTTACCCTCGTTTTCCAGCGACTTTTGGAACGTACTACCATAAGTGGTGTATGTTTGTGACGTCGTCCGGTTAATCATAAAAAATGTCTATAAATTGGACATAAAGGTGGGCACGTAAAACGTCCATAAAATTAGTCCAGTTAGAAGGTGTCAATATTCCTGAGTGTGAAAGTTAATGGTTAATGGTAAGTGGTATACAGATTTTCAAAAAATGAAGTTATGCACGTAAAATACATTAACCCTTGTATGTTTTATTGTATACTTCCTAAGTTGTTGATTAAGTAAACTATGAATATACTTGTTTTCCGTGAAATTGACCTCAAATTTTAGTGTCATATCTTTACCACCGAAGAGGATATCAAGAGGATTTAAAAAATTATATTAAAAGATGTTTGTTCCTCAAACGGTTAACAATCAAGGTTGAAATTAAATTTTCACCCGTTTTACTTTCTCTCGAAAAATCTCGTCAACCAGTTACATAGAGCATAATAAAAACAATTCGGCAAACTTTCTCGCGGAGAGTTGAAAGATGGAGGAGGCGTTTAGCGAAAGCACCTGCCTGGTATCTCGTAGCGAGATCTCGACGCAGCGTACCGGTGCAGTGTACGCGGCTGCCGGTCGTTTCGCGTGAAAATCATCGTCGTCGTGTGCTTTCCGAGTTCTGGCGAACGTTACGAGGCAACCATTCTCGAAGAAGGACCGAGCGTCGTCTCGTAACCTCGGCTTAACGAGGCCATCGACATCCCTGTGAGGGCTCGAAACTCATCGTCCGGTCGAGAAGAACGCACGATCGACGCTTGAAAACGTATCTTTGGTACAGGCACGGATGACGGCGCGTTTGAGATGTTCCGCGCACATGCTTCTCTTCTTCTTCTTCTTCACCGTGAGGTTGTCGGTCTCTTTAAGCGGCGCGCCGCTCTCTTCCGCCAGAAGATACGCGACCGACTCCATCGATTGAGCTGTCGACGAGGATAGATGTTGAACGAACTAGAGACGGACTGGATGCCTGGCCTAAACTCTCTTTGCTTAGCTACCTGTCTTCTGCTTTGCTGCTGTTGCCGTGAAAAATGTGATTCGTGCCGTGTTGCGTGTTAATAATCGAAGTTTGGATCTTGTTATTCGATCGTTGTTAAAGTAACAATTCTAGAAGAGTGACTAGGATGATCTGAAGTCTTTTCGTTATTTAAAGAAAATACAGGGAAGAGTTTTTAAAAAATCATGTAGTCGATGGAAGTGTACGAATATTTTAAGTAGTAGCATGTTTCTTAAGACGTATACTAAAACATTTGTGTAATATTCATTCCATTGTAGCACCCTTGAGAAACATTAAATTAGAATGATAATAGTGTTAAAGATATTAAAGACTCAGCGACAATTTAACGACTTTAAAGCTGTTAAAACAAGGTATAACGACATTCAGTGCTTTTGAATATTTATCGTTCAATTGCACGAGACTTTAAATTCAATATAGAAGTATATATATACATATATATATATATATATGTATGTATATATACATAAACACCATAAATTCAAAAGGGAGAAAGTTTCTTAAGATGGTGCAAGAAAGCGTGAGTTAGGGGTGCGACAGCTAGTCAAGTAAAAGATACAAGATATTCCACTCTTATTTGTGGTAAGAGAATTTTGATGAAAGATATATAAAATTCTTTTTAAAATCTTTTAAATCGTATTAATAGAACGTGATAATTTGCAACAGGTATTTATGGTGAGACTCTTGGTCTAAGATAATTTTTCAGTTAATAATCTTCGAGTTATGCTCGTTTGTACATTTGGAATGAGAATTAGATGATCGGGAATCCCTATAAATTATCTTCGGTTTAGGTTGCAAATTTTCGATCCGCTGCTGCTGCAATTATCGCATCCATTCATTAATTGTAGACCGAACAGCTAAGCATGGCATGAATCATTCCACCGATACGGCTTATCTACTGCCGTGAATCAACATAGGAAATGCAACATTGTACTATACGATTATTCTTTTTCTCATTAATTCGTTCAACATTGCGACACATATATTCCCCGTAACGCTTCAAATGATTTGTGTGCCAATTTATAATCTTAAAACACGTGACAGTAGTGTACAAAATTATTCTAATACGTAAAGACCTTTCATCTTACTTGATCTTTCATAAATTCAATTAAATACGAATGAAATTTATCCAAAAAATTTACAAATTAAATATATAATTTCAATCTGCTTGCAGCCCGTCAGTTTACGGCAATTTCTAATATTCCATAATTCAACACAACAGTAGTAAAGCCAAGTTTCTAGTTAAATATTTTAATAAGCCGGAATACATAGGATGTAGAAATTGCGAGACGGCTTAATAGAAACGCGAGCAAACGACGTTAAACCTCCCCCTGGGGGAGCTGAAGTTGCGCGCCCGGCGAAAGGGGATGCTAAAGGCGGCTGACAATTGCAGTCAATCTTAGTAGAGCAGCTAACAGGTCTCCGAGCAGTAAAAGCGTTCACCAAGAGTCGCGCTGTAAGATCGTTAAACCCGCGGTAAGCTCGAAAGCACGCCACGGTGATTCGCCTCTCCCTTTCACTCTCTTTCTCTTCCTACCTTTCGCTTCTTTTCCTTCTCCTACGTTTGGTGGAAGCCCCGAAGAAGCGGCGGACGGTTCTGTGTGCACGCGGTTATGGTAATGCGAGGTTTGCGGTGCGTGTTAGCCGGCTGCGTGAGCGGCCCTCGTAATGGTAACGAGACGGTCTCTCACCATCATCATCAACATCCGGACGACGAAACACGATGCGAACGATCAACGACTGTTGCGGGTTCCGAGCCGCGGTCTCAAAGGTGCCGACCGCGATCCGTTCGCTGGCTATTTTTAACTTGTTTTCGCGTCCACCGAGTGGAGTACCGAGAGGAGAGAGGAAAGAGAAAGAGAGGCGCACCGGTGGCTCGTAAGCGTGCATTCGATGGAATGCCACGCACCACCGGCCACCGCAGCACCCGCGAAACGAATCGACCTTCTGGAAAAAATCGAGCCGCTAGGAAACGCGGACATCGTGACGTATAACAAAGGGAATTGAGATTTCGAGTGTCTGAGTCCAAGTGGTTCGGTGTAGAACCTTAAGGGTTGATTTTGAGACAGAAATTTGATGATCGTTTGGATGGTACTTCGGTCGATTTGAGGAAGAAGATTCGATTGGAAGAACGAAATTGTAAAGTTCGACATAGGGATGTTTACGTGGGTTTAGCGACTGCCAACGAAGGGAGGTGGGTAAAGAAAGGACTTTGAGAATTCGAATGTTTCTTCTTTCTTAAGACCAAGAGATTCGCTTTAAGGTTCTGAGGGAAAAAATCGTTTGGATGGTATTTGAACTGATTCGAAGAAAGTTCGATTCTGAAAAAAAAGTTGGATAGTTGAATCATTTTGAAAATAAGAAACTATAAGAATAACGAAGAGAATCGATTAAAGAGAGGATATTGGGTCTCGGAGTGTCCCTTTGAGTCAAAATGGTTCAGTGTAGACTCGTAAAAGTTGATTTTGAGAACGAAATTCGATGATTCTACGTCCCATCGGTAATTTGAATCGATTCAAGAGAAAAAACTGCATTCTGAAAATAAATATTGAATAGTCGAAATGGCCTCTCGAACTTGAAGAATTGAGCATGTATGGTAGAAAGTATGGTGAAATTAGATAGGAAAACTTCATGATTTGAAGCGCGTTCTGAAATGAAAGTTGGAAATTGAACAGAGGATAGTACTGAGAGTGAAATGATTATAAGATTAGAAACAAAGACTTCGGTGATTTTTGTTAACACAAATGGCTTAATTATTATGAAATTTTTATTTATTTCGTATATATTAAAAAGCAAAGTATTTTAAGAGCCATTGCAATTATTAGTTCAAACGTAAATAATATTAAAAAATTAGAACCAAAGTCTTATGAGCTCCTTTTCTAAACAGCTTCCCAACTAGCAGGTCAGTTTTTTATCTGACAAATGAAGATAATCTGTTTAAAATAGTGCGATTGATTAATTTTAACGAAACGTTTATGTTAAACTTCTATGTAACTTAGTATCTATAAAATAACGCTTTTCTATATGATAAGAGAATTTTCTCAGTTTTACGATGCTCCCTTCAGAACATACAAAAATTCAATTTTGTAAATGAATTCTTTGCATACATTTATGTACGGCGTCAAAGATTCTTTATGGATAAGAAGTTGAAAGAAGAGCTACGAAAGGATAGTGAAATTGGCACGAAGGATGCAGAAGACGATAAGCGGATTGCGCGCGGCTTGTGCGTTGTGAAATTCGATGGCGATATGGATAGATGGAATCGAGGGACGAAGTAACGAAAGGGTTTCCCAGAATATCGACAGCTGTCGGTTGGCGAAGCGTACGTTTGATACGGCGCGATTATTAAATTCTTTCTATTCAAAGGAGACGTTCTGAACGCTAACCTATAGAGAAATCTTAGTTTTATAACATTTGCACGAATAACCCTTTACTCTGCAAGCATTACGTATTAGTTTAGATTAGCTTAGACTTAGTTTTAAGCTACGAAAAAAATGAATATATAACTTATACGTTTCGTTAGAAAATAAAGAAATATCAGACAATTATTATTTATAATAAAGGTATATTTTGATATTCAAATACACGAGATAAAAATATTGCTATTTTATTTTTGACAAGAGGTTGTTTCGTTAGAAATATCCAAAATCGAGTACTCTTTATAGTATTTAATGGCTGGCATAAATATTTTCTTAGATTTCATTTCTGTGATTGCATTCGTAACGATATGCACAAACATTCGCAGTCTACTAATGTATATACTCGTAACATCTACGAAACACTCAAAAGAAATGACAAGAACATCAGCAAAAGATCTCAACTTCGAGCCGTGATTCATCTATCCGAGTTTCGGATGGCCGAAATCTTTAAACGCTTTACCTGCTACCGGAATCTTAGCAGTCTGAAGAAAGGGTGGCGGCCAGTAACAACCGTCACTTTGTCGGCCTTTGTCACGGGGATTATGCGCCGGCTGGCAAATTATGACGGACACCTTCACGCCCAGAACACCCTCTAATGCGCTGGTTGCGCAAGAGAGAAAAGGAGCAACCAGGGTAGGGTCAGAGAGAGGCAGAGAGAATGGCGAACTAGAGGAAAAAGGGAAGGACGGGAGAAGGTTTCCATAAGCACCGGGACAAGTTCTTTGAGATGCAGGCCCGAATTATACGTAGATCCAGGGGGATTATAAATTTAAAGGGGATGGAAGTGGATTATAGGGCGACCAGTATTTCAACCCTGCAGAAATTGATCGCCGGACGACGCCTCGTTCATCTCTTCCAAAATCTGATTAATCGAAGTAATTAGAGAACAAAAAGTTTTAAGCTCCTTTAAGTAATTTTTTATTGAGAAAATATAATATTGGAGTTGGGAATTTTGCACAAAATATTTCAATCTTGGACATCAAGTTAGGATTATGTGTAAAAATTTCATTTATCTTATACAGATACTACAACAGTACCTACGTTATAAATGATAAATGGTTCTTGGTCATTCAAATTATTATGTAGTATATACGTCATAGTTGATAAATTGTTCACTCACACTTTTCAATTTTAATAAGATGTTTAGAAAACGTTGGAAACTTTAAACGGTCGTAATTCGATGGCAGTGAATTCTAGTTACTTAGATCGCAACGCGTG
This sequence comes from Bombus pascuorum, assembly GCF_905332965.1. Lineage (NCBI taxonomy): Eukaryota > Metazoa > Arthropoda > Insecta > Hymenoptera > Apidae > Bombus > Bombus pascuorum. The sequence goes on along the minus strand of NC_083496.1, from coordinate 10,798,835 downwards.
CATATTTGAGACTTACGAGCATTAATCTCTATTTACACGCGTTGCTATTGTAAGTCTTGTTAAATTGATAGTTACTGTATTGCATCGAGGCTCTTCATTCTGTTCCCATTAATAGACATATGTACCGACATACATTTAGAGAGCAGTATAACTATCCATAAATGCAAGTAAGAAATTGATCGTATATTCATATTATTCACATTATTCATATCGAATACGTCGTATAATAAACTCTTATACACGCAACGAAAAACAGCATAAAAAGATCTAAAAATCATAAACTGAAACCTATGTTACTGCAACATTACAACCCCTTGCGCCACCCTTTTATAAGCGTACGCTCGTAACGTTCACTGGCGGCCACGCTAAACCGTCCAAAATTAATAGTGTAGACACAGGATCAGCAAACTAAAGTGACACGACCGGAAATTTACGTGTCACTATCGTTTTTAGCGAAAAGAATGCACCACAACGGTGAAGATTTTCTCTTTTGCTCCCCTTTTTTGTTCATGAAATTTTTCAGAGACACGAGGCAAAGGGTCGTCGGTAAAGGGCGTTCGTGCGCACGGACAGCTTGATTTACAGCATAATAAAGTGGTTACGCAAAGCGTGGGAGGGTCCGGGCTCGTGAATTTTATTTACGATCTGCCCGAAAGTTCAGATTCGTCGCGGTTTCTCAGCGGCGCTTCGGGCAGAACCTGCTCATAAAATCATCTGAAAGCGAACAGCGATCGCGTTCCAGCCTTGTAGGGATCGATTCTCCCCGCTAGAAGGGAAATTTTCCCCACAGTGAGACTGGCGAGAGTGTTTCCGCGATTTCCAGCGTCATCGAACTGTGAAACGTTGCTCAGGTCGAAGATGAACGAACCTTCCGGCTTTCCTAGTCCCGTGTAAATGATATTTACGACTTGGTTCGTCCGCTTCCACGACGACACGGCACGGATTAGTCTTGGTTAACGGAACTTTGATATATTCTCCCTCGGCGAGTGGAGGCCACTTGGAGCGTAATTAACGACGCAAGGTTCGTGAACGACTAGGGTGTCCATTCGGGTTTAGCTTCGATAACGAATTTTATGAGAGAAAGATGCGATTTTGTTTGATAAAACCTTTTCATCAATTTATCTTATGTCTTTTCAAAAAAAACTTCTGATTACTACAAAAATAACAATAATGATAGTAATGAAAGAAACAAAAGTACAATTTACAACTTCATTTCCTCGGATAAGGCTGAAAGTATCTTCGAAATGTACTTCGCTTCACGGTCGTACTGAAAGGAGTTCTTTCTCGACAGCGGTGTGTTTCGATACGTGCTCCAAAGCCGATCCGGTGTTCGCGGCCCATTATGCCCGATCATAATTGCGTCGCAACAACGTTTCTCCTTTCCAGCGTCCATAGCTGGGCGGCTCCCTTTCATCTGGCTCTGGCCGCCAGAACGAGCTTCTGTTTCCGAGGTGTTTCCGCCGTCGGCTACCGTTCTGCAACCTGGAACTTGATCCTAAGTAGCCGACATCGCGATAGAGTTGCTGGGCTGGGACGCTGGGACCAACAGAGAGAAAGAGCCAGACAAAGCAACTGTATACACGTGCGTGTTATACAGGGTATCCCGGTAATTATGAAACAATCAGCAAGGAGGCTATTTTACACGAGAAAATAAGTTGAAAATGTAAAATAAATCTGATACTCGTTCTGAAGAAAATTGGGTTTGAAAAGTTGTCAAGTATACTTTAACCTTTCTCATTGCAGACAGGACAGGAGTGAATAATTGGCAGAAGTTTATTCTACATGAAAAAATAAGTCAAAAATATGGAATACAATATTTTCCTAGCTCGGTCTGTTCTCAAACAGATAAAATTTGAAAATTTATCAAGTAAGCACGGCTGTGCTGGGCGAATTTTAATTAAACACGCTCGAACCCTTGTAAACAAGACTTCAAACGGACAAATTTTACCTTACATTTTTAGCTTATTTTCGCACGAAGAATAACCTCTTGCTGGTAGTTTTCTCGTACGCAGGTAGCAATTAGCCAAGTTCACGTACACTAAACAAATCTTCATATTCAATTTCGCTGAAAACAAAGTACCGTATGAAAAAAATGTTATTCTGTACTTTCAATTTATTTCTTCCTGTAAAATCGTTACCTTGCCGATCGTCCCACTATTACTGGGACACCCCGTATGTAAAAGAGAAAGAGAAAGAAAGATAGAGATTGAAGGAGGGGTTGTGGTGAAACGCACGAGTTATATTCTCTATAGTAATGGAGAGCAAGAGAAAGAAGGAGAAAGAGCGAGTGGCGCCGTGAAGAAACGACGTTTCCTCCTTTTAAATTATTCCTGGGGCCTGCTGCTCGTTTGTTACCGCGCCGTTCCGACGTTGTTATTGCTTTCTATGCCCTCACGGTGAAAATCCCTGTCGACGGAGAAATTACAGGCTTGTGTAAAGGAGGGGATCAAGAAAGGGGAGGGAAATTGGCCGATTTGAAATTGTTGCGCCTGGTCTCTCAGGAATGTTGCGAACGAGGTAAAGATTAGTATATGTATATTAGTGTATAGGTGAAATTCGAGAGATGGTTGGAAATAGTCGTTATAGTTAACAGCCCGATGCAGACAACTAGACGAGCGATGGCGACGAGTCGCGACGTTACACTGCGATTTTCTACTCGTGATAGTCGTGACGCTGCGTGATTTTTATCCTTGACAGGTGCAAATTTATATTTCTAACGATCCACGAGCATAAGATTCCAGTATTTTACGCTCGTGTGCGTTCTGTCGTTAAGAATATAAACCCGTGCCGAATTGCATAGTTACTATAGATACTAAATTGCAAGGATGTTGCATCACCGATTTGCTTGAAACTTTAGTTTGACTACAATCTTTGAGTTATTTCCACTTCGACCATATTTTTCCATCTATATTTTTCACTCGTGTTTTTCTTCTTATAAAAAGTTTGTAAATTTGAAAAAAATGTGAAAGATTTTTTATCAATCCTTACTCAACGAAGACTGGATCATTGTCATGAGTGTCGAATTTGTTAATAACGAAGAGAAGAGCCGATTGATATGGAGTTTACATTCATGTATGATGATTAAATTTACAATGACAGTATGTAAAGACGATAGTGTGTAAATGTAACTCAAAAAACACAGAATCGAAATGTTAAGAATTTTTTCATATTTTGTTCAAACTTGAGATAGTTTTTATTTAAGAAATATAGTTGAGTCAAAAGTGAGCAAAAAATGTAGCAGGATAAAGTATCTACATGATGCTTTCTATATATGCAAGGGAGCCATGGAAGCAAAAAATATTAATGCATTACTATCAACATCATAATGAGAATCTAGTTAAGATTCATCAAGCTAACGTATTAAAGTCACTGGCATGAATTCTTCGACATGACGGCACGTCCTTCGTTCGCCAAGGGGATCAAAGTGGTTGGAACAGGTAGCCTGTTTACCCCATCGTAAGATGTATTTGCCTAACAGGTTGAATAATGGTCATTTTCGAACTACGTGGGAGACCGACGATGAAGAGCTTATCTCCTTCGCTTGCAGTTTCTGCTCACTCAGCCACAGTATCTCCGTCGGCTCATTATCATAGACTATACGGTGCGGTGATTAACGTACTCAGCCGGAGTTTCCAGTTTATAACGCGGTCTCGCGAAACGGGATTCTCGTCCTTTATCTTGTTAATTTGATTTCCGACCACGTGCTCGAGATTGGAATTTTTTCAGCATAAACGTGTTAGGAATAAAATTCAAAATTGTTCAGTCCAGAAAAGAGCTTTTTATAAATTACGTGACTCTATTTTATCTTTGATAATGAAAATTTTGTACGACTGTGTATTAACTAATTAATTCTCTTAGTAACCTTCTCGTTTTAAAATCAAATTTGCTATATGAAGTGCAACGATGAAAATAAATAAATAAAATATATTTAATTTTCATAGTTGGGTTCATTTTCCTGCAGGATAATTCAGTGAAACTAATCAATTCCGTTGAAATCAATGACTTAGGGAATTACATGCTTTAACAAATTTTTAAATGTTAAATTCAAAAATTGAATGCTTGTACTAAAATTAAGAAAATTTTGGGACACGAAGTTGCTCAAGCTGGCTTCTAAGCGAATCAAACATGATATAGGATTTTCCAAATGGAAATTGCAGAAAAGAATAAAGCCATCGATACATAGAAATATTTTCCCAAAAATTTCCAAAGCTCGTTTGTAGAAAACCTTGTGATTGGTTACGTATACTCTAAAAAAGTATCGTGTTAACACCAAAGCAGCAAACCCACCAACTGCACAAACTCACGCTCTCATAACCAACAAATTCTTTCACAAACTTCAACTTCACCGAAAGCATTGTAAAAAATCGCACCAGATAGCAAGATTTGTTTAAATCATAGCTACGGGTAGTGAAAGTATTGTACCACGAATCATTCGCATCGATTTCAGATCTCAGTGTGCCTGACGGCTCTTATGCTGACGATAGCCGCCGAAGAGAAACCGATGAACACCGTTTCCGTGTCTTCTAGTACGGCAACGATCCAGAGCAACACGATCCAGAAATTAATGAAGATTTTGGAGAAATACGGTTTAGAAGAGCAGAGAGGCCTGAAGAGGGTCTACCTGAGCAACAGGTCGATTACATGCAACGACGGATCCCAGTCAGGGTTCTACCTGAGAAAGTCGCATGGTTCCAAAAGGTGGATCATCTATTTAGAAGGTGGCTGGTACTGCTACGACCATAAGAGCTGCAGAAACAGGTGGCTCAGGCTGAGGCATCTGATGACGTCGACTCAGTGGCCTGAGACACGCGACGGTGAGTAGCTTCCGTTGGAAAGTCGTATGTTCACCTAACTCGACACTTTCTAACGTTTGCAATGGAACGCTGCACCGTTCCGCAATCTTCTCCCTGCTGTCTGTCGGCTGTTTAACGAGTTTCGCGACACGTGACAACATGTCGTATTGCTCGAGGGGTTCGATTTCTCTCGAGCAACACACAATAAGGTTTAGTGGATATAGTTAAAAGGGGAGAGAAGTTCGAATAAGTAAGAGGGCGTCTTTTTTCAGATCGTTCGTGTACTTATGGATAGAAGAAACATTAAAATCAAAGTTATAGCATTTTAAGAACGATAACAAAGAAATTTCTCTAATTTATTGCAGTTGGTGGCCTGTTATCAGCTAATCCGGAAGAGAATCCGTACTGGTGGAATGCGAATCACGTGTAGGTATTGTCCATCTTGACCATATTTTTGTTCTCAAATGGATTAAAATTTTCTTACGATATTGAACGATTTTTGAAGATACGTAATCATCAAATTTTCATAACTAAATTTCCTTGTATCTCTAGATTCGTCCCGTATTGCACGAGTGACAGTTGGAGCGGTACTAGAGCTTTACCGAATGACATGTTCTCCTTCATGGGTGCAGAGATTGTACTGCAAGTGGTGCGGGATCTGATTCCTCTTGGACTTGAGAACGCAAGCTCCCTTCTCTTGGCTGGTAGTAGCGCTGGTGGAACCGGTGTCATGTTGAATTTGAATCACGTGCACAGCTTAGTTCATCATAATCTGGGTGAGTTACATTTTCTCTTCTCTGTATTTTAGAACTTACTTAATGCAATATTATGATAAATACGGATCCATGTTGATTTGAAAGATCTATTAGATCATTAAATTTGCGAATAAAAATATTAAATATTATTTATATACGTTAATTAAAATTTTTTATTCAAATTTTTACTACGACGAATCGCAGGATTGAAACATATCGCGATAAGAGGTGTGTCGGATTCGGGCTGGTTTCTCGACAGGGCTCCCTATTCACCAAACGGTTTGTCGCCAGTTGACGTTGTCCACAAGGGGATGGAACTTTGGAAGGCTCGAATGCCGCACAATTGTGTCAACAAGTATCCAAACGAACCGTGGAGGTGCTACTTTGGCTACAGACTATATCCGACGTTGACTGGTAAAGGAACTTCCATTTTACCTGTTTATTCTATTTATTATATTTTATCATTTCGCCGTCTCAGAGGACCATTTCACATCGAACTGTATTTTGCTTTAAATTTGCTGAATCTAAGACGAAGATGCTTGTTTCGAGTACAATATAAGATATTTGACAAAAAGGCTAATCATTACGCAAACTTCATTGTAAACCAATTGAACGAGAAAAATACTTGTTCTCAAAAATTCAAAGGCCTCTTTCTTAGAATAGGCCTCAAACTTAGAATAGTCAAACAATAAGAATGATTGCTGAATAAATTTCGGTGTAAAATAATTAATTGAGGAAAATGTTTGTTTTTCATTTTCAAATTCATAGCGCCGCTGTTCGTTTTCCAATGGCTGTTTGATGAGGCGCAGATGTCGGCGGATAACGTGGGTGCACCAGTGACTAAGCAACAATGGGATTATATACACAAGATGGGTGACAGTCTGCGACAGACATTTGAAAACGTTAGCGCGGTCTTTGCTCCGAGCTGTATTAGTCATAGCGTTCTGACGAAGAGAGATTGGCAGTTGGTCAAGATAGATGAGATTTCCTTGGCACAGGCGTTGCACTGTTGGGAGCAAATACCGATTGGGAACCGTCGAAACAAGTGAGTATCAAGTCTTTTCCAAAAATAATTTTTCCAAGAATACAAAATACAAAAGGTAACGAAGTATTCTGTATGAATCAAATTGTACTATATTATTCGATTGTATATGTTTACGTAAGTTATTTTTATAAATATTTTTATGAATACACACATTCAAGATTTGCTTCATCTTTTAACATTTAGAATAATTAAGAGATCGCTATTATGAACGATCTTAGTGTATTAACTAAACAAACAAAAGAAAAGGAGTCCTATAAGCTTGACAGAGAAAGTGATTAGCATGATGTTTAAATGAGATGAAATAGTAATAAAAATTGTCTTTAAAACAATTATCAGAAATAGAATATATAGACACTAAGGATTAAAGTGACATAGAGAACGATCTTGTAGTAATTCTGAATAGTGTATTATAACGAGTATTTTAATTTGTATATTTTTTATCTAACTTATGTATACCCTGCATATTTTTTCATCTTTTTCTACTTATTCATAAATTCTATTCTATATAACAATTTTAAATTAATAAACAAAAGCCGAGTTGTGTAATACATGTTGTAATTTACACCATCATGTTACAAAATACTGAACAACAAAAGCCAAGTTGTTGCATATTGTACTTTCTAGCAAAAGTTACACAAAGCGCTTCTTCTTTCATTTTCCACCGTTTCGCTTGCTTCAACGCGAAACTGGCAGCGAACTGACTTCGTCCCTGTTAATTTCAGCACTCGTTCGCCAATTGAGACGAACCAGCCGTGCGCGAAGTCATTGCGGAAGTTACTACGATCCGGTCTGACGAAGGGAAACGGAACTTCGTTTGAACCGGGAAGAAGCAGAAAGAGGGACTTCATAGCAGAGTTGCAAAAAGTCAGATCGTCGATGATCGGTAAATCGATGGAGAGGAAGATTTCGTCGAACGCCCTGATGCAGGACAGGGAGAACAAGAAAAGGAAGAGGCGGAAGCATAAAGGCAAACGCAGGGACAGAAATAAGATATCGAAGATGAAAAAAGAAAAACACGAGCGCAGAAAATATACAGGTAAATTATTATATAATATATACATATACATCAACTATGAATACAATTATGATTCCGTGTCTAGATGAATATATAAGAATTAATTATGGATGCAAAATATTAAATTATATCTTTGGTGTTTCTTTTGGTTTTATAACTTTTTATAACTTCTGCATAATCTTTTTAATAATTATTTTGAAGTAACCTCGTCCTGTAGTTCTCTACAATTGTTGAGATATTTATTTTTGTAATCCATGCTACTTTAATTAGAAGAGGTAAAATTTTTCAGTCTACAAAAGCACTTTGCCACTACTTTATTGACAAAACCCTTCTAACAAATTAATTTTTTATGTGGCAAAAATTCTATGCTTGAGCATAATTATTAACATATCTCCCCCAACAAATTAGCTCCTTACGTGGAAATTTTTTCAGATTATTTAATCCGAAGACGATTTACATTTTCTTCGTTGTCCATTTCTTTTATCGTATTCGTCGAAAAATGTACATATTTGAGGAAGAAATGGATCATCTGAAATTCGTTGAAATTTTAGGTCGTCGGAAGGGTAACAAGCAGAACAACGACAGCAACCATACAGGCATGTTCAACGGTACCAGACCGCAGCGCTCGGTGATACCATCTGGCAAACGGAAGTGTGTCCAGGGCTGCCACTTCCGGTTAATCGAACGTTGCACTTGGCCGCAGTGTAATCACAGCTGCCCAAAGCTGCACAACCCGTTCACCGGCGAGGAAATGGACTTCATCGAGCTGTTGAAGAGCTTCGGCCTCGATATGAAGAGCGTGGCGAACGCGTTGGGTATCGATATACAAACGTTGAACAGTATGGATCACGACGAACTGTTAAATCTTCTTACGCAACGAGCGAACTAACTCGTCGCATTAAGAAGATACATTCCATACGAAGAACAATAGAAAATGACGATGTTGATGGAGAAGAAAATAAGACTTTAATTTGCACTTTTATCGACCGTCATTTTCTTTCATTGTTCGATAAAGATGAACATTTCCTTGGGAATCTTCTTTAGAAAAGAAGAGACTGAAAGGAAACGAGGCGTTTAATGCGTCTCTGGAAGAGAACATAGCTTTTTGTTTTAATTTTTTCAGACTCTTGAAACAATTTTAACATCATTAAATTTGAATTAAATTGTACATAAGTATTCGTTAGAGTTTCTATGAAATATTTAGAATTTTCGTTAGAGGAATCGAATTGATTATATTTGATGGTCGAATTCATCTTCTAGCAAGTTACTTAATTCAACGACAATTTCTTTAAACAATTTTCGTCGTTCGTCCTTGCGTGTGAAGCGTGTAATTCACACCAACCTCGCGAGTAGCCGAGTAATTTAATTTATTTGATAGGTTGTAGGTAAAGTAAACGGGCATATAATCATGTTACGAATTAATTCACTCGCCTTCGCGGTGACGCGATCGCTGATCAGCCATGAGGCTTGACGTTCAATTTACCAAAACATCCTTCCCTCTTCAACGTTTGTACCTGGTCAGATAGAAAGCAGCATATTCGCAGAACGATCTTCTGAATTATAGTTTCTGGTATGATAAATTAAATAAAGTTGTTTGTATACTATTGATAGACTGATCAAGATCGAGGAACTTTTGTGAAAGCTCGAACGAACTGAGTAATGCCATTTCCGAGGAATATCGAAACAGTTACACGTATACCGAAGAAGTTCGAACTGGAGACGCTCAGTATTAATACTGCCGGCTTATGGTCGTGCCGCATTCAATGTCCAGCTAGGGCTCAACTGAAAGTTAACGTTCAGTTCGATTCAATAGAATGCGCCGGAACCGAGTTTTGCGAATTGATGCCAATAACGAGCAAACCGACCGACAAAGCAGCTTCATAGACTGATTAAATTATCTACCTCAACGAATCAAATCGTATTAACGTCCTTCTCTGTACTGTAAACGCCGATTAGAAGAGTTTAACGCGACAAGAGTAATTAAGGAGTTGGGTTAACGCGTACGCGCGCGCGCGCATAGAAAGAAGCCGCGGGTCATTGTATCTAATTGTACCCAGGCACTGTAATATACATACTTCTCTGTAGGATTAATTAATTATTTATTTAGGGCGAGAGAAAGAAATGCGACGATCAAGACGAGAAAAATTCTTCTAAGCGTTTAATTTATTTTTCGCGCGTTGCAATCGATATCAATCCTCTTTGACGCTCTGTCCTCGCCTTTGCGTCCGTCATACAAATCATTGTTATTTTGTACCCGCGTGAGACTGTAAATAAATTGTATATCTGTTATACTAAACGAGTTATAGAGTTTTTTATTTTATTGCGTGTACCATTTAATCAATCGCTTCGTTTCTTTGTACGTAGAACATCGACATGGCTGAATGGCAGAAATAGAATTTTCACATCGAATAGCATTCACGTTTTTGTTCTTTGACAAGAGTTTAAAATAGAGGCACATATATATTTTTTAGGTAACATTTCAAGCCATTTGTTGAAGATATTTTAATAAACTCTAGTATGGAAAAAGTCAATAATACATAATTGAATTATAATCAGAGTTTACGTAAAAAGTAGCAGAATACATGTACTACCTACTAATTATTAAGACAGAAAGAATTTCGATAAAAACGTGTCAGAGAATCTAATTCATTGACTACAATTTTAAAACACGTTTAATTTTCTAAAATTCACGGTATCGAACAAATGAATGAACTATTTAACCATTCATGTGTATATTTCTGCGAAATACTAAACCATTTACGTATAACCAGAACAGTGCAGGCAAAACATGATATTCTATCATATAACAATCTTTGTAATTCTATGTCAACCATTCTACACCAATGAATACAATCCAAAAAAAGAAATTAATTTCCACTAAATCGAATCTTCCCGTTCGTCCAAAATTATCCGAAAAACACATACGGCGAATGATAAACAGTTTCGAGAGAAGCCTATGGCTTGAATATACACACCAAGGATACATAGTCGGTGCTCGGTAAACATCATCGAACGTGGAGTAACGATAAATCGAGTCGCCTCGTTGGCTGCACCTGTACCTAATCATCATCCTGTTAGCTCTCACGACTGCTGTCCCTTCCTCCCCGCTTGTTCAGCCACGAGCGAGGGTGATAATTCAATGTAGAATCAGAATCCGTCCCCAAACCCCGGTGAACCGGGATCCGTCGATGCTTGGTGCCCGGCGCGTACTCCGATCTGTTCGCCCTCCCTCCGTAGTCGTTGTCTCGAAACTATATATTCCACGGCATACGCAGGAAATGGTGTTTAATGCCGGCGGGTCAGACCGGGTCTGACCCCCGATGGTTGGATGGCAGTCGATAGGATGATCGAACGGTGGACAGAGAAAAACGGAACACGTTCCATCGGACGGGCGACGAGGACAGCCTAGTGGTCCCCACCGAGCAATTGACGTGTCCGAGGAAGTGATGGAAGGATGGCACAATGTGCTTGAATGTCCCATAAGCGAGCGGGTTCTATATTAAACTGGTCCGGTTACGGGTCGTTCGGTTGTCTATCGTTCAGTCACTGGACTGTCTCCAGACGACCGGATCGGTTGGACCAGCAGGATAACGAGCGATCGATTCCTATTCTTCTCTTTCATTGTGTCGCTTTGTACGGCGTACGGTACTCCGTGAATCGATCGCTGTTCGCTTGGCGCGCCGGACGATGAGCCGATCGAGCGGTTTGCGATCGCCTTGAAAAGCTGCAGGCCAAGAAAGCGACGCGGGAAAGCGGCGACGCTTCCGTGGGCGGGCAACGAAGCGCGACTGAATGCTCGATCGGCCATCGAGAAGCAAGGAGAACCAGGACTCGAGGGACTCCTGGCGATCGACTCGCTGCGTCGGAAGTGGCTCGCGGAGTGTGCGCGCTACGTGTAAGTGCTTTTGCTGTTGCTCTGCTGTTCGGATTCGGCTTTTTCGTATTTTCATCTCGCTTTTTATTGTCTTCTTTTTTCGTTTCGATTTTGGTTATTCGAGTGGTATTGGACTTCGTGGAAATCATAATTTGAAATCGATACGGTATAGTTATACTAAAAAATAAAAGAAATTGATGAACTCGTAACAAAAATGACCCTTGTCAAACTTTTGATTCATTTAAGTAATAAGATATTCTAGTAGTCGGTAGCTAGACTCAGAACACTGTAAAAGTTGATATTGTAAAAAGAGTTTCATGTTTTAAATAAAAAATCCACATATTCGCTTATTGTTGAATTAAATTATCTAGTTCTATAGGAACCTTCGTCAAGAGGTTCATAACTTCGATTATTTTTATAATTGAATTTTTGTCCTTATTTATAAATATAGGTAAATCTTTGACGCTGAACGTTGGAGTACGGTTTATACGGGAAGCTTGGATAAAATAGCATCACTCGATGATGCTGAAGGGTGTAATATTGCTGCTTCTTCATTTATTTTGCGATATCGGTGAGGGTAAATCTAAGTTTTCTGACTCCTGTGCTTCTCGAATTACACTTGCAATATTCTTAATAGCTTGAATCGTATAATTCGATCGATAAAGATTGCTGACGATAACACTCGTGATTTTAGCATTGGCAGCACAATGCGGAAAAGTATGGTTGACAGTCTCCTCATTGTGGAGACCAATCGCTGCCAGCGACAAGGTGGTCGACGCTGAGCTCGAAGTAAATTGGGATCTCGATTGTCCATCGGGCACAGGATACCCAGATACCATCAAGGTGTTCACTGCTGACCCAGCACATAGTAATAAGTTTTGTTTGCTTCTCTTGAACGTCGTAACTCGTGATTCAAGGATTAAATCCTGTCTTATCGATGCTAATTAATCTATAGTTTCGTTATGCTCCTTTCTTCATCTTCGATAACTTTTATTTTCCATTTCTATGGCAATTATTTTTTTACATGCGTCATATGTCATGAATTTATTCAAAAGAAGCTACACGAATCATTCAAGCGAACAAAAGCGTGTATTTTCTTCAATTTCATCGAAGTTTAAAATTCAAAAGTAACCATTTCGATATCGGTCGACGCAACCATCGACATCGCGCTTCCAGATAAAACGGTGAAGCCTAAGCTGACTTTGACTTCGCTGCAATATCCACGCGGTTACTATCGAACGAATATCACCGTGGGTCGTCCACCACTTCCGGGTGGATGGGATACCAAGGATGGCGCGACGCTTCCTGGTCCACATTGCCTGAAACACCATGCTGCCCTTTACAAGGATGGAGTCATCCTTACCAGTTCCTGCTTACAAATCTGGCCAACATGGATGTACGACTTGAGGTAATATACTTATGTTCCATAAGTTTCCAAACATTATTCAAATTAATTTCTTCATTTGCCAATAAACATTATCCGGAAAGAATATTTCTTCATTAAGAAAATTTATATGAAATTAAAATTAAGAATCTATTTTTTCAAATTGTACTAAAATCATTTTCTTTAATTTCCAGCAAAAATATCATTGCGAAATTTTTTCTAATAAACATTACTGGAAGATTTTCTTCTCAATAAACCTTATTAAGAAAGAATATCTTCCTTTACGAAAATTTGTATAAAAAATATTTGCTTTGTTTTTAGGAGGCAATTAGGAAGGCTTCCGATAGGAAGTTTAATGATACCCGGGACGCATAATTCCGGATGTTACAAGCACGGTGACCTGACGAGGCGGGACGCGTTTCAAAGATACCTCTTGACACAGGATCGCGATATATGGACACAATTAGTGCATGGTATAAGGTATCTAGACATCAGGGTTGGTTATTATCCGTCAATTCCGAACGGCACTGCCATCGAAGAGGGCAATCACATAAGCAGATTCTGGATCAATCATGATGTCATCCGGATCACCCCTCTCTCGGCCATCATCAAAGACGTGAGAAACTTTTTGAACGTCGCTAGGGGAGAAGTGGTCATCATGGATTTTCATAGGTAAATTGGCGATATAATGCAACACTGTCAACTTACGGATCAATAATACCGAGAGAACAATTGGGTGCTCGTGATGAAAATTGATTTCAAATGACTATGAAATTGTGTGCAATAGGTCAATATATTTATATCTTGTATTTAACAATTGAAAGGAAATTTTTGTCCCAAAGTCATGTATGACCTTATTGTAGGATAAGAATTGAGGAAAAATTGGAATAATATTTGGCGATATTTATATAGTAGAATAACTGCATACTTTATAGTTGGAGGGAAACGATGTTCAACATGGAATTGTGTTACTTTTAGATTTCCCGTGGGATTTGAGGATAGACCGAGTAGGCATCGTCGATTGGCCATGATCCTCTTGCGAGAATTCGAAGGCTTGATTCTAAAACCCGATAGAGGGGTCGAAGGTCTGGGTCCGACCTTGAATGATATTTGGACCGGAGGGAAACGCTTGATAATTTGCTACGGCGACAAGCACACCGTTAATGGTAAATTTACTATCAACCTCCGTCCAATGAAATTACCTAGGTCAATATGCAGATTCATCCAGATATAAAAATTGACCTAATGAAAGTTCTAATTTTACTTGAATTTTATACAGTTGGTCATAAAAGCACTTGACCATGTTAGATATTTAGAACATTTTATCAAAAATTATAAAATACTAAAGAAGAGAGACTACAGGAAATCTATTCTTTACGAATATTTATTATTCTTTTCAACATTAGTTGTTCAATATTTTCAAAATAAAATAGAATATATTGCGAAAAATTATACTTTAGTATAAAATATTCAGGTAATACCTTTTCAGCCAACTGTATTTAGTTTATCAGGTATTTTATTTTAACATACACTGTATATATATTATACATATACTTTATATTATTTAAATATCCAAGAAGAGGATTTTAGAAATATAATGTGCACAGTACTCGTTCTTATTTTCAATATCATTTCAATTTTATTTCGGGAATCGTATTTGTAAATCAATTTTATTCTAGAATACGACTGGCTGTGGCCAACGATGTCTCAAGCCTGGGGCAATCAACAAACGGTGGAAGGGCTGTTCAAATATCTGGAGAAAGTTATCATGGGTCCAAAGAAATCCCGGAACAGTCAAAATCCATTGTGGGCGGTGATGGCGGAATTAACACCGTATCCGCTAGACATAATCTTCAATTTATCCGGCGGACTGCGGCAGATGGCCGACTCGGTGAACAGAAATCTCACATACAAGTTTCAAGAGGAATGGTGGAAAGAAACGAACATCGTCGCGACGGATTTCTTCCTCGGAAATAATCTGATCGACGTGTCGATACAGGCGAACATTAAGAAGAGCAACATCGCCCAGTGGCGTTTGTAACGTGACAGTAAATTCGCATACTCTACGAAGATTTCACTTTAATTAGATGTTATTTTCTTGGTGGGAGGAAAAGTGCGGATTATGTGAAGTTTTTCGAACTTCCTTTAGAAATGATTCTAATTCTATTAGGTTGTCCGAAAAGTTTCTTTCGTTTTATAAGGAAATAATAGACGCACAATATTTTTTGTTTTATATTAGTTTATTCAATTATGCACGAACATAATAAAAATAGAACGAAATGGATCATAGCTAATTCAATAAAATAATATAAAACAGAAATTGTTGTTCATCTATTATCACCTTATGAAACGAAAGAAACTTTTCGGACAACCTAATAATTAAAAATACAATAACTAATCGAATTATTTTTTGCAATAAGTTTCCTAAGCCATTTCTAGCGAAAAGATTTTGAAATTTATTATTCGATAGAGCATTCTATGAAAATATTCAGAAAAATATAGGTTTTTATTAAATTTATTTGAATTATTTAAACTGATAATTATCTTTGAAATGCGAAAGATCGAGAAGGATGAAGTATAAGGAAGAATAGAAATGCTTAGGGGTTAAAGGGATAAAACCGGCAGTAATTTCTTTTTAAGGAATTATAAATTACTGACTAATGGTTTCTTAGTAGATCGGATTCATCGATTGACCGTGATAAAGGATCTTAGGATAACTGTTGTAAGAGACATGTACATTAAAAGCTCTTAAATGGAAGTATCAATACATGTACTAACGAGAAGACATGCTTTTCTCTCTTATAGTGGCGGTCAAAATGTTTTGGTTGAGCTAACAAACAAAATTTTATTTTCCAAAATTCAACTCAACGATATAACAAACCTATATAATAACCGGATACTTTTGATAGTTCCTATCACTATATTTAATATTCTCAAGATTTCAAACAAAAAGAATATGTAGAGTTCGCTATACGTTTGCTCAATCAACGTTTCACACTTCCAAAAATCATCAAGCCAATCTCACATAACACGAAAACTTTACAAACTCGCATTTCTCAGCATCGTGTCAGCACGAAGCTATTCAATTCAACGGCGGAAACTTGCTGCACGAACCACGTGTCCTACAATTCCCGAACTTTTTAACGCGGCCGTGTTTCCACCGAGGAAAATAAACGAGTTCGTTCGAAACAAATGCCGCGACGTTTCCGAAACGTGCTCCAGCGAAGAATCAGCGTGGCGCGCATCGATTTGACTTCCAAATGGGACTGTAGAAAGCGAGATCACGTTCGGGACACCGGTTTTCGAGGTAGTCAGTCGTCTGGTAGCAGCGAACGACAACGAATCCATGCGAAGTGAATTTTAACACGGCTCCATCCGTCGATTCCTCTCGTTTAACCGACTTTCCACTCGCGTACTCGCGTTCATACTAACTTTGAAATACGCCTCGTGTTTCGATACTTTGGTACATTCTTACTCTTTCTTTTTTCTTCTTTCTTTTTTGTGTTTATTTATCTCCGTCGTTCGTTGACCGCTATTATCGTAGCTTTATCACGACACTGATAAATAGTCCCCTTCTTGCTCGTCGAGATACGGAATGGTGCACGCAATGAGATGAATGAAACGTTAAGGAAACAACGAGCTACGTCGACCATTCTTCGCGTTTTCTTTCTCGGTACGAAGCCAGCTGAACGGCTAACGTGAAACAATGGAGAACAATCTTACGAACGAGGTGAAAGAGCTGTGGGTCGTTTACGTTTGGTGGTCATGCGTTCTCATTCTGAAGATGAACGTCCTGACGTGGTTAACTGGGCGAATGCGAGCCGCCAGACGGGTAAAATATCCTTATTTTCCTTATGTAATCCTTATTTTGATCTAGCATTAGATATCAATAAAAAATCTGTCTGGTGGTTTATAATCTCTTAACCGGAATCTCAATCTCTTCGACGTAATAATTTCTTTATTCCTAATCTTCTATATGTGTGTCGAAACTAAATTGTATTATGTTTACATGGATGGCTGGCTGACAATCATGGAAATAATTTTCAAGATTTTTAAAAATCAAAAAGATAATTTAATTCAGTGTTATTTTTCCTAAACCAGTATTCTACATTTACTATTGTAGGAAATTCATTATATATATTTTCCTACATCATGAAAATATATCATGATAAAGATTAATGTTATTATAGAAATATATGATTAAATTTAATCTCTCAAAATCATCACTTGTATACCAATGCTAAATGTCAACTGATTAATGGATTTAAGAAATCAATAACGTTTGACCTTGAATATCGTAGCTATGAGGATAAGAATTATAGTGTAAATATTGCCCCACCTAATATCTTTTCTGCGTCTGTATGTGTATGACGAAGTATATTCAAGATACACTGCTATCTCTTGAGATTTTTCGTTATCGAATGTTATAAAATACATATTTCCTGTCTTATCAAAATTACCTAACAGACAAATCAGAGTTAACATACATTTAAACATTTCAATGTTCTTAATTGACATCAATAAAAACACGAAATACTTTTGATCATACCATTATTTATATTACGCCACGCCGCTTATCGTGACGGAAGTAGTTCCGAACGTACTCAAGCACTTGTTTACATACGTATTTATGTTCTTGGCAAGAAGTGTAGTCTGATTATCGAAGGAGAGATTATTGATAATAGATTTTTTTTAACGTAATAATATTTATAAGTCCATAATTGGAACGCGTTGTTTTAATCGATTTTTCACAGGTGATTCACAGCAAGGAGGACAAAATGTGGTTCACAGGTACCGACATAATTTTATGTCCGACTGGAGGCGGTCACGAGGACGTGGTTCGCATCAGAAATGCACATCAACACGATCTTGGAATTGTAATCCCTTATCTGCTAATTACACCGATATGGCTGACTACGTCACCGCTGTTTCCTATGGCTAGATTGATTTTACCCGCTTTTGCAGTAGTTAGCATATTACGTACGTTGCTCTACATTAAATTCGTGGGCCTGCATCGTTATTGCATAACAATTCTGTCCACCGCGGAACATTGCATTCTAACTTACATGTCCGTCGTATCTGCGTTTTACTACGCATATTGATCTCAGTATAGTAATATATGTATTTCTTGCAGTTCTAGAAACGTGATCGTTGCATTTTGATACGATAAGTAGCTGCAGCGTTCAACGTGTCTCGTGTCGCGTAAATCAGTACATGTAGACGTTATCATTAGTACGGTTTATAAAGGTCTTTTTAATAAAATTAAAATATGAAAGAAAGTTTTTGTGTCATATTTTATTTTGTATTTATTGAAAATTTTTTTTGTAAAATATTCGGGAAAGAATTTCGGGTTATTTGTACCATTTATACGTGACACAATGAACAGTTTTTAATAGACGTTTTACGTACAGGCAAATAAATAAACGAAAATATTGATATAATAGGTCAAAGAGAATATTTAATTTATGTAATTTAATTTATTTAACACAACAAAGATGCAATTCGAATAATTTACAATTATTTAATTGATGTAGAAGTACAGCGCGTATTTGACCCCGTGTTCAATACGTGTCTATTAGTGTCCAATAACTCTCATTATTAACACAAGCTAGTAGCAAAAATGCAAATCTGGTCTATAAAACGTCACAAATGATAAGTAAACTTCTTAACCAATTCTTTTCACAGTCACAATTTAAGATGTTTTCTTTAGTTTCTACACAAAGAATAACGTGATTCTAGCACATTATAAAATCTCTTGAAGTATCCGAATAAGGTGCATGTTACACAATACTCGTTACAAAAACAAATCTCCAGTTCTTCTAACGATCTATCAATTTCCAGTTCTAGTCCAATTACAGTGCTCTTCGTCATGCTACTTTTTCAATGCATGAATTAACAACCGATAAACCAGAATATATATTGTCATTTATGGAACTAAGATGGTAACTTTATTTTAATTTATTTGCCAGAGAAATTAAGACAATGCACTGCGCTTCATCAGACATATGTCGTGCACCCTTCTGATTACTAATTCGTAATTAGACATGAAAGAAACCGCAGAAGAAATTAATTATAGTTATTATTTCACAGACAGCATGTGCACATGCAACTGCACATAAGAGCTGCGATTATCGTGCTTATTCGAGTTTCGACTGCTAACGTACTGAAAGCGAACATTGCCTCGGTGTGCAATATCTTCGTTATCATTGGATTTAATTGATAAGTATTTAGCTTGTCTAGATTATGACGTGTTCGTTATGTTACGTCTTTGAGATCAATAGTCAGTTATTAAGTTAATTTTGAGTGCAACCTGTTCAGATTCGTAGAGCAAAGCGTCATAGTCGTGACTCAACTGGCAAGAAGTACGAGTGATATTTTAAAGAATCGATCTCAGTGGAAATCGTGTAGTGCTCCTGGTAAGTTCTCTTCCCTTATAATTTTCCATATTACATGGAAATTGTGAAGGTTGTTAGTCATCTATACTGAAATAGAGTGCAAATTATAATGCAAAGCAACAATGCAAATATTTTTGTTAGACATTTTAATATCTTCATTTTTTATATACTTAAAGTGTAATATATTCTTATTAATAATTTATTCTTATAAATGTTCTCCTAACAGCTAATCTAGAAATTATTTGCATCTTGAATTTAATATCTTCTTAATTGGTTACATCATTACAATTTCTTGGAAAATTTAGTTCTTGCAATGTTTATTCATTCAAAACCGGTATACACGTCAATCCTTGTTCTAAAAACTTGGTAAAGAAATAAATGTATATATGTACATACGGTCATTTCTAGACCTCGTTGGGACTAAAACACAAAATCAGTGTATAGAAACGGTAACATACAAATTTTTAATTTAATTTTTCTTTTAAATAGATACTTTTTATTAACCATCGATGCATGCAATTCCGTTGTCCACTCATATGATAATTTACATTAGACGATAGTTACGCGCGCTGATAGCGTAACGTCTATCAGATGTAACCTGATGTTGCGAAACGAGGGATAAGTTGAGAAGGTTCACTATGGATGGTGACAGTCGATTGTTCGCGGAGTTAGACAGAAGTTCCGTGCAGAAATTGCGTCAAATGGAAGTGTTCATCCTTGATTATATACTTTTCTTTTCATTTCTATATCTATTCGTGCTCTTAATCGGTCGCCAAATTTAGAGGTTAGGTATACATTGTCCTTCACCCGTTGCAAAGGACTGACTATAAAGTCGTAATTTCGGATTACGAACGGAATTATTCGTTTTGAGGTGATTCGATAAGGTTTACGCTTATTGCGCGTAAAATTCGATCATGATTCGAAGAGAAATCATGGTGCTGTGATTCGATTTCAGCGTAAAGAAATGGAGATAGAAGAGAGAATAGTTCGCAAACGGTCTTTTCGAAGCTTTCTGCAACGCATACCACAACGTTTGTCAGAAGTGGTGGAACATTTCTTCTATAGGTAGGTCTGATAATATGCCCTCTGAGTAATATAAGAATTCTTTGTTGTCACGTACTTAGTTTGTATCTTTTTTCAGACTCGGGTTGCGAATTGCTCGACGACCGTTGAAATGGATAATTGGAAGTACTGTGATAGTATTAATTTCTCTTTCTGGTTTATATTTTTTTCATCAAGAAAAAAATCCTATCAAATTATGGGTTCCACAGGACTCTGATTTTGTTCGTGACACAGAATGGATGTTCGAACAATTTGAACAGGGTTTGAGAGTGGAGAATATAATATTAACTGCTGATGATGTATTAGAACCAGAAGTTCTTGCAAGAGTACCTACTTTTACTTATATATTTTATTGTAGTAAGGTTTCACTATGCGTGTAATATACATTTTAGTTTGTTTAAATTCTTTCAGCTAAATGGAATAACAAAGGAGGTCATTTCTGTACAAACTTCTGATCAAATTGCATGGACAGATGTATGTTTCAAGTAAGCATTCTTCTGTGCATGTTATTGAACAAGCTTTATTTTATGGATACTATAAGATTTACTAAAAACCAAAACTAATTTCTCTTTGTTTAATGAATAGAGTACCTGTCATATCAGGTATTGTACATAGAGAAAAGCGCAGCGATCAACTGCTGAATGATGATTTCTTTGAAATTGAACCAGACAAACAAATTAATAACACTGTATTTGAACCTGCAGTTCATGTTAATCCTGAGCTCTATTGTAATGTAGTAAACAATTTGCCCAAAGCTTGCCTCTTAAGCAGTATCTTGGATATATGGGAATATGATACTAATGTGATTCTCCATAAAACTAAGGAGGATATTATTAAAGATATAAACACCATAAAAATTAGTCCCACATTGGGTCATCCATTAAATTTTACAGAATTATTGGGTGGTATAACAAGAGATGAAGAGGGTAAAATTATCTCAGCCACAGCAGTAAGAACACAATTGGCAGTTAATGTAAACTTTTCAAAAGTGGATATGAATAATTTTGGCAACGATGTTGGAACAGCTGATTGGGTAAGGTAAGTTTATAAAAAGGCCTAAATCATAATTTCTAAATGTTTTAAATAGTTTCGAATTTACAAAAGTCTTATAGAAATATTATTACTAAACAGCTTATAATGTGTACATTATATACCATATACTTTAAATGTTTTATATGATTTAGGCCTTGCTTTATTCTTGAAATGATTTTGTCAAGATCAACATTAAAATGTCGCTTTTTTTGATAAAAAAAATAGTAGATTATTTATAATATATATTTTATAACATCTTAGATCTTTGACAGAATCAATATAAATTCTATATATTTTGCTTCGTATATATTATAACAATGTTTGGAATAAAAATAACATTTTATTTCTAGGCAACAGATGATGTATTACAGTGGGAGCTATCCTATTTGGATATATTGCATGAAAATGCAAAGATTTTAAATAATGAAAAAGATGTAAATAATACATTAGCTATCTGGTATGATGCTGGTAGAAGCTTTGGTGATGTTACATTTGTAACAATGTTCGGAAATATTGGTATATTATCAATAGGATTCATTTTAATGTTTTTCTACGTTCTAGTCATATTCTCGGATTACAATTGGGTGGAATGGAGAGTGAGTACTATATTAAACTTTCCTTGATATAAGAAGTTGGAATATGAATGTAAATCTTCATAAAAAGATTTTATGAGAAGCACAAATTTTAAATCTTACAAAATACAATTTTCTCTAGGTCTATCTCACAATTGGCGGTCTTTTGTGTGTGGGTGGTGCCTTTATAGCTTCAATCAGTGTGTGCTCTGCTCTTGGGATTTCGTATGGACCTGTGCATACTTCTTTACCTTTTATGTTGTTGGCTCTCGGAATAGACGATAATTTTTTAATAATGGCATCTTGGA
Organism: Bombus pascuorum; assembly: GCF_905332965.1. NCBI lineage: Eukaryota > Metazoa > Arthropoda > Insecta > Hymenoptera > Apidae > Bombus > Bombus pascuorum. Next base: position 10,776,600 of record NC_083496.1, on the reverse strand, counting down.
AAGAAATACATACACACAAGTTGAATCAGAATAAGCCATTAGAAGAAAGAATAGCTTTAATGTTAGGACATGCAGGCTCGGCTATTATTATTACTTCTCTTACTGACGTTGTTGCCTTTATTATCGGTGCATCCACAGTAAGATTGAATTGACATTTAACTTATTACATAGATGAAAGGTATGTATGTGTGTGTATATATTAAATTTTATATGTAATTCTAGATATTGCCATCCCTTCAATCATTCTGTATTTACGCGGCGGTTGGAGTGCTACTGACGTTTTTATTTCAAGTCACGTTTTACGTTGCCTTTTTTACCGTCGATGCCCGACGAATCGAGAATAAAAGAAATTCGATACTACCTTGCATCGTTCATGAAAACTTTGTACAGAAATTCACTAGTCCGCAAGAAGAACTTCCCGCCAAGTTGATAAATAAATTATATTCAAATATAATTCTGACAAAACCCGGAAAGATAATGATAGTATTAATAACAATAGTTACAGTATCGGCTGGAATTATGGGTACATTAAAATTGGAACAATGGTTTGACCCAGGCTGGTTTATACCAAGCCATTCGTATCTAAGTAAATATATTGACGTACGACGCACTCAATATCCCGCACATGGTTACGAAGCAATGATTCTTATGGGAGATTTTAATTATACCGCTGAGTTTCCAAAGATAATAAATTTGGCTGAGAGATTTGGAAATTTATCAACGATACAAAGCATAAATTCTTGGCCCAGTGATTTTGCCAAATTTGTCTTGGAATATTTTCAAAAAGGTTGACAATATTTTTTATCATTACAACAATAATAAATCAAAAAGAAACAAATCAATAATATATTTTATAAATATATATATACATAAAATATTTTAATTAACAGATTTAAGATATGAAATACTAGAAGACGTGGAATTCCGAAAATATCTATCCAAGTTCCTATTTAGTCGAAATGGAGGCAAATATCAACGGAATTTCCGTTTTGAGAAAAGCTTAACGTGCGGTGAAAGTACTGCACCGATTTTAGTAGCTACTATAGATCTTATCTTTAAACGATTCTATAGTCCTCATCAATGGATTCCGGCGATGGATGAAAGTAAGCAGGTGGCACATGATGCTGGAGTCAATGGTTTCGTTACAGTCTGGAGCGAAGTATTCAGCTTGTGGGTCACTGATAAACTAATCGCTCAAGAAGTTCAGCGTAATGTTTTCTTGGCTTTGATTTGTGTTATGGGAATGACAGGGTTACTGATCGCTGAGCTGCAGACATGTTTCTGGATCTTTTTATGCGTACTTCTTACACTTTTGGATGTTTGCGGATTCATGTACTTTTGGGGTTTGACAATAGATATTGCATCTTGCATTGGTGCGTAATCAATTTCTTTGATAATTTCGACGTAGCATAATTTTGTCAACACTATATTAATTCTTGTTTTCCAGGATTGGAATTGGGCATTGGATTATGTGTGGATTACGCTGCTCACGTTGCACACGCATTTATAAATGCTGCGAGTGTAAGCGGAAATGAAGATCGTACAAAAAGAGCACATATCGCGGTGAGGTATATTGGTGCAGCGGTTGCATACGGTGCTGGCTCGACGTTACTTGCACTTTCCATGATGGTATTCTCGGACAGTTATGTATTCCATGCGTTTTTAAAGATTTTTGTTTTGGTAATATTGTTTGGTCTCTGGCACGGATTATTTCTTCTGCCTGTTATATTAAGCACCATTGGACCAGGAAGTCTACGATCACACAAAGAACCAGAATCTCCAGAGAAGGTGGAGGATACAGGCGACACCGTCACTAGTCCCCTAAATAAAGAGACGGAGGGTTAAACAGAACGCCTAAGATGATTCTTTATCAATAATATTTATTTTTGGTTCAATAAACATACAAAATTATTACACTATCCGTACTATTAATCACACATTTATACAAAAATAATAATAATAAAGATCGGATAACTTAAAAACGGCATTATTTATATATATATATATTTATCTAATATATTAAGATTAAAAAAACAAGTACAAAATAATGTAGCAAGGTTGATATAGATTTATTAATAATAATTATTGATCGGAAAGGAACATGACTATTATAAACGTAACGTAATCGTGTTGCTGGATGCAATATCTTTTTTTTGTTTTGTATGTATAATCATAATTAATGTTTATGACGTAAAAATGAGCGGCGAGGGAGCAACCCCGGATTGATTGGCAAGCTCCCTCCGCTGCCTCTCTCAGTCTTACACAGTCCACAAACATTCATGCAAATCTTTCATTCGAATGATCTGTCATTCTCAGTCTTTCTTATCTGTCATCTCACTCTGTACCAATGGTCTCGCTCCCTCTTTTTATGGAGACCATTTTTTTGACGTAAGATTAATCTTACCTCCTCGAGCAGAGACAAAGCAAACAAGAAGACTTAAATATATGCTCATACGTACACGGTCATCCTTCGACAAAGACATTCGATTCGAGGCGTACGTTCTCTCTCCAAATACGATTCAGCATACACGGTAGTAGACTGCCGGGGCAGCAAGCCACGCACGAACGATACGGCGATACACATCTCCTTACTTAGTTCGAATTTTACAAATTGGGATCGTACATTCCATAATTAATGAGGAACCATCGATACAATAATAATATTTACTTAGCAAAACGTGCCGATCGGTAGTGTGGCGAAGGACGCGTGATGTGTGAGCACAGTTAAACGCGTTACGAAGGGAGGGGAATTTGATGATAATAACGATGATATTGGTGGTGGAAGGGGTGATAAAGTTGGCGCAGGAGGACGTTGGTAGAAGGGAGAGGCGGGTTCTCCTTCGTTTCAAAGGCTGATGATGACTGAGCAAAGAGGGAGGTTGATTGAACGTTTCAAGGAAATTGCACGTCTGCTTACCAGGAGTTCAAGGTACACGCACTTTATAGGGATACACCATGGGAAAGACACTCAGGGCAGACACTGATATAGAGACTAGGCTACCGACTATATGTATACCTATCTAAACGTGTAATTAGCGTACGCACCGCGTACACCCGGTACGCTCGCACTTCGCCCTTTCGGGTTGTTTTTATTTTTTGTTATTATTTCTTTTGTATTTCAATAAGTAAGCACGTGTACTTACATGTTCGTTACACGCGCTCCTGTCCCTCACTTTCTATTTGTCTTTCTTGCTCTCTCTTCTCTCGCTGTCTCCTTCCTACTCGTTTGTCTCACTTTCCCTTTTTTTTCTTTTCGATCTCCTCCCCTTTTCCTTTTGTTTAAATTATTATTATCATCGTTTTATTACAATCAGCGATCGCGTCGTAGTCGTGCTTTTATAGTAAACGCTATGTAGTCTTTATTACTCAAGCTTATGCCCAAAAATCTACCAGAGGCACTTTGGGTTTATTAGTACCATTTGAAGTCGGCGTGCGCGGGGGAGGGCGCTGCGAGTCTGTCTTTTTTTGTTAATTTTTTCATTTATTTATTTATTTTTGTCATTTGTAAGTGATACAGCGACTGAACAACGTGAGTATCTTCTCGGTTTTCTTCTCGTGTTCCTCGACTTGGCGGAGTACCCTGTCTGTGATCCATTTTTTCTTCTTTATGTCTCACGTACGTTCGCCGCTTTTTAATTTACGCACCCATCCATTCCCCCTCCCCCGTTCCTTTCCCGTAGCCTACCAACTCCGCATTTTTTCCTGCTGCCTTTCCTTCCCACACACGTTCTTCCGATGTTTTTTGAGCAATAAATACTTTCTCCACTGACAACTGCACATTGAATTGACGCACGGGACACTCTCACGCATACACAAACAACACTCATTTGCTACCAGCCGCTCGCGTTGACAGAACTCACGAAGGTTGCTCCGATTCGAACACCTTCGGCGATATGAATTCTTTTACGATAGTCTCGATATTTTATCGAAACTAACCTACGCGGAATCGAGAAGTCTTATCACGTGACGAAACACCTCATTGGGTTTCGATGTGCGTTTGTAAAAGTGGTTCGTTAATAGTACGATTAACTTGGAAGAAATGATATAGCGAAGATTATGAAGATTCCTAGCGAAGGGTTTTCGAAAACGATGATACCAGGTTTGATCCCTCTCTCTCTCTATACATATGTATATAGATTAAAACGAACGATTTATACGATTCGACTCGTTTGAAAATGGCGTACAGGTAAAATACTCCTAGAACAAAGAGGTTTTTCGAGCGCTGTCTATCGCGAACGGCTCCCGACCATTCTCATCTGCATCAATTGTTTTAAACTTTCACCCATACCAATATGGCTACATCCACAAAGTTTAATGTTACGCTTTAATTAATGATTATCAATTCATATCAATTCAATATCAATGTATTACAATCAGACAATACTCAACAGTGATCGTTATTCATATATTACAATAATTAAGAGTGACAACAACATGACGACGGAGGCGTTGAAGCATTACAAGGGAGAAGAGAGAGTGGCACAATGTGATTTCTTAGGAATGATGAGAAAGAGTAGAAGAGGCGCCGATAGTGGACATCTTTACTACATGTAATACAAAGAGAGGTAATTGATGACACGAGGACAATGAGGGATTTTTTTTCTGATGAACATGAATTGCGCGACAATGATCAGGTGAACATCAGGTGATGGATGCACGACGATGAGAACGAACGATTAATGATAAAATGGAACAATGAGCTGGAGACCAAGGAGGGGAAGCACGCACACTCAACACAACCGTCACATCGAGCTGGCCTCGCGCGCGGCCATAGTCCATAGATTAATACCTATCAACTAATACACAGTCTGTCTCCGATTTCGCGGATGACTCTTTCCTTTTTTTTTCGTTTTGGATGCATGTAAGTATAAATAATACGCGTAATGCATGGCGTACGTACAGTATAGCATCCTGCTCAATCAATGACGGTCGAAGCTCACGTTTACAAATTTTGGACGAAAATTGCTATCGCGACGCCTCTGTTTCTTCATTTTCCTTTTCTTCTTGCTCATTCTTTCTCTTCTCGTGCAACGAGTAATCGCCGCGAGAGAAATATCTCGGTATTGGCGCCTATACTGTACGCGCGCTCGTTCTTCGGATACTGCATATACATACACACATACTTTTGCGCCGGTATAAAGTGTATATATGTACACATATACATACGACATACCATCCATGTATATATAATATACCCATATTGTTTAATTAATCATCGTTAATCGTTAATTATCTTATTTATTAAAATTCGTCAGTTCGTAATTCAAAAAAATTTCAGCTAGTAGCGGTGGATGGAAATGTTTCTTCGTTAAAAATCGCCGATCTCCGATAGCGGCGGCAAATATCGACCGTTTTAAACACATTTACAAGTTATCGGTTTGATCGGCTGATTCGTTCACTCACTTATAACACTAATGTTCTATTATTTTTTTCGTTCGTTTTAAAACCCTATCCGCCGGCAGTCGCGGCGTGTGAATCGTCGTCACGACGATTTCATAGCACGCGAAAAATTTATCAGTTTTCATTTCGTATGTAGTTGCGTGGACGCCGGGTGGTGTGGTTGGACATCGATAATTCTATTACAATTAATCGTGATTTTGGTATTTTATGTACAATTATGCGTGACAATGCGCCGTTGTGATTATTGCCACACCTGCCAACCAGCGACCAAATTCAGAAGACTTTGTCACAAAAACACTTCAGTCCTCGTAGACGTTTTATATTTCTCCCGTTCGAACAGTTTAGCGGTCCGTTGTGCAATTTCTTCTTGTATTAATAATTCGCGTACTAAGCTGAGATAACTGGCTTGCACGGAAACCTGAGACGATCGATTACAACATAGGCCAGTCCTCTTGGTGCTTCATTAAGAGTAGCTAACTGCGGTAGAGTATTCAGCAGGGTAGCTCTTGGCGGGCGGGCTTTGTCATATGCTTCATAGAGTTCATGGTACATCAGGGGTTATCCGCCGCCATTATATTGTGTACCTGTTCGAGTTTGTATGCCAATCTTTGCTTCTGTGAAAACTCGTCCTCCTCCAAAGTAACTATCAGTTGTTCGTTGTATTTACCCGCGTACGTGTATAATTCGTACAGGGCACAATTCGTGTTGAACTCCGTCGTATGCAACTATAACAAGGAAAAGAGTAAATGAGAAAATAAGAATTGGCAATAACTATAATTCTATTAGAATCGCGAAAAAGAAAAAGGATACATACCCTAGACTCTTCGGCAAGCATGGCGTTCATGTCTTGATCGGATATGGCTGGCATCACTTTGATATCTGCATAATAACGTTCTACCCACTCTTTGTACACTGGAATGTCCTTTGCATAAAGTAGTTTAGAACTCGGCGAGTCCTTGCCTATAAATAAAATTAAAAAATGAAGATAATCATATTAACATGTTCAAAATTCAAGAAAAAAAAAAAAAAAAATCCATAGAAGTTAAACTGTCAAACAGGTAATACATACCTAATCTATGATCTGAAGTGGAACAGCTGTCCATGAACGTTTGCGCGACGACGGACAGACACGAATCCACGATGTTCGATTTGTGTATATCGAAGATGAAATTTGGATTCTTAATCAGATTCACCCAAAACCTGAGTGGGAGCGAATTGCTCTTCCATGTGTGAACGACTTCAGGATCGGATATGCCGTGCTGCAGTGCTTGGTCGTCCATAAAGTCAAACATGTATTTGATCGCGAGGGGAAGAGCTGATCCTCGATGGGCAGTGCTAAAGATTGTTTCAAACAGGTCATCAACGAATTTTTGAAGTGTACCCTTCGTGGCGAGTAGCCTCGTTAGGTAGATTTCTGACACCATTTTGTTTCCACGGTCTCCCTCCTTTCGTGCATCGGAGTCATGGTGCTTGACAAGATGCCAACATTTCAAACCACCGTCGTGATTCTGATTTAACGGCGATGTGGCACGGGAGAGCGGTGGACTGGCTGAACTGAATTTACTAAGATTCAGGGTTTCGTATTTGTGCGATTTGTCCGTCTTCTCGGAGAGGATCGATAGATTATAGATTGACGATTGTTTGGAGACTAAGTTGAGCGATGCTCCGTCTGGTACCCTGTAATGATTCAGCGTATTTCGTTTTTTCCACTCGCCTTCCGTTTTTGTCGTAGAATCTTCATCATAGAGGATCAATCTACCGGACGCTCCAGTTCGCCATTCTGTTGCAGAAATTACGTATTACATTGTCTGTTAGCAAGTGTTAGATCACCTACTGGTTATATTTATTCGAAAATTCTAACTTAAGTTACGTTAATGTCTTAATACTTATGACAACGTACATAATGTTAAATTTAAAAGTTTCGAATCTTACCAAGATCAAGATCATCCTTCCTTGGTCTTTGGCTGTAAGGCGTGGCTCTGTAGATTGTATCCAACGCCTTCTCCTTCACTTGAGATATCGTATCACAGTCGAGAACTTTGACTGGAACATTTTCTGTGTTTGGATCCATACCGCCGACGAAGACCGTTTGTTGAGATATAGACACGTAGACCGTCTAAAAAATCAATTTAAAAATTATATTAAAGAGAAAGTCGCGATAGGAAAAAGAAATTATGAAGATTTATTGAAATCAATAATTTTACCATTGGTTTGAAGTCAATGGACTGTCTGATCAGCTTCTCTTCCGATAACGAATATCGTGCTTCAGATGTAATTGCATCGACGGGACCCTTATCGACTTGTTGTTTTACTGCACGAAATAGTACATACAATGGTTCTCCAGCACATTCTCGCATAAACTTGTACAGGAGGAAAGTGAACCAAGCTGACAACATCTTTTCAGCGACGCTTTCCGTTCTGAAACATAAACGAAGTAGCATTATCACTCTATAATTATTCTATAATCGTGACAAATATTAAACAATGATAAAGTATCAAAATATTTTTCCAAGAGGATACTAAACTTACCGTCTAAGGAACAGTTTCGGATGACTCTTTCCTTCCGTACACTTCTCAATCAGTTCCGCTAGGAGGGTCTTCAGAATATCTGTACAATATTCCATCTTACTCTGAAGCGTAACCATAATAAGACTAGCCACGTTCACTCTATCCCTCATCGAGAAGTATCGATTGCTCTCGAGAGTCCTTACGAAGAGGAGCAAGAATGTTTTATTCATTATCAATTGTCCAAATAGGCGTAGTCCTTTCTCTTTGCGTGCCAATTCCGGTCGATCCCATTGCAGCACCGGGCTATTGTCGTCGCTTGGGAATAGTATCATCATAGCGTATGTTCTATAATCCAGGAAAGGTATACCTCCACTGGTCAAATCGCCTGTGAGATCTGTCATCTCTGTTTGCAACTCAGCGAAAGCTTCTTTGCATTCAGCCGCGACACGAAGTTCTAGAATATCCATTTGTTCCTGCATATTTTTCAGTACCCGATTGCTTTCTGTAGATTTGCGTCGATATGCAATAAGGAAGGCAATAAACACAAATACTAAGATCACAATGGCGGCGATCACTCCGATCAGAGCTGGTTTCGATAGTGGTCCATTAAGACCAGCTGGCAGTGCGTAGCTCAGTTTTCCTATATTGTAACGGAGTGTGCCACCTACGATCACAATCACCTCAGGCAGTTCTTGCTTATTTGGTAAACCATCGGAATCGATGGCTGGTGGTTGTGTCAGAGGTGGTCTGCAAGTGAGTTGTTGCCTAGAGAGCGAAGTAACGTTACAGAACGCGTTTCCTATTTGTACTGTCACGTCCGACTCCTGGCAAGCGCGGTCTAGATGTTGGCCATTGATGGTCAAATAGTCGCTCTTGTAATACTTAATCTCCTCGTCGAACACCTCGTATATAGGATTCGGATAGAGGAGAAAATGGTTGAATCCGTGTTGCGACAAGTTCTGCACGCCTGTCACGTTGTCCATGCGAAAGCCGTATTCCAACATTAATGGTTTTTCTGCGTCTAGAACAACGTTGTCTGGTACTTCGATGGTAGGTGATTTACAGATCATGCTTTCTTGACTGTGCACTTCGCATTGCGATACGAACATCTTCTCGTCGTAGTACACGTACATCTGCGGACTCTGAATGTATCCTAGGTTCTTGCCTGTTACAGAGATCTTTATTCCTCCTGCTGGAATACCTTTCGGAATCTTCATCTGACCAGCAACGCCACTCTCTACACTCTCGATCGTTGGATCATCAGCATATTCGAAAGTTCCGCTATAGATCCGAAATGCACCATCGAATGTCATCTTCACCGTTCCATTCCTCTTATGATCACTAGCGCTAGTCATGCAGAGCGCTTCAATCGTCTCTGCACTGATTATAGAGCACGGTAACTCATCGATAAAGGCTTTGATAGTACTGCCAGCGTTCATATATTTCCCGGTGATCCTTACGGTGGTGCCACCGCTCATAGGTCCGTATTTTGGTGATATGGAGAGAATCTGAGGATCCACGAACTCGAAGTTGAATTCGGATTGACCCCTGAAATCTTCGATCCTGACGATTACTGGTCCACGTTTGCCTTCTTCTGTACCTGGGCCATCCACTCGACAGACTATTTGCTTTGTGCGTATATAGAGTTCCCTGTATGGCTCGCATGGTAATCCACCAACCATCACGCCTCGGTAGATGTCCTGAAATAAATCGATTGTTATACTTTTTATACTAAAATTAAGCATAAGATACTTTTATTGCAAAACAAATCCTTATACCTTAATTATATATATTCGAAACTGATCGAACCTATCAAATCTATAAGAGCTTTTCGTTTTTGTTCGCTTGGTATTCTTATAATATTAATGTACAAGTACTAAGTCTTTTAAGCGAGGTTGTATATTCCATGCTATATCCTATGTATTATACTTAGTGTTTTTTGAGTATTACGAAATTATTATAGATACAAAATTTGGTTTTTATTTACTCTCGAAAAAGTCACATATGACGATATTATACAGAAATCTCCCATATGCATCAAGATATTTCTCCTTACCATGAATGTCTGGCCCAAGTTGATGCCACGTATCGTCACGTTCGTATTACCTTCCCAAGGTCCCATAACCGGCTCGAACGAATGTATTTCGGGATTTGGGCAGGTTTGGTTACTGTTTAGCCACATGCCGGTGTTGCGTTCGCAGTTGTCCTTCACTTCGCATCTGTCTGTGCTCTGACACCATCCGCAGTCGTACTTGGGCGCCAGGGTCAGGCACATTCCGCAGTTGTCGGCCATGTCGCGGCACCGGTATATTACCAAATGGATGTTGTGTGGATTATCCAAAGGTTTCGAGCCACCCCAGATCACCGCAAATGGCACGGTGATGTTGGGCGCCCGAGATGTGTACGAAAACTCGGTCTCCTCGCAATAAATTGTGTCCGCGAGCAGCCGAGCGTTCACGATCGTCACACGGCCCTCTATGTTGAACTGACAGACGAACCGGGTCTGCACGATGAATTGCTGGAAAAGATGTTTCGCATAGGTTAGCGCGTCAATCATCCTAGACGGAAACCAGTCCCGACACACAGCGATTCCCTCTTTCTCTCTGTCTGTTATGAAAGGTCCGCTAACGACACGTGAAAACGTCCGGGGAATTAATGTAACAGCATTAGACGGGATTCTACATTCGAGAAAGATGAACCATGGCATTACTTACCCCGATGATGTGCACTTTTACTCGTATCACCTTCTTCACGCCGGAAGACACCAGGATCTCCTGGGAATCGGTCGCGTTCAACGTCGGACAGAACGCTGGACCGCTTCTATAACTGGGACCCGTTCTCTGTAGATATAGAATTCGTTGATTTTAGTGATTATTTAACGAAACGAATTAATAAAATTGTGTGATTCAATTTTGAAGAAAACTTGATTCTTTGAATATAAGCGAGCTCTATTATAAAGACTCTAACAAGTTTCTGAATTTATTCGTTTAAATCGTTTGATCCCAGATAACCCATAACCATCATTCAACGATTAGACAGGATCTCCACTTACACTAACTCCGGTGACCAATATATCGTTCCGACAGTTCTCAGCTGTGTCATGGGTGCACCTGTGTCCGTCGACGCACCAGTCACAGGGGAAGCTCGATGATACGCATTTGGTGCACGAGCTGTACGTGTTGCAATCGAAGAACGTGAAATTGGTATCCACGAGGTCAGGCCCATTCGTCATCCTGACTGAAAGCTTCGCCGTGAAATGATGTTGCCCTTGCGGAATAGATGGCAATAGATCGGTTCTGGGTGTGGTGCAGTTCACTCCAAACGACTTTCTCGAGGCATTCGTGATCAAGGTTTTGTCCAAAGTAGAGAACGCGCAAAGGAATTGACCAGAGAGGGTTGGCAGATTTTCAATAACCAACTCCAGGGTTCTAGCGGTTGTGCGTTGCAATTGGTCCGGTGTGACAGTTGTGATGGTCGTGCATCTGCCACTTTTATACGAGATCCAGTAGAGCGGATCTTTGGCAGCATCCTGACAGTCGCTGCGCAGATTACATTTGTTCTCCAGTGAACACCAGCCGCAGTACGGGTCCTTGGCACCGAGACAGTCCAGACAGGTCTTGTACACCGAGCATTCTTGCACTTTGACCTTGGACACCGTTTTGTTCGTCATCACGTACAGGTGCATCAGCTGCGAATCGAACAACAAGTCTGGGTTCACCGGGCAATCTGGATCGATCTCCAGGTCGCCGTACTCCAGGGCCAGGGTCGAGCTCTCCACTACCACCTGTAACAAGAAACACGTAATATCACGATTAGTCCATGTTTTCGATTGCGTAACGCTTGTGCTCGAGATCGACCTCGCAGCGAGTATGCTCGAAACTCAACAAGCTCCCCAACCTTGCGCTTTTTATCCCTTCCCAGGGAATATCGAACTGATCGATAACGGTGATTGTAAAAGTTTAAAGGCCGCATTTCGCTCCAGATACTCGATGAAAAATTCCTAATCGCGATGTAAAATCAATTACTGCGTCAAGGATTCCTGTTCCTTTTCACTTATCGACAAGCACCATAATATATCATTTGTATCTCGCTACATACATAACCTTAGGCTAACGTTCAAGAAAAAAGTGGATAAGGGAGGATCTTCAAGCTATAAATTCGGACTACAGCCTGCGGGTAACTCGTTAAATCGATCCTGTGCGATTTAATTGCTGGGCAACGAATTCGATAAACTAAATGAAGGATAGAGGGGTCCTGGCTGGCTAATTCAACCCCTTCTCTTCAACCGTTTCTTTCATACTACTAATTCAATATGGTTTATTCATCGAAACGATGATACAGACTGACTGATGCACCCGACGCGATTAATGAAATATTTACGCTTCCACATTTACAGTTTCATGAAAACAAACGCATCTCATTTCCATTTTTGTTAAATATTAATCGCTTATCAACGCGTGTCGTCCAAATGCGTGTTTCCATTTTCCCAGTCCCTTCTTTTAGTCCACCTTTATTCCGCAGTTGAACGTTTCAATCCGTTATTTCGTCAGGAACAAACGATTAATTTGAAAACGTATAACACCAGGATGTTAAAATTTTACTTTGTGAAATTTACGTTTTATCATTCGTCGGGAAATTTTCTCGTGAATTTCGTCTCTGTGCAGGTTGTAGAGGCGAGGCTCGTTCAGAGTCGCGACTAAGAGGTCGCAAATTAAATCTCGGGGACGACTAGATTTCGCTCGTCGTTGAGGCGACCACGAGGATGACGGAACGTCTACTTGCTAGAATTACACCCGCTTGTCTAATAAAAAAGCAAGACCGTCCCGGGATCGAGCTATGAATAACAGTAATCGTCTGATGATGATAAACTGGTCTGAGTACCGTTTTTAAAGAGATTCTACGGATATCGTCGTTAAACATTATAATTTATTACGTAATCAAATTTTTCTGCAGGAAAATCTTGAAAAATAGAAATTATGTTTTTCATATAATATGTATTTAGATGGTTTTAGAAATATGAATATATTAAATTACTGACTATTAGAATTTGATGCTTTCGTTAACAGTTAATTGTTTTTAAAAATCCATAAGCTTTTATCACTTTCTAATTTCATTGCTTCCTATTTTGTTACCTACTTCTAAATCTTTTTATTAAAACTATAAAAACAAAATGTAGGGCATTGTAGCAATAATTATTACCGGGAGCCAACTCATTTAAGCTTTAGATAATAATTAAGAGACAACGCAATACGCGTCAGTAATAACGAACATATTAAAGCCACTTTTTCTTCTGAGATCTATTTAATCCACTAAATGTTTCAATCATATACACTTTCTAATCTTTACTTATAATTTAATAGGATCAATTTTAATAAAAAGAATTGGTTGCATCGCTCCGTTTCATCAATTGCATAAAATGTGTCAATGTTTTACGAAAATAAAGGAACGCTTTACGCGTTTTCCTCTTCCTCTAATTATTGACGGATTAATACGTGCTTGTTTATAATTACACGGTTTCTGCATCCAACGGAACTCTATTTGAAATTATTAGACGACAGGTAGAAATCAAAAATTCCTTCACGTTCGTCGAATCTCTTCCATGGAGATTCGATTACATAATCGAAACGATTAAAGAGGGAAACTCTCTCACGATCGGTTCTTTTTTAACGCATAGAAAATAGCCGATCTTTCGCGAACGTCCCACGGCTCTTTCTCTTTCACGGCGATGCTTGAAATATGTTATCTCTAGTTACGTCTTTACGCTTTGAATGCTTTCTCCCTCAAGTATGCTCTCTCACTCGATTTTCTATGTACGCGTTTTCTTCTTTCTTCTCGGCCGTGCTTCATTCTATTTTAAACACACACACCGCTTAGGCTAATGTCGCTTCAAAGCGACGGTTCAACAAAATCGGAACTGCAAACAGCTTCATTGAACGTAATAAACTTGCACTGTGCTTATTATTTTCGCTTACTAATTAGTATACAGCGATTTATGAAAATATTCGAACAATTGTCATAGCAAAAATTTTTATGAATATATTCGTAACATAAATTCGCCTTGCTTTTATATTTATTATACAAATGAAGAAAAGGAGAATACGCGGTAGACTTTGAATCAGCAAATATCATAAAAATTATAAGATGTTTATTGTAAATATACTTGGTAAAAGATTAGTATATATACAGTATGAATAGTTGCTTAAAATTTTAAATGTATAGTTGAATTGAAACGGCTCTTATCTGTACGTTCGTCTTTCCCCAAGATAGCAAAAGAGTACTCCAATCTTCTGTAATTTTTGAAGAACAAATTTCTCTCGTTCCCTTGTGTTCTTTTTATCTTTATATGTTTTAATATAAATTTAAAATTATACTTTTAATATAAATGCTAAAGAGTTCAGTAACAGAGGTAACTTTATTTTACCAGGTAAGCACGTTAAGACAAATATTCTGCTTGTTAATTATACCGTGTAGACGACTTTTTGCCGACCACTTTTTATCGCGTTATACAATCCTGAGACACGTTGCCGTCAGCGTTGAAAAGGAGGACAAATCCGGAAGGTGAAATTAACGGGTATCACGTCAAGCGCGGCCCTTTGGAACAACGTTTTTCCAACTAACTCGGCTTTAATTCCGCTCTTTTTTAATCTTCCGAAATTTGATTCGCAACTATCTAATTACACCACAATATTTAATTACAGCAATCTGACAGCCTATACCAACGATGTTATTTAACTTGGAAATTTTAGATTTTATCTACTTTAGTAATTTAATAAAACCACGAAAAAGCTTTTCGTAAAATTAGTGGTGATAAAAAGCGGATCATATTATATATATAATGTATCAGTTTTTATTATACTATACTAATTATAGTCGTTAAGGTATGGACGTTTATGTGTTTGTAGAGAACTAAAAGATGCAAGAGTATACAGAATGCTAATACATAGAAATGCACAAAATAAAGAGCTAATTAATGAATACGTAAATGTTATAATAAATATAATACATTTGTAACCACTGTAGACCTAATGTTAAAAGTCAAATATGCTTGATACATTAAAGCCTTTAAACTTTTGATTTCCAGATACTATGCATGAAAAAACTCGCTCGATCATCGATATCACCGAGGAAAGCATGAAGGAAAAAGAAGCGTGGATGTTAAGAGGTTAACGAACGACGTCGACCACCCGTTGAACGTCGCGATACCGTGAAAACCAACGTAAAAACGTCGACCTCTGGAGAAAACGAAAAAAGATACAAGATTCGCTTGATCTTCGATCCATGGCCAGTCAGGACTACCAGGCAAGTGCATTATACGTTTCATATCCTTCAATCACTGTCCTCGACGTCTCTTCCCACCCACGATAGGCCACGGCGCGCCTAGTTATCGCCGCGAGCATGGAAGCCTAACGGGCAAGCCTTAACCCTTTATTTTCCAACCGTTTAATTGCACGATTCACATGCATCGGCCGCGATGAACCGCACGATAGAAAGGAGACAAAGTTCAAGACCGCGGCCACAAGCTAGGAAGAAGCAAATAGAGACGGAGGTAAAAGAGAAGGTAAAGAGGGAAAGGGGAACGTTCGTAGAAGGAAGTTCTCGTCCTCGGGGAACGGCCGGCACGTGACCTCTGCCCCGAATAAACGAATCGACCCGGCCAGGACAACCGTTTCTGTGCGACTATGTTGCAATCTCTGCCCGCTGTAAGCGTGCAGAAATAATAACAATAATTATCGAGCTACCGCACAGCCCCATGATGTTAATTGCATGTCTGGTTGCCAGCTAAAACGCCGGCCATGTGATTTTTATGCTCCACTAGTGAAATCATCTCAGCGATGCGGCGATTCCAATCTTGGATGATGCGCGTGCACGCCCTTTTATTGTTGAGAATCTTCTTTATTCTAAAATGTTTGTGTATAGCGATGTTTTTAAATGGAGAAATTAAATGGAGATTGATGGAATTTCGTGGAACAGTTTGCGTACTACAGTTTTGTAGAGTTTCAGTGATCTTATTCGGTTTCTTGTAAAATTAGTATAAATATTTGGAGATCACGGCCAATCAAAATGACGAGTCGTATCCTTCGTTTTACGGAGAGGAGGAATTCTAAAATTTAATTTTTTTCATTGTTAAACCTGCTTATTACAGCATATCGTCGATTAATCGATAGTTATCGTTAATACGTTATCGACTGGTCGTATATTATCAGAACTGCCCTTTTTATTTCATATCTGAATTCGACATGTGCACTTCTTCAAAAATATCGTCTGTCATAATCATCGAGGAGATCTACTTCGAAAAAAATTTTATCTCTAGATCTAACAATCTTCAACTATATTATATTAAAATATTCCATTCTAATTATCAAACGTTATAAAGAGCACCAATTCAGCAAGAATTTCACTTACGTTTTTGCAGTGTGGTCCATTTGGAGTTTAGCTTAAAGCTTGTAAATGTAAATTCTTGTCGCTCTAGCGTTTAATAGAATGCATGAGATATATTAGAAGGACTAAGGCTATGGAATTACACATATCCCAACTTTGACGGTGATGTTACGTCTATCAAGTGTGTCACAAGAGTGTCAGGCATCAGCACCAAGGATTTGCATCAGCTTTGTCTACACACAGTCATCCCCACAAGATAAATCACGCCTCACGTAATAACTCAGTATGTAACATCGCCAAGGTGTGTGTATCTGGCGCGATTATTTCGAGGAAAATTGGTTGACTTTGAAATTTGCGTGAAATCTGTTCAGCCGTAAAAAGAAATCGATACTTGGACAAGAACCCGTGGGAATAAGGATTGATGAAAGGCTTTCTGATAGGAAGTGCAAGCTGCACTTTCACAATGAAGATATTTTAGATGAAAGTATGAGAAAGTTAGCGAAGAAAAGAATAGACGACGAATCCCTTCTTTCAAAGATTCGTAATAAATTTGAATATGGGTGCTCTTCTAAAGCTTCCTTAAGGTTTTCGCTACTTCTTATTACTCATTTTTGTTATTTCAGTCTATTATTCCTTTGTTGAGAAAATTCTTCTTTGGCAACTGCCATATAACAAACTAATACATAGTTCAGCGTAAGGATTACTTCGTCACGAGTCCTTCCAAACTTCGAATGCACATTCTTTGCATTTACCTTTGTTCCATCCATTTCTCCCTCTTATTGTTTGCGAAGATTGCTCATCAAGCTATACCTCTTGAAGTCTCTACCTTGAAGGTAAGATGTAGACTTCGACTTCATGGAGGCGGGCAGCAACTTCTGAAGTTCACGGGTCACCAAAAGCCAACAGGGTCAAGTCACATCGAAACGGGAGGCGGACGTTCGAAGAAGGCGTAAGAATATAATCAACGCGGAGGCGTTTTCGATGTTCGCGGCTGTTCGAGCGTCTCTTTTGTTCGCATAAAAATCGTTCCAATTATGAGACTACCGTGAAAACAGCCGGACATTTTAATTGCCGTTGTTCGTTGCCCCCGTGAACCCGTTAAGCTCCTCTTTCCCTTTCATCCTTTCGTCGAGAACGATCTGAGAACCGCCGACAAAGAGGCAAATGGAGCGTTGGAAAAGCTTCGGTTATCCGGGTTATCCCACTTTCCCATGATTACTCCATCGTGCGGAGAATAAAAGATTAATCTCCGCGGCTTGTTAAATATAATAAATATAATTATCACCGCGCACGAAGTCCGCGGAATCTGTCGGATCGGCAGCCCTCAATTACCCGCGTATCTTCCATCTTTCGCGAATGGTAATGAAATAAGAAACCTCGTGAGTTTTCTACGGCGATTTGCCAACGCGATTACACCGAACAACTACTACACGCCGCTCTCGCTTCTTCTTTGCTGGTCAATTAACGAGCTCGTCTTTTTCTTTTAAAACACGAAAACACGTTTTTCTACCTAGTTTAACGCAAACTTGTTCATGGTAGATGATCTGATAAAACGGTACAGAAGGCAATGGATCTAAGCACTTTTTGGGTATCTTATATGAACAGAGTTTCCAAACATTTATTAAGACTAAATTAGTTTCTTATACGCAATTTGCTTAAATATAATTATTATTCTTTATTCCCATGCGCGTTCTTTCAAAGAACAACACCTGTATTATAGTTTGAGTGGTTATGACAGTTATTTACAAAGTATAATAACGCCTTAAAAATATACCGCCAAACGCTTATAATAAAAAGAATCGCGTGATCGTAGTTATCGACAGAATACAGATATCAGAATGAAACTGACAAGACCAGTCGATTACAAAGGAACAATTACCATCAGTCGCAGACAAAATAAACAAGAGAACGAACGGTGAAAAGAACAAAGAACCAGGTTAGGTTAAAGGTTATTGCAAATTTATCAATCTGTCCAATAGATTGTATCAGGCCTTTCTTTCTATTTAAGGCGACCATTACTTCTCTGTCCCCTTTTTTTCGTAACCTTCGACATCGCGATTAAACAGCGTCCAATCTCCTATCGAGCGTGCGGAACCGTGGAACGCAGCTCAACTTAATAATCACGCGACTACAAAGAACAAACCGGAGGAATCAATAAAAGGAACCGAGTTGAAGGAAACAAAAAGAAATTGAAAAAAAAAAGAGAGAAGAAAAATGAAGGCTCAAGGAAAGAAATAAAGGAACACCATCCGCCTTTTTATTCTCACGAGATCCTTCCGATCACCAGACACAAAGAAACTAATAACGTGTTCGATACAAAGCTACCAAGAACTCGGTGGACGTCTTAATTACTCGGCTCCGTCGTTCTCTCTCCTTTTTTCGTTTTCCTTCACCTTCCTCTCCCACTGTCTCTCTCTCTCTCTCTCTTTCTCTTCTCGGGTTCTCGTCTCTTTGTTCGCAAGTATTTTCTACCCTGTACCCTGAAAGCGTGAGCACTACGACAATATCGGTGTTCAACACGGACGAAAAAACGAATCGAGCCTCGGCATTCCTGAATCGATTTCGAGCCCGACCGTGTTCCTGCGTCCTATATAAGGCTGCATTTTCATTGGTATTTCTGCTAGGTAAATTTTGTAGGTAAATTTCGTGGATATATTCGAGGTTCGAATATTTCAGTTGAAATTGGATAGATTTCGGATGTATTTGATCTGAATTCGTAAATCATTGGAGGCTACTTCATTAAGTTTAAAAATTGTTGAGTGTTATATAGTTGTCAATCCTGTATTAGATACTTGCATGATCCAAATTTATATTTCTTTGTTATAAACTTGACTTTGTCAAAAAATAATTACCTCGGGAAATTTTATTCGAAGTTCATGAAAATGTTATTAAAACTGTTGAATATTTTAATGAACATTATACATCGATAGTCGCATAAGAATATTTATCTTCTAAATGAATATTAAACATACCCTGAATGAATGTTAAATGAAGCAGGATCATGCTAGATTTGTAAAATAATTACGTAATATTAAGTTCGCAGCAGGAATTTATTATAATAATGATTTTGTGTAATATCTACTTAAATTATCCCGAATTTAATTACTGTATCAAAATTTCATTTCTCATTCATATTCATAAATATATATTTTATCATACAACGTGGCTACGGTAGGAACGCACCTTAACTTACTCGCACGATCAGGCGCATTAATGGTCGTTCGAAATCCGGCTTAAGCGCGTTGTACGCTCGATGTTCCGGCAATTAGTTCACCCTTGCTTCGCGGCAAGAAGGATCGAAGTACCAACTTGTTAGAAACTTCCATGATCCAACATCTTCTTTTCGAAACGTCTTAAGTTCATTGTTTCTTTCCACCCCAGATTCGATTCTTTTTTAGAGAAGCGAAAGTACAAAAGGCAATGAACAATTCAAAATAGTTTTTTGCGAATTTTGTTATTACGAAAAGAAAAATTCTCTGAAATTCAATATATTTTTATTGCTCCTAGAAAATTGACTTCAAAAGTAAATGTGAGATTAACAATGGAAATGAACACTTTTAATTATGAATTTCTTTTCATAATGAAAATTCATAATTAAAAAGGCTCACAAATCTTCGTTGATAATTATTGGAACTTTCCTTAACTGAAAAATACGCGATGCAATTATAGATTGTAGTACAATATATTTCAATTAGTTACTCAATTCAGTTATTGGAACAGAAACCTCACGCAAGTGAATAGAAATTAGATTCGACCAATTTGATTTACATGTTACAATCCAAGTACGGACTAATTTTCAAGCGTGAAACGGAGACAATCACAACTAGTAGAGGAACTGAAGGAAACTGGTCAATTTCGAATATAATGCAACGTTGCAACCACGGCTGTATACATTTTTAAGCCCGTATTTTCCATGGAATATTAACAGCCGCCGCTCTTCAATCTTCGCTCGGGGCTCCGCGTCAATTTTATGCAAAAATTACATTCTGCCGGGAGCGTGCGACGAAATACGACGTTTTCGTGAAAAATTTATAGAAACTGACCGGTACTCGATTCACGCCACCGGACAGAATTACGACGAAATGAAGCTCGTGCTGCGTATATTTGAATAAAATGGGGGCAGCTGCAGTGAATTTCGAAGGGGTTTGCTTAATTCGAGAAGTGTGATTAAAGCGCATATCCTAAATGCGAACGTTGGTATATTCGTGATATATATGTATAATGGACAGACGTAGAATATTCGAGTTATCGACCCGTTTCAAAATTTAATGCTTCATTCTATGAATCAGAAATTTAAACCGTCGCATCTCGAATTTACGATGTTCCGTGTAGTTGCAACATCGAACGATATTTTAATCACAATTTCAGCATTATATGACAACGTAATTCCATAGAAAAATATCCAAATTTATTAGTCCGATGTTTCATATTTTCCAATATCCATTTTTTAAATTATATTACTTTCCAACTTTCTATTATTTATAGGATCTTACGATTAACGAGCCTGTTATTTAAGGTACTATTAGTTTAATTAACAGCCCGGTTCAAAATACATGTTGCAACCCAATACTCTTTAGAATATCCTAACGTAAAGAACTTTCTCACACTTCGATCATAAATTTAAATCACCCACCGAGGAACAATACCGAAAACGAAGTTTCTCTGCCTTGCCCATACTCGGTTCGTTAGGTGAAAGTTCGTTTATAGCGTCGATAATTTCCAAAACTCTCAAGAAATTTATTACGAGGAATTTCGTGGCGGTAATTTTTTCCCGATTGGAAACAAATCGATTAGCATGAAAAGAACACGTAGTCTCTACACAGTTGCTTGCGTTAGGTCAGGAAGTCGTAGTATTTGACTTGTAGCCTTCTGCTCTTCGATTATGTAATTGATGTCGTGAATGAAAATTGTTCGGGTCTCAAATATCGTAAATTGTATTTGTTAGGGTCTTACAACGATTGAACCATATTCGAAAAATTTTTTTACAGAAACTATGTTATGAAATTTGGTAGAATTGATTGAACTCAACGAGGCAACATGATATTTTTCAAGTTATGGGTATCGACAAGGAATAATTCATCAAGTTTTCTTACGCAAGACCAGACTAACAAATTTACCCTTACGAGTCAATAGAGATTAATATGTCAATAAAGATTATTATTGACAAAAATAGTAACGTAATATCTCGTGTCTCGCGCGTATCGTATCAAAATTGACGCGTTTCAATTAGCCTACGTTCAGTTTCGACATTGATCGATCGATATTAGCGCATAAAATAACAACGTCGTTTATGAACAGTTGATTGTAACATATTAGAATCCTTGCACTCGCAGTTCCATACAAAATTGAACGAAACATTTTCAATATTCAAGCCATAACAGTTCATCATATACCGTGGGTAATCGTAAAATCGGGAATTCACCTATTCTGTGGTTTACGAAACCACAATAACTTTCTGACGGACATTTTCATTTATGGTTGAGAGCGAACCCGCCGCTTTACGATTTCAATAGTTAAGAAGCGATATTAAACCAGAAGATACACGCGCAAATGCCGTAACGATGAAAGATTAATCGTTTTTCCTTTCTCCTTTTCATCTAAACACGATACTCACATGCATACAAACGATCCTCGCAAACGTACACTATCATTCATAAGTATCCAGACATTTTGCTTGATTTATTGTAGGTAACAATATATGTGAATTTTATCAAAATGTACGAATTAATTGCTAATTAATAAATAAGCGGAACCTAGTATATATGCTATGCTGTCACTGCTTTATAAATCTAATTTATATTATTTATATCTTATGTAGAATATTTTACTATTTATCATATATATTATAATTTACTATATCGTACTATTTAAAGAATTACACGAGAAAAACATGACAACTACTTCTTTGTCTATTTTCTGATGCTAAGCATCACTTCATATAAAATATCCTAAATCTGAACGAAATTGTAACAATTTCTACTATGTCTACTGCAACTATATGTAATATTCCACAAGATGCAACAATCAAAATAGCTTGCATGTCACACAATTTAATAACTCAGAAATTAGAGAATCTGTATATGTATAAAGAATGCATCAAATAACAAAATAGTTCTGCAAGTTTGATAATTATAAATACCAGTCTTATTATTACACTTTGGCTTGGAAAAATCAATTTAATTGCGTCAGAATATCCTACTGTATAGAATCTCTGCAAAGAATAAAATCGTTATAGTTCGATTTATTCGTAATTTCGTAATTAAAACACATGTTGTCAAAGATAAGCAAGTGTTTGAATACTTTTGCGCGTTAGTGTACGCAGTGTAACGCGAGAGTGAAACGAGCGGTTGGTATTCCCGTGGAATTTTCAAACGCATTCTCGGACACGGTCGCCATGGAATTCTCGTTCATCGTGATTTTTCTGCTCGAATGCGCCCGGAGAAAACCGAAAAACTCGCTCCCAACTATTGCAGGCCAACAGCTCGCGGTATTAATATGTCTCTAGAAATCTTCGAAGAATTTTATCTCTAATTCGATGCGCGTCTCGCGCGAGTAATTCGCGAGCCCGCGAGCATAAATAACGCGAACAACCCCTCGGAACGAGCGGAGGAAGGCTTAATCTCGGTCGAATCGAGGAAACTCTTGCGAAAGGAGTTGGAGTTTCTTGATGAGGTTGGAAGTTTCTTCGTTGATTCATTGCTTGGTTTCACCTTTGAAAAATGGGCCTGTATAATGGAAATAAATAGACGTGATAATTGTTACGAGGAGAAACTCGAAAGGGGTTGTGGAAGATCTAAAACTGAAAGGAAGTTTGGATTACTAATGATATCTCATTGTTCATAGTATGATTGATGTATTCGATTTCTCGTTTTTCCTTATCTTATATTCTATACCTTTTTTTATTCTTTTCTAAACGACTGAAATCTAAGTGGTGGTTTATCTCAATTCTATGTCAGAGCATACGTCCATAAGTATATACCAATGTATATATAATTTGATAACTTTCACGTACGTAAATATTTTGTTATGCACTATAATTACACGATTAGCTGCATAGATTACGATCTTTTAAGAAAAAGTATAAGGATATATCACAACTTTTGGTTTTGCGATTATTAATTCTATGTTCAGGAGTAATTGAAATTTTACTGTACATCTCCTTTTTTAACATTATTATTTTCTTTGTTTTAACAGAAAAGGAGTTTGTTATGAGAAGATAACTACTTCGATGTATGATTGTCTATATATAAATTTTCTGTCTCACACTGATCAGCATCAAGGGATCAAATATTCAAAGTTTATATTTGATGTAACAAAACTCTCCTTCCTCATTGTTAAACTACAAAAATCTGTACGCATCTTATCTTAAAGAAAAATTATTATTTTCTTCTTATTTCTCCCGAAACTTCATGCAGCGGAACAATAAAAATTACTCGGCTATCGCGAAAAGAGGGGCGGTAAAAAATTGCCACGAGAGTAAACTTGGGAAGTTTCATATCCTCTTTCTCGACGAATCTTTCATCTTTCCTTTCTGCGAAGGGTGAGAAAGAGAGAGAGAGAAAGAGAGGAAAAAGCTAGCTATCCAAGCGATGGTTCGCTCTTTCCTCGGCTTAAGGAACTTCTCAAAAATCGAACTCCAACGGCATTATCGGTGGAGGAAGGATGCCACGATAATACTCTCTTGCTTTTCTTGCGCAGTTTCGCGAAAGCTTTGCCACCGGCGTGATAACAGCCCCGCGAATTCGCAACTGGGTCTTCCTCGAATAAAAGTTCTCGCTTCTCCTTTATCGCAGCCTAGCCGTCCAATCGAGATTAATTGCCGTCGAATGGAATCGCCATTGAAGAAAATCGCGAAAGAACGCGGGAAGACGGGGAAATTCGCGGAGCAGCCTTTCTCCCTTCCGTGAAAACTAATTAAACGTTGCATCCGAGATGTAATGATTTGTAAGATCTTACGACGTTAGATTTCTCTTTCCGCTTAAATTCACTTTTTTCCCCGTGCCCCTTTTTACAATTATGCATATTGCATGATTGCGTGATGAAAACAAAGAAGGTGCATCGAATTTTAAATTAAAATTGAAGCATAAAATGTTTCCTTTATAGATATTTTTGCAGACTTGTGTGGAATCCCAAGTTAGAAATACAATAAATCATGATAAATGTAGTAATCTTCTACAGAGATAGATCTGACGGTGGTGGTGAAACATAAAAATTGTTCCAAGTGTTAGATATTGATTTTGCACCAAGTATTGTTTGATATAGATATCAAATATACGCCAGGAAAGTCGGCGCCATCTGGGTTGTGTTACGTTTATATTGCGAATTTGTCGCATTGGTAGATTGCTCGAGTTTCGCTAGAACGTGTACAAATGTGTGCTATTGTTCTACTGTTTTCTTTAAATTGAATTTAAAGTACTTATTGTCTATATTTTAATCCTGCTTGTTTTTTTCCGGCCTATACGACTCGAAATGGATATTATTTGAATAGATACTATTACTATACAGATAGTTTTTAAGTATTTGATTTTAGTATCCAATACAATTCTACTACGTTTTGTGTATTCCATACATTTTATGAATATAGAATTTTCAAAAAAAGATAGATATCGGAAGAGATGCAAACGTGAAAAAGCGAAAAGAACGGGATATAAAAATTTAGCAAATTATTATTTAAATATTTTATTACATAAAACTATAAAATACTTTGAAATTCTGTATAGTTTTCCGCTAAATAATTTACTGAAACTATTTCTATCGTCGCTTCAAATATACTATTATTTACAAAATTCATTTTTCCAAGCCATATTGAGCTCCAACAAATACGAAAGCACATATGTATGAACGCAAGTTTCTGTGTGCGGCGATAGAAAGATGAATCAAAACTACTGGGAAAATTTGCCAGACGAGGGGTTAATACGACGAATCATTTTTCTACGCGAATTAATTCGTTCGAGGAGAACTCTAGGATCCGTGGAATCATAAGGAAAGGGATCAAACGGTGGAACGAACTCGAAAGGCAGAGGGTTAATCGGATTTTTCCCATAAAATCGTGCCTTCTCACGGGGCTTCCCTGTGCTTTCTTCGATTTTCTTCGTCTCTAACGATCTTACAATTGCTCCGGGTAAAGGAATCACAAATACGTTGCCGGCAGACTGCGGATGAATCGCGAATTCGATAGAAACTTTTGGAAGATAACGATTTTCCTTGAACACTTGCAGCGCGCAACGAGCTAACTCGCCGTTTATAATAAACACGGGCCGGAGGAAAGTTCGCGGTTATTCTGGCGCAATAATGTTTCGTCGAGGGGTTCGTTAACGACTTTCTCGTCGAGTTTTCTCGTTTTTCAGTCGTGTTCGGTTGTCTCCAACGAGTACACCCATTTCGATAATGTTTCCATCTAGAGCGCCATATTTCCCAGTTGTTTCGAATCATTCTGGAAATTTATCATTAATTTTTTATTATAATTTATTATATTCTTTATTTACTTTGTTAAAACTTTGCATTATTTCTTTCTTGCTTGAGAATATGGTTCTTCATCTTTTTTATACAATTCGACTTTGAACTTTGTTTTCATTACTAGACTGTGGATTTCTATGCGTTTATAAGAAATTTAGAGTTACAACAATGCTCAGAATACATATAGTATTCAAGCATGTTCAAAATATGCTACACATTGTAACATTTAGTACGTGAAATAAATCTCTACTTTCATTTCTTTAATTCTACAACATTGTTCACAAAAATATAAATTTGCATAACACTTTACAATCTAACACGTTACGATTCACGAACCAGTTCTACCTCACAATGAAAGAAATTGCTTTTTAAAACGCCCGCTGATTGCGATAAATATAATAAAAGCGCGTTTTAAGCGATGGAAAATTGTAAGAATAATTACTACGTTAAACGACTAACAGCGTAAAACGTTTCTATCATGAGGAAGTGATTTTGTAAAAACGTTCTACGTTGTAGTAAATTTTCCTCTGACGAAGTGAAGCACGAGATACCGTGAAGTAGCAAGAGGATCGCCGAGTTAACGAACTCCGAAAGGGAAGGCAAATCGCTCAGCCTCGTATTTCCGGTGTAATATCGCCATGTAATGTATTGCTGTTCACGGGTGGCGCGCATGAAGTCAGCAATTACCTATCGAACGACGTAATAGCGTAACCTTATTTATATTCCGGATTTCCAATAATGCAATTTATTAGTCTTAAGGTAAATTCAGTCGGGAGAAACAATGCCTCAAGCTCCCATGAATTATACCAACTCTTTGTTCTTGTCTTCTTTTTCACTTATTACTTGATATTTGCTTTAATTTATTTCCAAACAATATTAATGATAAAAATCATAAATTAGTATGCGAAACGTATTACGTAGAAGACCTCTAACGAATTCATTAAAGATGATAATTTAATTTTGTAGTAGAGATTGATAGATAATATTGGACGCGTTGGGTGAAGAACGTGTATAACTACACACTGTCTGTTTTCACTTGGTAGCTATATCCTTTCTATTCTTTTTCGTTTTTAATCTTCGACTATATTTTAGTAGATATTTTGGCAGTACATTAGAGTGTTATTTTTAAAGTAACGTAAGAACATAAATATTAATATCGACCCAGAAAATGGTAGATAAGTATACCAATAACTTAAGATTTCCAGGTCATACTCACGATAATACAAAGTAGCAAGATTCGAAGGGTAAATCGAAAATCGATAACTCAACGATATTTAAAGCAAAGAATCTACATCATATTTCACATTCTACACAGGACGTCGGAACAGAGTTAGCGAAGCGCCCTGTACATACTTCGCCCATATTCCCTGCTACTTATTCTAATCCTCCTACCCCTGTTCGCGCTTCTTATCTCCGCGGTTTCTTACTTATTCTCACCCGTCTTCTTTGCAATCCTCTCCATTTCGCGCAACCTACAAACACCCTACTGAGTTCAAAGAAGAAAAAAAAAAAAAGGAAAAAGAAAAAAGTAGAAACAGGGAAGAATACAGAAAACAGAAAGGAGAAGAGGAAAAGGAAAACCATCCGGGCTACGTGCAGCGACACACTAATTCTCATCTGTCTCTTCGTTTCCTTTCGCGTCTCTTGCTTCTGCTTATTTTTCTCCTTTATCGTTATTATCTCCGGCCGTAGCATAGCCCGTGATTTTTCCTGTCCTGTTCATTTTTCTTTCCAGCGAGCTTATTTTCTTATAGCTGGCTCGGTTCCTTCTTTACAATGCGGCATCTATCTCCATCTTTGTGGCCGCTTTTCTCATTGAAAGCCCCGACGATGCACTGGCCCAAGACTTCTTCATTCGCTGCAGGAAATTCTCTCCACTTCTTACCCCCCTTTTCTCTTTTTATCTTTCTCTTTTTTTTAACTTGTCCGACCTCTTCTCTTTACGCCCGCTCGTCTCCTTGCCTAACCTTTTATTTATATTACTTTCTCTGCCTGTTTCACTCGTCCGGTTTTTCCTTTTTACGCCCCGTTTCCATCTTTATCCCTTCCACCTCACTCGAAATCTTCACCTGCCCGTATTCATACGCGAGCAGATTATTTGCTGCCAGATTTTCACCAGTTGGCATCGTACACGCGCGTTCAATGGCGGATTAAACGTCGGGATCTTTGCTCCGAGCGGGCAAAAGGCGAGGGTAAATGACTTCGGCCATTGTTTTACCCGGCTTAATCGCACTTCTGCGGTCTTTTATATTCAAATCAACCCCTTGTTACCGATGACAGCGCTGACACTTCGCGATAAAGAGGACGTGCATCACGACGATGAGATATGTTCCTTATACAATGGTTCGTGAAAATGTTTGAACGTTTACATGGAATACTTTTATGTATGCATCATGTATGTTGTATTTTGAAATACCATTGGTATCATAATGAGACACGACTGCCGTGACTATACTGATTTTTTAAACCAACTTGAAGATGTATGTAGAAGTTACAAGATATTTACTGTAAACGTATATTTAATTAAACATTAGTACGAATAGCCATCTCGCTAATGGCTAAGAGAAGTTTGCTTAAAAGAATGTTTCATATAACGCTCATAATAAAATTTCCTCTTTTTATTCAATTAAAGTACAAAATTTTTGTCGTAATTATTTCATGCTTTTATATGACACTGATTCGTTTTGAACGCATCTGTTGGTCTCACATTAAGCATATTTACGTTTTTATCAAATGCTCTCTCATTAACATGAAATTAATTATTCTCGCTCTGATTATTACCGCAAAACCTACATACACGATGCACAGATAATTCGACAAAAAGTTGTTGATGACCAAAATCGCTGAATAAATTGTTCCATAATTGCAGCGTACTTTAACACATTCGCTGCTATTAAAATATGACAACTTTTTCCTCGTAGTTGCATATCTTCTTCACGGAAATGTTCAAGATCCACTAATTACAAATTCCAAAAACGTCGTCCGATTCTCTCTCAATTCACGTCGATCCAATATCTCTCGTCGACTGTCGTCTTCACGAATCGAACGTCTATCTCGTCTCACGGCGTGAGCTCGACGAACTTCACCCTCGGAGGCATTCCCTCGCGAGAACATTCACGGTTTATTCTTTCCTCGTCGACGAGCGATTCCGCGTCATTCCGGCCAGATTATTCTTAAATCTGTCGCTCAGCCATCCGTTCCTCCGCTTCTTCTCCTCCCATACCCTCGTATATTCTCTCTCGCGCCAGTTTTTCGCCCACCATGCCACCATACCTTTTGCCCTTATTGCCCATTCTACCCTTCCACGTTTTCACGGGCTATGCAGCGTCGCGAAATGCAGAGGGTGAAACGCGCTGATGGCCCAGTGACGCAGCCCTCCATTGTTTACGAGGCAGCGAAATAATTTTATGGAACCTCGTGCTCGTTTTATTACGTTTTTATATATTTGCTAGAACGTGTTGCATCGTGAACCCTTAATCAGACCGGATGAAAATGGACGCGAATTTTGAAGATGGAATCTCTCCCATCTGCACACTTTTATGTTTTCATTAAAGGAGTTTGAGGCGTGCTCTTTGAAGATTGCTGTTTCGTTTCTTTTTAGTACTAAGTCAATCCGTTTTAAATCGTTCATTTGGCAGGAACACTAAATTCTTTTAAATATAAATGTTTCTCTTTTCTTTTTTTCTTAAATAATTCTCATAGTATGGTTTTTTGAAAATTAATATATGTACGCTTTTGATATACGTGTTTAGAATGCACATATTATAAGAGCGTTAATTTCATCCAAGAGAAAATAGCTGCGGAAAGGTGTTTCTCACATGCCACCGTTATTCCCCTATTATTCATATCACAATTATGTCAATGTCTGCGACGATGCAAATTTTCTCACGCTCTAGCGATAATCATAATTATCAATTAATTCCCTATTCTGAAAGCCATGCAAGAACAACACTTCCAAATGGAAATGCTGTTAAAAATAAGCCACGTCTGGAAATTTCAACGTTACTCGACTCGTACAGTTTACATACGCTTTACATATTCCCTGCATACGATCCTGGAAATTCCTATGCAACACGTAATCATCGACTTATTCAAAATTTAAAGTAGACATTGCCCAAACAGGGGGCGCAAATACGTTTCCGTGGCAAACGTTTCTCCCAGAAAATTGCAATGCACGCTCGTTCCCTTGTAACCGCGCAACACCTAACGCCACGTCGTTCCCGTTTCTCTTACACCACGGCAACACCATTCCCCTCGAAGCACTCCCTTCGGATTCAGCACACGGCCAGTAATAATGCAGCCTCTGGGACAGAGTGCCTTGTCACCTTCGGACCTCGACCACGTATCGAAGGAAACCACCGCTGCCATTCGCTGTTTACAGTTTCGAAGCACGCGTGTCCTCTCTAGACGTTAGGCTATAGTCTTACCGAAGCAACAACAAGCAACTTTTTATTGCCTGTTATAGGAATATATCAGGACGATCAAATATATGGACTTTTGTCAGCATGTAGGGTGTTTCAGAAAGTAGGTGTTTTTTGGCACCAAAAGCAGGGAACAAACTGTGATAAACGTGGATCCAAATATTATTAGTAGACGGTGGACCTTCACGCGTTTATGGAAAATTTAAGAATACAAAAATGCACAGAATGCTTATGATATATAGAAAGATATGAAACGTCTAAAGTAGAGTGTTCGTTGTAGTCTTGAATAGATGAAAGAAATTTATGTTTCAATTCTTTCTTTTGATGTAAAAATATTAATTTACATAAAAATTCCGCAATCTAATTTTTAGTTTCCACTTATGGGGCATATTTCATTGTGAATCTGCAAGAGACTCTCTCGCGTGAAAAAATTTTTTTATCCGCGAATATATTCAGTGCTGGTGATACTGGAGTATTAAAACATAATTTTCGAGATTGTGGAAGATCGGAATTAATTCGTACTTTTAACTCTGAAGAAGAAGTACCAATAACTGTTAAACAATGGCATTCCAGGAAGCAATTAAGTAGCCGTGTCATTGTGTGGAGAATCACGCATAACCAGTTGTTGCTTCCTGATCATGCAATAGTTTTAAGCGATGAGCAAAGCAATAATAACTATAATAATAACTGTACTAAACTATACTAATAACTGTAATAACCTCGAAAGCAATGATATTTAAATTCATGTTTATTACAACAATTTCGATTACGTCAACGAATGCCACATACTCTCGAAGTTTGCCATCAATTTTTTGCAACACTCTGCATCATTCCAGTCTTCAGACGTTTTATTCGTCAGAACGTGAATCTGCTTAACCATAGTCTAACACGGAACATAAAAGACATAAAGAATCCACGTCGTCGGAGAACAATGATGACTATGACAACGATGATGATGATCATCGGCGTTTTCACCTATGCAACAGTAAGTGGATAATACGTCACGTTAACGCGATAACGATAATTAAATGCCAATTCCGCGCACCGATGAATGGACACCAATCCCGTTCGGTCAGCGTAGAATGAATAATCGCTAATCGACTTGGACAATGCTAAATCACAGCATCCATTTCCTGCTGTCTAATTCGGTCCTGACGCGGACAGAACAACGAAAAGAAAACGGAACAATCGTTGCGCTTGCTCGATCCAGCTACGATTTCCCTCCATTAAAGCGTCGCTTCTATTGTGTACCGAGTCAGGTCCAGGAATGTACATGGTGTTAAATAGAATGCAAGCCTCGTGTTTCAGAATTTTTTTTTCAAGTAGATTTGCGATACAAGGGTTTAGAACATTAGCGCTTTCATTGTGTTAAAGTTTGTGCTAATGGATCTATCAGAAAGTGAGAGGTTAAATGTTAGAAATTAGTTTGCCGAAGTGGAATAGTTTTCTTCCGTCGATCCCTATCGTTTTAAGAATGAAATACATTTTTCATAGGAACGAGCTCTAACTGAGTTTCAGTTCCTTTTTACCCGCGTGTTTCATGAAACAATCTTTGAAACGAGGATCTTTAATCTCCAAGAAGTAGAATAAAAAGACCTACTCCATCACCCGAATCTAGACTTATCTTAAATTACGTTTCTTATCAAATTCAACATCTCTGTAGGTAGAGCATTTACTTAGAAGGACAGGGTGAATCTTTCTTAATACGTTCGCTACTTTCGCCAATATACCCTTCGCACTGTATACATATTAGAATCATAATGGACAATAAATATTTATATAAAATATTCATTTTAATATTTCACGCACTCGTGTGACTTTACGTGTCCAACACAATGTCATACTCGACTTCATCGCTATTAAATAATAATGATATAAACCTTACTATCTTCGCGAAAAATAATTTCGCTATTTCCCATTCCAGAAAATCATATAAACGTCTCGAATGGACAATCGGTTAAACTAGCCATAGGCGTCGACGTGTTAATCGTCAGCATCCATTTTTCCAAACTATCCATTACCGGCCATTACACACGCTTGTCTGCTCGCAGCGGGAGACAACAGTCTCTCCATTGTTTCTGCCGGTCGATTAGCGTCTCGGCGAATCGCAGATCTCGCGAACACCTGGTTCTAAACTGTACGAGGCGTATGTTAGAAGTTGTACGAGCGCGGCGGCGCGTAACCGTGCGAGAAGCGGTCAAGACCGTTCGAGTGAAAGTGAAAATCGTTGAAAAATACGAGTACGCGTGATTGCGACATGGTAAAGAGGAAGCGGAAAACGACGATGGGAGCGTGAGCTAGCAGCGCGTGTACAGTGTACGTACACGCGCGCTATCGATTCGCTTCTCTTCCCGCGAAGATTTACGATTAAAAGCGCGCTTCACGCATGCCTCGCGCGTCAATTACGCCTCGCGCGTTCCCCGGTTCACCGACGTGAGAGATTGTTGCGCAAAGAAACAGCGTAATAATTATGTAGCTCGTAAATCCCGAACGAGCCCTACGAACGCGTCTGCGCGACCCTGTCGCTTGACCCTTGGCGACGAGCATCGATTTCCGTGATTTATTTAACGAGCGCTGCCCTTCTTTTATCGGTTCTCCATAAATTAACCCCTACCCCTACTTGGCCCACGGCTATTATTTAGGGAATTTTCTCGTCCGCCTCGTGCCTCTTGACGATTTTTGGGACGTTGACGTAGCGATGTTTTAGGGAGGAACGAAATAGGGGTTAGGGTTCGAGACGATGATCGTGAGAGTGATTTAACATGTTGACTGCTGTACGAATTTTATGTCTTGTTTACGGAGCTGGAGTGCTGTTGTTTTTTCTTTTCAGTAAAATATACAGGGTGTACCAAGGTTTAGCAGTTATTAAATCTTGCTGATATATTCTATGGGTACAGTGAAAGGGGTATAGCGTGTTTTATATAAATTGAACATTTCAATAATTTCCATTATTATCGAAGATCATGTTGGAAGTCATTTCGGAAGGTATCCGAAAATTATCATTTAAATTTGACATTAACAACTCATTACATTGTCTGTATATCGATGTCTGTTCTTCATAACGCGATAATACGTATCTTGAATTATGTATATTTCCTATAATATAATAACTTTGTTTAAACACATTTACATATAGAATATGCTGTTTGAAATGTTATTGTTTAAACTAGAGAATCGATTTAATCACGTAGAGTAATCAGGTTGTATTGTAACTACAATCAACTGTACGAGTCAGTACGAGTATCATGTCTCTGCAAGATGAAGTTATTATACAATATAAAGTGACAGTTTCTGATATTAACACAAGCTACGTTGATTATGTTTGATGGTTTCAAAGGCTAAGGAAATATCATCCTACGCTAACTTTCTAATAAGCTATTATTAAACGACGTTGTTTATAATAAAACAAACACATGAAAATATGAATAAAAAGTAGCACATGAAAAGAATGTTAATAAAAGAGAGTCTAATACCACCGGTGAATTGCGTTCTTCCATACGACAACAAAGACCTACAGATTTTAATCTCGCCAAGCTTGTGAAGATACTGACGAAAGTTTCTTCTATTTATTCAGCGACAAACGAATCAGTAGACTAATAGAACTTAATAGAAACACGCTGTTATATCGAGCGATATAAATTAATCTGGGAATTTTTTGAAATGAAAAATAGCATAATGACACATATTTTATACACGAAAATAGATATTAATATTTAATGGAACAATAAAATTCCATATCGTTAATAACAATTTTGCATTTTACACACAACATATAGTTAAGTTAGTGGAACGATTGAATAAAATATATTACTTAAAATATATCCTATTCTCTAGAACTGAACTGAATGATCCTCTTGTAAGAAACAAATGCCTCGAATTGAATGGTTTTTTGTCAACGTATTCTGCGTAACATCGCATAACGAAGTCCGTGGAAGAGTACAGTTTTACATATACAGTTGCTCCGAAAGCGTGAAGCGTCGCAACGTTAATAAATCACGCTCCCTTGCAATTTAAATGGCTTTTTTATTTACTCCCGGATCCTATTATAATTCGCCAGTTTGCGCGCCCTTAAATATGTATAACGTGCTAATCAGGGTTGCATTTACCGGATTAATTTTTCATCGAGTACACACGAATTGGCTGTTGCACGCCACGCAATGTAGTATACTTATTTAAAAATTTTTATTTATACATGAAACTCGAGGAACGAACCTCTACTAAAAGATCGAACGTGCTGCTGATGAATACGATTTTTTCAGGAATAAATAAATAGGTTAAAGTCCTTTTGCTTTTCGTATTTTATTCCGTGAGAAACGAATTTCTATATAAATTGAACGTGCAAGCTGATGAACTTGCTTTTCCGTTGAATGAAATTAATGGTATAAATGAAGCAAATAATGAAGGAATATTTTTTATTTTTAGATTTTGCACTCTACTCTGCGATAAGACAATTTCTATCAAAATTGAACGCACACTTGATGAATTCAGTTTTTCGTCGAACGAAATCAGTGACCAAAATGAAGTAAATGAACAAAGAATATTTCTTCCTCCTAGATTTTGCACGCTTTCTCTCTGAGAAACGAATTTCTATGGGGGATGTACGTGCAGCCGATGAATTCAGCTTTTCCTTGAACGAAATTAATAGCCAAAATGTAGTAAATTTTTTCGGGCTTCGAACTTTATTCTGAGAAGTAGGGTTGCTTTTAAATAAAAACGCAGAATTATCGATTTCTTTTTTAGCGTCTACGCTTTCTAAGAAGCGTGTCAAACGATAATTAAGTGGTTCGCGTGTCTAGCACTCCCGCGAGAAAAACCGAGGAATCACAAATGAACTTTGAAGGCCTCCTTCGAGGCTTACGGCCGAGTTCCAGCTCGTCCAGAAATGTGGCAGATCACGAAATTTTAATAGCAATTTGATCAATGCGACCTGATTGTTCCTATTCCATAAGGGAAATTGAATGGATGTCCGATGGAACGATGTTCGTTATGCTAAACGTATTTGACTCGATCACGAATGCTCTAACATATTAAACACTATAAATAATTCCGAGCGGTATAGCTTCTGTCGTTATATCTCGTAAATTATAAATATCGAGAGATAAATATTTCAGATCGATACATTAGAATTGCAAATTACACCGGATAAACGTGATAAAACCATTTTTGTTGATTTTATGACACAGTTGAGAGAGATAACCTGTTCATTCTATAGAATGAATATTTAATTAATAATCAATATTTTAGAAGTACATAGATGGATAATTAATACTTTTAGATTGTAGAAGGTAATAAAGACACGAAAAAATTTCTATTACTGCTTTTATATAAAACAAGAGAAACACGTAACACGTGATATTTTTCCCTTACAACCCTCAACTACTCCCGACATTTATAATATATTAAAATTGTATTTATATTCTAGCTCGATAATTTGTGGCGTATTAGAATTTGAGACGAAATATTGATTTTTTTAGGTAAATAAATATTTTATTCGTAACATTATTCTCCTACAGTTTTTATTCAAACTTTACTTAACTATATTTTAAAATGCAAGCTACGATAGTCTTATTTCTTAGAAAAACACACGGAAAAGTTTCTTTTATCCAAAAAGCAAAGACTTAGTTATTTAGCCACCCCAATTCTCCATCGTTTACATTGAAACTAGTTACGCTCGCAAAAGATACACACGCAATTTCCTCGAGAATCGAGGTGTGTTCTCGATATCGTAGATCAGCGAGATTTCTTAAGGGCGGTGCACGAAGCCTAAGGCAAAGAGAAAAACGTTTGGTGTAAACGCAGCAAGTCACATTGACGTCGTCGACGACGACGATCCCGGAGGGTTGCACAACTCTCCAGTGCCGGAAAGTTTGGCAGGCCTAGCTTTTTATCCCTAGACCAGACGTAAAGGGGCGTACTTACACACTCCATAGCCCCTTTTCCAAGTCTACTTCGGCCTGGCCTCTCCTTCTCAACCCTCTTCCCGTTTTCCATCTCTCTCTGCCACGCTTACCACCCCCCGAAACCGATATAGATATATCCGGCCAGAGTTTCCTTTCGTCTCGTCGAAACATTAAAAATCCCTTGCGTTCGAAGCCCTCGAAAAGGGCGCGGTACCCATACACTTTCCCTCCATTCTGTTTCCCCTTCTTCTTTCGTTCGTTGGTA
Organism: Bombus pascuorum; assembly: GCF_905332965.1. Lineage (NCBI taxonomy): Eukaryota > Metazoa > Arthropoda > Insecta > Hymenoptera > Apidae > Bombus > Bombus pascuorum. The sequence continues at coordinate 10,740,271 of NC_083496.1, read as the reverse complement.
CACCCCCTTCTATAAGTATTAGGACAATTATAGGAAATAAGATAAACTTCAAAAGTCTTTAAGAAGTTACTCAAATAACTGGGATTATTGTTTACTTTGGAACTTTGTAATATAAGGATCCGTATATGAAGATTCCGTGGGAGAAATATAATAATACAATATAACAAAATGACAAGATCACTTTTGAGGACTTTCTAATTTTTATACTGGTACTCGTTTGGTAGATCAAAAAGAATTGTTTAATATAAGACGGTTGTAAGCTACACGAACTTTTCGAACTTAATGATAACAACAATTCTAATAATAACAATTAAACAATATGATAAGATCACTTTTGAGGACTTTCTAATTTTTATACTGGTACTCGTTTGGTAGATCAAAAAGAATTGTTTAATATAAGACGGTTATAAGCTACACGAACTTTTCGAACTTAATGATAACAACAATTCTAATAATAACAATTAAACAATATGATAAGATCACTTTTGAGGACTTTCTAATTTTTATACTGGTACTCGTTTGATAGATTAAAAAGAATTGTTTAATATATGAGGGTAGTAAGAACTTTCAAACTTAATTTTCTCGAAAATAAAAGTCGTTATTTTATATCGTTGATTTACTTTTCCATAGGGAATCCACCTATGCTCGCTGGTACTACTCACCCTGCAACACGCTGTATTAATTATTATTTTATCATTTTCTTATAATTTTTGCAAATAACTTTCACAAATCTCTTCTATCTATCCCAAGTTGCTTTTCTCTCGCCTCGTACGAATATATAATTTCTATCGTTTTCTTGGCAATCATTCTTGGATCAGTTATAATATTTTCTATGTAATCACTAAATATCTTAATATTTATGAACCGAAATGTACGTCTCGAGGAACGTTGCTACTTATCGAATAACTTTGACAAAAGTCGCGGCGAAATAGGCTGTCTTCCGCTCTTCTTGTCGCGGCGAATGTCGTTCCTTTAACGAAGAGTTTCCCTAACGGGCGAAAGCTTTTCTCGCGTCAAGATGCCAGTACCAAGAGTAGTTCCTTTTCGTTCTACTGATGCGTGATTTACCGCCGCTCCAGGGGTTTACTGTTAGGGGAATCTCGACAATGAGCGTACCTGTCCTACGGGGTGGCGTTTGTACTTTCGAATCTTCATGTGTCTCATAGGATTTTTCTTTTGGGGTTACTCGTCTCTTTTGGGAGTCTTGTGGTAATTGGAAGGTGCATTGTCGAGAGGTGTTTTGTGGAGGGTAAAGAGATTGTAAGATGATAGGATTGTAAAAGATCCTTCAAAAGTATGTGCATATTTGGTCATTTTTCGTAAAATATGTAATTTGACTATAAAAGTACGAGTGGAAAAATCCAGGACAATTTTATTCCTTACTTGAGTTATCGTAGAATATTATAACATGATATTGATAAAACTTATTCTTAGAAGTTAACTTGTTTGATTGTCAACATGATAAAATAGAGATAAAACAGAGAAAGTTTTCTCAAATTAATAGAGGGACTCTATCATCGTTAATTCTAGCAATAACATTTAAAATTGGTTAATACTGCATAACTAAGCAAACTACGCAAATGATGTAAATATTTAAGTTTCATATATATGAGATGCATGATACGTGATAGGTACTGAAGAAGTACTAAAGTATAATTAACAGTATATTTATTTATAACACTCCCATATACACTTCGTATGGGACTCGCGATTGCGCTAACGGTTCCCGGTTCGCGATTTCAAGTTCGGTTTCCAAACAGTGCGATACAGTGTCAGTTGAACAGAGCGTGCGGAGCGAATTCGAACGATGATTTCTCACGATGCGTCGCGGATTTCTAGCCAATTTTTAACTGGACTTTCCGTCACGATGATGTTACAGAGGAAAACTATGACGAGATGTGTCTAAGAATACAAGATCATCGGATTCGTCGAGGAGAGCCTTGGTTCGGAAAGTGAGGGAAATGGATGTTACTGATAATTGGTTAATTTTTGTTTGGTGGTTGGAGAAGGATGCTAACCGCCCTTGAGAGAAAGTTGCTAGCAGGAAGCATCGTACGTGAGAAAAACAGACTTCCCGTATCTTCCACAGTAGGTGATAGATTTAGAGACTGTTAGGACAAAGGCTATTTGTTTCTTTAGAGAATCTTAGCTAACAAATCCTAAGATCTATAGCGGGTCCTTAGGCTAGCTGAAAATATTCTGTGAGGATGTATCGACATCCGGCAATCATCTTGTCCGAAGGATAGGGTCTTTGTGTAGCGAGCCACGGGACAGAAACCGTTGGAAAGTTTACTATGGAGTGCCGCTACATATACAATCAACAAAGTTGTAAAATAAAAATAGTAAAAACAGCTTCTGATCATTAATTTACTGTTAACCCATATATTGTAATAAAATCCATGTATCATTAACACAAATTGATATTTGCATGACCGGTATCCTGAATACGAAACGCGGGATGTATAAAAAGCGTAGACAAATTACACCGTATTAAATGAAGTGTTCCTTATCTCTATATTTTCTTTCTCCTTTTCAATCTTACTTGAAGGAAATTCAACGTTCTACTTCGAACGCTAACGCACTATTCCCTCTAGTAGTACAAAAGTAGAGGATTAAAGTATTAAGAGATTCATTAAAGCATCAAGAAAGATTCATGCACTCGACACTAAGCATCTCCTTTCAAAAGCAATTTACTGTCTCTTAGTACGCGACGGGAAATTTAAGTCGGACAAGGATTTAGTGATAATTTCGGGAAACGGCTTGACACCGAAAAAAAATTCGCGCGCGTTAATTTAAATTTGCCAAATTACGACGCCCCGGGCGCAGATAGCAATTACACGAGTTTTTTAAAAATGTAACGTTCGTAATGATCGCGTGCATTTATAATTGTCATAAATAAGAGATGCACAATCGTCGCATTGTTGCTGCACTAATACGTTAATTATAACGAGAAATAACACAGTTCCTTCTTTTTTCTTATATCTTATGATATAATATATTTTAAAAATAATCCTTGAAGAGCATAATCCGCTATTAAATAGTTTAAACAAAACGCAGAAACATGCTCATCTTTACTTGAAAATCAAAAGCTTGTAATTATCAGTGAAAATAATAGTTTTTGTTGAGTTGTTAATTCGTTCGTCTGCCGTTAATTTGAAAATATATTCCCGCAAAATTAATATTTGGTAAAATGTTTCTAGGGAATTATAATTTATTTTTCAAACAATTTTCGTATTCGATCTCCGCAATTCTACACACGTTACATTTTCCACGCAAGGAAACACACTTTTGAGCAAGGTATTTCCTCTTATCCTTACAACTGACACTCACGTATCACATTATATAATAAAAACTCTAGAACAGAAGAAAAGCAAGCGCGGAAGAGTTAGACATCCCAACATTGAACTTCATAATTCCATACTGTAAACCATCTAACTTGCCGATCCGAAAGCAACTCGATTCCGAGCATTCCATCATACAAAAAGACGATTGTATTTCAACAATTTCGGTTCACCACCTCGCAAGCAATTCCACGAAATTCTCTTTCTCTCCCCCCCCCTCTCTCTCTCTCGACCAACATTTTCTTCAAACGATCACAAGACACAGTCTGAACCTACGTGCACGGGAATTACAGGAAGTTTCAACGGTATTTCGTTTCCTGGCACGTCGAGGCGGCTTCGTGATCATAAGACTTCGTCACCAAAAGAGAGGGGAGAAAAAAAAATTGGAAAAATATGAAAGAGAACAAAAAGTGAGCGAAAAACAAGGACAAAAAAGAAAAGAACGAGCGTAAGCGAGGAACGAGATCTGGTTCCCGGAAAACAACGGGTACCGTTACGGGTTCCCATGGCTGGAGCGCCTTAGTCGAACGTTGAACACGACGTATAAGCGAAACACAGCTTGTAATCGGTATATCGTGGTCGATCGTTGTAGCCCGATAACGCAAAACGCGGATCATCTTGCGAGCAACGCCTCGCATTCCTACGCTAATCGCGACACTGTTCCTTGGACGTTGTTCGTGCACCTCGTGCAGACGGTATTGTGTTTTTGAGGACGAGCAGAAGTCGAGTATCGATGTTGAATAGCTCTCGAGATGGATCGTTGCGCCGGGTAACGATTTAACCCCCGCGGAAAATGACAAGCACCGAGCAGATGATCCTGAGAGATTCTGGTGTCTCTTCTTCTGTGAGGTTCTGCGAAGTTCGTGGTTTCCAAGTCATTCTTCATTGTTCGGTCGACCACGTGGGAACGCCGGGAATAATATCGTCCGGTGATGTACCCCGGGAATCTCGAACATTGGTGATTGTTGTTCGCCTCTTTTTTTCTGGATGGCTTTCAGACACAGCGTTCGTTGGGAAAGATCGACAAAGGATCGATCGAGAAAGTTGTGGGAAGATTTAGATGGCTTCACGCGGTTCTTTTTGCGAGGAAATTATGTGAAGCATGTTTTTATATCGTTGAATAGCTCTTACGATATTTGTTAAAATGATTCAATTATACAATTGAACCAATATTGTTTTCATCATTATTGTTGTCGAAAAATTTCATGTCATAGATTAGAAGTATCGAGAGATTTTTTTGAATAAATTTGATAACGAGATAAACAAAACTTTGCGAGTAAATTCTACGAGTTACGAGTTACCAAATTATCCTGCTCGTGGTAAAATTATACAATTACAAAGAAGTAATATTCGTATCATTAATTGGTATTAAGTAGTTATTATGCAAAGGAGTTCTAAATATTCACTTTGGATTTGCATTTTTTATAATACTCTGCAAGTTTATTAAAGATTAAATTATGATGAAAGCTTCAGCTAAGAAAATCTAGTTTTAGATTTCTTGTGGACAAAGTTCCTCCTATTTTTATCAACATCTAATTATTTTGTACCGCTAATGAATTACGAATGTTGAACGAAATTTATAAGGATACATATTTCTACCTACAAAGAGTAGAAAATTAAAAAAAGAAGATCGAAGCGAAGAGATAAAAATGTTAATCTGTAACGTAGAAAATAGTTACAATTTGTTTACGTTATTCACGAAATATGTAGCGTTAGCAAAACTCGCGTCAGCGCTAAATGTAACGATTTAACCGGAGCGGAAGTTAAAGTTGCCGTTCCTCTGAAACAGCGTACTGCCGCTTGCGCGCCAAAGTTATAATTATCGCACCTAGTATAATGTGCGTTAAGTGAAAGGTTCCCCAGGTTCCTAATGTTACCGAGCTTGACACTTCTGACGCGAAGAGTAAGAAGTTATCTTTGCGAAACAGCAGCGATTCGAACGCAGTTGAAGCTAACGTCCCCGGTTAAATCTAACAAATACGAGAGAAGAAAGAACTTGGTTCACTTTTAAAATACCAGTGACAAATAATCGACGGCGAACTTATGTACAGTGAAACGTTTTGTCACTCTTCCACGAATGGCTTTGCAAAAGCACCACTTCGATTCTTCTTTCCTTTTCCAACGACCCTTTCCAACGACCATTGCAAACTCTAGCTCTTCCTTATTGTAATCGATTTCTCAGCTCAGCGCAAGAAACTCGCACCTAACAAACAGCAATCCCTGAAGAGGTTTGGGGCGTGTCGAGAATTTAGTATTTCAATTCTGGGGATTCTAGTTACATGTTTAGTTTACGAGTGGCCATTGATATTTATAATATTCGTGGCTGTTGATAAAAGAACCTTGAAGAATTTTAAATTCTGTTTATATTTATAGTATACGTATAATAGAATAGTTTTAAATATCCTAGAATTTTAATTCCACTGAATTTGCAACTAAAGATAAAGCAAAATCGTACACGAAACATTCCTATCTATCAATTTGTAAGTATTCGTTACAACTATGTTTTCCTCTGACAATTTCTCATTTCAGAAAATTAATGCTTTCCGTACACAAAGCATAATCGAGATTCCAAGATCTCTATGTTTTCTTACCTATACAAAAATCCTATACTAATCCCAAAATCTCTACGAAGCTTACGAAATAGTGGGACCTAGACATGATCGAACAATTCCCACGTAGGCAACAAATTACCCGATAATTTATGATTCACTCCGCTCGAAGTCAACGTGGTCCAACGGATATCGATCAATCAGCCCATCGTATTTATAGATACCGATCCATGGTCAACGATTTATCTTGCACCGTGTCATAATCTACCTTTCTAACACTCTTCCGCAGAGTTCACGCGGACGATTTCACTGGCTATAGTCTCTCTTTCTCTATATCTCGTCCTATCCGTTTCTCTCTTTAGAGATACGCTCGTGAGAAATCCGTGGCGAGATAAGGAAGCGTAGACAGACTCCTTCGAGCTGTTACCCGGTATTGTTCGCCGCTGACAAAGCTTCTTCTATCAAGAGGTATTAACGCAATTAACTGATGTATCCTATACAGGACTGCTCTTCGGAGGCGGCCGTAAAACGTTCAGGCAAATGACGGTCGAGAGGGACAGCAGGCTGAGGATACGCTCTCTGAACGGTATCGTAATTAGTATACAAAAGCGACCTGTCGCGTAATTAACTGTCCGGCCAGCCAGCGTGAATCTTTGGGCTCGATCTATTTGTCCCTTTGGATAGCTCGAATTTTGTTGCCATTCTATGGCTGTTCATTTCATCGAGGGGCAAATTGTGGAGGACCTTTGACACCGCGTCTATATGGGATGCTAAAGAGCTTCTCTATGGCGTTAAAGGCTCAACTCGCCTCGTTGGCTGATCCTGTAAATGGTCTTACTATGTAGTAACGTGCTGGATAGGTTTTGTACGTGGTGTACAGATGTTTTGAGAGGATCGTTGTTTTCATAAGAGAAATATGGATGACCAGTTAATTCGAACACTGATTTAAGGTGTGAGACTTGTTATTGGATCAATCCTTTTTCCTCAGATAATGCTTTTTTCTATCATATTTATATTAATGTCGTATATTTCCATGAATTGACTAGTACATTTAATTATTTCCTACTGGACCTTGGTGGATGTGACCAATTATCATAATGAAAAGTGATTAGACTACGCATACAGAGTAAAATTAGTTGTGTACTCGTCCTTAATTCGATTACATTAACCGTCACATTAACCTGATTTAGAAAATTCAGAATGTTTATCGACATAACGAGGACATAAAGCATATGTCACGGCGATGCATACAGATTGAGGTTTACACCACTAAAGAGACAACTCTAATATTTGGAACAAAAAGAAAGATGTAGGTTTCATATCCAAACGTGCAAAAGTTTATCGCTATGAATATTAGCCGAATTTATGTCACGTTTTAAAAAGTGATTCAATTTGGAATTAGTTTCCGTTGGTTTACTCAAATTACTTAAACTGCCTTTTTTTCTTCAGTTCCTCCAATTATCAACGCGTATATATATATAACGCTTTAGGAATTAATAAACTTTGCTATTAGGATTCACTTTGCATACTCACTTTTGCTAAAATTATTAATGATATTAAAAGTTTTGATGCTAATTCGATAATTGGGGACTGTGGAGCTTCTCTATCGCGAGGCTGGTGGGTTCTCGAAAATCTAGCAATCTCGACAATCTCGCGTATCGAAATCATGCGTCAAACGATAAATTAAATAGTAATGCCTGGGAAACGTCATTATTGCGTTGCCACGGGAATCTCGTTAGTGTCGACAGTAAACACAATGACAAATTAAATAGAGATTTCGCGACCGCGATCGTTGCGTTAGAGGCACAGACCCGCGATGTTATTTAAATCCCGGAACGATAACTCGTTTCTGGACGGTGAAAAACAGGGCGTCAGGAGAAAATGGCAACGCGAGGATGATTTTCGCCTGACCTGGTCTGTCATCTAAATTGCATTTGATTTTTTTCGACGGGGATTTTTTCAATATCGGCCAATAGCCGATTTCTGGCGCGCTGATAGGTAAACGAGCGCACGAGTTTCTGGCTGTTATTGATTCAAATTTGCTCAGTCGGTGAAAAATACTGCATTGAACATAGTTAAATGCAAATAAATTATTTATAGTACGGAGATGTGAACGATTGCATTAAGAAATCAACGTTACTTTGAATAAAATCGTTCGATTCACGTTAGAACGTGAACGTCGAGAAAATGTTAAAAAATCAAATTTGCTTATTAGAAAATCGATTCACGTTCGAAAGCGGCGTCGAATTTGCAAAAGTCGGGTAACACGGTGAGTCGATGACGTACTTTCTGTCCACGAGTCGACAGGAAAATTTCCTCGTGCGCAAGAAACTTGACAGGAATTAGATTAGAAATTCTGAAGAAAAGTGTCCGGGTGATTCTTGTCGACTCGTGTCCGCCTTTCAACAAGAATCACCGTGAGAAATTGCGAGGTCCGCGATGACTCTGGACGAACGTGAGGTGTGTCGCGAAGAACGAAACGAAAGTAAAGTAAAAGAAAGAAGAAAAACGAGGTGAAGTAGTCGTGAAAGGACAGAGGAGAAGAATCGTCCGCCGCACCTTTGGAAATTGTTTTACAGTTCCTGACTAGCGAATTATGACCACGTCTTGGTAGCACTTTTCCGATATGGCAGACTGGAACTCATAGTAACGTAAGTCGAGATTTCAAGAATTTGAATCTAGTCGTATTTCAACTTTTAAAAGTATCATCCCTTTAATTTCATAATTAATTAAGTTAGAAATTTATTCGCCGTCGCGATAAGTCCTCATGATAAGTCTTCATTTTTCAAATGAAAAATTATGATAAATTTTTTATGATAATAAAAGTAGAATATTATTTTATGGACAATAATAATATGGACTAATTTATACCATGATTCTTGAGGTTGTGCAAATTCTTATTAGAAACGTATACAGTCATGTATAATATATAGCAATTATTTAATTTATTATATGTTAAGTAGAAAAATTGCCTTTTTTTTTAAATACAGTAGTTTCGTGTTTTTGAATTAAAGCAGATTATTTGTCGTTTTCCTCTCAAAAAAGGCTTTTCAAAGAGAATATGATATTATCGTTAATTACCGAAACCGATTACCATATTACCGGACGAATTGGTTCGACGGTTTTTACGCTCGTTAGTTTCAAATTTATGGCGAAACGTACCAGACGTCGGCTAATTTATCAACGTAATCGAAGCTGAAAATAATAACATCGATGATCATCAGGTCTTATTAAACATTGACGAGCGTGGACGCTGCGATACTTTCATCTCATATTCTGCATAATTCGTTGTCGCTCGAAATCCATGGATTCGTCGATGCATGCCATTTTATATTTATGAAACATACTGTAATATTCCGAATGAATTTCGATGAAACGAAAGTCAGAAAAATACAAATTTCATTATTCAAAGATACAAGGTTCATTATTTAAAAATGTAAGATTCTTATGAATAAAATTTTACAATAATAATATTGAACTTCCTGCTAGCAAACTTGATTGTTTATTTATTTTAAAATCGATTAGAATTGATTAACAGGTTAATTTATGTAAGAAAATACTGTAATTTAAAGCACTAAATTTTAACAATTACGAATTTGATTAATACAAATATACTCTCTGTCATCGATTTTTTACTCCATCATTGTTTATCCAATTGTTTTATTATTTTCGATGTAGTTTAAACTGTACAGCATCTATGTTCTTCTCATAGTGGATATATATTGCAGTCTGTCACAGAACTTTGTTCATATTTATTTTCATCTAATATACGTACCAATAAAAATCGTATTACGTATGTGACAACCTATTAAAAAATAATTGCCGCACTAAATAGAACATGTTCAACCATCCATCTACGATTCTTAAAATACAACTAGACCCAGCCACGAGACCAAATAAACAATCGTACACAAACGATGCCATACACCATTGCTCCTGACAATTCATACATTTCCTCCTGACGCCATTCCATTCCCACAACACGAACAAACGACAACGAGCAGGGAATTTTTGCGAGCACCGACCGTCCCTTGACCGGTCGATTTTCCTATTTACTCCAATCGCGGGACCTCTCTTTCAACTCGGTGATTTATTCCCGAGACCCTTTTAAATCGTTCAACAGATTAACTTAAAAGCTTCTTTATAGCACGACTGTTGTATCGTACTAGCTTTTGTACTCACGATTTCCGTGACTGTACCACGACACTGCCAGCGAAAACGAGATTTCGTCCCTGACACTCTAAGCTCTGGCTTCCCAACTCGAGGATCGCGGGCAACTTAAAGAGGTCAGCGGTATCATTCGAGATGTTGTTATGGTTAGTTTTAATTACGGATTTTTAGTATTTGTTTAGCTTAATATATCTACATTGACGTGTTACGTATAATAAAAATACGTTGCTATATTTTATTAAAAATGCTTCTTACTTGTCGGGCTGACAGATCATTTGACCATTATAAGAATTGCCTAGTATTATATTTGGTGCAGATGGTCATTGCCTCAGTTTTATGCAATTAAACATTACATAAGAATTATATTTCGACATTTCCATTTTTAATGTGCTTGCTTTACATTTTTAAAAATGTCTTTCATATAGGGGCGAACCATAGATTATTTATTTATTATGAAAGGGGTTTGCAACTCAAAAAAAAGTTGCGAAACAGCTGCTCTAAATTCACGAAACTTTTCAATATGTTTCTCGATAGTTCTTCGGTAAAGGACACAACACGAAGGGAAAAGAGCAAGAAATTTAACCACATATTAAGGACGCGAGGGGTTCTCGGGGAGTTCCCATACAAATTGGCGCGTGCTAGTTCCCAAGGACCATTTGAGTGGGACCGTTGAAAGAGCCCACCACCGCTTCTGTTGCGTGAGTTTCACGGCAGGCAAACTACTGAATTATGACGCGCTACCCCGAGGGACTCTTCCCTTCGTTCAAGAAGTCTAGACATTTTGATTTTATAACGGGACCGCCTGTGTTTCGGATATTTAACCCGTTCGAGTGCCGGTCCACCCTCTCGACGAAGAGTTTACCTTGCGAGGCTAGCCTCGTACGAGAGGTTTGCTTTTTACTCGAAACATCGTCGCTCGAGCTGCTTCTTGCGTGTTCCACGCAATTTCTACCCCTTACACGATCTTCAAACGAGGTTCTCGCCACGGATTTCTGATATCTAGTGACTCTGAAGTGGGTATCGTTGTTTGTTAATGAGGTACTACGAGGATTTAGGATATGTAATCCTTATTGTGTTACAGGTAACCCTCTTTAACACGAATATCCGTATTGTGTTATATCGAGGGTGCGTTATTTTAGAGCGAAATATTATTGGTTGATGAAATATACAGATACGAATACATAAATTGATATTTTGTTTCAAAAATGAGAGAAATAACTGGTGTTGTATAGATTTTTAACAACTTTAAAGGTAACCCAAGAAATAAAAATGCTATTTTAACGATTCAATTAAAAATAATGATAAAAATAAAATGATATACGACGATACTAAAAATTCATGAAAATTTCCCATTTCACTAATTTTCATCTTTACTATCATACAAGAATGTTCTAACTTTCTGTCGTATTAGTAGATACGCATATTAATGCATTTCGTATCTTATCACGTTGAAACAACTTTATTCTAATCACGCGAATATGCAGATACTGCACACCGATGCCTTTATTCTTCGTTAGTATACAAAGTGTAGCTCCTACATTATAATATTGGAACCATTTTTGGTTTGTTTATTTGTATTCCCAGATTTTTTTAATCTATTTGGTCTGCCCATTTCGTTTTCATTCTTGCTACATTTATTCACATTCACAGTTTATTTATTTCAGTTTTCAGTTTATTTATTTGTATTTTCAATCTGAATAACAAGTTTGTCGTAGCATACAACACGATAATAAACTCGTTAAACGGTACATGTTAATGATTTTCGTCCTATATAAACAAATTTCAATAATATCCGATAAATCTGACACTATTATTCCGCCTAAACATATTATACATAATACATTACATGACATTATATTAAAAAGCTTGAAAAATGAATGGAATGTAATATTTGTCGCGGGTTGACAGCCTCATCCGGTGATAAATAAGAGAACAGACATACAGGGTGGGAGGTTCCATTGTCGAAAAGAAAATTCTTCTAGCTTTCATGAATAATGGCTTAATGTCAGGTCCAGGAAGAACCGTGATTCGTATGAGAAAGAAATTGCACGGACAAGTGTTTCTAAATCGACTGTTAACATAATGCGCCATCATTTCGCGTATTTGTCGGCAACTACAGCGTCTGAGTTTTACAATTGAGGATGTAGCTCGTGCTCGTGATGGTACGACTCTTCTTTCATGGCAATCGTGCCGTTAGCTTTTATTCTAGATACGAGACTAGACTAAAGTACCAAGCAAAATGCCGTTATTTCCCTCTAAAATCTCTAATCTCTACATCCTGTGATGCTTTCTTCACCGACAGTATTAAAATACTAAATTGTTCGATGGTCTTCCAATACAAACGTAATTCTAGAATATTTATCATTTTTGCACAGATGCCGGAATAAATTGATCACTTATTCACTTACTTTGACTTTGTCAAAAATGTTAGGATAACATAAAGAATTATTAAGAAATTGTTAGAATTTTTAAAATTTATTCCAAGTATTCAAAAATATAAAAAAGAGAAAAGAATTTTCATCAGGCGGAAAAATAGAGAAGTGGCGATCTATTCCGCAAAATGACAAGATTTGATTCGATGGAAATTGTCTTAATAAATATCGGAAATAAACTCTCAAACGACGCAAAAAATATCGAATGTCCAATTCACTTTGATACGCGTAAATATACCACATCCACGTTTTAATACCAATTCTAAATCAAGATAAAACGTATCGGAAACGAGTGGACACAGTTCGTTATAAAGCTATAAACAGACAATATTCGAATTGAAGTACATAATCCCGAGCGTGTTAACGTCCATCGACGACGCGTTTATGGAACCTGTCTGCCGTTTTATTATCCGCGCGAGGACATCGAATTACATTAAGACAGACGGGAAAAAAGAAACAGCGTTTGTGACGTTTAGTAAAATTTCGCGGTGCAGCCGGATTTGCAACGGGTCTGCGCGTTCTACGCGCCGAAAGGGTGCCTCTACTTTTTCTTTTCATTTTCTTCTTCATCCATCGTCCTACCCCCGTCTGCCAATTTTTTTCCTTTTTCTCCTTTTTCCTCTTTTTTTCTTTTGTAAGTACCATTCATCGAGCGAGCTCTAATTGAAGCGAATTCGCCCTGCGAGAGAGAGAATATCGGGAAAAATTTTTTTCGTTTCGCCGGCCGACAGTGATCTCCACGTGCCGTATGATCGATATCCTGTGGAAGTGTCTGATGCTGTGATTGGACGTAAAAAAAAGGATGAAAAAAACAAGAACAAAGGAAGTTTGGTGGCAAAGAGAGAGAGAGAGAAAGAGAAAGAGAGAGAGATTCAAAGAGGGATGAGATGAAAACGGAAGAGAGACAGACTGGAGGCAGGGAGAGACTATCGCAGAACGACGAATTAAATGACGTTTTCGTATTCAGTCGCGGGGACAGCCAGCACCCCGGAGATGAAAGGGATTCCACCCTGTTTCTCGCACCCTGCCTCTACTTCCTCTTTCTTCGTTCGCGTTCGACTACATCCCCGTTACGTCGAGTTCCTCTCTTTGTTCATCGTTTCGCTTCTGTCTGCTCGTTTATCCTTCAACTGGCTGATCTATGTTACAGTTTACAGGGGATTCTGTCATTTAACCGTGGCTTCGAGAAGAGACACGCGTTTTGGAACCAAGCCACCAGCGATATACCTATGAAATATTACATACACCCGTCTTTTGCCAGTTTTCAAACTTCCACGATCGTTTCGAACCGCTTACAACCAAGTTGCCGTGTTTTCTTCGTCGCCGTTTATCTCCACGTTTTTCCTTTATTGTTTCGCTCGACGCTTAGTTCGGCGAAAGTTTGATTTTATTCCTCTACGATGGTAAAAGGCCTGAGAACAGGAATGGGTGATACGGATTCGATTTTCGTTGCGCCGAAACGCTTTCGCGTAACGTCCAGGCCGTAAAGTATATTTTTGAACAGGCTGCAACGTGAAAGCCGATTTTTTAACGCCACCAAATTTCAACGCCCCGCGCGCGAAACTCCTCGATATCTCATGAATGGAACGCCGAGGACAGCTTACGCTCGATATTCGCCCCGTTTTTCCGGTTCTTTATGACGTCTTATCGATCGTTCACGGCTACCAATGCAACTCGATTTGCCGGTTTGATCGCTCTCCGATCGAGCTCGCTTTCAGGGTTTTCCACGGTCGAACTACGACGTCGTGGTTGTTTATAGAACGTAGGCTTCACCTGTTAAGAGCCAAACGTAAAAGTTACTTGAACGCAATATTACTGGAAAATCTAAAATAATTTACGTGTTGTTTTGTCAAGTAAGTTTTATAAAATCAGAAAGACGAATAAAATTATTGTGTTATAAATATTTTCGTATATTCACAACTTCGTAAAATTATAATTATCGTCTAAAGTATGAAACAAAATTAAGCAAATCCTTGCAATTTTCTTCTATAATTATAACGTTAACAAACAAAATTCCATAATGTAAATTATGAAAAAAAACACATGCAAAATGCAAATAAAATGCGTTCATGCAACGTTGGTTCTCAATAGGTTGTACGTATTACGTAACGAAACATTCACGAACTTCTGCTTTTAGAAAAAGCTACTGAAACAATACTGAAGCATAAGAAAGAAACATTCTATACATTGCCTCGCCAAAATAGCATCCTGAACGATGCCAGTGTTGAGTAAATCGGATCGAAGTTCTTAATCCTATGGATTATCGGAGTCTTAATTCCCCTCGGGCTAACCCTATTAGCAACTCTTTTATGGGATTCTGTTGCGGAAACTTAGTTATAATAATATAGTAAAACGCTAAGTAGGTATAATAATGCAAAGACCGTTATTAACATTACGTTTGATATACTAATATTTACAAAAATATTCTATCCAAAATATCATTGTGTCAGTTCCCATGCATATTTACAAGCATATACAGTTTCTTGCCATAAAAAAGATCGCGATAACTATGTTTCACTACTGTGTTAATGAAACTTCAAAGAGTTCTATGTAATAAACACGATATAGACATAAATATTTTCTACAACAAGTATTTGAACACCTTCGCGACAATATACGGAACATAATAGAATAAATAAATTGTTGAAAATGCTACGTATAATCCAGTATAATAACTGTAACTAACAATAAGACTTTTGAACGCAGTTCTATATACATACAACTGCTCACCGAATAACGAATATTGCAGGATATATGAAACCGGCTTGGTACGTATTGAAACGGGTCTGGCGGGCCGTTTAATACCAGCACGAAATTAAAATACAAAATTCGACCGCGATGGAACACAATTTCCCCGGGTACGTATACGTATCGTATTATGAATCAGCCGTGGCTGTGCGGATGTGTCCCGATATTCATCTGTTTGTCTATCCGTGCAAATTTTGCGCCCGGTCGCTCTTCCCATTTTCTCTGAACAAGCTCGGCGCGGGACTCGCCGCGCAAATAAACTACGGTCTGATAAATTAGAACCGCCCTTTATCTCTCTGTCTCTGTCTATGTGTCTGTCTGTCTCTCTCTCTCTCTTTTTCGCGTATTGGGACAAGTACACGCGCGTGTATATACAGTCTCTTTCGGCGTTTCACGCGTGTGTCACAGCCACCGAATTGATTCGGGAACGGCGCGTGCGGCCGCCACGAATTAACGTAATGGACGGTAGCGGGGCAGACTTTCAAAGCGGCCCTCGAAAATCCTGCCTGTCGCTCGATTTCTCTGTAAACAACGATTAAAAACGTCCACAGACGAGCTACGGCCGGTTTTCAAGCTTGTCTGCAAATCAGCTCCGATTCTACGACTAATTTTGGATGCACGTGGTGACGAGACTGGATATTTTTATTTGTCGCTGTATATGCTATTAGGCAAAATTTCGCTTTGCTTATATAAGAGTTTAAATAATTTGAAGTCTTTTTTTTTGTCAAAAGGAAATGGGATTTCTTTTGGAATTATTAATTTATTTAGCGTTTATAATTCATGTTACGAACAGATCTGAAAAATACTTGTACCTTACAATTTTATAATCATTTAGCATTTTTTACCGTCAGATACTCTTCTGAACAAGTTTTATATATATAAATATCGTCTAATGTCGTCTTTCTTCTAATTTTGAAGAAACAATATAGGACGAGCGAAAGGGAATGAATCTCCAATAAAGCGTTTTGTAATAATGAGTATTTAATTCTGCTGATTTACGTATTCTTTGCATTTCATTCTTGTACATTTCAAACTTGATATAAATGTGTAAGTATCTACCGTGCAGACGTCAAGATATTTATGGACATTGATTGCCGATAATAATTTAATACAAATTGGTATCGGACAATAGCCTGAAATCTAATAGCAAAGTGATTTCTATATTTAAAAGATTATTACCCGACTTCGTGATTAATAAAAATTGTAATCTTCAAATAGGACTTGCACAATGTTTTATGTATTTTAGACACATACTCGCATTGACGTAAGTCACACATTCGACACATACTCGTAAAAAGACTGTATCTTAATAGCGTAAAATGGGAATAAAAAGTAGATTCAGCATTTTTTATCGTAAAAATTATAACGAAAACCGATGGATGAATTATATTTTCGGAATTTATGCCAACGACTCTTATAACGTGGATTTTCACGAAGATTTGTAGAAATCCTTTCGCAAACATTAATAGAAGCTTAATTCGTATGTCGTATGTTGAGAATGTGTTGGAAGCTTGGTTTGTTACTTGGGGAGGAAAAGGGTTGAATAATTGAGTTGTTGAACTGGAGTCTGGATATTTTTATACGCTGCAATTGGCGTAGTAATTAAGTTAGCCGAGAGCTCGACGAATTTACCTTCTTCCAAGCTTTTTAATTGGAACGACAGTCAATTATAAATCATCGATAAAATAATAAAAAATAGAGAAGTACCTCTTTTATATGAAGGATTTTCAATTTCAGATAAATTAGAGAATTAATTGTGTCAAATATTAATCATTTTATAACATTATTTTCCACTTTTTTCCCTCACAAAACATTATAGAAGTAATTCAAGAAAGCTACAGGGATTTGCAACAATTTTGTATAAACATATTACAAATATATTATTCGAAAATGTAATATATATAATTTGTGATTTCTATATATAATTTTCAGATTTCATATTTTTAATATAACGAAATTTCAAACAGTTTTGTATAACGCACATAAGGTATTCTATGATAACTCTTAAAATACATTCCTGAGTTACATGTTACATATAAAGAAAGATATATCAAACCAATTAATTATTGTTTTGCCCAATATGTTTTGAAAACGAAATTTTGTTGGAACCGGGCATACAGAGAAAACAACGGGCCGTATTCTCAGACTCCGTCGCGATATTAAATCTGCATGTACATAATGAAAGCAATACGGAACAGCAATCTCGTTGCTAAAAGCACACGTGATATTTGATCATTCGTTGGTTGACCGTGTAAAGTGTTTGAACGATATTAATCTCGGCGTTGCATTTAATTGGAAATTGTTTATTCCATAATTTCCAGATTCCCTCTTTTAAAAAAAGATCCTGAAATTGATTTCCTACGTACGATCCTTTCATTTGTAAATATAAATTTCCATGATTCTGAACAATTTTAATTTTCTGTTTGTTGCTCTTTGTGTTCGTGGTTTTAATATCACGATGAATAAAACTTGTGGAAACGTTCTATTTATCGTGGTAAATAAAAGTCCGAGCATAGCCAGAGAAAAACGATAACCGTGAAAGAAAAATCTACTGAAGAAGCCTGAAACGCGAGATCCAAAGTAAAATATATACCGCGACCGTCGAGTAGACTTCCGCGGAAATCATTTCCGGAATGTTGACGGATTTCACGACGATACGACGAGTCAACGTTTAAACATACTGCAACTCTTCGACGATCGTTCGACTGTACCGCAAACATCAGTTAAAACGTTTCACTGTAAGCGAGTTTTGTTTTTCTCGGTATGGACGAACCGCTTCTTTCGGTACGATAACAGGTTCTATCCACGAAGAGAGCTTCCTTTTGGAATCGAAGGCGCGACACAACCAGGAAAACCGAATGCTGTGCCATCATCAAAGAAATGACGCAGTAACGTTCCATGCCATTTTCGTATTCTTCGAAAATTTCCCGTGATGGGTGTGAAAGTTCTATCTAGTATTTGCAGAAGTGATAAAATTTATCTTTGATCGATTTTATGTTGCTTGATAGCTCTTCTTCAGCTTTGATTTTCTTTTATATTTTTTAATTTTATCTTTAACATTCATGCTAACGATAAATATTAGTACGAATGTACCGTCAGTCCTAAGTATTTTTTCAATTGTTATTTATTATCTTATTATTTATTTATCTTCGATTATTTCCATCTTTCTACTTTTCAAATATTCCAATTATCGTATTTTTTATTTAACTGTCGTACAAACGTAAGAAAATCCTATTTCGTTAATCCTTAATGCGAGAGTTACGCTCCAAGCTATCCAATCACCGTAACGCTAAAATTCCCTGCGAATACTATTACACAAATTATTATTTTTCATCAAGAGAGCCAAAAATAAAGAAGAAATCAAAACCAGTAAACATCTCGTCGCTTTGACCACGAAACCACTACAGAAAAACAGACTCGTGAACCAGGTCGCTCGCCTCAATTCAAAAAAGCCATTCTCCAAAAAAAGTCTGAAATGAAAATCCGTATCGATCCAATAACGTAAAGAAACAACGAATCGAATCAAACCAAAAAGCAACTAATCGGAAAGACCACCATCTGAATGGAAGAAAGGAAAAAGAACTAAGAAAGAGAGAGGATTCAATCTTCCCTCGGCTCCGAAAAATTGCATTCCAATCAACCGCAATCGACGGATCTATTTTTCCGCGGATGTCTGACGAACATACGAGCGCCTCTAGGCGCTGGATATCGAAAAGCCACGGGGATTACCTTTCGTTCGCGGCGGTGTAGACGGCGAGCTAAATAGTTCCCCGGTAAGTGCTTTTCGAGACTCTGTAATACGACTCGTTAATCGTGTCAGACGCCGATTTGTCGTTCCTCCGCGCCGCCGCGTACACGGCACGTACAAAACGGACGCGATTACGCGTGCACGGAGACCCTGGTCAGATTTATCGGTCGGACGCAGCTCGCACGAGAAACGATCCGACGAAGCGACGCCTCTGGCGTGTTTACTTCCACAGACCTCTGCCTCCTAGCTGAGAAGAGCCGGCTACCTTGCACACCTCTGGAAAAATGCCCCGTTTCAACCGGCCGATTTATATCGCTGTCGCGATGTCGAGTGGGTAGTTTGCCTCCAATCGAGACGGCAAGTTGCCTCCCTCCGAACTTTACCACTGCCGAGGAGTTTTTGCTTTTTTAAGTTGATAATACTACGGTTGGAATTATCAAATCGGTAGAACGATGAACTGGACATTTCTTGTTTTCATTCATTGTTTATAGGCGCGTCAACTGCTTAATGCATACGGAAGAATAATAAGTTACGGTTACATGTTACTATAGTAATTGAGATCGTTTTAGGTAACTTTGCGTTTTGGCAATAATTTTGGGGATTTTTTTAAATTGATTTATGATCTTTCGAAATGTCCTTTGTAGTAAGTTTTAACGTGGCTATAAAAGATATTGGTATTTAAGTATATTGGTGTTAGATCTCCTCGTAAACTGCTGTACACATTTGTAGAAAATACAATTCTTTATTTAATTTCTTCGTAAAATGTAACTTTCAAAGACTGAAAATAAAATTAGTGTGATCGAGATGATACGTGTTTAATATATTTTGAATTACTGTTATAAAAAGTCGAAATTTCTGTTTTGGTTACAACACACACATATATATATTTTGTATTTATCTATAGTCTTTTTAAATGTTCTTTGTAGTAAATTTTACCGTGGCTACAAAAAGTATTGGTATTTTATATATCTTGCAAATTTGTAGAAAATACAATTCTTTATTTAATTGCTTAGTAAAATGTAACTTTGGAAGACTGAAAATACAATAAAATTAGTATGATCGAGTTGATACATACCTAGTATATTCTGAATAACTGTTACAGAGAATCGCAATTTTTGTTTTGATTATAATTTCCATATGAGATGTATATTATATGTTTGATTTTATATCTGCTCCAAAACAGTTGTAAATTTGATATTCATACTAATTTTGCGATAATTGAAATCTTATATTTCGCTAGTAGTCTTATTAGAAAGTATTATCTTTTCCTTTATTACATAGCTGTTTAACGATAATGAATTATGATACACTGAAACATTAAAAACTCGAGCGCTATTATATATTATATTATCATACTATATTATTATATATTGTACAAAAAATCATGTATTCTGTAGATCTGTCTTATGCCAATGCTTTCGTTCATTATTGTATGTACATCACTTTATTTTCATCGCATTAAATATAATCACATAGATAATACTCGATGGTTAAAATAGTAATTCGTTCAAAATAGCGATTTTGTATTAAAATAGTAATAGTGTTCAGTATACTCTGATCTAAAAATTTGCTCGTTACATTTCTAACTACCCCATTGTGTCTTCGTAAAACACACAAGCAATACCTATGACCGATCTCTTCATAAAAAATCACGGGTTTGTTTAATTCCATCGAATCTCAAGGGTAATTCAGTGGGAAAAAGATGATTCTAATCGGGAACCGGTGACCCGAACGTAGCGGATCCCACGGGAGCGGAAGAGCCGGGGAATCAATAGGCCGCCACGGATCCCGGGGTTAATTAAATTTCATTTAGATTTTTCGAATTATCCAGTCGCAGCGCAGCACCGGCTGACACGATTTCCACGGTGGCCTGGCCAGGCCGTGCCATTACCGAAACACAACATGCGTCACCGTGGAATTCGTTATACTGTGCACGTTCTCGGCCGCGATATCCGTGCGCCGCAGTCCGTTTTTAATTGCGTTACGGCCACAAAGTGTTTTTCACGCGGTACTCGCTCCGCGAGAAATTCAATGACCCGGGCAAGTTTCGCGAACACGTGCCTCTTTCCCCGTTTTCATCCGTTTTTTCTTCGTCTACGTTACCCTTTTTGAACGAACGGGTTGGAACTAAAGTCGGTGAAAATTTTGTTTGGATAGCAGATAATGAATAGAAATAAAAAACAGAGTTTCATTCGCTACTAATGAATAAACATTCAATTGAATAAGAAGTTACTCGAGCAAGAAATTTATTTGGATAAAAATTTATTTCTGTTACATTGTATGGTAAATGAAAGACGAAGTAAAGGGATATAGACCGTATTGAATGCGAAATATGTTATGTATAAGTAACTCATAAATTTCTTCGAATTTTAAATCAAACAATTCGTTTCAAAACAAAATCAAACAGGTCTCTTGTAAATTAATAGTAAGAATTGTAACCATAAAGACATTCGTACAAAATTAAGTGGAAACAAAGTGAAATCACTTTCTGGACATTTTCTCTATTCTTCAAATAATCAATACTATCTTTAGTATTATTTAATAAATTCAAAACCAGAAAAAATCAGAAAAATCTACAGAACAAATCATCCAAAATTCCCCTTAATATTCGCTCGATCAAACATCAATCTCCCCCGCAAAATATCCATTTTCTTTTTATGGAGACCTAAAAATTGGCAGACAAAAATTCTCTAAAACGAAGAAAGAGGTAACCAACAAAGACGTCAAATGGAAAATGGGTCGGCGGCGACACACGAATTCCAAGAGCGGGTCGTAGCAAGGACGCAATATATAGTCACGTACGGATTGGTAGGAGGATTTGCTTCGGAAGGAAAGCCTGGAATTCCATGCGGCGAAAACCGGTTCCTTGTGCTGCCAGGCAGGACGATCGAAATGAAAAAGGAAAGTCAATGTGGAGGTGGAGGTGGATCGAGAGACGAGGCCGTCGCTCGTTTCTTCGGCGATCGGGATTCCACCGATAAATCTGCATCTCTCGCGGTGAGCGTAATCGCGATCGTGCCGACGAAAGGACAAATCGCCTCGATTAAAACCTTCCTTCCACCGTGTGTGTGTATATATATATGTGTGCCCACGTATATGTGTTAAGCTGATCGACTGCGTTTCCACGTTTTCATCGATTATTTCAACGATTTACGTAGATCGTTTTTCTTTTTCGCCACGGGGTTCTTGCCTTTTCTCATTTTTCTTTGTCCTTTAATCCGAACGAGACACGTGCTGCCTATGGAGCAGATGAAACTGGTTTTCTTAATGGAACTTTGATTTACCGTTTAATTTTTATTCGCCAGCTGTTTGGCGTTCTAATTGACGATGCGACGATAAGTTTATTCGTATTTTGGGCACGCCTTCTCTTTCCTCGGTAACTTCATTGTTTATTCGCCAATTGGTTTTTGCAGCCAGTAAGTTAATTCACAATTCGCTTCTACGTACGAATACGATTGCGAAACATATAATTACATTTTCCTGTAATTTATTTACATCCACTGTAAAGTGTAAATGGATTTCGACGCATAAACGCAGTGGTATTTTTCTTACGTGGCGTGCATTTTCATTACATTCGATAGTCCCTTTGGTAGCCGATTTCATCAGTGATCATAATAAATTTTAATGAACAGCATCGTAAAAGCAACTTTTATCGAAACTATTTATATCAATGCCGATGACTTTGCGTTTTCTAAGAGTCAACAATTTAAATCTACATGAAAATTGGATCTGTACACTGAAAGGTGTAAATTAGAATCAGATCGCAGTACATACTTCGTTTAAGCAGCTCATTTTCCTTCGTTACGCGTAATAATCTCGCTGACAAACGTCGTTATTCGACATACATTGAACGACTTCTCTTGTACTATACTTACTTTCCCTGACAAATGGACACGCGTATTATCTCGCCTCGTGAACAAATCATACTTCACGGTAGAAAAATGGCAGGTACGGTAGTGTTTGATACGATTCGATCCCCGTCGATACGAACGAAGGTTACGTGCTCGCTATAAATCGCGCCATGAATCAAAGGAAACGGTCGCTGTGAGAAACTGCATCGAAGACTGCCGCGTTTGCATAATATGCTTTACCACTCCCCGGCTTCGGCTTGGTTTAATATTCCTAACGGCGAGGATTAACGAATACTAAAAGACGGCCGCGCTGTTCGATCGCGCATTATCCCACAGATTTTCCATTGTCGCTTGGAATTCGCCGTCTTCGCTTTGTGGGAATGGGAATTTTCGGCATTTTTAACGAGCGGTAGAGTTTCAACTCAACTAAAGTTCAACGTTTCATGTGGAATTAGTATTAGGTGGTACAAAAAAGTGATGATGTCAAAGCCACTATTTTTTAAATTTACTGTAGAATTTACTATTTTTTATATCCTCCTTTTCCAATAAATAAATTCATGGAAAGGAATAACTTGTTTGCTAAGAATCGAACATTCTTGAATTGACTTCTAAGATGCTTACATCACTCGTACCAAATATTTTATAATTTCCATATATATTTTCAAACTTGTTTCAAACTTTATCACAAGATCGTAATAATCGAGTCTCGTAACAGCGCTAATGAAATTTCAAAATGATTCGTGTAACGCATAACACGCATAATACGTTCGTGAAAGGTTCCTACAACGGTTTGAATATTATCGCGAGCCTATGTATCTTCCTACCCTTTTAGAAGTACAAACAACATTCCTACAGCGTCGATCAAATATCCGATTACACCCTTGCGGATTTCCTTCGAACCGGTCGACGAACGTTCTTTTTATCTTTACATAAGTAGCTCGAGCCGCGAGAGAAAATGATTTCCTGCACTCCGTGACGAGACACGTGTCACGCTTTGACGAACACACGCGTACGTGGCCCGTGGCGTAACACGCCGCGCGATCACGAGCAGAGTTTCTCAGATCTTATCCGAGCTGTTCAGCGTCGAGATTTGTCACGGGACGTCGAGTTTCGCGACCGAATCGGGGATCGTTCGATCGTACCTCTTTTTTACCTCGCCTTGCGAACCCTTTCTGTTCTGAAATTGCGCACGATTCGGTTCAGTTGTGAGCAAGGTAGGCGGCCAGATAAGATTTCCACGACAAAACGAGCGCCGTTTTCTGATTTGCTCTCTTGAATACCACTGACTCATGAGCATACAAACGCGACGCAGTTCATAAATGTGAGCAATGGTAAATGTTTGTCACGCGGATGGGAATTAAACGCGAGTCAGGTAACGCTATGTAACGACGTGTGAAACGGCATATATTAAGGCGAGCTTAAAGTGTCGATCTACGGGCGAGCATGCATCGCTCGCGACACTTGTCTGTCGCGGATAATAATCTTTAACAACCTGTGTATACTGCTCTTGATCGTTGTATTTTCGTGCAAAATGCTTCCGTGCATGTTAGAATAAGATTATAGCAAGTGTATGTATATTAGAAGATAACGTCGTCTTTACGTTCTCTAGAAAGTAACGTCGATCTTGAGGAAACACAATCAGATGAGAACGGTCCATTAATAGGTTCACGACGTTTAATGATTTTAACGCTACAGCTATGAAATTAATTGAAATGACAAGGCTAAGTTTCCTTCTTTTACGTAATTATTTGAAGTACGTAGCAGTTTTTGACGGAATTAATGCAGTCTTTTATTCAGATCATGATATAACTACATATGCTTCTTTCATTTTCAGTATATCATTTTAATTATAATAATTTAAATGTAGTATATTTCAGTACAAATGAAAGGTTGGTTACTCTAATGTTAAATAAAGCGACATGGGAGAAAGCAGAAAAATTGTGAAAGTATGCAGAGGATATGTTTCAGTAATTAAAAAATGTTTTTTGATCAGCATATACGAAAAATTCCATACGCATCGTAAAGGGAAGAGATGGAATAAAGTAATTAGTGACCAGTGAAATAATTAGTGATCAAATAAACGAATTACGAAATACGGTAAGAAAATGTGAAAATGTAGATACATAAAGAAAACGCATAAAAATGCAACTGGCATACTTGTTACAATAGCAGTACAATTGCAAACGGTAATAAACGTTGTTAAAAAACGGATGTAATTGCCTTGCCTACGAAAACAGCCGACACAAACCACGAAACGATCTGAAAAGTAGATTCAAGAAGAGAATAAGGACAGTTCGTATAAATGTGTTCTCAAATCGCATTGTTCTCGATTTATAATCTTTTGTGAGTCTTAACAATCGTAGCCGGGAGCGGAGATAACGCGGCATATTATTCAATTGTTTATCATGCAATATTCGTCTGGTACATTGAAACGCTTCGTTTAGTTTATTCGTGTTTTATTCTACCTCTAACAATACCACGAACCGTTCCAACTCATTAGACAACTTCTGACGAGGCTGTTCAAACATTTTGAGCAGTTGCTTCATAAAAAGGGCCGTGGAATTTTAACGAAGGCTCTCAATTCACTGACGATATAAATCTTTTTCGCTTTCGTTGTGATACTTCTCGCGTGATAAATATGGAGATGCACGAAAGTAGCATGGAGATAGTAAGCATACGAGAGAAGTAACTGTGAAATTGAAACTTTAAATTTTTTAATAATTCGATGTATGTATTTCATATGTCTGTTATCTAGGAAGGAAAAGAAGCTCAATCCTGATCTCATAAAAGATATAACTTAGAAAAAAAAACGAAGCTGGCACCCCGCTGGAGGTAGCCGCCCACATGCTATATTATTTTTTTATTTATATTTTTTTTTCTTCACCAACAAGATATAACACTTTACCAAATGTCCGCAAGGACAAATTGTAAAATAACCAAAATAAAATAAAAAAAAAAAAAAAAATCCTGATCTTGGAAGCCATCAAATGTAAATTTTTTAATTTTCGTAGTTTAGATTTTGATAGAAATATGCATGCTCTTTGATCAAAGTTTCATTATATCCAAAAGAGACCCTTTTCCGAAGAAAAGCAAGTTTAATATCGCAGTGAATTGGTTAGATTACTAAAATTTAAAGTATTTAATTTTACTTTATATTGTAGATTCTCCGTGATCAAAATTAATAATAAAATTGAATTGAATTAAAAAGACCAGAATTAATTTAACCCTAAATTGTTATGGTTTCCAAGGCTCAACGTGCCAGTTAGGAGTTAAGAACTGTTAGAGCCTCGAAACGAAGATCATCTCATCATTTTTAACCATTAAAACACATCGAACCTAGACCATTAATCAATCTTTAAACCCTTCTCAGAAAAGCATCCAGGGGAACCTGATTACACAGCGATCTCTTGGTCGTGACTATATCCTCGGGCAACTTTCACTGGGCAAAAAATATCGATGCAACGCGAAACCTCGCGATGATCGCATAAACTACGAGCGGCTGGGAGAAAAGACAAAAAGTCTCGGCATAAAATACGGTCGTCCGGTCGGTGTTAAAAAAGCAATTTGTATGTCAACGGCGTAATGCCGGTAATTGTTTGTCGCGCCGTGAAGAATTCTGCTCGCGTGAAAGTTCGTCCTCGCCAAGTATGAGCAAAATGCGACACGATCGCACTCTGTACGTCTCTGTCTGTCCTCTACCGCGTCCTTCCCACCTTTCCTCGTCCCTCACGCGCTTTCGGCGCACCGCGAATCGGTACTTATATGTCCATGAACGCGTGACACGGCCGATCGAAGCTGGCGAACTGGCGAACGTTTCACCGGCGTCGCCGCGCCATCGAGAATTTCTACTATTTTTACGTCGCTCTGTTTGCTAGTCCTCGTATTTTGAAAACGCGTATGTGAAACCTACTAATTATTTAGAAAGTTACAGCTATCTTGGATTTCGATGATTTTTTAACACGTTTTAGAAATCAACATTTTCGTTTGTATATAATCGTCGCTCGGTCTTAATTTCTGAGATATTTAGGAAAATTATCGGTACCGCTACAGTGAATTTTGCCTACAATTATGCGTTCGTGACAATGTATGCGTCGGTATTGGTTGGATAAAACAACACTTAAGCCAAACTTATATAAGCTATAAACAAAAAATAAGTTTGGTTTAGACGTCATCTTATCCGGTCGCCGAAGTTTTTTGCAAATATCTCGGGAAAGTTAGGGGACGTTATTACTAACTAAGTCTGAGCAGCGGTTACATGTATAGGAAAAAGTTGTTCGGGATTATGTCACCGACAACGCGTTAAAAATTGAAATCCGAGATGACGATGGTTTTCTAAATAATTACCAAACTATTTTCTATGTTTTCTCTTAGCATTTAGATGACTGGAAACGATCGAAAGATGAAGATTTGATTGAAATATTTGAACAGGTACCTAAGTTACAGCATTCAAATGAACAGATGGAGAGATAGAAGTTTATGATTTCAATTATCTCTCACTTCTGAAGCCAACCAATCGCTGCAAAATGATTTACGTAAAAATCTAAACAGCTGTTTATCCAGCGTAAAGACGAAAGTATATGTAACTTGTTCTCTTAGCTAGATTGAGGCTTGCGTCACTCGTAGCTCCAGGAAAATCATGAATACAAAATATAGTCACACGCCTTATAGACAAGAACAACCGTCCTGCATACCTCTTACGAACGAGACGGATAAATTCAAAGAACGCGACAATCCGGCGCTTAAATCAGTGAAATTGATTCGAGAGAATGACCGGTCGTGGCAAACGCGATTCGGAAGAATCGTCGAAAACACAATCAAGCGCTGAAGGCTCGATTGGTCGCGACGATATGTTTCATATCGCGGCTACTTTTAATCAAATCGATGCAACGCCGCCGCCTGTGAAACGATAAACGGAGCCAGCAGCCATCGAGCCTGTTCGATCGCGACCGATCGATTCAGGTGAGATCGTATGGGTGATATGGTCCATCGTCGCATTGCTTATCCCTGGACATCGAAAAAGCTTCGCTTAGAGACCTTGGCGATCGCATACTAGGAACGAAAGTACGTCGGAGGTAAAAACGATCGTTGGCGCCGATGTGGAAAATCGGTCGGAAAGTGTTTCAAGGAGAGTCCGTGCATCGCCTGAGGTCGTAAAACAACGACATTCAGTGGAAAGAGAACGCGGTTGCTCAATATTCTCGGCGCCGTTATGTTTGTTATTTCCTCGTCCATTCCTTTTTTTTTTTTTTTTTTTTGCTCCCGAGTTTTATTATTGCGCTTTGTTTTCGTGAAAATCTATGTGAGGAGTGGAGGAAAATCTATCTACCTTATCGAGTTTCGATATGTTGTATCGTTTGGCAGAATATCGTAAATTAATGGGAGTTTCTCTGTTATAGTTTTGTTGATACCAATTTACGTCACAACCCATATACTTTAACGAATCATATATTTGTTTTTGATAAAAATGCGTTATTTCTTGCCTATAAAAACATCAGAAGATATGTGTTTCCGTTGTCTATTGTTGGACTACTGCAGTTCGTTCAACGAGTTCGAGTTACCAGCTGTAAACATATGTGCGTGGTGATTTAGAAATGTATAGTCATAGCTCTTAGATATCGTATTAGGTTGTCCGAAAAGTTTCTTTCGTTTTATGAGGATATAAAAGACGCACAGCGTTTTTTGGTTTATATTATTTTGTCGAATTATGTACGATCCATTTTGTTCTGTTGAGATAAACATCGTGACATTTCACAGATTTGGTTTCACGTATGTATGAAGGTGCATTGTTGTAAAAACACGTTTGCGAAAGAAAGACATTTTTTGGACAACCTAATATTTACCACTTTCCGTGCCAACTGTTTACGAATCTTGCAGACTGACAAACCGTCCCTGATATAAACAAGCGACTAGCGATAGTAGTTTGGCGATAGTAGTCAGCTAATAGTTGGGTCTGCTTCTTCCATCCTGTGCTTCAACACGTGAAATCAGCACGTTTTGTTTATAACTGGTATCTCATAACTGGTATTCATTGATGGAATATTAGAAAAATATCGTATGTAAATTTTCTGTATATTTGATCAACGATTCTGTCGATAGGAACAGAAACAAGGAGTGTATCAATTTTTGCGAAAAATGAATAATATATACATTTGATATAAAAACCTCGAATTAGCTCTGCAAATTGTTGATACGCTAGGTTCCCACGTGAGAATTCCCTTTTATTGCTTACCTGAAAATAAAGCGAAAAGAAAAGATTAATTAAATGTTTTTTAAAAATTATAATTGTGTGTGTGTGTGTAAATTCTATAGAATTCGAACTACCCGGCAACCAACATTTTCACCTTTTTTTTGTTTTAGCAACAGTCATTTGCTGAATAGAATAGATCACGAGAGAAAAACGGTAATTTACAGTAGCGGACAAAAGTTTAAGACGATGATTTGTAAACCGGATTACAAACATCTTATACGCATATTGTTCTTCTATTCGGTTTGTCTCTTTGGAATAACGTAGCTGTATGTTTGACCTTCGTAACCTCAGACAGTCAGTTGTTAAATACAAACAATGTAGGAGTTACAACAGTTAGTTACCGCCTAGCACTTGGAAACAGTGGACATTAGTTTAAGACGATCTGTGTAAAACGTGAGTACGAGTACAGTTTTTGAACATTTTGATTCTGGAATGTCAAAATCATTGTTTAGTGTACCTTTTATTGCTTAAAATTCATTTAGGTAGGAACAGACTATGGGTAAATCAAAGAATTTACTTGAAAACGAAAGGGAACAAATCGTAAGGCTGCGAAAGCAAAGTAAAACCTTCACCGAAATAGCAAATATAGTGAACAGGTCAGAAACAGCTTGTAAACAAGCTTGGTATAAATGTTTAAAGACAGGCATGTATTGCGATCAACCGAAAAACGGAAGACCACGGAAAACAACACCGAAAATGGATCGCCGGATTCATCGATTGAGCGAAAAGGATCGTTTTCGTAGTGCAAATAATATTGCTGCGGAGATAAACTATGAAAACGATACACAAATTAGTGCTAGAACTGTTAGGAGAAGATTAGAAGACTTTAACTTAAGAGGACGAAAACCCCAAAAGAAACCACTGCTGAGTTCTAGGAATCGAAAAAGACGACTTGCATTTGCTAAAGCTCATAAGCATTGGACAAGTGAAGATTGGCAAAAGGTATTGTTTTCTGACGAATCGAAATTCAATCGCGTCTGTTCTGACGGGATACGGTACGTTAGACGTCGAATTGGCGAAAGTTTGAAAACACAGTGCGTTTTAAAAACTCTTAAACATGGTGGTGGCAACGTTATGGTGTGGGCGTGTTTTTCTCGAAGCGGCCCTGGTCCGATATGTCGTATCAATGGAATTATGGACCGTTTTCAATACAAGGACATACTCAAGAACACAATGTTACCTTTTGCACGCAACAATATGAGTGATGATTTTATTTTTCAAAATGATAATGATCCGAAGCACACGGCTCGGGTTGTGAAACAGTTTTTTCAAGAAGAAAATATCACCGTGCTGCCGTGGCCGTCGCAATCACCAGACATTAACCCAATCGAGAATTTGTGAAGCATCATAAAAAAGACAGTACAAGGTTATAAACCGAAAAATTTAAATGAACTTTACTCTACGATTGAAACAGCCTGGAATAATATTACGGTAGATTAATATAAAAAATTAATAGATTCTATGCCAAGAAGATGTACCGAAGGGATAAGAAATAACGGATATTGAACAAAATATTGAATTTAAACAAAAATTGTGTATATTTTTTAACCAAAAATTAATATTTTTTGTATAGTCTTAAACTTTTGACCGACGAAATATTATACAGATTTCGTTCCTTTTTTATAACTTAGCTATTGAGCAAAATATCAAAATGAAATTTTTTTTCTAAGTGTACAAACAAATGTACAATTAGTTAATACCAAAAGTAGAACACCGTATTTATATTTTTTATGGAAAGTAAATCAATTATTTATTTCTTCCATTTCGTCTTAAACTTTTGTCCGCTACTGTAGGACTTAGAAAATCGATTCTCGATTTCCCAGGTAAAATTTGTAGTAGGTTTCTTATTAACTGTTATTGTATTTAATTTAATTATTCCCAAAATAAACTCGGTTTTCCAGAATCAATCTTCTGATTTACCCTAAAGACTTACGTTATTACATATATATATCCTAATACATATATACTAAATATAATTTATATAATAAAGTAATTTTTTAATGTCACTGTATGCATTTTTCAACTTATAGAATTGTGACCTCTAAACGAATCATATACATTTACTACCTAAATATCCGCGATAGCATAAACGTCCAAAGGCTTCCTATCATTTTCGTATATCAATCGCAATTTCAATATCGTACAAAGCGACCCGCATCTTTCACGTTAAACACTCTACATGTCACGTTCGCATCCTCGGTTCGAAATCGAGAAATCTCAGTTTCGACACGGTGATCCTCCAGGAGGCAGGAATAAATGTAAGCGGTTTCCCGGGGATCACCGCAAGATCCACCGAGTGGCAGCCGCCAAAAAACTAGAACAAATCCAAGGCAAGAAGCGACACGCAATTTACCTCGCCGCGATCGTCTGGCAATCTCCTCCACCCCCGTCGCGCGCACCACAAGCACGCGCGTTTCGCAAGAAGAAGAAGAAGTAGAAGAAGAAGAAGAAGAAGAAGAAGCGACATTACTATTCTACGTGGCCGCGGTTCTGCCGCGAGCGACCGAGCCATTAAAAAATTCCTCCGTTGGAAACGAGAGAAGACAGAAAGCGAGAGAGATAGATAGATAAAGAGAGAGAGAGAGAGAAAGAGATGCAACGTCGTCGCCGTTGCGTTCATCGCGAGAGTTGATTTCGCCTCGATAAACGACACACTCTCTAACTCGAAGACCAGCCGTGGCGAAGGAGTGATGGAGAACTCGAGGGGCGATCGCGAGTTACGCGTAAAACCTACGCGTAAAACCATCGCGCTGGTATAAATAATCGAGCTGGGCCAGGAATGTCTGGAACCGCGCAGGAGTCGCGGCTGTTTTTCCTCATGCATTATTCACGATCGGTATGAGTGACGCGCGATCTCCGGGGGAATCGCGCGACCGAGCACCCGCAGGCCCATTATTTCCACCCCCGTACGCCGTCCACTAGAAGTCTCTGTCGACCTGCACGCGTGCTGGACACGAATGTTGGTTCTTTTTTCAATCCCTTTTCCGCTCTCTGTCGATGTCTCGTGATCGCGCGTAAACATGGAACGAACGTTGAGAAATGGAAGAACACCGACCTTCTTAGTCAAAATGTCCTACTAAATATCTACCATTTCGAAACTGAAGAAAACAGTGGGATTTTGTCATCTTCTTTGTGTTATCTTCGTTTTTCAATTCAATGCATTTGGCAATTAATTCAAAACAGATTGCATAACGTGATAATATTTTTTTAAATACGGTTTTCATATAGTTCTCATTTCAGTATCTCATCAAAAGACTGATCCTTTTCACACGAATATATTATATATATTATATTAATTGTCGGCAATAAGTAGCAGGATATAGGTAGTAGGATCGTCTTTAACACTTATTAATCATACATTTAAAATAGCTATTAATGTTACTGAATACATCCCAGTAATTATTTTGTACCTCCTACGTACATTTTCAACCAATATATTCATGGCTGTAGCGTTTCATTATTACATAGTTGATGAAGCACGCATAATACCTACGTGAAAGTTTCCTACGACAAATATTCAACTATTTCCGTGATCCACTTGTACATGTTTTCTTACAATTAAACTCGAACGATCAACCTTCTTAAGAAAAGGAAGCAAACGATTGGAACGAAAAGTTGAAAAAGAAAGGGACACGACACAGGGTAGATGGATAAGAGCAAACAGAGAACAGGAAAATAGCTGTGCACGCGAATACTCGAACACGATCTGCGAGCAATTACGCGGATAGTTCGGTCTGCAATTATCAGTATTGCCTTCGGTATTCGTGGATACGGTCGGATCGACTTTTCATCGTCGCGCATCGTTGTTTCGATTCAGCGTGTGGACTCTGGAAACTGGTGGCTTCCCATTCCCTTTCTCTCTTTCTTTCCACAGTCGACTAGCGGTCTCTCTTTCTTCTGGTTTTTGTACGTGCCATTCAACCGCAGCAACAGCAAATTGGACTCTGTCTGCTGGCGTTGCATTCGCGATCTCTGGGGATACGCCGCGCCTACCGCCTCCTCTTTATTTCCACCGACTCTTCCTTATTTTTCCCCTTTTTCCTCGCACCCCGTTGCTCGTATTATTTAAATTTCCACCCGCGTCCAGCACCCTGCTCTCTCGAATCTAACGCGATATCGCGGTTCTGTGGTTATCCGACTCCTCCTCATTCTGATTTCTCGAAACATCGTGATTCTTCGCTGCTTTCGTCTACTGTTGCGGTAATAGCCAAGAAATGCAAATGGAAGCTTCCGCTTTATGGTTTTTGATAGTCTCGTGGTTCCACAGTGAGCGTAAAACGGATACGCGTTACGTAAGATATGGATTGTTCGGGAGAAGAGTGTTTAAATTTGAAAATTAGGAATAGCAGCAGGATACCGATGAATTTGACAGACGTTGCAAGTAGGTCAGACGATGAACTGAGCCTCACAGAAGACAAAGTCATATTCTACTTGTTATTTTGTTATATCGGTATGCTGATAGAAAATTGTTTCTCGTAATTATTCTTCCTGTTTTTTTATATGTTTTTCTTGAATATTTATATTCATTTTTCAAATTGTTTTGTAATAGTACAATATAATGCGTCTCGTAAGATACTAATTAACTATACAATTCACATTTCGGTACATATATCCTGTATATGTTTAATAAATGCATAAATACATAATATGGATCGGTAAACACAGTTTAATTTAGATGAAAAATAGAATGTACGTAGAAAAAGTAGATAAATGTATCGTGTAATTGATTGGTATCTGATATTATGCACTGTAAGCATAGAAATAAATATCATATTAAATACATATTTTCATGAATACAACCGAAGAAATAGAGTCTAAATAAAAGTCAGTAAGCTGCCAATTCATTCACTAGATACTACAATTATCTTACTTTGAATATTCTGAATATTACTAAAATCTCCACAAATATACAAACATACCCAGCTAACGACATTTATCCAAAACAACTACATTCTATAACTATCTCGAAAACCAAAAATTATCGTAACAGTTTTCGATCACCGCAAAAAGTCTACAAGCCGCACCATAAATCGGAGTTCACAGATAGAACGAGCCACAGCGAGACAACGTCCGGATGATAATTCGTAATCGTAACTCAGTCCCGGATAGGATCTCGGCTCTCCGCAAAAGAGCAAACCATCGCGGAAATCGATCGAAGATGAAGATCGGCCATCCTGCACGGATCGCCACGCAAGATCGCCTGGAAGCCCCGTCGTATTTCTCTGGACGTTCAGCGGCCGTTCCTTGCGTTTCCGGCAGCGTTATTCGGCGCGATAGCAAATTGGAGTCGGCTCGTATTCACGGGCGGCGCACGGTTGACGTACGATCTCTCTCGGGGAAACCGCGTGGGTGGAGTTCAGCCGGTTGTGTTCCTTATTTTTACCACAGACAACCACCACGTTTCCACCGCGCCGCGTATCCGCCTCGCCAGGACACGCTTTCCTCTTCCGAGCGTGTCGCTGCAGAATGGCAAAGAGGAAGAAACCGAAAGAGAAAGAGAGAGAGAGAGTTAAAACGTCTCTGAAGCACGTCAGACCCTGGACTCAAGACCAGAGGAATTTCAAACACGCGAATTTAAAGTTTCTCTCTTCTTGCGGTAGTTGTGACGTTATTGTTAACGATGTTAAATTGGTTTTTAGGTTGGTTGATGGGATGATGAGCTTTTGCTTGGATTTTGGCAACGTTGCATGTCATTTACGAATGGAAAGGAACGTTGGAAATTGAGATTCCTGGATGACTGTAAATCATTCACATGCATTTTTATACTGCGGATTTTCATGTAAATTTATATTTCTATAGACATAGAGTAAGAACTAGAATCTAGAGAGGTATTATTTATTTCGCTTAATAAATATTCCAACGAGTGCAGTATCTTCGATTGCTCTTTATATTTCTGCACATCATGTACATTATGTATTTTATGAATTTTTACGTTTTCAAGTTTTCCATAAATGCATAAACATTCACATTTTAGTTATATTTCTTTAACGACTATACTTGGAATTTTGTTTGGTTTTTCATTATTTTGAAGAATTCGTGTGATTTGGTCTTTTATCAATTTTACTGTTACTATTAGGCTAGATGTATAGTGCAAATTCATATCTTTATATTTATTAATGTAAGTAAAGAAGTAGAATTCAAATGGTGGTTTATTTTATACATACACTTGAAATATTATAATCCCTACTTAATTACTTCGAAAATTTTGTACATTTTCTTATGTTACGTACATTCTGTACATTTTTACCTATTTATATTTCTCATAAATGGATAAAAATAAAAATTCCACCTATGATTGCCCCGACAAAAACAGCGTAATGAGATTGTTAAAAGCGATCTGATAGAATGCTGGAGAGTGTCTTGCGAATTAACATTTTATGTGCTGTTAAGAGATTGCACGATCTTAAATTGCGTTTTCTAACGATCTTCTTATACACGTATTTGCAAACGTAGTAGTTAAGTAGGTTTCATAATAAATGTTTTCACTGGCCGTTTAGCACATTCGTTTTATCGCCAGAATTTCTGCTGTTTTTTCTTTCACCAATGCTCTACCGTCACTATCACTTTAACAAAAATACGAAAGAATCTAACAAAATATTAAATATCATCTAAATATTATTACCACAAAATTTTTTGCGGTCTCCTAAAATCCTCGACTTGTATAATCCTCTTATGAGTGTTTGAACATATAGTACCTAATCGACAATGCTCTTTAATCTTTACGTAGCGTAATTAATTTCATCAACTAACTCAGACAAGCTTGAATCTTAAAACCAGAACGAATTCTGTAATTTTAAATGTTACTACCTGTAGAAGTTCTGAATGGATACAGTGAAAGAGAATAAATCGTAATCAGAATGAATGAATGTGGACTAAAAGTTAATAGCTTGTCAAGCATATTCAAAATCCGAAGTAAATTTCCGTCTCTACAATTCTCTTCACGAAGCAAGTAAAGGCTCTATCCACACCCACACCCCATACATATCCACGCGGTTTTGCAATCACCTAATCCATTTTCACGCGATGCATTTTCTCTACAACCGTTCACGTGAGTCATCCTTCTCTTAAAATTAACTATTCACCAGCCTCATAACCATTTCTACAAACAAATCTACTTTATCGCTCCACGAAACACATTCCCTATTGCAACGTCTGCAATTCATATCTACTATTCATACTATTCGCGCATTGCAACGAGCCTCGAGATCCAACACTCGCGCAATTTACAATCCTCGCCATCAAACTAGGATCGCTCGAACCTTCTGATACTTCTTATTCGTTCGATATTTATTTTGCTGCTTTTCATTTTTTTTTTTTTTTTTTTTTTTTTTTTTTTTTTTGAATTGGCACGCGCAATTATTTCTGAACGAAGCGTTTTTTGACCAACTTTTACATTTCATTTTCACAGCATGTATCAGGTTTTCGAATTTTGAAATACTCGCACCTGGTCGCAACTACTATGCAAATGCCATAACAAATACGATGGTGTGTTATAGCCACTGTAATACGCGAGGACATGAGACGTATGGTAGTTGGAAAAGTGAAGTTTCTGCGTGTTGTCTCCATTCAATGGTCAGGGATTTTATGTCGTCGTATCGCTTATTCGCTTTTGACGTTCGCTTTCAGGGTCGCCGTATACGTATACGGCCGATCGAAACGAAGTGTCGTAAATTGGGAAGTAGGTCTCCGGAGAAAAAGGGGAAAGAAGCGAAGGAGAGAGAAAGAGGAAAAGAGAAAGAAAGAGTAGGTCTTCACGATATTCCCGGGCGACGAGCGCGAGGTTAAGTCAGGTCAGGCCGAGGCGTTCGACTCGCCAACAGAGTCCAGTGCCCTGAGAACCGTTCCAGCCGATAAACCACCTCCTCCCTGCGACCGGTGCGCGAGGACTCGACGCGGATACACGTCGCGGAGGTTACGTCGGGTCAACCGAAACGCCGGACACGAATCAACCGACGCACGCGAGAACCGCCATTGCTCGTTTGTTCCTTTGGCTCTTCCTCTTTGTTTACCGAATTTTTCATCTTCCACGAGTTAAAGGACGACGAAAACGAGCTTCTCGAATTTGTCCTTATTTGTTAAGATTTCTATTTGGAAAGAGATATAGCAACGTTCGTTGAAGTTTCGATTGAGCTTGTTTCATCTAAATTGGAATGATTCAGCCTCGTCAGCACTCTCCAAACAGCGGCTGTTACAGTTGACAAAGACGTGAAATATTATGTAATTGTCACTGGTTCTCGAGTTAGATTTATCCTCTTTCCCTATCGGGGCACTTCCCGTGGTATCTTTGAAATAAAATCTTTAACTGTTTTCTAGGTATGTACGTATTATAATGGTAATTATAATACTTAGAAAATAAATAGCAATTTATTGGTATTTAAGCTGATGTAGTTGATTCGAGAAAAGAGATGGGAAATGATAGATATTTCGTGGGTTGGAGAAATGGAAAAATAAAAAGGGAGACGAAGGTTAGGTTGATTGACAGTTATTGGGGATATAATCGATTTCTGATGTGCAATAGAATTTTATTGTTGGCGTATGGTGGGACGAAGATTAATGCAAATGTAATTGTTCGCGGAAGTAGAACGTAAATAACGAAATGTATGAAATGATGAATTATTTCTGGAGCACTGAGAGCTAAGTACATAAATCGAGTATTAAAGTACAGAATCGTATAAATTGAATAACAAACTGCGTATTCAACAACGCGATAAATTGCCTATTGAAATTATCTATAAGTCATAACCGAATTAAAATATATTTCCTTTCATACTTTCCTTTCATAAATTCAGTAAAAGTCAGATCAGTTTCAACATTCCACCCCTTAACAAAATTTCCTTCTCCGCCCATTTTTCCACTCGGAACTTCTTCAACATGTCATCAACGGAAGAAGCATCCGAAAATTCAGCACTTCAGCCCACAAGAGTATGTGTATACCGTTAACGTATTCACGAAGATGGTATCAGAAACACATCGAGGCACCCCGCCTCCCTATTCGAGGGAATACTTTCTCGTATCCGGCGTCTCCTCGAAAAGCTTCGCCTCGAAAATGCAGGCGGCTGTTGTCGCGCGGTTTCTCCCCCGTTTCCTATCCGAGAGAAACCGGTCGTATTATTTAATGGCGACGGGCCGACGTTGCCTACGGAGATGAATATTGCGCATTGTAGTGGCCGCGATAAAATCGAAGGAGAATGCGGAAAAACTGCGCGTTTCCATCTAGCGCGTTCCGCAAATTCCGAACCGCAATGCGGCCGGCTGCGATATGCGAGCAAGAAATAAAATTGAATTTCGCGTGGGGGCGGGTCCGGGGAACACGTCAAGGAAACGATGTTACCGCTGCACGTCTCCTGCTCCTCTCTGCTCTCTTTCTCTCCCCTTTTTCTCTCCTGTTCTTTCGTGAACGTTGAACACGAAGCGAATATTCGTTCGAATGAAATTCGGTTTCGAGGTAAATCCGCTTGTCCGAAATCAATCGCGACCACATCGCATTACAGGGGTCGCCGCGGAAAATGGCTTTCTAGATTTTAAGAGACTGCCGGAATTGCGTTTCACAGAGAGAGACGAAAGGGGGCGAGGAGGCAGCAGTTGCGGAGGGGAAAGGAATTTGGAAAATGCGCGACACGCCACGTTATCGAACGCTAGTATCGTGAAATTTTCTGTTCCCAGACAAAGGCGAATTTCATCGGCGAACGCCAATGGCAAATGCGGCCTCGCGAAAATCTCCCTCTTCGATGAAATTTGATTTTTCATGAAATCGACGTTGCAGGTTATCTTTTTTCTTTTGTTCCAGTTTCTGATGGGCAGAAATCTTGTTTTGGGGTATAAGGAGTTTGGGTTGATGGAAATTGAAAATTTATTGCCAAATCATTTTGCACCGATTTACTTGCGAAATCCGCTTGAAAATTTGTTCCAAGAGTACGTGCACATAAGTATTATAGCCACTGTATTACCGTATGTGTAAATGTATACAGTGTTCTTCGTATGTTTAACACTAAAGGTATTGCCAGAAACTATAAGAATCTCGAGTATACCATAAATCAAACGTATACAGTGACGGACAGGAGAAAGTTTATAAAGTTAGAAGCATAACGAGATACCACAATTATACGAAATGGATTTGTATTTGATAAGAGCAACGAATAAATATAACATATGCAACAGAACAGATGATTGTTATCGATATGGTAAAAAGTTTTTAACACGAAAGTTACTAAGATTCATTGTTTTTAAGAATATCAATTTTAAGCTTTCTTTTACCTGTCATTGTATTTTTAACAAATTTCTCGTATAAACGATTATTATTTGAAAATTGCTTTAACTCAAAAAAGACCTTTTAAAAAGTCCACGTAATTCTTTATTACCATCTCCACTTATTGAAGCAATCCAGTTATTAAAATGCATTAAATGGAAGAAGAATTGTGAAGAGGAATCTGCGGAAACGATAGCCAACACTTGCCAGCTCGTAAGAAACACGAAGGGTAATGACGAGGCTTTATGTTTCCGCAAGGAATTCGCGTCGACGATGTAGAATTTTCCACGGGTTGCAGCGACCAACAGCAACGAAAACAAGAACTTTCGTGGCATTTAGCTTGCACAGAAATTGCACGCGGAATATTGCCGGAAGCTTAACCATTTAACGACACCTCCACGCTGGATGGACAATGAACAGCTTTCAGAAAGATACCTTCAACCCGCGAAAACGCTTGGGACCAACCTATGCAAATTGTTTCTCTTATTTTAATATTAAAGTCATAATCGCGCGGAAAATCGTCATGCGTTTCGTGTACCGTATGTATGAATAATACTTTTGAATTATACGCGGGAATGTTAAGAATTTAAGTTATGACTTTTTTAAAAAAACGAATTGAGTAGTATTATATATATTGCAAAAGATAAGGAACAAGCTGAGTTGAAACATTTAAATATGAAAATATACATGTTTTTCGTACGATCTTTAATAAATAAATAGCTTGAAATTTATGCTCCGTGAATTAAAATGTAAAAACAATATCTTTTAAAAACCTTAGAATTTGTTATTATTTATGCTGTTGTGGCGAATAAATTTGCGAAAATGAATGAGATTTTGAATACTAATATTGTTTCTGAGTAACCGACTTTCGTAAAAGATAACTCTGATTTATTCGATTTTTAAGAGCGACGCTTATATATTATTATAAAAATACACAAGAACAAAAATGAATAGAAATATAGAACTGAAAAGCCTATAAAAACGCGAAAGATTTGTTTTCTTCGTGTTTTGAAATAATTATTTTTTAAGCTAAGAAGAGAATCAATTCAACGAAATTAACATTTTATTTAAAAAAAAAAATGACGGTTGCGTAACTGTGAATATTTCTTTTTGCGAAAATCCTTCGTTGATCTTCCAACGTATATTGAAGAATCGTCGTTTCCGTGTCGCATATGGTTCCGGAAACAGACGATCGACACGCGAAAGCGTCATACTTGAACGCATCTGACGCATTCTTAAATTCTTCACTTCCCAGGAAACT
This sequence comes from Bombus pascuorum, assembly GCF_905332965.1. NCBI lineage: Eukaryota > Metazoa > Arthropoda > Insecta > Hymenoptera > Apidae > Bombus > Bombus pascuorum. The sequence goes on along the minus strand of NC_083496.1, from coordinate 10,699,678 downwards.
TCCACTCGGAAAAAAACATCTTGTAGCATGTGGCGCATAAATCTTCTTCTTATCGTGAATCTGTGCCTATGCTACGAAATCCTTCAGGCGAGTCGTTTGCGTGTTAAATAAATTACATATTCATAGTGTATCATAAAGCTGCTGTTCGGTAACATTTTTCAAACTCGCCGAAACGTTTCAAAGTAACATGCAATTAAAGTCACATTTTATGACAGCTATTAACATCGAACCACCATTTAAACTGTTATTTAAAAATAAAAGTCTACTTTTATATAGTTTTATATAATACATGTACGTAGAGTGTCTAATGTAGCTAGTGATTAAACGAGCGATTGGATCTACATGGAAAAAGTAAATAAAAAATGTATAATGAAAATTTTCCATTGCAGGCTTTGTTTTCGAAAAAATTTTATAAGAAAATTCAATGGCGTATATTTAACCATGTTTCGTTATGTTATAATTATCCTTATATTATGTTCAATTAATTATATATATAATATTTTATACGTATTATGTAAATATAATTTTTAATCGTATGCAATTTTCTTCGCACAATTAATTTACGCAATTTGCAAATATATTAGTAGCATTTTGAACTCTTCATTAGTACAGTGAGATAGAAATACCATATCTCTCTCATAATATTCAAAGATTAATTAGAAATTCCGAATACTTAACGCGATGCATTACTTAACAGCGAAACAAGTATTTTAATATTCGCACCATTTATACCATAGAATCTCATAAGGCTATTTAAATATCAAAAATTACGAGTTTGCATAAAAATTCGCAGTCTAATTATCACGGGAGCAATGAAATTCATAAACGAGGTCGATCTTCATCGCATCGATCGCGACTTCCACGAGAAATAAAGACGTATGATCTCCCTCGGTCGGCGATTCCGGTAAATGCCTTTTCCCCGGTTTCTTTTCCGACGAGCGACACCAGAGAGAAAGGGAAAGGGGAAAGGATGGAAGAAGCTTTATCTTTCCGAGTCGAGAGATTCGTTTCTCTTTCCCCGGAATGATCGTATTCGCTGTCGGAAAATTTTGCGCGATGACAGAAAATTTCTCGGCAAGAGGGAGACTCGCCTCTTCGCAAATTACGTTATTCGCTTTTGAGGCGAAGTGCTCCGCGTTGTAAGAGCTTCAACAAATATTCCAGTAGCAATATCAGTTTATTCTATCTCTCTTCTTCTGACACACCCGCTACTTTCCCGTTAATCCTGCTTGGACTCGTGAATTCCTGTATGCCATGCTCCCACTGGATCTGCCGTAGAAATTATGAACGAGACGAGAATGTTCCTCGAGCCCTCGAATGCGAGCGTGTGTGTCTTCTCCACTGTTTCTCGTTTGATTCATCCGAGTTTCTCGCGCTTATTTTTCCCCTATTTGTCAATAATTTCTACGTCTTGCTCTGTTGACAATTTTCTGATTTAATTCGATTTCGCCGATCATCTTATTTGAAAATGCTGGTAGACATTATGAATACGGCGAATTATGGCATTTATTTTGAGAGAAAATACGGGCAGAACAGGTAGAACAAGAGATGTGATAAGCCACGTTTTCTGTTTTACAGAAGAAGGTTTATAGGAGAGGAATTTTTAAACTCGATATGCTGTCGATCAGTTCTACATCGAAATAATAATATTTTAATATAAATAACGTGTTTGCACTTGATTTTGGGGCCAAATTCGTGTTTTTTCATTCTTTTGAATATTTATAAAATACGAAAGATATTAATTATGCAGTAATATTAATTAAAATAAACTAATACAGCTGAATTAGTGTTACTCGTTTTTATAAAGCATTGCGGATTCATCAACTATTTTTCACTTACGTGCCGAAATTATTAGATTGTTTCTAAATCTGTAAAAACACACATATATTTTCTCACGTGGTCTCTACTGTTCTGTTATTTTATTTAGGTGATAATATAATTCAGTGAATAAAAATAAATATAAGCAGAGCTAAATATAGGTTTCTAATTATACATATTCAATAATTCTAATTATACGAATCAGATAAAATTAAATTACGATTTTTTAGTATAACGGAAGATTTCATACATATTTATATTAGAATTTTATTAATCAGTAACGGTGACATGAAAGCACAGAATTGTATTTTTATTAGAGGATATACCTGTCATCTTGCGAAGTTTCTGGTCACCGATATTGAAATATTGATTTTGACAAAATTGAATTCACTGGTTTTTCATCTAGGGTGATAAATGTAGGAATTGCATTTAATTTAATCTTTGTAATCCTCAAGTAGAAAAATATGTCGTGTGCTGTAAAACGATGCTTTCTTAATGAAAAGTCAAATCTTCATATTTTTTTAAGAAAATTAGTCGATATCGCTTTGAAGAGAATCAAAATTTATTAGCTCTATTAGATATACAAATTTATTGAATTATTATGGAACAGGAGTATATGTTTAGTAATTAAATAAATACCTATAAATTTCATAAAATACTACGATAGGTGTAATAAAGTTGTCCGGTATACAAATCCTCTACCTGTACGCTATTAATTTTACAGGAACTCTTAATTAACGACCACGGATTAAAATTAATTATTCACTGCGCAAACTAAATTATCATACAACCGGTATGAACAACTAATTTACATTTGTAAACATCTAAAATAATATTTCATTAATAAAAGGAACATCAAATCTCGTTAAAACACGATCACACTTTAAACGAATTAAAATTATACTTCGATCCTTTAACATCGAAGAAAAGAAGAAAATGTCTTGGCAAGAAACATCAAATCACCGGTTCGCGCAAGACACAAAGCGCGCCTTCGACTCATAGCAGCAACGTTGAGCTTCTGAAGGGAAATCGCGGCCGATTTCCGATCGGTGATGCTTCTCGTTTGCTCGTTCCGCGTCGAACATGTCGAACCTATGCACAAAAGTGTCTAACGACGGCGAGACAATGCGACGCCGAGGGGAAAGGGATCGAGCCGATGCGGAGAGCAAACCGCAACAAAAGACAGAAAAGAAGACAATGCGTCGCGGAATGGCTGGAAGAAAGCCCATAGGAGAGAGCTTTCCCCCCCTGAGAGCAAACAACTCGACCGGCCGTACGGCGAAAGAAAGAAAGAAGAGGAGCAAAACGATCGTTCTTCCCTTTCTCGCGTGTTTTCAATCATCCACCGAAATCCCGCCACTTCCGGCCGCCACGGGTTCCGTGGTCCACGAGTACCGCACGGGTCAATTCCCCTCCTCCCTTTCATTTTTCCTTCAACACGGTCGTTCTACCGTACGAATAAATCGAACGAAGCCTCTGTATATATCGAGGGAGCATCATCGTGATCGACAGAGATTCGAGGATGCTTTCTCGTTCGAATGCATCGAAGCCTATCGAGAAAGGACGAAAAAGAACGAAAAATGCCACGGGGTAGAGGGGCAGCACCGGAAACCGGAAAAAGAACCGGAAGAGCGAAAATAAGAAGGAAACGGGGAGAAGCAAAGAAAGAGAGAGGAGGTTTTCGAGCACAGAAATGGAGGCGTCTGGTTCGACACGCTGAGTGCACGGGTATTTCGAAAATCCGATAAATCTCGTCCTCTCTCCCCCGCCCCACTTTACCCTCTCTCCTCTCCTCTCCTCTCCTCTCCTCTCCTCTTCGCTCCTCTCTCTCTCTCTCTTCACAGCCATACAACATCGACCTACCGAGCGATGAAATTTCCTCGTCGTCCCAATCTCTCGTTATTCCCAGGACATTCTGAGTATATCCGATATCCTCGAGCTTTCCTCCTCGAATCTCTCCCTCCTCCTCTCTTCACCCTTCGCAGTCTGTCCGAATCTAAGCCTTCTCTCTATCTCCCTTCTTCCTTTTCTATACTACAGCTCTCTCGTCTATTCTATCGCGATCCTCTTCGTCGTTTATTTCGTCGTTGGTCGGTGGAGGCAGACTGCTGGTTGTATGGAATGGAGAACAGGCTAATAGACATCAGGAATACCGCGAGTTCGAAGGATCCTAAGAGCCGGAAGCGGTAGGTCTCGCTCTCGAATGATGGCCGACGATCCATTTTCAAGTTGTGAAACCATTTTTCGCTTGGTTTATGGTGATCGTCGATGCTCCAATCGATTGATTCGAGTGGACTAAAGAGAGATTGAACGTTTGGAGAAAGCGTTGACTCTTGGACAATTGACGGACGTTTTTTAATCCATTAAGGGGCAATCCTGTGGTAATGCAACATTTCCTTTGCAATCTTCTTTAGTCGATTTATATCATTAGATTCTGTTTTCTAATGTTTCTTGTTTCCCTTGTTATCTTGCTTAATGCTGAACATTTCATTCGTTACTTTCTTCCTTCTTCTACCTAGATTCCATGGTCCATTATGACGAACCATTCCATAAACTCAAAGTACACAAGATAAGTTTCTAATAAAAGGACCTGCTAAAAGTGAAAATGATTTTCAGCAGAATCTTTAGAAATTATTCACAGTATGGTAATTACGTTCAAATGCAATGCTAAATCATCCAGATTTTCAATTCTGAAGTTTCCTTGCGTCTATGTGAAAATTATAGAAATATGTAACCTATTATTAAGAAAGGTTATTGAAAAGATTACCGAAGAGAAAGATTCGAGGTTCAGAGTATATCTTTGATTGTACCAATTGAAAAGAAGAAAAATATTTCGTATAATTATTAATAAGCCTTTTTGCAAAAAATGATATGACGTTGACATAACGAGATAGAAAGCAACAAAAATAACACGTAGATCCATATTACGTATTGTCTGGAGCAATGAACGACCACGTTATTGCGTCATCGATATATAGACCCTGGTGAAGCGACATCGATAACGACTACTGACGGCACGGAAGAGTATTTGTCCAAGTTTCTACAGGAAATTATTGTTTAACGAGTGCATACTTTTTCTTATTTGCAGCCATCGTTCCTAGAAAAAAACCTCTTCCCTCTGTAAAACATCTCGATAAATTACCAGTATCGTGAGATAAAGAAGAAACGACAGTTACTTGCTACGGTAAACAACCGTGCTGGTGCATCGACAATAAACAGGATCCGAGTCAATATGGATAGAAATCTCTGGAAACACATATGGGAAAAAGTAGTTCGCGTATTTCTCGCTAAAAACTCTTCCTCATCGAGTAACGTTCATTATAAAATAGAAAAAGATGAAGGGATACAAAATGTTTTCCTACGTAAATCGATAAATAATTAAAATCAAACGGACAGAATATATATTTCCATCTATAATTGATTATTTACGAAACCTTCTAAAAACTATAAATATGTAACTCTTGCCACCTTTCTTGGATCATTTCTTCAAGAGTTGTTATCAATACACGCAAATTTTTGTTTCAACGTTACTCCAGAATTTTTCTTAAAAGAACTTTTAAACTTTTATTTTAATATAAGAACTTTTTATTTGTTCTGACAAGATTGACACTGGGATATCGAAGATAAAAAGTACGCACGGTTAAACGTAATTTATAGAATCATTGGAACCGTCATTGCAATCGGTAAAAGATTTTCAAACAGGCAGAGAATAAAACACAAATCAATGCACATCGAGAAACATACGAAATATGAAAAGCAAATTTGCTCGAAAATTCCTAGAAATAGTCGATTTCGAGATCATATCGTCGATCCATCTTTGCAAAACTTTGGAAGCTGCCAAAGAAGACGAAGGCTCGATTGGATCAAAGGGATCTCGTACGTTGCACGTAGAAAATATCCGTCAAAGTTTCTTCCGTAGGAAATAGCCACTTTAATCGGTTATCTCCCTGGCTGGTTCGCGAAGCTGGCGCATCCCTCTCTAAGAAAAATCGTTCATCGATAAACGTACGGCTATCGTGTCGATAAAGAACGGCCGACAGTCGTTGCAAAATGGTATAACGCGAGGATCTGCTACGTGTCCGGGGTAACAAACAATTGCGCTGTTGCATCAACGATAATAGAATCCGGGCGAAGCGACAACGATAACGATCGCGACACCGATACACCGATTTACAACGAGGCACGACACGATCCTCGTTCATCGACGTCGAAGAACAGAAAAAGAGAGAAAGGGAATGAGAGAGAGAGAGAGAGAGAGGCGGTTAATAGACGTTCGAGAATCGGACCACCGCGAGATGAAGCGGCTGCCACTGCAAGGGAAGCTACTAGAAGATCGATAGCGAACGATTCGCGATCTACCAGATCACCGAGGTCACCGGTGGTCTTTGTTACCTTTCAAGATGATCGGGTCGTGATCGTTTTTCTTCGTTTTTGTTGCTTCCGTGGTCAGCCTGCTGCAATTCAATGGGCAGAAAATTTGAAAACTAATGGGCAATCTAGGCTTTCAAAATTGTTTCTGTTCGTTGTCCTTTCTGTTCGATATACTAGGGGGAAGTGGTTGGATGTAGTGAAAAATGAAAAGAGAATTAAAGAGAGAGAAGAGATAAAGTGTGTCTGATTTTGTTGAGAGAAAAATTGCGAAACGTATAATTAAATCTTTAAATATAATTGTACTTAGTGATAATGCTACAAAAAAGGTCATTTCTATCGAGATATAATGTTACAAAATTTTACTGTGAAGTATTATGCGTATATGCTTTACTTAAATTAAAAAATGGATCTCTTATAACATGGACGAAGATACGTGTATATGTGTGTATGTGAGAGAGAGAGAATATACATATATAAATTTATATTCTTTTGAAATGAGCAAATTGCAAGCAATTTCGTTCGTGGAGATAATAATTTTTGTCAAAGTTTTAATTAATAGGTTATTCTGACACGACTAGATCTTCTACAGTGAATTTCTTCTACAGATAAATCATATATGAAGCTTTTATTACGCGGTATATCAAATAATTACAGTGGACCAACGATATAACGATTTAAAAAACCCAAGAGACAGAGAATAATGTTTTGAAAGTAAAAAGATAACTACAAATAATTTCACAAAGACATCTATCCAGCGAGCCAAATCACGGTTATTCAACAAAAATATCCCCTAAAGCAGCCATAGAAATACGAAATAGCACACAATTATATTTAAAAAGAGAGAGAGAGAGACAGAGAGAATAATCTAAAAAGCAACATTCTATAAGAAAAAAATTTATACGTCGTAAATACATTTTACAAGACAGGGAACCATAAATGTTCTTATAAAGAGAGATTGCAAACCAGGCTACAATTGCTTGGCAAAAATATGCCCAAAAAACGAGCAATCATAAAAACACAAAACGATAATAGTGGATCCATTAATCGTATTTCTGAATCCATTAAAATTTTATTCTACCTATCGATTCCAAATAGGGAGATAAACTCCTCTCCCTCGAAATATCCGATAAAACACGGAAGAAAAAAGCGAGCGGAGAAACTCGAGCAAACCAATGCAACCGATTCGAGCAGTCGCTTTCGATTCCACGTAATTGCGAGCGTGCATCGTTTGCGATTTCTCGATTCGCGATTCCCCGCGAACAATGTTCAACAGCGAAACTGCTCACCGCTTCGATTCATCTCGTTGTTGATCGTTTGAAATCGTTTTTGTGGATACGGTGAATAAGGAGGTAGAGCAAATGTCGGATGATTAGGTTTCGAATAATCTTGATTACTGTATCGTAAAATAATCACAAGTCAGATGGTTCTTCAGATTTTTTGAATATTTGAGTTTTATTGTCTTAGATTACAAATATTTGTAGAATTTTGTGCGTGTTCAAAATGTGCGAAAATCACGACAAACTCTGAATATATATTCAAAAGAGATTTTTACAAATACTTTCCTAAGCTATTGTATGTTATATGAATGTAAAAGTGTAAATGTAACTACTTGAAATTATATCTCGTCGTTTGTATTCTTTAGACGTGGCACTATCATCCGTTTTGACTATTGTGAAGTTATTTAAGTGGAATAAAGTGACAGTATAGTTCACTTTTCTCTAATCAAACTAGTTTCTATTTTATTTTTACGAAGGTTCCGTGGAGAGGCTTTCAAAGCGAGACGGTAATCATAAAACAAATTGAACACGGAACATAAAATAATTGATTAAACAAAATAACACGGTAGTGTAAGTTGATTCATTTCTACGTGAACGAAACTGATATTACTTTCCCGCCAACTAACTCGATAGAACGAAAGGCGAGCGAAGAAGAGAAAAAGGAAGAGAAAGCAGAGAAGAAAGATTGATAAAAGAAAAGAAAAAATAAAATGACCGTCTGTGAAGCTGAGTCGAGGAGCGAGGTAAATTAATAAGCGGCCACGGATCGGGGTAAAATTAGCTGAGAGGATTCGATCGTTCGAAAGACCAGCGTACTATGGAATTCCATTCAAGATAACGTCGACCGTTTTTTTCCAAGCATAGGTCGATTAATTAATTCGACCGCGTTATAGCGTTGCGAACGGTCCAAGGATTATCGCGTTGCTTCGACCTTTCGTTTAATACACGAAACAGACAAAAGGGACGAGAAAGAAAGAAATGTGAGATGACAAAAGAGAAAGAGGATCGTCCGTCTATCGTCGTTGAGCCACAAAACGATAAGATCATTATCGTTAATTGGAATTTTCAGATGATCGAAACACAGGATAATCCAATTGTGCCGCGGTGGGACGCGTAGCCAACGTCACGGCCGAATTATTGCGTCCCGTTATTGCGCATTAACGAAATAACAACGCGGAATCTCGTTTATGACGCTCGAATTCCTCTCCCCGGTCGTGGAATGCGGTTCCCTTTCTGTCTCGAATTTTTTCGCCCCTTTAAGCGGTTCTTTTTCGCCCGTCTCTTGATCTCTCTCTCTCTCTCTCTTCCTCACTCTCTGTCTCTTCTATTTTGGCTTCTTCGTCCATTTGTAACCGTGGAAACACGAGTTAATGGAGTTTTGTATAAAAAGAAAAAAAAAAAAAGAGAGAAGGAAATGGTTAATGAACGCCGATTTCAAGAATAGAGTGTATACCGGTTAAATTCTCGAGTTCTGCTAAACGTGAGTTAACGAAATGGATTATGCTACTTATGGGAAACTGAGCGTTTCGCAGAGAATTTTTTGAAAATCTATGTAGTATGAGATTTAAAGGTAGAGTTTGGGTTTATTTAATATTATTATTGCACTATTATTATTAATGCATAAAATTACTGTATTATATAGTATTATTGAACGTTCATGTAATTTCATGTTTTTGGTAGTTTGACACATTCTTTGAATATTGTAACGAGTACTTTGCAGATTTTTTATATCTATGCATATTTTACATATTTCCTATGTTTTTACTCATTTAGATTTTACATAAATGCATAGGGATCCACAGTGTAGTTATCATGGAGCGAAATGTTTTAGAATGAAATATAATTCGCTGTAAATGCCATAGTATAATATAGAGGCACAGAAATGCTTGATAATACATGTATAGGACGACCTACACATATTTTGGTATACATTTTTTACTGTGTTTCTTCTATGGTTCATTTTTTTATTAATTTATTCTATGGTTAAAAATGATACAGAACTGCCACGCAGGTAAAATTCCCTGTAGTTAAAATGTTGCAAGTAAGCTATAAATGTTTATGCATTTATGGGAATTTAAATCTACAAAAATGTATAGAATGCAAATGATGTACAGGTATGTACAAGATATTTAAAGCAAAATCTTTTGTATAATATTTAATGGATAAAACGAAGGTCTACATATGTTACATATTTTTAATTGTGTTCATAAAAATCTGAATTTACATAAATATAACAAAAATGTGGAATATGAAGAAGATGAAAATAATACAGCTAAAAATAAACAAATGATATCTGTGTTGTGCGCAATTACAATATTTATAGAATAATATTGTCGGACAAATGCAATATATACTACAATAATCTTCTGTTTCTATCGATAAAGGTAAATAATATTTTAGCTAATACTTCAAAACCCAAAAATATGCGCTTAAGTACAAGGAAACAGCGACATATTTCTTTGTTATTTAATTATTTTGTTTAATTACCTTTGATCGCTTAGATATACTGGAAGTAATTTTATTTACCACTGTATGCACACTATACAGTGGTGGACAAGAGAACGTTTATAAAATAACAAGCTAAACAAGACAGCATAATTTTACAAAGTGAATTTATATTTAACAAGAACAATGTATAAATATAATATACATACACCACAAAACCGATGACTGTTATCAATATGGTAAACAATTTTTAACACGAAAGTTACTAAAATCTGCAGCGTATCAATTTCGAACTTTCTCTCATCCGCTACATTTATATACTCTATCTAAATATAACGTTTGGAAAAATGTGAAAAAATATACGTTCCCGACGTAACGCCGGCGCATTATCGTCGAGTTTTACAAAATGAAACGCAAACGCGACTTCCTAGGAAGCAAAGCCTTCCATAAATTTTCGTGCCTCCGTTTCGCGATTCCCGATGCTCGAGCGGGCGTACACGTCGAAGGGTAAACGGTCGTTAGAGGCACGCGTCGCGATAACGGTGAAACATTAAAAAAGAACGCAATTAAAGGGAAGGTATAGGAAGAAATCGCTGGCGAAGATAAGTAAAACTCATTTATCCGGGGCTAAGTCCTGCCCACACCCCTCAAGGGATGTCCGCGAGCTAAACTGGCTGGCATTACGCTCGTTACGTTAAGAAGCTAACAATAGCGTTCATGGAGCTATGCTCGGAGAAAAGATAAATAGACAAATAGATAGATGGAACGATACGGTGAGCACGGTTAGTAGATACGAAACCCGATAGAAACCCGGCTACAAGAGGGAACAAAGAGGAACGAAGAAGTTCCTGACGCCCACCGGATTACAGATTATAGGTCGGAGGCAATCGAAAGAGGATCTCGGCGGACGAAACCGAATAAAGCATTATATATTTTCTGGGTCGATAAAAGGGGCGAGAGCCCCGGGCTTTGTCGAAGCGGCAGTTTCCGCGTAAAACGGTTTCGCGAACCTCCCCTACAGATCGCTTTGAGGTCGAAATGTTATTTCGAGCGAATTTTTTCGTAAATAAAAGTGGCCGAGGTTAGCCGTGCGCTACGAGGAATAACTTCTTTTTCGATTCACGTGTCAGAGTGGAAGAGGGAGATTTGATAGCGTTTCTGGAGAGGAAAAGCAAGTCGTTCTTCAAAAGATGTGCCATTTCTATAAGGTTGATGGGTGTTTTAAAGGGGACGACGAAGTGCGGTATTTATCGTAAGATGATTATTTGTTGCAGTTTCCAGAGCTTGAGAGAAAAGATGAAAGTAAATGATTAACACGTATGATATTTATAGTCAACAGTTATAATCATCTATACGTGCTAAACTATACTTATCTAAATTCTAGAATATTCTGGACCATATTACAGGCCGATGGCTGTAATTTTAATCCGTGCAAAAGTTAAGAAGATTCGTTAATTCCAATATCGTAATATGTAAAGAATGTTTATAACTGTTTGAAATTTTCAATCCTTTTGGCTATTTCAAAACGAACGTTCGACGCTTCTATTCCACCGTTTCATCATCAACTAGAAATGTAAAAATAAAAACCAACCCTCAAGTAAATTCCTATTAAAAGTAATTTACGTTCAACGGGAAAACTGTATTTCATAAAAACGTCGAAGTTTCATGCAATACCATATTTTCACATACGATATGGGCAGAGACAGTCGGGCGCATTCAGCAGGCCGATTATGTATACACTAAGGGTTGCGTGCAATTCGCATACATCGTTTCGCATGTTTTCACACGAGTAACTTTGTAGTTCAACTTAACTCTGTCCAAAGCTGTCGTTCTCAGATTTCTAAAAGCTGCTCCGGAATTGCAGGACGTTCCAGAAAACTGAAGACATCTGAATCGAGAAATTTGAATCGACAATATTTTATGATCTATTCCATAGATTTCTATTTGTAGAAACTTCACTTTTCTTCGTGTTTTTTACATCATTTGTTCTTCTTTTATGGTTATTTTATCTCTTCTTGTCTTTTTGTACTGTTTCTTTATTGCTGGATTTTTTCCAGTGTCCTTATATAGTATTTTTTTTATAGGCGGTATTTCTGTTCTGCAATTCCTACGCCCTATCCTTTATTGCGACAATTTTATTTTTTGATGTCTTTATGCTGCTCTTTTACTGTCACAATTTTTTCCTAGTGTCTTTATGTTGCATTTACGCTGCTAGAACTTTCCCTTGGTGTCCTTTTGTTTACTTTCTTATTGTTGAAATTTTTCTCTTGACGTCTTTACACTGGCTACGTATCTGTATTTTTGTAATCTTTTCTTGGCTACTTCTTTCACTATCAGAATTTTTATCTCTCATGCAAAAGTGAATCCTTGGAATTTTATTATTAGAATCTCTTTCTTGATGTCTGATTATTTGCATACTTGAAATCTTCTTCTTCGCGTTGTTTCCTTTTTAACACTGGGGCCCCTTTTTGGTGTCGCTACGACCCTCTTTTTATTCCCGGAATCTCTTTCTTTTTAGTGTCCTTTTGTTGCTTTTTTATTGATGAAATTCCGCCCTTCCCTCCCATCCTTCGCTGTTCCAGCTTTCTTAAGAATTCCCCGGGGTATGATTGCGTCCCCGAATGTGGAAATTTTTCTAAGTCTCAATTCCATCACGGTAAAATGTACCCAAGGAAGGCATTGTCGAAGGGAAGCTTGTGGAATCGCACATAATTTCCCATAACCGTGCAGAAAGCATACTACATATCTGTGGAAGTCGTTGAACTCTAAGAAATGTTTATAATAGTTATCTAATCACCGACAATGGTTCCAAAGACAACAATCGCTAATAATAATTGACCAATCACAATACGAAAACTCTCCACGTTAAATAATTTAAGACGTAGTTGGTAGTACAAAAGCCTATGACTCGTAAAAATCGGGCACATACGAACAATAAATAGGAAACGTTGACGAGCAATGGATAATACTAGAGAAATCTAACAATAATCAAACTTACCAATTTGTAATTTCTCATAAAAATTTTATAGGCATCGAATAGCGCAGTTTTGATCAGCCAGGCTACCAAAACAGACCACCGTTATTTATTATACTTGTTAAATAAATTATGCTTCGTAATGATTATAAAGTTGCGAAAATTATTGCTACAAAGGCAAAACCATACTATACAAAATATTACTGTAATATCGTGAACGAAAGGCCTAAGAGATATCAGGTGAACCATAAACAATGTCGCAAGAAAGCCTAAGTGCCGACAGGCCCATCAATGTATCGTCGATACTTCAATCGAATAGTTACGCGGAAAAAAGGTCTATATGATCCTGGTCACGAACGGTTGCGGAACACGTGTGTAGTGGAGATATGAGAAAAGACAAAGGGATGTTAAAGGAGAAAAACGAATTAACAGTCAGTGTGAGTTGAGAAGTCAGAGTATTGTCAGCGTTGTCAGAGAGTGTGGTCGTGAGAGAGAGAGAGAGAGAGAGAGAGAGCGTTGGAACTGTGGTGACGAGGGTTGTAAATTAACTATTTAGTTGCCTTAGTTATAGCACATTATTGTATTTAGTTCACGTTAAATAACCATCGTTTCCTGTTTAATGCATAACAAATAAATAATAAATAAAATCTCATATTACGATATATATCACAATTATACATCGATAGACGATATTAAGAGATATTTCACGATTGTGTCTCTGTTCTAAGTAAAATATCAAATAGCTTGAGTGGAATGTCCAGCACGGTGAGGCATTCCACCGGTACCTTGGCAGCCGACTCTATTACTCCTTAATAAGCCCATAACTACATACAGCAGTACCATCCTCACATACCGTACTACCATCCGTATCGATTTCAGATCTCGGATACACGCGTGACAGGCTACCATACCCGTTAGTACGCGCCAAAAAACCAGTCGTCGCTTAACCAACCGAATAAATTCATTTCCTGTTCTTTCATGAATTCCAAAATCACTGATTCAATTAATTCTATCCGATGCTCGCGTGCTTCGCCGTATCCATAATTTCATATTTAACCTGCTTGGCTGCGTTCCCTCTCCTAGAAGGGGTGATTATACGCGACGATTCGATCGCCAATCCATCTCCCCATAAATCCATCTTCATTTAACTGCCTCATCCTCACTCGTTGTCTCGTTAACATGCAAATTCGTGTCGGTTCTTTTTTCCCTCATGAAATCGATCGAGCTTCGCCCGAAATTCCGGATAAACTGGCCACCGAGCACTTCTAGCCCATTCCACCCCTTGTTTCCATCGCGTCACCACGTTAATACCAATTAATTAACTGGGAATCTCGGTAGCTTAAGCCATTAGGGTGCAAGCAGCGTGTTCGCGTGCGTGTTCTCTCTATCCTCAAGGTCCTTACGCACGTGCCCTTGGAACGCGTCATAATCAGCCCTTCAGCGTACGCTGATCCCCTCTTCATGGGTCGTTTCTCTCACCGGGACACCGGGGAAATTGAAAATCTCCTCGCGCGATCCGATTAACGTCTACGATTAACGTCTAGTTTCCTTCAGAGTTGTGAGTTCGACGATGGTTTTAGGACTCTCAGAGTTTGACGTTGGTTACAAGTTATGGATATAGAAAATTATAGCTACCTAGTATGAGAGTTTTTGGTTATAAAGGTTATTTATTAATTATTTAACGGATAGTATTTAATCTAGTAAAAAAGGTAGTATTCTCTTTACAGCTACAAGGTGATGTACTTTGGCAAAATGCAAAATTTGTCCAAAGATTCTTTTGGTACTTTATAAAAATTATCAAAATTCTTTGGAATAATCGTATCTTAGTCTTTTAATTTACAAGATGTACCCACTATTAAAGTAACATAAAAATCAGGCCAACTCAGACTAAAATGAAACTTTAATATTCCCTCTAGAGGATCGGAATTCTTTGGAATAATCGTATCTCAATTTCTACTCTTCTCGACAATTTGTGCTGCTAAAATACATTTTAATCTGATTTCCAAGAACTCTTCCCAGTAATCCATTCAATATTCCATGCAAACGATCAAAATTCTTTCGGATAATTATCTTTCAATGTCAATTACTGTCTATAAATTTACAAAATGTACGCCTATTGAATTAAAATGACTACCAAAGAGATTTTGCAGTAACCCTAACCCAATATTCCACGTAAAACGAGTCCAAACCGTTTATAATAATTATATCAGAATTTCTATCCTCTTTAAACCTACGTGTCTATTAAAGCAAATTAAAAGTCAACTTTGAAAAGAATCCTCGCGGTAATCCCTTTAATATTTCATGCAAAGGAATCGAAATTCTTTGGAATAATATGCTTTGCAAACGAGACTATTCCAATGTACCAAAGCCACGAATAATTTAGAACAGCGACGATGATACTCTGGCGTACACACAGATACCGTTTTTCTTTGCCGCAGCATCCTGGAGCTCGCGGCGCAAGTTAACTTCGAAGGCATAGTATGCCGGGCTTCTATGGACTTTCCCACGGCACGTAGCCTCGGCCTTTAGAGAGAGAGTATGCTCGCTTACTATTCAACGGTTCCGCATTGACAGTGATGATACCGTGTCGACGGGTTAACTGTTACCCCGCTGGCGATGGTATTTCGCTCTAATGAAATTAATCGAGTGCCTTCGCTGAGGTGACAAGTACGATTCACTCAGAGGTATTTCCACTTATCGGTTCGTTTACCAAGATACTCTTGCATAGTTCCTATTGGTATAGTATTTAATGAACACTGATGGTTAGAATTACGGTGACAATACTCGTGGAATTTTACAGGAGTACTTATGTTTATGGTACTCGTTTTACTGATATTGTTTGGAATACGCAGACGTGGATTTAGAACGTTAGAACATAGTTTTGTAATCGATTTAAATGTATTCCGATCTATTCCACGCTCGAGTTCGTACGATAACTGTCTTTTTCCTTTGTCCGTAAGATATGCAGAGATGAGGAAATGTGAGCTTGAAGAGAAAAGAAGTTGCGTATCGCATATTTCTGTAATAACGCAATTAGAAATTAATAAAAATACGCCAACGTGAGTTACGTTGCAGGTCCTTGCAAATGTAAATGCGATACACGTATCATACGTGCGCGATACAGAGTCCTTAACAAAAATGGAACGACAGGTAAAAAAAGTAGAAGATTTCTACGTGAAGAAATTATTATGTGCAAGAAATTGACAATTTAGTAATTTTATAACCTACTAATCTTTATCCTATTCTTTTTTGCAATCAGAATTTTCTTATAAATACCACTGGTAAATATTACAGTTCCTATTGCACGATTAGACATATTTTGTTAAATGAATGGTCCATAAATTGGTGTTTTATCTTCCATGATTGTTCGAATATGTGGTAACGCGTTTCAAAAATAGAAATATATTTTCACGCTACGCGTACACGCGACTTTAATCGAATGATAATAAAACATAAAGTTTAATGAAAGATCATTTCTACTGTTTATGAAAGGATTAAGTAAAATTCAATATTGAATTTCGACTATAAAATGGAATTAAATCTATCTATTAAATTCGATTCAAGCTAAACTCACGGTTGTGATTCTATCGCGATAATCGTTCGTCGAAACGTTTACCAGCTGTGCTCGCAATTAATTAACGAGGATTAGAATGTTCTTAGCGTACGATTACGCGACGCTGATGGAATTGGTATCGATCGAGGCGGTGACCACGCGGCTAAGTATGAATGAAAGAGGTTACTCGAAGGAACAATGAAGCTTTTCAGCTGAAAGCGAAACGGTGAAGACCTAGAAACTCACGACAAGAAGAAGTAAGAAAATCGGTGCGCCCAATGGAAACCAAAGAGGACATTGTGGGGTAGCGAAATCCAGGGATTGGACAGTGACGTTGCATTCAATTCTTCATTCTTCGATTTTACTTTGCTTCGTTTTAATATAAAGCGTCGCCCTGTAATCTTTTTTAATCCTTCCTATGAGTTCAGAGAGAGAAAGAGAGTAAGAGAGAGAGAGAGGAGGATTGAATCGATGACTAGGCATATTCGATCGGGATAGTTTCCCCTCGGTCGTATTCCGTTTCTGTTGAACATTTAAATACACCGAGCTGGACTCAACGTACTTCAAATATTAGCCTGAAACTAGGTCGGATGATTGCATAGTAAATATCCCTCTACGAAAAAATTACGATTCTAGGAAATCCGTTACCATCTTTCGTCAGTTGCGTCCTTTATTGAGACGCAAAGAAGAAAATTAATTAAATAATGACGCGAATTCGAACAGTAAGGAATAACGTTTATGAAAAGTAAATTCTCAGATTTATCTCCTCGGAATATAGTTTTATCAATGGGAAGTCTGGTGATTGGAAATTTGATTTAAGCAAAAGTAGTTTAACGGATAAAGCTATAGATATCTAACTAAGAACCAATAATTCATCCAATAGGCAATAAGTATCTACCATCTTAATCTCTCAACAAATCATTCTCCGATTTTTTAACAAGTTCATATGCATCAATGCCACGACGTCCACTTTTCATAAAATATACCCAATATTAATGTACAGAAACGCTAATACTACAATATTACAATTTTAAATTTTATTAATACGAAAGTAAATTTTTTTCTGAAACAATGTTGGAACCAGAACTGTAACATGAAGCAAAAGAGAAAGAGAGAGAGAGAGGAACTTTAGAGACTACTCTGAAAGGTTTCCGAGGTGTACAGTAATCGACTTATTACCTTGACATAAACAGCCAGACAGTTCTATTACTCCTTTTATATTACCAGAAACTGAAGCAAAAAGACTTTATTCCGTTAGAAAGCCCATTAAATCCAGCAAACCAATAATCCCTGGGAATCCTAATATCGAAACGAACCATCGGCCGCAAATTAATCATCAATTTTCTATAATCATTTTAACCGGTAACTATAATAACCCGTTAATACATACATATTCTCTATATGCCAGTTTCGCGAAAGCCTTGCATTAATAGCAACAAAGCGCTCATAGTAATGCTCTCTCTTCCTCTTTCTCTCTCTCTCTCTCTGTTTCTCTCACGCACACGCACACACGCATACATTCAGTCGGACATCGGTATTCGATAATCAATTTCATTGGATTATTACTGTTACCATTGGGATTAGTCCCACTATCGATGCGTTGCTAATAGCGCGACGCGATCTTCTCTCATTTTTGCGACGCCGATAATACGATGACCGTTATATAACGTGCTCGTTATTATTATCGTCGTTGGGCATGATGTATCAAGCCCCAAAACGTTTATCAGTATTCGATGGATCGTCCTAATTGAAGAGCAATCGGATTGATCGAACATCGTTCCCTCGAAACACGCTCCTTCTTTTCCGTGGATCGATCATCGGCCAAACAATTATTAATAGCGATCGACACGAGATCAGCTCCGTCGTGATTATTAATCGTAATCCCTGTGCATCGCCCCTCGTATGATGGACGCATGAATTAATCCACGTTGTGCACACGCGCCATTCCTGTCGATTTTCGGCCTAACGCTGGACGGATTAATTCACCGTTACCGCCCTGCATCATTTCCATCTCGTGGATATTTTAACGAAACACGAATTTTACTTTATTCTCACGTCGTGAAGCATGTCATGAAAATATCAAATACAAATGTGGGGGAAAGAAAAGGGCGCGTGTTTCGGATACTTTGGTGTAATTAGTGACGGCTTTGGTAAATGTGGAAGAAATATATACATTTTGCGGATATAAAAATGTATAAGATTCTACAACTTCATTTAGTCGAATAGAATTTTTCTGTGATATCATTATAAATACGCTTATAGTGCTTGTGTTATATGATGAATATTTTGTTTGAAAAAGATTGAAGTATCCTGGACAGAGATTAAAGATACTGGAATATTCTTTCGTTTTTACAAACAGATAAGAATGGACGATAGTCCCTTTTGTTATAAGCTCTTCAAATGACCGATTAGAATTTTAAATTTATAGAAGATAATGATTTAAAATGTACAATAACATCTTTAAACAAACATATAAACATTTCCAATTTGAAGTAAATATAACAACTGTCCTAACATTTTCATTTAGCTGTACATCTGAATAAGGCATTACAAATTGATCGTTTTTAAGGCTGCATAAATATATCCTACGCACGAAAAGAATGAATAAAATCAACTCTGAAATAAAGAATTAATAAAATCAACTGAAATAAAGAATTAATGAAATTGATTTTAGAATAAAAAACCAGTAAAATTAATTTATAAATATAACTGATAGCCTATTCATGAGCGACGTTCGTTCCGCGTGAATATATTGACAGACGTGAAATCTAAACAACCTATAAGGTATCGTTGAAGTTAACAAGCGTAAATCAGTATGATGGGTATACCAAAGGTGAAACACGAAGGGTTAAAGTTTACAGTTTGACTCGGCATTTTCTTTGTTTCATACGCAATAGAGAGATTCCTCTACCGTTTTATTTGTTCAGCTTGCTTCAATCTTTGGGAGTAGGTACATTCCATCTCGTGAACTTTTATACAGTCACGCGGAACGATGAAATATTCAGTCGCGCACGCTCGACTTCCAGCGGACCTCGTTAAGAATAGAATCTTTATTTCCATAAAATTCATAAGGGTCGGCGTTCAACTTTGCCGCGACGCCAGTTTCTCCCTTTGCCGTTCCTCCTACGCCGACAGGAAAAAGTTCGAGCACGAACCAACCGCGAAAACAAACACTTTCCCGCCGCACGGAAGTCGAGAGACTCCGCGGGATTTTCAAGTGAACTTTCAGCTTTGATTCTATATAAGTTTATGGTAATAAGAGAAACAAAGAGAAACGTGCCGAATATTTCATCTCGCTTGACTTCGCGCCCCTCCACCGAAATATCTGTGAATTTACCGATCGGAATATTAATCTTCCTTGATTCTTTCGATTACTATTCGATCACTATTACTCACAAAGGTAATTACAGTTTCTTATTTTATTAGAAATAAGCAGATGCATAAACGAAGTGTTTTACCATCATCTAATCTTTATTCTTAGATTCACCAGGATATCTTCTTTCATCCTTTCCATAATTTAACGTTTTATTCTTAAATGTTTATCATCACATTTCTTCTTGTTATATAGTCGCAACATCCTATCACAATTGTACCTCTTTTATATAAATTGTTTTCTCAGCAAAATATGTCTATTAATTAATCATTGTTTGAACGATTCTCTGCTTAATCCGCTTAACGCGCGTCATTTTAAACGAATACAAGACATTTTCGAAGCTAATTCTTGAAACGCTGCTGCACACGAAAACATACGATACAATCTCCATCGAGTAATTTAATTTTTTATTCGAATTATTTCCATTTCAGCGTGGTTTTGTCAGGCGGCAGAAATCTCCATCTAATTAATCATTCCCTATAATAATAATTTCCCCGACAAATTTCCATATTCACCTTTCTTCTTGCCACTTTCATCCCCAAAACGAATATATCAACACAAGACACCGTGAACCATCACATTCACCGTTAGTTTCCGTCTCTTTTTCGTCCAAATTTATCAGTCCCTTCTCAAACAGGGTGAAAGGGGAGGCAGGAGTTACAGGCGTCCCCCTGTTTCCATTTCCGGAAACACGAAGCCCATTCCCGGCTGCCTTTGTGCCGCGTATCAACCACGGCTCGTCGAATTTCTCTCTCTCTCTCTCTCTCTCTTCGTACGTTTGTCCCTATATCTTTCCTCTTTCTCGCGTGGATCCCGTCTGCAGCGGGCGGTTCAATCCGGTCGCGGAATCTCGCATTGTTCGATATCGAAACGCACGTGCGTACACACAGCGTGCCGCTTAATTATCCCCGTTAACGAAGGTCCGCGGTTTGCCGCCCGGCGAATCGATAGATCGATCGACCGATTTGCTCTTTGTCGAGCGCCGCAAACCGCCCGGGGATCGACTATAAGACGCGCATTAATTAAGAGATCGACGGAAGACGCGCCGGCAATTAGGTGATCGCGATAGACGTACGACGGAAACTGCCTTGTGTATCCTTAATTCAATAGGATTATAGCGACTAACTAAACCCTCTGCCGCCCTCTCAATGTTTCTCCCCGATACTGTATCTCTTCCTGCTTTGTTTCTTTAGATGTTAATACTTGAATTTTTCGTTTCATTCTGCATGCATAGATTTGCCAATGTTTGGGCTTCTATGAATTGGTATTTTTGTATTTAGAACTAGAAATTTTAACTTATATATCCGATTAAATGGACTATCACGTATTATATGAAACATGATAAACTTGTGATACGGGACGTTGTTTAGATGCTAAGATTTTTAGAAGAAGAGTAGAAGACTTTCTATCACGATGAAAAAATGTTAACTTGTTGATCTGTCAATTTGTTCGAATTCTCCATTTCTTAAATACTACGATTTCTTTATTTACGAATTCTTAACGCGTCGTTTAAGCGAATATCATTATAATAAGCTTACACTTGCAACGATTAAAATCAACCCAATTTGGATCTATCTCCGTTAACTATTAGTTTCCTGATTATAATAATATCCAATTAAAAGACGACTCACTCGAAATACTAAATTCCCACGCTCTTCGAGGATCAAATACTTTGACGAAAAATTCGTTCGTTTCTTTATTAATAAATCACATGAGCAGAATTCCCCTTCTTCAAGCGAATAAATAAAAGCAAAGAAGTATTGCAAATGCAAAAAGTCAGAATCCTAATCAACGAACAGTGCCTTACATCTCTGTCCATTCATATCTGACATTGACTTCTCAAGAAAATTATCTCCGTCACCTCGCTCTTCACCCTTAATTTCAAGGTCGTCCATTCTTCGACTCAATCCAGCGCATTAACTGACTAGGATAACGCCTCCGGCTGATTGATAAGCGTACCGCGATGGATTGTTTATCATCGCCGATCGAAAAGTAGAGAAAAGTCGAGAAATAGCCAAAGAGAAGACGCCGCCGAATGGTTCGCCACGCCGTCTGAACCGCGTTGATTCATGACTCGCCTCGTCCCGGAAGGTATTAATTAATGATCGGGCCCGTTGCACGCGTACGCGGCCGTAGCTTAGACCCGAGGTCGCGGCGAAAGGTTATCCTGGAGGTATTTAAACGTCCGCGGGCAACGTTCGGCCGCAAAGCCCCTTCCGTTTATTTCTTTGATTGTCGTGCGATCCGGCCGCGAGAACCGGTCGCTGCTCGAGCGTCGTTTTGGTCCATGGCGCTCCGCGAGTAAATCAACTGGTAGTTAAAGCCTGCTGAAAGGTAGCCAGGAAATATTGAATTAAGTTAACTCCGATCGGACGAACGTATCTTCGTGGACATGTTGCGTGGTTTAGACGATACTTTGGTAAATAGCTGGAAGAATTTTAAATGACTCGTAGGTAATGGAGAGCTTGATGAGACTTGAAAGTAGGACAAGATGGATTTCATTCTAGTGAATGGTGTAATCTTGCTGCATTATTTCGATCATTTTCGACTCTATCACGTTTTTTTTCTTTTTTTTTTTTTTTGTCTATTGTCACAAATTGCCTTAAGTTTGAAGAAAATAGAGAAGCTTTCCCAGGCTTTAGAGATTTACTAACTTTCAAGGTATGGAGTTATCTCACAAATAACGTGGCTTTTGTGAGAGTTAAGTCGAGAACAATGGAAACTGTTACTGTTGAAATTTTATGAAGTTGGAGCAGGAAACTTGATGTAGAAAGATAAAGAATTATAAAAGAAGAAAGTGCTGAAGAATTCATCAATTGCCAACAAATAATTCTTATTTCTATCTAGTCATATGAAAATCTACTTGGATTTGGATCGCATTATTTATGGGATGATCTAATGTTTCAAAAAATAGATCTGTTCGACTCCAAACTTTCGCAACTAAAAGTAGTCTAAAAATGGATGATAAAAAGAAATACATATTTAATATTTTTGATTATATTTGAATACGTGAAGTTTTATCAAAATTCATATATTACGCTTGAATATGCATTGTAATTAAAATTTTCAAATTTATAAGGATCACGCAGAGTTCATTGTAGCAAGAGAAGATGTAAGAAAAATCTTTAGATAAGAGAATCAGCAATTCCTATTCTATAGATACTGAAACAAGGGACTGGGTATATTTAAATTAAGGCGGATACTGACAACGCTATCAGCTGTGTTTGTCATGTAAATTAACTGTACAGTGCGCGTTCAATGTTTCTCGAAGGACGAACTGGGAAATCTATATTCGTCGAAGTGTCCACGACTGGGTTGCATCGAAGGCGACGATACAATCAGGAAGAGCAATATCGATATGGGTTACAATATCGATGCGCTAGTTCGCGACGAGGCTTCAACGGGTTAGGAAACTATAACGAGATAGACGATACCGCATCGAAAGATAATGTAACTTCGTCACGTGTTTGTCCCGTAACACGATCAAGAAGACAGTGAACCTATGTTTATAGCCGACCAGAATTTCGTTCATGTAATTTACCAATAAAGTATTCTACCATTGGAAACTCTGTTTCTACAATTCCGGCTCTTAAATACGTGTCTTTTCCTAAATGTAATAATACACTTAAAAAGTGCCAATTTACACACCCCAAAACTATCTAATAATTTAAAAAAATTTATCTTCTTTCTGCTATTAATATAATGTATCGTACATTTAGAAAAATTACTAATCCTTCATGCGTAACAATATAATTTCCTATTTTTATTAGCGATAGATTACGTAAATAAAAAGAAAGAAATTACAGATCTTCACAGTATAATTTTCTAGTAATCTGAAGCACAAGCACGATTGATTCATTTTCTATCGAAACTACAAAATTATTCAACCCAACGTGTGTTTCATCCTAATAACTGTACTGCAGACTTTCATGCATTTATGCTAAATTTCAAGATACAAAAAAGGTACAAAATACATATAGTACGCAAAAATATACAAAGTATTCAAGGTAGATGTAACTTTTACATAATTCTATATAGTTTTATATTTTTATATACTTTCCAATGGATTAAATAAATTCCTATTTAAACTCTATCTCTTCACTTACGTTCATAAAGGCATAAATTTCCATAAAAAGTCACAATCTACTAATGGATAAGCAAAGTAACATATAATAAACGCGCGTCATCAGACGTCTAAGTGCTGAAAGGGTTAACCATTATACTCAGCAAGTATGCTCAAAACGCTCTTATCCAAGCGTCTCCTTTTAAGGAAACGTTGCACGTCGACAGGAGAACTATCAGGATCATGCTGGTAATCGAAACTCGGCCGAGAACCGAATTACGCCTGATCATTTACGCTGTAAATATCGTTGAAATATTCATCGAGGTGCAGTTCGCCACTCTCGCCGCCGTCGATAAGCGGCTACCAGTTGTGCCATAATACTAACGGGCATCCGTTACAATAAACATCCGTTTTAAACGGTCGCTATCACGGAGCGTACTCGAACAGAATCAACCGAGAGCAACGTTAAAATCGCACCTCGCGGGAATCCACCTCTAAATTTATAAAAGAACAATCGACCTCTCTAAGACTACTTAAAAATCGAGCCAGTAAATCCAACGATAAACTCGACACGTTGGAACTGAGAATCGCTGCTCACCACGGAAAACACGAATTTCGCGAGTCGAAAGAGACGCGTTTAAACGAAATATACGTTCGCGATGAAACAGAACGGATTCGCGTTAATTGAACGCGGTTTGGCAACGTTAGAGCTGAATTACTCGCCACATCGACGAATTTTTGCACACACTCTGATTGGTTAGGTAGTTTGGTGGTTGTGATAGGTTCAGTGTAGATATGCAATTTATGTACTAATGAATCGAGGATTGCAATCTTTTTTTTTTTTGCAATCACCAATGGTGATAGGAGAATAGTTATGATCGAATGAGTCTTTTTTTATGCGAGCCTCTAAATTCTAGAACAATTACTTTTTCAAATCTCGTGAAACCTTTACTGCTATTTAATTACCTGAGTAATGTCTTTGACGCAGACGTTACGCTTTTATTTTTCATCTTATAGTCTTTATAAACGTCACAAAGCAATGAAAATATTTTACATAAATATATGTGTTGGATGACTAACCATTTTTATTAGTTTCTATATTAATGTTAACGTGTACACTAAATCAGCCTGTTCTCAAGTAACCTGTAGTATCTTTAACGATCCCCTTTCCCTTAGAGATTAGAAAGCTTAACGTCGTCATAAATTCATTTTACTAGCCTTCATATTCACGTGCACCAATTTCAACGGGGAATTTTGTTTCTTAATTTGTTTCTCTGTTGCTTACTTCCTTCTTCTTTCAGCAATTTGTTCTTAGCCCGCATTTCCTTCCTCTTTCTTATTCGCTTTGTTCCGTGCATTATTTTCTTCGTCGTTCCGCACCATTTTTTTTTAATTCTTTCAACCGTCTTTACCTCCCGCTCTTTCTTTTCTCGTTTACTTTACTTCTTTGTTCTCGGTATTTTATCACGGCCACGCGTACAAAATATCCGTCATCCTTTTCTCGTCTTTCTTCATTCGCGGGGCCTTTATCGTCGTCTTTCAACTTGTACCATTTTCTTCGTGCTCGAATTAATTAGAGGATCTGCTTGTTCGAATGGTCTTATCAATTACAAAGTTACAGGAGATGTTATTTATATTAACGACGGCGAAACGTTCGAGTAAAATGCTGTCGTTGCGCGATAAAGTAATAAGTAGGAAAGTTTCCGTGGAGAATGAAAATCTAATTAAAAAAGTTCCCTTCGGTCCCCGTGGAATTTATATTAAGAAGCAGCAACCACTGTTGAGACACACAAAAAAAAAAAAAAAAAGAAAGAAAAAGGACGGAAGGGAGAAAAAGAAGAAAATTGCGCGACATCTTGATATCGAGTTTCCCTTTAATACACGCTGAATTAGTCTAATTAGGCCAAACTTATTTCGATAATAGCATGGTATAATATAGTACTAGCTAATCGTGGGTATAAGAGCGTTCTAATTAGAATGTTTATTGCAATTTTACTTGGCATCGGAGGAGAGCGGGTCTTCACGCTCCGACGATCGAATTGCAACATAATTGCCCGCTTAAACGATACGAAAATCATTTCTTGTCGACGCGTTCTGTGTATTTAATAACTGGCACCAAATTGCGTTTGATATTTCATGCAAATGCAGTGAGAAAACCCGAGCTTTATTATGATCAGCGTAGTAACAATTAATTACAGGAGAAAGTAAAATCAACAGACTATCAAAGATTCCATGACTGGGAGCCAAATTACGCGAAAATACGTTTTTCACATTGTAATATCGTTATTTCATATAGAACGCGAATTAGCTTCTCGTAGATAATTAAAATATTAACCACCTACGTGCAAAAAAGAAGAAAAAGGGAAATGAAGAAATCAAGAAAATAAGTCCTCAGCTATTCAAACAGCAAAGGAATAATTCCAGAATATCCTTGCTATCATAAAGGGGAGGCAAATCCGCTAGCAGTTAATTGCGCGAGGCGGAGCAACGGCCAGGGATCAAAAGCGAGACGCCGAAAAGCGTTTCCACCCTCGAATCGCTCGCGTTTCCTTACCCTCTCGCTTTCTCTCGTGGCCTTCTCTCGAAATTTAATACTCTCGCCTCAGACATCGGTTAACCTTGGCATCAGACATTTCACCGTGGCCGTGGATAAATTTTTAATAGCCTCGAATCGCCCGGACGGTCGACCAGAAGAGTCTACCCCCGTCTAACGTGGCGCATTCTCAACGGAGCCGCGAGTGTTCCTTTCAACGAATTTACACGACGGTATTTGCGCTCATTCACGGGGCTATTTGACTTTCACGTTTGCACACAGATAATTATAATCGAAGACCGACGATCCGCGGCCACCACCCAGAGGCGACTTTAATTAATCACGATGAATAACGACGGAGGCCACACGAAACTTCGTTAACTTGCAAATTTTCCCCGGGACCTGAAGCCTCCTCTGCAGGATAAATTCTCTTGCTCTTTCTTCTTTGCGCGCCGTCTTTGATTTTTCAGCCGCGGTTTTGCATTTTCTTTGGACGCGTTAATGAACGTAACTGCCAAAAGTCGCGAAGCGATAGCGACACCGGTTTATGATTGATTCAATGATCGTGATCTAGTCGAGCGTAGATATACAGGGTGAGTCATATTCTACAGACTTTCTGAATAAAATCTGGATCGAACTTTTGCGTTGTACTGTATGCTTGTGTAAGTTACATTGAAATGTAATAATATAATATATTTAATAATAATTGAATAATAATATAACGCATTCTGCATCGGTTCTTCGATCAAACTTTAGTATATACTAATAGGAAATTTTGAAGCCCCCTATACATTCAGTAGAATGTTCTGCAAGTTGAAGCTGAGTTATTCTAGGTTACGGAACTTCTGTGCAAACATGACCTAATCAAAACTGATAATCGCAGTGTTAATTAATGGGAAACTAACGCTAAATTCTTAAATCCTCTCGCATATATTCGGTTGAGTGTTTGCTAACCTACCATATGAAAATGAAACAGTCAAAGTTACTGAACTTGTCAGCAAATATAATCTAATCAAAATTAACCATCACAGTGTTAATTGATTAGAAAGAAACACTAAATTTCAACATGCCCTTACACATTAAGCGAAACATTTCGCAAGTTGCCATACGAAAATTAAAACATTTAATGTTACTGAAATTCTCTGCAAATATAATTTAACCGAAACCAGCTAGTCGTCGCAGTTTTAATTAATCAGAAACAGGCGAGGATTTTATTCGAAGCTAAATCGTCGACGAAACAAGCGGACAAACACGTGTAATCCAACGTGGTTATCATCGAATCTTCCAACAGAAACTCATAGAGCTCGATCATCAACCGTTCAACGCGAGGAGATTGCAGAACAAATTGAAGAAGGCTTCGGCCGGTAATTGTGATTAATTGGAAGGAATCCGCAGCGCGATTTTCCTAGAAATACAACGTGCTGGAACGATACCAAGAGAGGTAACGCCACCAGGCAGATCCATAATCTTGCGATCATTGCAAGCGTGTTTCCTTTTCCATCCCACCGTTTCGAATCATCTAACGCCGGGACAGCGTACGTTCTGACGCGAGATTGCGGAACAAATCGGCGCGAATTTAGCCCCGGCGATCGTGATTAACCTTTACGCCGCTAAGGGTGACCATAGTCGCTCGTCATTAAGCGACTGGCCTGTAACTCTCGGTGCAATCGCCTATTGCAATCGTCCAACGAGATGTTGTTGCGCGATGCGCCTCTCTTGTTTGCACACACAGTTGAAACAATTAAATTCCTCTTCGTTCGTCATGTCGAATCGGAAAGAAATATTGAAAGCTCGTATATTGCCGATGTAATCGATCGTAGGAGTTTTTGCGCGTCGTTTTGTAAATCACTTTGAAACAGATTCCTATTAAATTGTCTATCTGCCTACCGGGCATATACAACTTTATTTATTTGTCCCGTAAAAATTGTTATTTAATGGTATAGAGTATAGGGCATTAATGGTTGCAATTAGGATTTGTTTGACGATGTGTAAATAATGTCTTTGTAAGGATTGAACTTTTTTTTACTAAGAGACAAGTCTATGATTACGAAACGACTGATAAAGATAAGAATTTCCTTAGGCGTACCGAGACAGGGACTGTTCAGTGACTCCAAGACACTGTATTTGATATGTACAGTATATAATAAATAAGCGGAAGAAATTTATTTTTAAATAAATACATGCATGAAATAGGAATTTTAGTGAAGATTTCTGGGAATCGCTAAAAGTGGAAAAATGTAACTTGTGCCAAAAGTGTCTTGATTGTTTGAGCCTTTTTCGAATAACCGTATTTTTCTCTCGCGAAGAAATTTTTTAAATTTAAGGTAAGTATGGAATAATCATCCTTGTTGTAGTTTCTAGTTTCGATCGTATACTAAACTTAAATTTAATACAGAAACTAATTAAATTTTCTCTGTTATCTTTCAACGATTAAAACAAACAGGTTTACTATCTTCCCTATAAACATACACATTTACAAGATGTACAATTTTTGTGTAAATATGTTATAACTGTGAAATATAAATAATAGAAAAATTACACTACCACTGCCAAAGGAACAAACGTATTAAAACTCCTCTTGCGAGTTAAAACGAGTGCAAGACCGAGACATACAAATTCGAGAAACGTGCGCAACTTAAAGATCCCTCTTGGAAAAGAACGTTGATTATCCCAGCTTGATACGCTAAGGGTAAAACCCACTAAAGCTCTCATACTTTATGCCCAAAAAGCTTTTGACTCTGGCTACACATTTCTGCTGCAACGTTTTCCAGCCAGATCGTGTAACATAATTCTGAAAATAAAGCATCGGCGAGCAACGTAACGAGTCAGAGAAACCGGAAGAAATCGGAGAGGATTTAGCCAGGATAATCGTGATTAATCACGACAGATTCGAGAGGGCCAACGCGAGATATCGCGTTCCTGGAACTGCATCCACCGCGATAACGATCCGAACTACACTCCAGAATCATTTTTCCAGCGATCGTCTCGCGTAATTTCCTCTTTCCAACGTACTTTTTTCTTTTTCGGGTGTATCACCCAAGAGCCAATTACACGGCTCGCGTTACACGCGTTTGATTCACGATCTCTTGGTCGAATAATCGTGCGAATAATCACGAATAGACTGTGGAAAATTTAAAGATTTTCAGACAAAACATATGTAAAATGTCCACAGTACAATATTTATTTATTAGACTATATATATATATATATATATATGAAATTTCAATTTAGATCCCATTACTTATGTTCATAGAGATAGAAAAATGCATAAGAATCCGCGGTTTAATCGTATTTAATTCGACGATTAAAAAGAATGTACACGATGACATACAAAAGTGTATAAAATATCGAAAATAGGATAGTTCTTATAATTAGACTGCGGATTTCATCTATAATAAATTTGAAGGTGCAAAATTGCACGGGATGCGTATCATGTGAAAAAATATCTAAAATATCCAACGTATAATGTTTTCTATGATACTTGACAGGTAAACCAATTTTCTACCGAGGTAGGAATTCCACGCTTTTAACTGTACCCTCAAAAATATGAATTTACGTAGAAATCCGCGGTCTAATTACAATTTTTAGTAAATGAAACAAATTTCCATCTGGCTTGCGTTTCTTTAGTTACGTTCATAAAAATAGGAAAACGCAACGAGGAAAGCGCAACGATCAGGTAAGTTAGGTCGGGATATGCTAGTGTAGTTTCTATTCTGAAGTTTCGGAGCTGTTGAAGTTCGCGAGCCGGTCCACGGGACTCCATTAGGTTCGTTAAGCGTTAACGCTTCGCGTGCAACGATATTCCGTAATGGCTAACCTGCAGGCTAATGGAACGCGGGTAGAAAGCGGATTTCACTATAACCTCAATTCTGTCGTTCGCATTAATATCTATTGTGATTACTTTTGCTGGCGCCACTGCCGTCAGCTCGATTCGGGATTAATTATTACGCCGAAAGAGAGCAAGAGGCGGCATGGAAATCCAATGAGTTCGACCACTCGTAACTCGGGACAACGCTGATTTTATTGCTTCGCTGCTTCCATTCTGACTCTGATTAGTTTTTGTGAGAGAAATGGTAGGTCGAGGTATGCGAAAATTTTGACTGAGGAACGTATTATTCTTTTTTACTACGAAGGGCGTATATTGCGGGATGAAATGAAATTTTTTGAACGTCACCAGATTTTGTTTGTGATGTTTCTGTTTTAACGCACAGTTTCTATCTAATTTTACTGTAGGTTGATTAACTCGTTCTCAATATTGAGCAATACAGTTAAATACAAGACAGAAATATTCTCGAGTAATTATTTGTTAGGAAAATGTATAAAATAAACGTATACGTTTTCCGTAATATAGAATTACTTCTATTTTCATTTATGTATTGTGCCATAAATCGTACGATAATTAATCTTGTATGTACTATTTTTTAGTTTTTACATATCACTCCGAAGATGCAAGTAGACTCAAAGAAAAATGAAAAGAGAAAAGAAAAGACAATAAAAGGATACACAGAAATTGAGATATTAATATAAACTTATTTCCCATTAAATTATGGAACAAGAAATAGAACTTTCAATATAAAAATATTGCTTGCCATTTACAAGGACATAAATGAATATTTAAAAATTCTTAATCACTCATCACCATTTTTTGATCGTATTTCACGTTTCTATATTCGTATCATTATAACGATTCTCTGTATTAAAAAGGGCTTATAAAACGAGCCACTCGCGGTAGAAACATCAAGCGTACAAGGGAAAAAAATAGAACACGACGCGGAGAGCAGTGGCTTCAATGTAAAGAATCGACGCATTGTCCAGGGTGAAAGGTCAAAGAGCGTTAAAAATACTGAGCCGGTCGAGGGTCATTATGGAAGAATTAGATTGTGGAAAATATGCAGCGAGCAGATAACGAACGTACAAGGTTGGCCTAATGAAACAGCTCCGGTACCGTTCGAGCGCCTCTTGCTCTTCTTCGATCGACGAGATAAAGAGTATCGTGCACTGACCTTCTTCAGGTGACCCTCGCTCGTGCCTACGAAGACGACCGTGTAGTCGCCGGTCGAGGTAGCAGCGACCGCCGTCAGATGTGTATCGAAAGTGAGCACAGGGGTTCCCTCCATCGGATCTTCGCCTCCCAGAGGTGTGTTCACGTCCAGACCGCAGAAATCCTCGCCAATCGTTTGCAGTTTCTGTAATCAGAGATAAAACGAAATCGTCGTCAGTTCGGAGTTTGTTGATTCCATGAACAGAAATTTGGAACAGGCGACTATATATGTTTTTTATTATATATTGGATTCTGAAGATTTTAGTTTTGAGAGTTTTAGAAGTGTGAGTGTGAAAATATAGAAATTAAGACGTTTGGGACGTTAGAAATTGAATGTAGAATTAGAAGATTTGAGAATTTTCAAATTAGGAAATTTGAACGATAAAATTCGAAAATCTGAAATAGCTTAAAAATTTGACAATTTAGTATATCGACAAATAAGAAATTTCAAAGTTTGAAGATTTTTAAAATTAAAAAATTTGGGAACCGAGAAAGATCGAAGAACGCGAATATGAAAATTAAGAGATCTTCAAAGATGTTTAAATATAAGCACATGAAAATAGCAATTAATAATGATTTGAGATTTCAAAAGATATTTAACAGGAACAAAACGCTATGTTACATTAATCAGCGTATCTCTCTGTGAATCTTTTCAGCGTGAAACAAGTATATTAATAACAATTACAGCTTATTATTATACGCTGAAGATTGTAACAGGTGAAGCAATTAGCTGTAATGTACACTGTTTACATGACAAACAACGTAACTAATAGCGCTTGTTATGAGGTGCGTTCCTTATTTTATATTTACAGACTAAATGTACCGTCACTCGTGAATATTTAAAATTTATTTTATCTATATTCGCGCGGATTAAATGCAAACTCGTGCAGTCAAAAATATCATCTCCTTCCTTCGTTAAAGTTTTCAGTAGAGGACGATAAAAATAAGCTTCTAGAGACATCGGTTATCGATTTTGCAAAGTTTTGTTTGAGTATCGACAGTCTTCTAAGTTTCTGACATGTCAACGGCTATTAAAAAGTAGCAAGAAGCTCCGAGTTTACCAAGTTTTAATTAAGATCCAAACTTTTCCTACTCATGAATGTCTAAATCAAGAAGTATCAAGGTAAATGAATATGCGAACGGAAAATCGCGAAACTGGAAAAAAAGTCACGCTTCTATCAAGAACTTTTTTATACGTTACGTTAATCTTAAGCTATTCTTAAAAAACGTTGATCTTACAGCTTAAGGATCTTCTAAGTTATATCAGATAATAATATATGAAATACATTATTATTCGTATGAATTTTAATATAATTATCTTCAGAGTTAATAGCAATAATAATATACTATAAGATTAAATATACAAAAGTTGTAACCATTTCATTCAAATCTAACCAAATTTACCGAAATGTTTAAAAAATTAACACTGTTAAAAATACTTGTAATACCATCATTAATTATACTATTATTAAAAATAATATCACTTGAGAATTAAAGCCAAGCGTCAGCTATTAGTATAAGTGAAATTACTTAGGACATTGACTTGGGAAACATAGATGAAGATCATTGAAATCGATATGCTATGTCCTCTTCTATATTATTACTAAATATTCATCTCAAAGAATCCAATCTATCATAATATCCTTATAAACTAAATAATTATAATAAAATCTATATTAAAAAATAAATATAATAAATTAAAATTAAACATAAAAATTGAAAAATAAATATAATAAAATCTTTTGAGAATTAAAGCCAAGCGTCAGCTATTAGTATAAGTGAAATTACTTAAGACATTGACTTGGGAAACATAGATGAAGATCAGTGAAATCGATATGCTATGTCCTCTTCTATATTATTACTAAATATTCATCTCAAAGAATCTATCATAATATCCCTATAAACCTACTCTTACAATCTTTCAAACTTCGATTATCTGATTTTACCTCATAAGGTTATCAATTCTCCTAATCAACTCTCTCATATTAACCAAGGCCAAACCACAAATCAAATCACGGAAATCGCGTATTAGATTCCGCGTTCCTAAGCAATAGAGACATCGTACGCATAAATAGCTTCTTCCTATCATACCTTGCACCCTCTTATCTCTAAACGTAGAGACCTTGCGGCGGCATGATTAAATCGCCAGATGATAAGTTCACAGCGACGACCGTGTGAATCCCGCGTGTACTGTTTCATAGCTGGGAAGGTATGCATATCTTATTGATTTACGATGACTATAAGAAGTATTGGTACGCAATTGTATTGACAATAAAATACATCATTGTATTGACGGGGCAATGTCTTATTGGGAATTAATTTATAAATACGATACAATTCCTAATAAAAAAATGTCTACTTGATTATTTCTGATAGATCTAATTATATAACAATTATTAAAGACACTCGTATTAGTCTAAACTGTTACCTAAAGTTTATGGCATACTAATATATATGGAACAATCTATGAGCAGATGAATTTTTATGAATGAAATACCTGCGTATCTTTTGTATTAACAGTTTGGTTATTCCCCGTAGTAAAAGATAACGAACAATAAATAATAATAAAATATCAAATTATAAAAACATTCGATTTCAGAGAAAATACGACGTGAACGGTAGCCATCGTTGTTTGTCTTTTACCAAACATGAGAGCGCATGCAATTCAGATGGTAAGCTATTTATCAGCTTCTGCAAAACGGATCGAGATGAAACATAGCCTGTTTTCTTTCCCGGACACTAAGCTTCATAACAGAGAAAACCGTTCAAACCTGTTCAGTAGTTTTTACGTGATGTGAGTACAAACATAGAAACAAACAAACGAAGATAAAAATATTCCAAAAATTAGTTTTTTTCGACTTCATAACTTACGAGCTGTTTCTGGATGACCGTTTTATTTACTTTTTACTCTATGTACAGACATACTATTGTTTTATCGTATGTATAGATACACTGTCGTGAATAAATATGAACTCAACCCCATCTTTAGATTCTTCATAATATTAAAGCAAAAATTGACAAAAATGTTTATATAATATCATATTATAATATAATACAATAATCAAAATTTTCTTCTTATTAAGTCTAGACAAAATGAAATGTTCCTTCAAATTGTGTTTTCGGCTGTGAAAAAATATTAACTCAACGTTAGTTTTGTTACCTTTGTATTCAGTATATATTAGCAGATTTTATTCTTTTTTTAAGTTCAACGATATTTTCCAAAGGTGGCTTCTTCTGATCGTAAACATTTTTAGTTAGAATTCCCCACAGGTTTTTGATCAGGTGAGGGTCAATGATGGCCATAGTAATAATTGTATTCCGAAATACTGGAACCACTTTTTTGTAGTGACAGTTGTATGAATGGAAGCATTGTCTTGTCGGAAAATTGTCCTTTTGTCTTCTATTTCGGTTGTGAAAGACAATAGTTCGCCATGTAACATTTCCTCATATTCTATAACGTTCTATCTATGCTTTACAAAAACAATTTCACTTAACATATCCAGGCATGATCAGTCATGTCTCTTGCAGATATTGAAGAAATAATACTGAAAATGTGTTTGAGTCTATAATTATTCACAAGAACTGTACGTATGGATTATATTATGGTCATTTTATAGCATAAAATTGTGTATACTTTAATTCGACCGAGTAACTCGTAAACAGTAAAATATCGATTCAGAAAGTCGTATCTACGTCCTAGTAATTATTTTTCCTAAAGTAAGGAAATGTTTGGTGATTACGGGCGCGAGTGTACAAATAAAACCATGCGAGGTAACGACGAGCGACAGAAAGCAGCATGGTCCCTTGATCACGTGCTGTTCCTCTGCTCGTTTTTCCGACTCAAAGATGCTTGAAAAACAGAAGGACGTTGATTCGTTTGTGATTTCCTCTGGACGTGGTTTTCGCTACGGGAAAACAGGGTTATCGTAGGTTATCGTTCGCGAGCGGAAACCATGAAAAGTATTCAGCTGGTGAAATATCGCCGCGAACCAAGCCACGATAAATTATCGTAGTGTCGGCAATTAATTCTTGGCGGCGTAGTGGCGATTAATCGTGTCGCGCGACCAGATGCGATACTTTATTGCCCTTGGTGCCGAACCTTCCTCTCGTTGCGTTGCTTTCAGACGAGCGCAAGAAGTCTCTCACCACCCGCGGACTTGCAGTTCCTTCCTTCCAACTCCCAACGTACCTACGCTCGGTGAAATCGTCTCCAGTTTCGCGGTGATATTCGCCGTGACAGTCTGGTTGAATGCCACGCGGCTTTTTGTTGCGGGAGGAGCACCGAGTTTTGGTCTCTTCCGGACCATGGCCGGGGACGTTGATTTAATTGCGTTGAAGTTACGATTAATTTCGCAGGTCGTCAGTTGAGCAGCTTAGGATAAAGTTGGGATGCTGAAAATGTTTGTCACTTTTTTTATGAAGCAGAAAGAGAAGACGGTAAAGTGGATTGTACGGTGGTTTTCTTGCTGAAGTTAATACGTCTGGAAAACTGTTATTGTATCTATGTTCGTAAGTGTCGTTAAATTTATATAATTCTTCGATACTGGCGTACAATACAATATGTCAATTAACTAAACGATAAATGGATGTATTTGTTTCTGGGATAACTGGCGTTGAACGTCAATACACTATGTCTTTTTATAAAAATATCAGAAAATATAAATTTTCATTGATAAAAGAAGATTTCTTCATCGCAGCTTCAAGAAATTATTACGTGACGAAATAGACGCATTGACAAATATCTCCAAAATTTTGTCAGACGTTTCGCAAACCTAAGACAGTACGAAGATGATGAAATAACTTTCAATTTTTATAAAAACAAGAAAAAGAACTAAACCGATTGCGCTAAAAAAGATCAGTACAC
The DNA here is from genome assembly GCF_905332965.1 of Bombus pascuorum. Classification (NCBI taxonomy): domain Eukaryota; kingdom Metazoa; phylum Arthropoda; class Insecta; order Hymenoptera; family Apidae; genus Bombus; species Bombus pascuorum. The sequence goes on along the minus strand of NC_083496.1, from coordinate 10,663,366 downwards.
TATTTTCGATTGCAGAAAAATCAAGAACATTTAATATGATCCTAAAGCGATTCATCAATCACCTATCTGAGTTCAATATCCTATCCAATTAAATAGAAAAGAAGAAAAACTGTCTTGAAAATCGTCGCAAATTAGCCGGCGGCTTAATGAAAGTCAAACCATCGCCGGGATTCAGTTGATTCAGCAGAAACTCTTCCATGAGTCGTTCTACGAATGCCGAGCAAACTGACAGGGGATGCTACCCTCGCCCATACCTCGCTGCACACATACATCCATATTTACACATATTTTCTCACAGACGAGCTAAAACGTTGAAATCTTCGCACACACATACACATAACCAGGAGAGGTCAATACATCGACGAGCAGAGGTGGAAAGCCCCGGTTTCGGTGAGGCCACTCTCAAGTCAGCTCTATTTACATTCCAGGGTTGCTTTCGCCACCCTGTATACACTGCACCGAACAATTATTTGCATTCCTGGTGCTAATACGCCGCCGACGTTAACGGAAGGGGCGTTGCAGTACACTTTCGCTTCGCAACACCACATTCCACCTTTCTTTCTCTCTCTTCCATCGAATTCTCCATCTTCGGCCAACTTCCTTCTTCCTTCCGTTAGAAAGAGCCAGGCTCGAACAAACAATGGTTATGGTAAAACAACGAGGCTCTCTATTGAAAATGCGCCTAATGCAGCCATCAACACAAAATGGAGGCTCGTTACTGCGCGTTCTTTGCCCTTTTTTTTTTTTTTGTTTCTGCCCTCTCCCTTTTGCCTTAACTCGGAAAATTGGAGTAACGACGCGTTAGCTGACTCGCTTCTCGCGAACTGCTGGGAAAACGAGTCGACCGAATGGTCTGGAATATATCCTTCTTTATCTTCTCCTCCTTTTTTCTTTTTATATTTTATTTCTTATTTCTTTGAACAAACGGGTGAAAATGGCGAGTAAAGGATGCGCAGCTGTGTGCACGTGCGCGCGATACGGTGATTAATTTACACGTGTCCTGTTTCAATGGGAATCGTTTGATTACGAGCACTCGCAGGATCGTTTGTCCGTGGCTTTTCATTAAATACGATGATCCGCCAGAGAACTCTCGATAGTTAACGGAGTTATCGATGTTAGGATATCCTGGCTCGTATGAATCGTTTGTGAAGCGTTTTCTATTCGTTAATGATCCACACATATGCACGTGGCAAAAGTGTTCGCGATTGTAATTGGATCAATTAAAAGAGCATCGAGGTACATCGAGATTTTGGAATTACTTTCGTGCGATGAGTTTGTTGAGGTTTCTTATTAAGTAATTTGGTAATTGCTTGATAAAGTTTCATGTTTTTATGCACATAACCGAATTAATGAAATTTAAATAAAGATTTGTAGTGGAATAACTTCATCTTATATTCTATGCATATGTATGCGTGTAATAATAAATATAAGCTTGTGAATTATTAACATTTCGGTAGTACGGTGTTTTCAAGCGAGAAATCTACTTTACGGTAACGCTTAAAAGTATATCTAAATGCGACGATATTAAATAGCATTAAATGTTGTAATGTCAATATTAACGTCGAATATTAAAGCTTGCATGCACAAAGTGTGGAAATGAAATAAATTACGTATATTTCTCTACAGTCGATGCAACGCTACAGCTTTATATTTTCTGTTAGCTTAATGTTCATTAATGTAATGAATTCGTGTTCCGTGTTGCAATTAAACCCACAAGCAGCAGGGACTGATTTGCTAAATACATTAATTAGAATAATTAGAAAACTCCAGTTTTGGTCTTTCGATCTTTCTGGAAACTACATCGAACGTGACTTCGTTTCATCAAAAATCAATTTAATCTTGTTATAACGTTCTCAATCGATTGAATTTTTCAATTAGTGTTTCCTCAATCGATATTTATTAATTTTGGTAATTTACGATTTACAAGTTTCTATCTAGTAACGCTGCCCGAATCGTGTAAAATGATCTAGTTTGTAAATATGTCGAGTTCATTTACAATTTCGTACAGTATCTCTACATTTTTCCACCTTTTAATAAAATTACGTAGTTTCGCTATGAACATCATTATGAGATGAGACATCAGCTGCTTATGAAAAGACGTAATTTCACGTGAACGGCCGAGTCAACGATGGAATCTCTCGTATACCACTTCTTAACTCTGTTCCAGCACAGTGAAAGAAGGAAAAAAATTTATGTACAATCCCGGGATCCTCTAATTATTTTCAGCGGCGCGCTATACCGCCGTCGAACTCCAGCGAAATCTGATTTACCTGTAACCGGCAAACAATTCAGCTTCGGCGTGCAGGGACTTCATTAAAATTTAACGAACGCCGCTCATTTGCCGGTCTCTTGGCGTGCGCATGCCGCGTGAAACTGTGTCGAAATAAAAGCGGACGCGACGAATGAATCGAGCGTATGCTATGTTCCCTTGGTCCACCTCTTTCCAGCGACGACACACTTCCTACACCTTTATATCGCATCATATATTCTGTAAGCAACGGAGTGATAAAAAAAGAGCGAAAGACGATATAATCGAGAGGATATCATGAATTCTACTATTAGTGCCGAGAAGATCACATTTCTATACTATTTTACGAACTCTATCGTTAATCCAGACAAAGAGAAGCATAAGGAAGAAGAAATAAAAAGAAAGGAGAGAAGAAGTAAACGAAAGAAAAGTATCGTCACTATAACGCGTCATAAACTATGTCAGTAACCTCAGAAGAAAAAAAAAAAGAGAAGAAAAAGATAGAAGGAAAGGAAAAGGAATAATCAACACTTCTATAGGACAGTGAAATCTCAGGATCATCCTCCAATCAGGAACATTGAAAAAGATGTGACTGTAAACAATGAAGTTAAAAAATAAAGAGATATTTGGTCGTTTTATACCGCATCGTGAACTTTGCTAGCGACGTTCAAAAAAGAACGGAAAAGAGAAAAGAAATAATCGACACTCGTACAACCACATCGTGAACTCTGTCAGTAATCCAGGAAAAAAGAAGAAACTGGAACTTGGACGAGGAAGTAATCGACATCACCGTCGTGGACTCTGCTAACAATCCCAGAAAAAAGAAAAAAGAAAGCAAAACGATACCCTGATACCACATCATGAACTCTGCCAGCGTTTGCAAAAAAAAAGCGAAAGGTAAGAAGAAATAATCGGCATCATTCTATCATATCATAAACTTCGTCATCTCTGTCAGTAATCTCGAAAGAAAGAAGAAAAGGAAGTAATCGACATCTCTATACTACCATCATGAATTCTGCTAACAATCCTGAAAAAAAGAGGGGGGAGAGACATCCTTATACTACGTCGTGAACCTTGCCAGCGATTCCGTAAAAAGAGCGAAAGAAAAGAAGAAATAATCGACGCCCCTGCACACTATACCACGAATTCTGTTAGCAACGTCGAAAAAAAAGGAAAGGAAAAGGATTAATCGACACCCCTATGCCACGCAACGAATTTTATCAGCGACGTCGAAAAAAAGAAAAAAAAAAGGACGAGAACGACGAAAGGAAATACAATCGACAGGACGATAACTGAAACGGAACGTCAAAGGCATGTCGAATCGTAGAACGCGCAATTAATACTGGCATGGTAGGATGTTGTTCGATGGTCGTCTTGTGACATTTTACCCCGTCGTGTGTCTGTAGGTACGTGCGTCGACGACTAATCAGCACGGCTAATTATCATGCATCAACTCTGCGACATCCTATAAGCGGCGTCAATATACGGATAACTTTCGACGCGTACTCCGATCACGGTGCTACGTCTGCTTTTTTGCGCTCGCCGCGGTAAATTCGACGAGGAACATCCAGGAAGAAGTTTCGCGGATGAAAGTTCTGTAATTGGAGGGAAGACGGGGTGCTTCGAAGTATAACGAAGTAAGTAACCAGCGTACAGGAGAAATCATCTTTTTGTACGACTATTAGGAAGTTTAGCAAGGGAAATTTTTAAGTGTTCTTATTTCCTCGCGAGTTTAAAAAAGGGGTAATTGGGGGTAAGTTATTTATGACATAGTGTAAGGGAGCTTCGAAGCAATTTACTTTTTATGTCAGTGGTACCGATATCACGTATAATAATTTGATAAATATGTAATATTAATTACAGTATGTTTTAGTCGGAGTTTGATAGAATTTCGTTTAAATAAATGAGATGTCGGTAGTTAAGACCGAAAGAAACCGGTTGACCGTAATTAAGGTTTAAGAAAAGTGAAAGCAATAAGTGACGGCTTAATAATTGGTTGTTAATAATTATGGGCAATACCGGTGATTTATTGTATCGTCACTTTATAACTTACACTTTTTTAGCTCTTAATTACTGACGTCCAATTCAAGACCGACAAAGTTTGTGGAACCCCAATTAAAACACGCTGGTGTTACATATTTACAAAATTAACAGCACATTCATTTTTATATGAAAATGCAACACAAGTAATAAATTATAATTTCTTTCTGGAAGGTATTTCAAACAAGAAGAGACGTTTCAATTTTTTAAAATGCTATTCTCTCGTTACTTTTAGCTTCCAGAATTTGCTGTTAGAAAAGACCTCTTGATAATTGCTTAAAAAATTATATAGATAAATAGGAATATCGGCAAGTAAGTCTGAATATGTTTTGAATTTTCGAAAGTATAAATCACAAAAATATCATTGAAAGAAGAGGATAGCATGGAGTGTTGAATACCTACAAAGAGAAGTACACTCGACTTTTTGACTAACAATAAGCAAACACTGTCAGAAGGATTAAAATTAACCACATGTTCGCTAATTTTATCGAGAATATTCGACATAAAGAAATGCTTACAGGGAATTATCGAGCAAGCCGATTAAAATAATTGAACAATATCTCATGAAATTCATATCTTTCATACATGTTACGAAACTTTGATAGGTACAGATATTACTATATTAATCGGAATATTTCGTTCCTGGTAATTAATCACGAACGTGCTCCAATTATTTTGATATCCTCTTTACCGTTCTGCTAACTTATTTTTTATTCAGTCAAAAGAAGATGAACCTCTCTGATAGCAACAGCACACGAACGGTTTGGATAATGTTATGGCGTGAACGGAGAAGCGGCGAAAGAAAACAGAGCTCGCTATACTTCATAATCTTCGTATCGAAACAATCGAAAGGGGCCGGTTCATTAATTTTCCCGCCTTCATTTTCCGTTCGCATTCTTCGACGCAACGAGACCGCTTTTACAAATTCCCAGCAAGCGGGCAAGGGAGGGGGCAGTTTCGAGCTGTCGTTATTTCGTTTACGTCAAAAGCACGTTCAAGTGCAAATTGTGCAAAATCGACGGACGGGAGGGGCAAGTCTGGAGGGTAGAGGGAAGAGGTGAATGAAGGGGAAAACTCGTTACAAAACGCTACGAATCGTAATCAAACGGGGGATTGGAGAGAGCGGCAGCGGCGAAAATCTAAAACAGGTTCCCGGATTTTAATTCGCCGCAATTGCGTTAATTGAATTCCCGTGATACCGTAAACCGAGAAACGCGAAAAATGAAATGAAATAAAGAAATAAAGAAATAAAAAGAGAAAAGGAAGGGAAAAGCGGAAAGTAGGGAGGGGGAAATAAAAAGGAGGGAAAAGCGAAGGACAAAAAGTGGAGAAAAATTGATACCGGTACGTAGCAGCGGACCGAATGAAAACGTTGGAAATTCTAGCGAATTTATCGCCGCGTTTTTCTCTTCATTTTCTTTGCCGACTATCTTCGCCTCCACCCACGCGTGGACAGAATTTCTGCTCGTCGGAAAACGCTTCAGATTTGTTTCCATGGTGGCGGGGGTTTGTAATCGAGGATTGCGGTTTCGAGAAAAGCGTCTGTCACGCGCAACCGATCGATACGCTTTTCCCGCAATCTTCTTCTCAGCTTTTACGCTCGTTCTATCTTCCCGCGAGTTTCTCGGATCCCTCTTTTCCCGTCGTTTCGTCGTTCTTCGCTGTCATACATCGCGGCTCGTCCATCCGCATATTTCCAGCCGGATATCCTGACAAGGGGACAAATTTTATCACCACAAACATCCGGAGAATCCAATGACAATACAAAAGTCACGATAAGGAGGAAATAGAGGGGGTTGCTGGATAGCTGTATCTTGTTCAAGATGCGTCAGTTCCCTAGTCGACGTGAAATTACTTATCACTTCGTCATTCGAATATCAATGTGCTTCGTTACAATAGTCGTATAAATAGCCTGTTGAGATTTATCGAATTTGTTGTTGTAACGTGAAGTTTGAGATTAAATTGTCTGCTTGTCAGGCTACTGTGTTATCTGTTGTTGATTATTCGACTGTGGGGAAATTGGATATAGCGAGAGAGAAGAATGTAGCTGACGATACCGATAACTAAAGAAAGGAGTGTTCTATGATATGTGTTGGTAACTATTGTATGGTTAAAGGAATGTCAAATAGTATACTTTGTTAAACAATTAATCATTCAGTGGATAATTTTGTGATGCAAGTATGTACATATATGACTGTACTTCGTTTACAGTTTTCTGAATTCAATTATAATATGGTGTTTGTTTTATAGCTTATTTCATTAATTTACACAGATTTAGTATTATAGCGAGAAATATGTGTTATTGAGAATATACATTGCAAGATATATATGTGTTAAAAATTTATGACTTTCTAATGTCGTCTTTTGTATACTTATCGAATGGACAATGATAATTTCTAGAATTTCTGTATTACTTAAATTCTTCGTCTGTTCCTTCAACCTTTATTTTAAACGAATAGCACTGATGTATTAATATTTGTATATATGCCATTTTATTCTTTATATCGATCAAAGTACAAAACACGTGATATAATATCATCAAAAAATTGATCATTCTCTACCGATAAATTGAAGAAGGACTTCTCCGTCAAGGAGATAATTTAGCACATTCCTAAGCCCTCACAAAACGTCGCGTCGTGATCTCATTTAAATAAATCCGATAACGCCTAACGCAAAGGATAACGATATCGAAATCCAACTTCTGCAAACTGAACTCTCCGAGAAAATCCTAATATAAAAATACTCTTACATGTGTCGGCACGACGAGATTTTTCATCCGGAAGAGAAAAAAACCATTCGCCATTTTTCTTGGCAAATAGTTGGGAAAGAGGCTTCCAACTTCTTTTTTCTTTTTCCGTTAAATAGCATTCCTGTTTCACATCGAAACGTTGAAATTTTGCGAGGAGAAGAAAGAGACAAATTGCGAATCGTACGAGAAATCGGCTTTACATTTTCGAAATATTTACACTCTGTCGATCTGACAACTGAAAACTGATACAAACTCGATTCAACCTCTTAAAAAAGGTGATTCACTGTTCGTGGCTTGTTTGGCAACGAATAAATAGCTTTCACAAGAATATTTCGCGATCTCTCGAAAATTATTTTCTATCGATGAACTCTTTTCAACGGACATAAATAAAACGAAATAAACAATATTTAAATGTACAAATGCACCCAAGCGTGCAAGCGCATATAAAATACGTTACATACACATACATTTCGCTTATATACAAGTGTGTAAATGTTAGTGTAAACTGAAACGCAACGCCAGACGTATAAAATGTTCACTATCGTTTTCAAATTGGATTTCGTTGGATTAACCGAACTCGTGCAAGTTGAACATTTTTGTTGGAAATTAAGCGGCGCACAGTGTGGCATTTGAATGAGGATTCGGCACAAAAATCAAAATTCGCTGACCACGTTCGCACGTTCACAGTTCACGTTCGCACGTTCTACAGGATGGCATTTGGACGAGGATTCGGGACAAAGATCAGCAAATGCATATAATATGCAGTTTTCCTGAAATTTGATATCAGGGTATCCGGCGTGAGTAAAAAATTGTTTATCAAATGTTTGTTAATATTTTCCTTACTTCTTGCCTTAGTTCAAATATCTTGAATATTTATCTTGTTTTGATCTTTCCATCTTTTCGTAAATATCATGAAGAAATCATTTATCTTTCCATTAGTTTCATCACATATTGTGTTGACATTTAGCAGAGAAAAATTTTGTTTCACTTTCAAAATTTTCTTGGAATAAATGTAGTCAGAAATTCACTCTTCAACCAGATTACGAATGGATTGTACTAAAAAGATTAAGAACGTGCAGTGCAGTAGATTGCAGCAAGGGAAATTACGTGGCAATGCAATACGATATCTTCTTGACATAGAAAAATTAAAAACAAGACGGTTTGAACCGTTTTTTTTAATTGCTCCTTAAAGAAAGAAAGAAATTTTTAAATCTGAAATTAAAATGATAGATATCTTTGCTCAAATTCTCCATATTTAAGGTGTAAAAAACAATATTTAACGAGAATTAACGAACAAGAATATATAATGAATGAGTGACCTGATTTTCAAATGATTAGATTTGGATGTACAAACGATTTTTATTAATCCTTTTACAAAATTATACAGACTGATATCATCGAATAATAATTTAGATTTTTGTCCATTGCATGGCGCACTGGCGCGGCGTCGTGGCGTGAAGCGATTATGAATTTGAGAAAAAGTAAACAGGTGAAAACGATTTCTTTCGAATTCCGTCTGATTTATTCTCTAGAAATATTCATTTCAAATTAGCCTGGCCTATCGTATATTTCAATTAACATTTTCGACAATTTTATGTGCGTATGTATAATTTTTTAAGGTAATATCAAATTTTCCTGTATTTGTATTTAATTCGAATGTGAAAGTGTTCTTCATTGTGAAATATTGTGAAAAGATACAAATATTGTAATTTTTACATGGAATTTCATTTATCGTTAGAGTCGTACGATATTTTATTAAATTTAAATTTAATAACTGCGAAAGTGTTACAATATTTATACGGCTGATAAAAAATATAGAAAATTTAAATTTCGTTATAGCATTGTTATATAGGTTTAATTAAATCTAAATACTCGTTTCATTATTATGTGCCGATATATCGCTTATCGATTGAATGCTTCACTTATTTCCTCTACGTACATAAAGATAGCGAAACAGAAACACTATTGTTTATGCAATTAATGTTCGTGAAAGCGTGGCCAATTTAATTTTTCTAGTTTCACCCAGAATATTTGCTTGTGCGTTCTATAAATTATACAATTTTCAGTCGTTGCTATATAAATTTATCAGTCAGCTATGTACATCCGCGTCAACGCGCACAGTTTCGAAGTAGCGGATCAACAAAGCGATCGAGTTGCAAGAATGTATACTTCCGCTCGGTTTCTGCTTTCAGGATGAATATTCGTGTCTTGACCTGTCAGACCGATACAAGGCTTTGTATTTTCCTCGATACAAAGGCGGAAATAACAGGACTCGAAACGTCGAGCACTTTTCCCCAATATCTATCTTTGTCTTTCGAATAAACTTGTAGAGAACAGATATTTGATGGAAAGGAAATGGGTTATGGAAATATGATTAATCGTTTCACGATAGCACTGCTTTATTCCCCATTCTGATTTCTTTATTCGAATAATTCGCTAGCTAAACACATATAACTTTCTCGATCGTATCAACATTCACGGAATAAAAGTTATATAAAAGTTAACCATATTAAAGTGATATAAAAGTCATCGATATTCAAATTATAAATTTTCTGTTCTAACTAACATCCAACAGTTTAATTCTATTTCCTTCTTTTTTCTCTCCCTCTCTCTCTCTTTTTTATATATGGAAATGCTTTGGACAGACTTCATGATCAAATGAAAAGCAATTTTTTTATTCAGCGGATATTAAACACGATGCGTTTCGATACAATTTATTTCTATAAATTTTCAGAGAAGAATAAAGTAAAATACTTTGATGCAATTTCACGAGAATTTTCAGTACTGCTCGTGTATTTGTTTTTTGTTGAAACATGAAACGATACGAGGGTACTTGGACGCGAATCGCACAGATATTAAATCTGGTGGCTAGATGTTCGGGTGCCGATGACCCTCGGATACGGGGTTGCACGTTATTTCTTTCGCCGGCCTCGAAATTGGAATCCTCGACTTCGCAACAGACACCGACGGCAGAGTTGGTAAATATGGTTTATGAGCTTGGCCACTATTTCCTATTAACGCTTTCAAGACTGAATTATGAAACATGCGTAAAGTACGGTAGGTAATTGGAAATATATTACGGTAAACGTTGCCACGATCGCGCAAAAGTAACACGAGGAAATTATTTATCGCGTTATAAAATTGCACAGTCGCGCCTAGTTATACACTCGTCCCGTTATTTTTTTGCTTCTGTTATGAATAAGGTGTTTCCTTAAGTCTGGTCCGATAGGAAATTTTTAATGCTTCGTACGATTGATATACGAATGAAATATCTGCTTGAAATATTATTTTACATTTTACTCCTCTTACGAAAATAAATAATTATCATATCTACTACATGGAAAAACGAATCAATATTAATATGCAATACGTGATTCATCTGATTAAGTAGATTATCTTACTAAATAAAACTTGGGTTCTTCAGTGATGATTTTCAAGAAACCTTTAGCTTCGAGAAATATTAAAGTTAAAAGTAGAGATCATTTGCTATTTTATTTACGTCTTTGCAAAAATCTTACTTTGACTTGTGAAACTTACAGAATAACAAAAGCAAAAGAAATTGTTGCTGCGAATAAAGACGTCACCCACCAAAAAGAAATATTTATGAAGTCTTAAAGACATTCTTCAATAATATTTTATACTTTCTAAAAATCTTGGACAAAGAATGAAGAAAGATTTAGCTGTTGTATTGTTAGATGACACGAACAGAGAGGCTGTGGTAATTGTCTGACGGGCGAGCATCCAGCGTAATTAACACGCGGAGACGATCGCTCAGATGCCAATAGCGATTTTGCTAGCAGAACACGAGCGACCAGTTATTAACGTCCTTCTCGATCGAGTGACAGAGTTTGGCTAAACTATGAGCAGCGAGAATAGCGAACGGTTCGCGGTTAGTCCGGTGAATGCTTGCATCAAACTTTAACCGAGAACAGTGCCGCCACTGAAGTTGCCGCAGTTTCGCATAATGTTCATGTCGGCGAACAGTAGCGTTGAAAGGTAGAAAATTGTTTCCACGTTGAGAAACCGACTATTAAAAAGAAACCGACGTTAGAATCCACTTTAAAATCAAACTCAATTCCTCTTACAAAACCCGCTACATATTTTCTTTAAATCTATTGACTTATGACGTCGAGTCACATCTGTGACGTGAATTGCAGTTTCGATTCGACAAAGACAAGTTGTACTTTTAACACAATTTCCATTGAATTCTAATTTCAGTTTCCTGAATATTAGATACAAACTACCTACGTAACATGATATTCAGGCATTTAGAATCTTCTCTTTCATTTAATTTCATATTTCATAAGAATAAACTCAACATACCTGTCCAATTTTTTACAATTGATTCAACTTTTCAACAACACTTACGTAGGATAGGGGAAAGTTTCAAATCCATACACTGTGAATTCTAGTAGCACTTGTACTAAAAATTGTTTACCATGCTGGCAACAGTTATCTATTGTGTGCTATATATTATATTTATCCATTGTTCTTATCAAACATAAATCCATACACTTTTTATTCTATAAATTTTCTTTCCTCCCATTTTGCATATTATTCCTTCTATCCAAAAATTAATATATTTATCTACCAGCTAAAAAATTCTATCTTCACTTTATCGGTAACTACACCGATCCAAGATAGCAATACACAGTAGCAACGAAGAAACGAGACAATCGTATATCGTCACGAAATGCGCTCGAACGTGTTTCCATAACAATTACCATTTTCCCAGCTTATCAACGCTCGAACGACTTATTGTCAATCGTTTCCCGATTATTTCGCCGTAGTATTCTCCTTACCTAGTTCCTGAGTTCGATCGGCCATAAACGCTAGCTCAACTGTATTGTACAGTATAAAAGCTAGCCTGGGTCGTTCGAACGACTAGCGATTCGAGCTTGTTAAATATTAATAAACGACGGAGCCGAAGGAAGAACGAAACGTTTTCGATAAGAAATTTCGCCGGGCGATCGCGGCAAGATCGCAATAAGTCGCGGCTAGTAGCGAGCCAGAAACATCGCCGGAGACAATGAAAGCGACATGATCCAACGGGAATACACCGTGGACGCGCGGTGCCGAATTACCATAACACTCTCTATAACGCAGTATCGCGTGATCTCGTGTCGCAACAAACGCGATTGTCATTACGATCGGGACCACCCCGCCGCTCGTTGCCATTTGTATTTCGTTGCTACGGTGATTCAGCCAACGGGGGTGTTGAAAATTCCACGACACGCGCGTCGATTCGAGTTTCTTCTTTCCTTTCTGTCTCCGATCCCGATAAATGAGTTCGGCCATTTGCAGACAATGAGCTGTACGAGCTGCATGAAGCTTCATCCGAATGGATTTCCACTCGCCACGCTGTAAACGTTCCAATTCTTTGTTTGGCGCTACTTTTGGTCTGGACGTTTCTAAATTTGGTAGAGGACGAGTGGACTTGAAGTTTCCTTCTCTTCTTTTTTCTTCTTCTTCTCTCTTTTTCGGTTATATATAGCTGTGGAATGATGATGGAAAGATGTTGGGAAATGGAGGATTTGCGGAGGATCTTTAGGAGACAGGAGAGACGTGTAATTGGATTGTATAGAAGATGAAATGGGTAGGACGGTGTGTGAGTGAACGATCGCGTGGGAAAATTTGAGAGAGGATGGTTAAATTAGGTTGTAAGTGAAAAAAAGATTGGCGGAATTTAAAACGTGAAAAGTCCTTCTAAATTGCGAAAGCTTCGGGGAAATTCAGAGTTTTTGTGAATGAGGAATAATCGGAAAGCGGAACGACTAGCGGATTCCATTAGAGAATAGCTACGCTGGGAAAACACGCTTTTATACCGTTTCTCGGTTGAATAAAACAAATTTCTTTTTGATTAAAAGTTGTTCTATGCGGCCAAGTAATAATACGGGTTGCAGAATTTTATTTACAGGCATAAACGCCATTTACTGCATTCGTTGCTACTAAATATCGTTCTTTACAAGCGATATAATATTTCATTCATTAGAAATTTCTTTGCCTAAATAACAATTTGTATTAATTCATCGGCTTAAAGCACATGTTAGGAACAGAAAGAAATTTCCATAATTTCAAAGAAGGTGCTTCATAGCTTCATACAAATTGGACTTGCTCGAACTTTATAAAATCATAGGGTCTAAATGGAATAAAATATAGCGACGAGAAAGACGCGAAACAGATATTTGGAATTCACTCTCGCGATATGATATTAACATACACAAAACTGTTAATTTTATCAAAACTTTAAACGGATAGTAACATACGTCTATGCTTCTTCAAATATTAATAAATGAGTTCGAATAGGAATTTAATATCAATTAATTAAAAGAGAATTCTAAGCGATGCATTGTGTTAATACATCATAATTTGTCTTACAACGACTAAGCACATTGCTGTTATATTTTACACTATTTTATTTTCTCACACAAAAATTACTTGCAAAATTGACCGGACGCAAGATTTTTAACGCGTTAAAATTTTTCTGCTCTCATTTCAATGTACCCAACATTTTTATACGAAACCAACCAAAAGCCAATTGAACATACCGAGGAGCAAAAAGAATAGTAGAAGAAATACGACGAAGAAGCGGCCGAGATTACGGAGTGGTTAACTTTCAAGAAAATTGCCGATATTGAGCGACCCATTAAATTCAGAATACTGGTATCCCGGTTACGAAATACCTAGTGTTCATGCGTCGTCGAAAACCACTTCAATGCACCGTCACTGCCTCTATTCGTTACCACAGCTCGCAGAAAGAAAACGAAAGAAAGAACAAAAATCAAATAGCAAAAGGAGAAAAAAGAAGAAAGAAAAAAGGATAGGAACGAGAGGAAACAAAAGGAAAACGAAACAATTAATCAACTGGCAGCTACTCGCACTGTTTGCACTTGATTTCGTTGCTCTCTTCCGGCAAAGGGCTCGTCGTCGACGACTCCGAACAAAAAACTAAAAAAAAGAAAAAAAAAAAAAAAGAAATTCCGAACTACGATCGGCAGAAGGGTAGAGGGGGCGGCGTTCGTTGACTGTACGCGAGTGCTTGCAAAACCCCCATGCTTGCAAACAGCTCGTATTATTCGTCGATACGACAGCCTCGTGGCTCTCGTAACCTCGAGAGTTTTTCAACGGTAACGTTAATTTCGCGATCCATCCCCCAGTTCTCCGGATTCCCTAATTAAAGTCGAAGCTTCTGGAGTGGCGATCCCATCCTGCCGCCCCATCCTCTGTGATTAGCGAACCCTTTGAATCCTGTCGGACACAATTTCATACCCTGCTTCACGCGTAATGTCGAAACGAGCCACGAAATACGCGTCATTGTGGGCCCACGTGGCCATCGCGAACTGCAACACCCTTGCATGATGAAAGAATAGGGGAATCAGTTTACATGATGTTTGATTATCATCGTCGATAGGCGGTGAGTTATGGTAGGCTCGTTTCGGGGTTCATACGAATGGAGTTGTATTGAAAGTTTTCTCTTTTATTTCGTGGAATTGCTAGGGCGAGGTTTAGAGATTCTAATGTTAGATAGTTGTTCTAATATGTGGAGCTTTTGAAAGGTTTCTATCTTGATCGAAGATCAGTTTAGAAAGCTATGGATGGAAATATTGAATGTGATTGATATTCATCGCGAAACGATCTCGTTTACTGACAAAGGAGACAAAGTGATTTTATTGCGTGATAATAGCATATAATAGTCCTATATTGTATCCGCAATTCGATGGATGTTAATGGAGCTGAAATAGTTGTATAACACCTGGCGTTTTTTCCCTACATTTCATCTTTGATTTCTTTGACTTGTTTCGTGTAATATAATTTTTCTGACATGAAAATGATTTCAGAAGATGAATTATTCTGGTTTTCGTTGTTGCAAGAGTAAATTCTTCGTTCATCCAAACGACGACAAAAACGACAAAATGAGATATACAATTAAGTATAGTTCGACCAAAAAGCAGCACGGAATTTATCATAAAGCTGGTTCATACTTTTATCTTTTATCAAATACATTGTGTTTAACTCAAACATATTATACGTTTCCTAAATAAATAAAGATATGAAGAAATCATTCTTATAAAATGTTATTAATACACATTTTATACAATTTATATAGTTTTTCTACATAGTTTTCTAAGTTCAGCAATTACAGAAAATTATAGGTTATTTTCATTCTTTTACTGTACTTACCCATTTTGAATTAACTCGCGTTGAAGCACCATATGAGGATTAAACAATTATGAAATAATTTATAGAAGAAAAACGAATAAAAGATTCTAATTGCCAGGAACAAAAATTGTAAGATTCTCAAAAGATCACCACTCGGTACAATCCTAATTTCAGAAAAGAGCCGGGTATGATCCTCCCCAGCAGGCTTCCGTTCGAATAATTAAACCAACCAAAACCTACTATCTCTGTTCCTGCCATTTCAAACCAAACGCTACAAGAGCCATCCGCGTTCGGTCTCTTGAATGGAGCAATGCGAGTGGCGTCGATTAAACGCGTGCAGTAGCAGGAAGAGAAGAACCTGGGCGAAAACAAAGATAAAAGGGGAAAGAAGAGTATAGGGCGGAAGGGGGAAAAATGTTTCGCGTTCGCCGGGGCGTTTTCTTGCACGGGGCTGTTTCATTTTTATTGGCCCCAAGAGAATTTACCTCGTAGATTACCTTGAAATACTCCGGGGAATTTTCAATTTATACACGGACATGGTCGGGCAAAAGAGAGAGAGAGAGAAAGAGACGCAAGAGGAGGTATGGCGCGGCGCGAACGCAAGCGGATATTTAACCTGGGACTTTAACGCCGGGAAATATACGTGACGATAACAATAATTCCGGAAGAAAATTCTTGTTGTGCACGGCCCGGTTGCCTGCCGGCCGGATTTTAATCGAACGCTCAGGCGCCGGAGGATTATATAGTTATTTACGACGCAAGAAGCCTGCAGTTCTACGGCCTCCAGTGGCTCCAGTGCAGGTAGCACGCGAATCAATGACCGCCGATACCAATATTCCCGCGAAAACCTTCAATCTGCATGACACGTTTGACGAAGAGACAATGGAAGTGGGTAAAATTGAAGGATGAATAATACAAAATAATACAATGTTTGTCTTTTAGGAGAAGAAGGAATATGTCAAATGTTTTTAATTCGACTCCTTACAAATCAAACAGATCGACTTACTTTTGTACATTTTTCGATGTCGTTACCCAGTTCTACGATTAATATCCAATAGTTGAGAAACGAATGGATTAACGTTATAATTGTATTTATCGTAAAGATGGTGAATAAACGATGCATAGTATGTATAGTATGCGTAGTATTTACGTGTAGTAAATTTCAGAGTGGATATTTGTAAAGTCACCGCTTTTGTTACCTCTTATTTATGGAGTTGATTAATGTGGCTCCTTGACAGTTTAATTTTTGTTCCATATACATCCTATTGGATATAAATTCAGAAAAGTGAATGGTAACAACTATGAATTTATGGAACAAATATCAAACATAACTTGGCGTACAAGACAACACGACGATAATATACTGTAGATTAATAAAATGAATTTCTTTTACAAATCGTATCTACTCGACTTGCTGAGATAAAAATTTAACAAGTTGCAAAGCCAGAATCTGTAATCCCTCTCCTGCATTCGTAACTATTTTTACCGTCATAACGAAATCAAACCCTTTGTTCTATTTTCACAGTACTTCAACCTCCACAATCTCGATACTTCAAACTGCACATCAAAAAATAATAGCAATCGATGAGCCGACCGTATAACCATTCCCATTTCCACGAACCGTGGATGAATCTCGAAAGAACGTCAAACAATCGAACAAAAAATAAAACGATGCGGCGATTCCTTCGAAAAACTGGGGGATGCAGAGGCAGGCGAATTACACGGGAACGGGCAATGGAGAAAAATATTTGCCTGCAGCGGAGGATTATATGTACTCTTTCACCTCTGCACCGGCATCAATGAACACTGACACCGAGCGCGATGGTCCACTCATTTCGAGGCTTTTAGCTGTGCATCGACGCTAACGATTAAAGCTTCTGTCCCCCTCTGCTCCACCGGAGAACATCTACATATATCTGTACACGTGTGTGCGTTCATATACACTCGCGCGTATCAGCGAGACCAGCTTTTTCTTTCGTTTCGCGGTGTCCTTATGCCCAGTTCACACGAAACGATACCGTCGTTTCTCAAAGCAGCGTCGATAATGAGGGTAAAGGGAGAGAAAAAAAAGAGAACGTGTCATCCCACCCCCGGAAACTCTGCAGGCGATACGCCTTCCACACGTTCCTCTGTACACCTTTCCAACCCTCGTACACGTTCACAGCCACACGTAAACTCGTTCAACCCCTTTCTCTGGATGTGTTTTTCGTACGCTTGGCTCTTTAAGCGAGTCTACCCCTTTCTGTTCTTTCTCCACCCTCTGGACCTTGTGTGCCGGTCACCCGTGTGTCTGGACGTCCCACCCCTTTCACATTACTCCTTTTCGCCCTTTCTTTGCCACCACAAACGTCCAGGGAGGTATGTGGAAAAAGAAGGTTCGTGAACCTTTTTGCTCCTGATTTTTGTTATTGTGGGAGGATTTCGTGATTTGTTCGAGGCCCGTGGATTTTCTGGAATCTGGACTGTCTAAGATACCGTAGAACATCTTTTTCTTTTTACAATTTAAGCTTTTGTTTATTACTGATTTACATAAACTAATATTAGAGGAACATGATTTTTTTTCTCGGTACAGACACATCTCTGTTAATCGAGAAAACACATATATATCGCTATGTATATGTGCTCACTATCATCACATATACATCGTCAAGCGTTGAAAATATCGGCATGCTACATTTTTTAACATCGCTCATGCCGTCGACAGGTGTGATTCATAGTCTCCTTAAAACCAGAGAGGTATTATATTATAATTGACAGTGAGGAGTACCTACTAAGCTTTCCATCGTCATGGCGTCCTCCATCCATTTACAAGCCACCGTCCTCGAGGAAAATCACAAAAGCATCGCTACTTGACTGCAAAATACTCGCCGAAGTCTGCTTGTCGATCACAAGTCAAAGTTACTTCTACATGACATAATGAACGATGTGACGTTTCGTTTATTTTAGATTTTTTAACATATAAATTACTTTTATCGATACACACATTTCTGTCAGAGCAAAATTACTGGACTAGTAAATTTTGAATGACGCACATTGTGATTTGAATGTCGTCATCGATCTTTAAATGGTTCTGCATATTTTACATCTATACGCACGTTTGTTCATTCTCCATGAAAATGATGACTCGAAATATACAATAAAAGTTGACAGAAGCTATTTGCAAAAATTCTACAAAAATAATCGAAAAATTTACCGAACATAGATGGAAAAGAAATTTAATTGAACTGTACCTCATTGATCATGCTGCTATAATACTACAAAAAATACACGAATTCTTTGCATCGTAAGATTTCAAACTCGATCATACAATGATCGTATCACGTCAACCTAACTCTTCGTACATCACTGCTGATGTCGTAATATACGAAACTGACCATGAGAAAATATATTTTCCATTCACCAACGATTCAACCCCTTTCATCGGCCGCTCTGCATCGAATTACGCGGGCTGTTCCGTCAATTTCAATCCCATTAATGCCACCCTAACGCTGGGTTCCTCTTCAATTTTCGGTTTACGCGCGCGTGATCCCTTTAAGTAGCTGACCAATCGGCCCATCGTGCGTTCACGGTTCGCGCGAGCGGACGATCAACAGTCGGAACGGAACGGCGGCAGTACGCGACACGCTTTTGTGGGAAAGGGGGATGGGAAAGGGCCAGAATTTAATTACAGCCCCGAGCAAAAGCTGGCAGGTATCAGAATTTAGTCGGATAGATCGTTCCTCGTTATTGCTACAGGGAGACACTGGGCTGGTTACGCGACGTCGTTTGTAATTACTCCATCGCGGTAATTAAATTACAGATACCGACTACGGAACAGTTTCTGCATTACGTCGCGACCGGCCCTATTCACAGCCTCCGTATCTAGAGGGGATGGGAGAACCTAGACACGTTTTACACGCATCGATGATGCTGCTAACGAATTCAGATACCGTCAAGCAATGTCGAACCCTTTATATTCTAGGCCCTTTGTGTTCTCTTTCTATCTGCTCTCGCAGTTAAACGTCATCGTGCAGCAGCCATTTACTTGGCTTCTGTGTTCGCGTGAAGGCCGGTGCTTCTTTGGAAACAGTTATGCTTTGGTAATCGACCGGTCTTTAGATATTATTGATCCATCTAGTGAGATCGCTGCTTTTATTCCGAATATCTTCGATATTTCAGAAATTTCTCGACGAAGGAATCAAAGGATAGAAGAGTAAATGAATTACATATTTAGAAAGAATTATCATTCTTTCATAATACAAAATGATCCTATCGTTGTTGATTTTCACCGTAAACGTTGTAGTTTAAATAAATATGATAATTGTTCAAATTAGTTAAATATCCTTGTTTCACAATATTCAGATGTATACATAACACAAGAGTTAAGAAGATTCCGAGGATATCTTAAGTCGAAGAATTACAATAGGGAAACACTGGGGAAGAATTGTTTCTATAAAAGAGTAGTAGAAAAGTTTTCCTGTAATCTTCCAACTACTTATCCCTAAAAGATTTAACAAACATTCTTTCAATGCCAGATTAAAAGCCCGATTAAGAGGCCGATTAAGAGCTTAAAAAAAACCCTCTCAACTGCACGAAATACCTCCCCTACCTTCCAAACTGCGAGAAAAATAGCAATTAAAGGGGGGAAAAAAACATCGGTGCGCCTTTCACCCCGTGGCGTCGATTTACGATCGGATCCGCCCAGAAAATGCAAAAACGAGCAATGGATCCCCGACAGCGAGAGAGCCAGCGTGTAGAGTTCCTGGGTGGAACAATAAGAAGGAGATTGGGGCAGGTAAACAGAGTGGAAAAGCGAGCTACCGAGGTAGTAGCCAGGGCACACACCGGGCGCTTGTGTAAGCGTTATGCGATTTCAGACAAATGGCGCGACCGTGAGCGGAATCGTGACGAGGAGAAGCGTCGTCCACTTGCGAGAGCCATCGCCGGAGTTTACCTTCTACTCCGCTAACTTACCATCGAGATTCGCACGAACGAAGGATGGCAGCTGTCCTCGGAAACGTTTCCGCCCCCTTCCCGCTATCGCATCCTGTGACTCGCAAGTCGCGTTGCAACGACGGGTGGTGAAGGGGAGGAGAAGGAAATACGACGTGGACGGGTACGAAAATCCGAAGGAAATCGCCATTTTCTACGTGAGGCTTCTACTTCGTCCGGGATGACTAGAAGGGGAGTAAGAGGACGCGAACGCGTGTATCACTTTGCGGACTGCTCTTTTCTGGTGTAAAAGGTGACCGGTGAAACGAACGGCCCGGGAAAATATTGCTCGCACGAGGAAATATCGTGGCGCAACGAGGGTCGCTAGTAAATCCCACCCCTTCCGGCTCTGCGAATGTGAGGTTCGGGCTTTTATTTGCTAACTGGCTGGTAAGCAGGTGTATTGCTTCGTCTTTTGTGTTGTTTGATGGAGTACCGATGGGAGACGAGGAAAGTTCGGGCTCTTTTTTTTTACGATCGTAGAGAGTGTGGTATGTGGATTGAACGAAGCTTTCTTGGCTCTTTCAAGGGTTACGTTGTGCGTAATAGATTTTGAGGTGTGGGATATTGGGCTATAAAATAGGTTTTCTCTATTATACGATAATTGCGTGAATGCCGAGATTGCTGTTATTTAACGTAAACCCGAAGGGAGATAAACGAAATTTATTTTCTTGTTTGACAATCTCCTTGGAGACCTAGAGATATGGGTTATATATAATAAATTAAAAAATGTGGTATAATATATCGGAGTGCAAAATTTCTCTATCATGACAAAATAATACGAATTTTATAAACGGCGAGGTTTTAAACATCTGAAATTTCATTCGTAGTAATAACGAATACCGTGTTATCGGAAATATTACGCGTGCATATTTGATAAACATTTTTTGTTTACTTATTAATGTTTGTGTTTAATCAAACGTAATTGCGTAAATAAAAACGCTATAAAAATTTGTATCCCTAGCTCGTATACCAGCGGTGGAATCCAATTTTATTATTGCTGTTTACATTATCGAGTTAATTAACGAAATCGAATCGACCAAATGAGAAAATTGAGGGAAACTGTGATATACCGTTAAAAAGCAGAAGGATACTTCGTAGCTAGGTATGTATTTAAAAAGTTTCAACATCGAGAATAATGTTCGAACAAGAAAAGGAATAAAAGAGAAAAATATGAAGAACTCTTCACGTCGATTATACCAGACACTAGGTTTCCTTCTAAATCGCCCGGATACCAGTAATTCCGCATGAAATATGCTTCTCACTTTGTTCACCAATTACCTCGATGACTAGTTACGTGTTAAAAGCGTTACGAAAACGTCGGAATCGCGTGCAAACTCTTCCGAGGTGTCTTACCGACACGAAGTCAGACGATAAAATCCGTTTCTCCATGAATTTTCACGCAATCGTGCGATGTTGCACAGCATAAATACAGCAAATGCGAAGAATAGAAATTTATGTACTTCGCCTATTCCTTCAAAGTCGAAAGTACGATTACAGAAAAATTAATTAATTCGTACGAATTGTCCAGTTTTAATGCACACGCGTTTTCTCTCAGTTAAAACTAGCTAACCGTCCGCGGTTTTACCCACGTAGTATTTGCAAGCATATGTTTGTTTATTTTTAACGAGGAGTTCATATGCAGAATTTAACATCTGTAACTTTAGTAGATATAAATATACGGTTATCCTGTAAAAGAAATGTTACCATGTTTCCAAAAATCATTAGTACTATATTCCTTATTAGTATAATTAGTATATTCCTTAGTAGTATAGTAGTATAATCCTTAGAAGTATATTGTCAAAACTTTTAGGCATAGTATAATTGAGTTAGGCGTTGATGAGTAGGTCAGTCATTTTTACATTATAATATATACATATATGTGTGATATAATGTATCAAAATCTTATTTAAGTAAATTTATTTATCACAAGGAGATGGTATAAATAATTTTAAATTTTAGGATAATTAATATAATAAATAAAATAGGGCGACACGTTATAACATTTTATATAATATAGATTTTGCTAATTGAATAAAATTTCCTCTTGAGACGTTGAATATCAATTTACGTGCATATGTGAAATTGATAACATTATAAAAAAAGAATTTGATCGTGACTTCTGACATGCTGAAATATAAATCCTATCAATCACAGGTTCTCTATGAAACCCACAGGTGTCTTCCTACTTGCGAAAAGTGGTATACATCGAAGTCGTTGCTCTCTATATGGATGAGCACAGAGAAAATGAAAAAGAGAAGAGGAAAATTGAAGGCAGCGAGGGACAGAAGAGAAAGGAAACGAGGGAACGATCCATGATCGGTGTCTCATTCCGAGCTGTGTCGGGCAAAGTAATTAATTAGCGTAATGATTCGTTCGCGTAAGCTCTCGTTTCGCTCGCCTGTAACGAGTAGAGTTCCGCAAAGTTTCGCAGACTCCTGTGCTGTCGCTGATGTTACCTCTGCCAAAGCCGTCTCTCTCCTCCTTCTTCTCTTGCGCACCATCGTCGTCGCGCTCCCTCTTTTTCCCCTCTGAAACCCACCCTTCGCCCCTTCCCGTTCTCGTCCTTCCGAATATTCGTATCGAGTGATTTTAATGAGCGACACAAGTTGGGCAAACACGAGAAAGCAACGAGAGAAAAAGAAAGGAGACGTGGAATGGAACACGGGAAGAATACGGTTTCGCGATAATAGGGATATCGTCTCCGCCAATTACGCCACGTCTCGAGAACAATCAATTATCGACCTGAATAATTAAAATCGACACGACGATGGTACTGAAGAGATCGTGTTAAACGGCAAAAGCGTTCATGATCGTTTCCCATGCATTTCTTTTTCGCGTTTCTCCTTTTTACGTTTTCTCTTCCTCGACATCGAGAAGTGATGTAATATAATGGAGTAGCTTCTTATAAACGATTCAGTATTACGTATTTTTAGAATATTAGATTCGGAAACTTTCATTTTTCCTAGTGAATTATTTCTCTTTTTAAACGTGTAATTATTATGATATAACAACGTATTTGTAAACACTTGTAAAGATAAATAGAATTTAAATTATGAACCTCTGTTTTGGAATTATAGACAAGACGAATCATTCAAATAGAGAAAGTTAATGTCAAAGTTAATGTTTGTAACATCATCATTCTTTCCTATTTCTGTATTTATAGAGTTGAGCATTATGCGGTCTTAGTGGTGGATCACTGATTTTTCGCAATTGTTTACGCAACTACTGGCCGGCAAGAAAGTTAGACGCGAAGAAACTTTCTAATAAAAAGTTATAAAAATCATACAGATTTAATATAAAATTCAGATTAAATGAATTTTCTCAATGTTCCAATCTCTTTACCCCTTCGTTGCACGAAATCTGAACTGTTTCCCAAACATCAATAGGAGACACTAGAATAATGTGTAGACGAATTTATCGTCCGTCTAGGGTCACGAGACAAACTAAATTGCCGATCATAATACGTCGAGAGCAGGGCCCTCTATAATTCATCGTCTCAACGGTTCGCGTCGTATTAATAACCTTGTCGTCTGTATAAACTCCGCTAACTAACTTATAAGTCATTCGACTCGTTTGAGCGACAAATTCGTAACATAAATTACGACCGACCCCTGACCATCTGTCAAGTCAACGTTCCCCGAGCTCAGGCAAACGCGATTCAAAAGATATATATTTATCCTTCTACTAGCAACTCTCAGTTGCGACCTTCACGCCCGTTACTATGATTTAGAGCAACAATCTTCAACCTTTTCCATCTTATGGCACACATAAACTAATTGCTAATATTCTACAGCACGTTGAAGAATATATCGTATTTGTCTGCAGATAAGACATTCCAACAGTCAGTCCAAACATTCCAAACATTGCACGCTTTAAAGCTGTCGAGACGTCGTAATGTAAATCTTTTAAAAAAACTGCTGAGTTGTTATAATATTTATCATATTACTGACAATGGTACCGAGACATATTCAATTCCATGATAAGCGAGACGATGCATTCTATCTAAAGAATTACGATTAACCAATCTTCTTCCAAATTTCGATGAATTACGATCCATGTTATTATATATTAGGTTGTCTGGAAAGTATGTTTCATTTTAGAAGCAAACATAGATGCGAAACATTTTTATATTATATTTTATTACACGTATTAATGTACCGCACGTAATGCAAAATGGATCATACGATGTAAATTGTAGGATAAAAAAAATAACGAATCAAAAGAATATAAAACAAAAAATGTCGTGCGTCTATTTCCTTGTGAAACGAAAGAAACTTTTCGGACGATCTAATACTACATGAATATATAACGATATATATTACGTACTCCTTTACATATCATGCTGTGGCTATCGAAATAATTCATCTTTGAAGAGTGTAAAAATTCTCGTACCGTAACACATCGGTTGAAAATGGACTTGGAGAGCAAAAGCATTCGCTCCATTTCGACACCGATCACGGAGATACGACGTAACGAATTTCTGCGACGTATCGTTATCTCGAAAATAGAGATAAAGCGATAGCGAGATAACGAGGGAACCGGACTTGAATAGTTCTGCTTCAGTCCCCGTAGGGAGTTTAATAGTATCGGTAATGGTCGATTAACCGACGTTGACTGTTGTAATAACGGCGAAATAGCTGGAATTCAGACCTCAGGACGCGATATTTTAGAAGCTGTTTGGAATTATACGATTCTTTTCCCTCATTTCGTAGAATGAGACGTGGTTCAGGCGAAAGGGCCACTAATTGTGAGTCTTGGGTTTAACACGTCCCGGTTTACTGTGGGAAAGGTAACCAAGATGGCGTGAATGAGGGAATACAGTCGGTGAAGAACGCGCATTCCATTCTTGTTGATGTTTGTGCATATATTAATCCTTCTCCTTTTCCCACGCGTGTTTATCATTTACATTAGCTGGTCTTTTAGATTCTCTAGCGCTACGTGTTTCGTGTGCTGCTTCCTGTTTACTAGAATTTCATTCATTTAATTCTTAACCGAGTCGCTCTCGATTTATATTAAGTTAAGTTGTGATAGAAAGAATTTCATTTATTTTAAATATCTACATTATATGTAATTATATTATACGTAGGTACCTTCAATTATTCAAATAGAAGATCAGTAAATAGGAATTATATTTATATATAGAATTACAAGTTACGATATTTAATTGTGTAAGCGATACTGGAAGGAAAAATGAACAAAATAGTGTACAATGTTGAACCAACCACTATTGTACTAAAATAAAGATCTTTCTAGACACAAAAAATACGCAGCTCCCAAACGAGCCTATTTTCCCGGCAATGCGAATGCATTAAACCAACATAGCAGAAACAGTTTTAAATAACCAAACAACAGAACGCAAAATGCAAATTCGCAACAGTGGCCAACGAGCCAAGCTAAATATGGCGAAGAAAGAAAGAAAGAAAGAAAAAAAGAGGAAAATTTCAAGCTGAAATTAGGGAAAGGGCGTATGAACAATTCTTTCACGCTGATTTCATCTCCGCTTGATTCGAGTACCATCTCTCACGGACAAGTAATCATATAACATTGGGAATAAGAAAAAGGAAATCACATGAAATCGGGAAACGAATAGAAGAAACGGAGACGTTCGACGTTCATCCATCCGCAAACGATGAAATGTTAATATTTAGTCCATCAATTACGAGACATTCGTTCGTCGAGATTTTCCACGGCAGAACATCCCCTGTATAACGTCTCGCCGGAGTATTTTCCTTTTTCTTCCCCCTTTTTTATCCTCTTCTTTTTTCCTTTTTTTCTTTCACATCTCATGTCCTTGTCGCCGGGAAAAAAATCACTTTTAATGGAGTCAGGAGCGAGATGGATCCGTCTCCGAGCATAAAGGGAGATCGTTTCTTCGCATTAATATCACTCCACGCGGGACTTCCCACTCTTACTCGCCACTTCCACTATTTTTCGCATTACGGGGCTTTCCATTTGCGAAGATGGACAGCGAGGAAACCGGGGAACGCAAACGCCGTCCATTAAGTTCGAATACGGAAATATTGGAATCCCTCGTTTGTATCGTTTAAACGTTTCACTTCTTCCGCCATTTGAGCCGAAGCGGCCGCTTTAATTCGCGATCGATTCGAGTTCTGCTCCACTCCTTGCTGAACGTCGTCGAAAATCTCTGTTTCGTCGATTTTGTCCTTTTCTCTTTCCATGAATTACGATGTTGATCGCTATATAGTCGATCGTGAGACGACGGCTCAGTAAATTGGTGTTTTAGAGAGACGTAAAATTGATCGCAGTAGAAGATCGTTCATTTTTAAAATCACCTGAAAGCGCCGAAACTCTTCGCTCGTTCCACTAACAAAGAAGAGAAGAAAGGAGGAAAAGACCGTGAATTTTTTCTAAAAATTTCACCATCTCGTTCCCATTATACTTCTGCATTCGCAATGATCAATCCGTTGAATAGTTGAAACGAACACACGTTCGTCATCAAAAAGAATTCTCTATTGGCAACGATGACGGTGGAACGGTGGTAACGATCTCTGCGCCGATTCGACTTTGAAAAAACATCGACTAAAACCACTGGGACACGAGAGTTCACAAAGAGGCGTGCTTCTTGGAAAGCGGGACCGTTTGTACATACAAACGGCAGTGGCCGAAGTGCAGCGCTCTCGTTTCAAGATTTTCAGCTGCAGTAAACTTTTTCCAAGCGGTCGGTTCAGACCCGATACGAGCGCAACGCGCACAAATATCGCTGGACCTTTCCACTCTTTTCGTATTTCCCTCGAAATCTCTCTCTTCGAGCGTTCAAAGGACCGGGGGAGGGTACACGCGCGGCAGATGAAACGTCGTCCACACACGGCCGTTTATCCCGATTTATTCGACGCAGAGAAATAGAGAGGTAGTACAGAGAAGGGTGTAACCGGGAACTACCCCCTGTGATCGAAAGAAAACCACGAGAAACGATAGAGATGCAAAGGAACGCGTACACTGACGTTCAGAAATATTAAGACGTTTGGACGTTCATTATTTAAGATCGTTATTTCGTTTATTATAGCGATGGTTTACAAGCTACGAATTACAAGTTACTGGTATTAACAAATGTCGTTGAGTAAACTTAAGAAGTGACAATGAAACAAATTCAATTTTTCAAGTGGCAAGTTTTCTGATAAATTTCAAAGTTTATCACTTTTGTACTATTCAATGGAAAATGATAAAACTAAAAAAGAAGTCTATAATCTGTAACGTGAAGCTGTTCACCAAAGTTATAGAGAAATGATAAAGTAATTATTACATGTAAATTCTAATTAGAATCTGAATCTGAGATCACGTAAAATCTGATTTTCATTACTGATTTATAGAATCATTCATAGCAATTACAGGAACCGAATAACAATAATAGCATATATAATCGACCAAGTTACTGTACTATTGAATATACGAACCCTATTTAGTCTGAGATTTTCAACGAGATAATAATTCTAAATCGTTTTGGTAATTTCCTTACGATTATTCAACATTTACTTAAACTCTGGCAACTGTCCCAATGCTTGCGAACGGAGAATGTACGATCACTCATGGGCATAAAAAGAGACAGGCAGACACACACATAGCTAGAAAGAGAAATTAAGCAAGGACACGTTTAGGAAGGAATTAATGAACAGCGCAGCAAGGCGAGAGCTCATTTCGTCCTTAACCAAGAGAAAGAGAGAAAGAAAGAGAGAGAGAGAGATTCGATCGATCGCCGTACAGCAGACTATACACGCGATTTAATTAGTCGAAAGCAAATGCTACCGGATAGAGAAGCGACGAACACCGGTGACTGACGATAGAAGAGCCAGGATAAGAGAGAGAGAGAGAGAGGGGAATGTAGAATACAGGCAAGTGTAAGAGAGACGAGACGATGGTACAGCAAGAGAGGATCGTCTCTAGGACTGCCGGAACATAATAAAGCACCGTCTCATTGTCTCGTTCCTCTATCGTTCTCTCTGTTCTCCATTCTTCTCCCTGTGTGCCTCCGTTTCGTTCGTCCTACCGGCTTCTTTCTCTGTATCTGGGACAATACCGTGTGCCGATTCATCGGAAACTTTCCGCCAACCTACCCCTCTCTACTATTTCTCTTGCTCGTACAAAGGGGCGGAAACTTGGCTGAAGCGAATTCGCGTTTTCGAATCCACTCTCCGCGATAGTAGAGCGGTTCGTGGTTATGTCTTTCTCACTTGCTCCTTAGCAACGACTATCTCATTGTCTGTTTTCCTCTTTGCCGTCGATTCTGGCCGACAGTGGCGAACGACGAATTGCGTGCGTGCACACGCCACTTTCGCCGTTTCTCTGCAGTCGTATTCTGGCTCTCATGAGCTCGGAATTCAAGCACGGAAACGAGGGAAATTGGGAAGGGGACGCAAAGAAGGTACTTCCAGTGAGATACTTGAAGAAGATTCTTAGGTGATCGAGGAGCTGAATGGTGTCTTTGAGGTTTGCGACCGGCAAGGGGGAATTTGAGATTCGTGGTTTGGCAAGTTTTGAGTTATTTTAGATTTACGTACTTCCAGCGGGAAGGTATTTGGAGAAGACTCTTAGGCGATCGAGGACCTGGATCGTGTCTTTAAGATTTGTGGTTGGCAAGAGAGAATTTGGGATTTGCGGTTAAGAAAGTTTTGGGTATTTCAGATTGTATTTCGTATTATTAAGAAACGAAGAATATAGGAAAATTGGATAACAAGTTGCTCTTTTCCATTTTTATAACCAAATGATTCAATCTTATATTACATTAAAAATTGTTTGAAATTCAACACGTGTTTTATTGCTACGAAATTAGTTACGTCATTAGTATTTATAGAAAACTTCAAATGAAAATATTTTTAAGTATTGAAAGTAAAAAATTACTCCGATGAGAATGAAGAAGTAAATGGTTACACGAGATATCGGTCACTTTAAATAAATTGAAATTAATTACATTAAATCAGGATTAAAATAATTAATTATTTCGTTATACAAAAGTACCGAATATTACATTATAATGAATTATATTCTTCTCAGAAAGTTCAATTAAAGTATACCTACGTCAGTCATTTAATTCTCAAATCCAGGATTTTCACAACGCATCCGTATTTCTCTTCAAATACAAACTAAAACACCATTCTCCTCTCACATCCGAATGCATCCGACAAAAGCTCCGCTAAACCGAAACAAAAAGGGACAAACACATTTTCCACGAAGAATTAACAACGAAAGAATCCACAATAAAGGACAAGCATTCGAGGCAAACAAAGGGAAACGACGACTAAACTGCAAAGCGATAATCTCACGGATAAAGGGAGAACAAAAGGAAACCAGACACACGGGCGTTGGCAAAAATGATACAAAGATACCGTCGCCGAATATTTTCACTGAGAATACTAATTATGTGCTACGAATACATTATGTTAAAACAGAGTTGAAGGTATTAACCTATTATGTAAGAGTATATCTTCATAAATCGCAAAATACCTTCAAACGCAAAAAAAGCTGACAAAGTTAAGTATTCTGATCAACAGTTGGTTAACACTAGTTAATCACCGATAGTTAACACGAAGCAATTTTTCTACCCAAACTATTCAAAATGACTTTAATGACACAATTACGGTTTTTAAAAAATATGTAATAATAGAATATTTTTATATTTATTGATTTATTACTTTCTTACAGAAGGAATTCCATGTTATGTAGTAGATTTTTGGTATTATTAATCCATCTTGGATCCCTAAAACCACCCATTTTGATTGCTGTGGTATTTCTAGTGTTAGCATCTAGCGATCTAGCGATCGATCCGGAATTCTCCTGATAATTAACATGATCATATTGAGTGACAAGCAGTAAAAATTTTAATTGTGGTTAATTGTGATTCGATAAACAGATTGCAGGATCCGTTTATACTTTTATAAATATCCGTCATTTGGGCTGGTATTGGTATAAGTAGCCTTAATACAAAATTATTTTGAGTTTGAATAAATAAAAAATTTTAATTATATTATTCCTTTGGTTATCGTTGCGTAAGTCATTACATCATTGCGGAAAAAAATATAACATGAAGTAGGAATTTTAAAATAAAATTGTAAAACTAGTCAATTGGACTGGTGTGGTAGTTCTAGTGTTAAAGATTGTTTTTCAAAAATACATATTATATTAATTAATATGCAGTAAGAATAAAAAATGAGTATTCACCTCGAAGACGCGAAATTTATTTAATAGCTCGTGCACATATGTTGCATAAAAGATATAAATTGTATAAGAACACAAATTACTGGTAAAAGATGTACGTAAATCGATATCAAACGAAGTTCATATTTGTAAAGCGTATATGCTCGTTTTTGGCTCTCACTGTACAGCGCGAACATAAATTGCTCTATATCTTGAAAAGATAAACTAAACGACGATTATACGTACGTAAAGAAGTTACTCATAATCTTGACTATGCTAAATCCTGACAATCCATTGCGAATAACTATATTTAGTAACCAAATTTTCGTTTCGTTGTCCATTGACAACAACCATATTTAAAAGGCTGAGCGTCTCTTCAAACACATGTCAAGCGTTTTCTACGAACACGTACAATGTTGCACGAGCGAACGCTGACTTGCACTGTATAACACCGTTGCTTATTACTTTCTTCCCCCTATACACGTTCGAACGTAGCCAAACACGCAATTCTACACGCGAGCGGGTGTCACTTTGTTGGAGCGTAGGCGCGTGTTCAGCATTCCTAAAGGAATTGCCAAGGACGCGTGATCCCTGCGACGATGGGATTAACAACGTCTTCCACGGCCAGCGGCTGGTTTTTCAGTTGATAGGAAGATAAAGCGAAAGCGGGATTCTTCGCGAGGCGAGCGACTGCCTCCATGCGTTCTCGCGAGGGTAGAACAGGTCCTGGATGTTGTACAGTGAAGATAAAGTACGTAATCGAGGAAAAAAGAGATAGGGTCATTAAAGATCGTTGGTAAACATTAGATGATGCCGGTGAGAGTTCAGAAAGGAATTAGAAGCGAGATATATTAGGTCGTTCGAAAAGTTTCTTTCATTTTATAAGGAAATAATGGATGCATAACGTTTTCCGTTTTATATTATTTTATCGAATTACGTATGACCCATTTTGTTCTGTCAAGGTAAAGATTATAACATTCGACAGATTAGGTTTCATGTATAAAGATGCGTTGTTGTAAAAGACGTGTTTGTAAAAGAAAGACACTTTTTGGATAACCTAATAGATATAATGTAAGTAAAGTAGTATAGTCTCGGAAGCCAAACTGATATCCTTCGTTTCTACGTGTATTTTACATGAATTTTTTAAAAATATATAAAATGGAATGATATAGAAGATTGCAAGTTCGAAAGTAAATATTACACAGTAATATTTGCGTTATAATCAATTGTTTTACGTTTAGGAATCATTTACATCATATATGAAGATGTTATATCATGGTGAAAATTATATCATTCCCATCTCCTATCTTTTATAGAAGAGTAATTTTTAAATGTAATTCGGCGAAAACCATGTTTGCATTTAATTTTTGAATTAAATATGCGTTTTCGTCATCTTCTTGAACATTTGAAAAATATAAATAACGTTAGTGCAGACTGTTATTGATTCAGTCGAACGATTATAATATAATAGCTAAACCGATGTCATTCGTTTGTTACAATACACATCGTAGCTCTATGAACAGAAGGGAATTTAAAAACGAGAATTAAAAACTCAACAACGAGCAAAACACTTTTAGAAAAAGTAAAAAAATTAGGCACACTATGTAAAATCTAGAATCACCCAAACGAGGCTTAAACGCGTTAAATTAAACTAATCCACAAAAACCCAGAAGATAAAAAAGCAACATTCAGAGCACATTCCGAGCAAAATAAGACAAGCCACAGACCGATACTATTATAGGACTAACACGAAGAATGCAAAAACCGCGCATGGAAGTACCACCGTAGGAGCAAGGTAGAATTCTCAGAGCGGAAGAGAAGAAACAAAAAGAGTAAAGAAAAAAAAAAAAAAAAAAAAAGAAAAATGTGGCAGGAAAAGCGACCAGAGAGATGTCGAGGATATAACGTGGAAAAAGGTAGACGCGAAGAAAGAGAAGGGAAATTTGGGAAACGCCAGGTTCAGTCCATTTTCGTCTATTCCAATATCCGTTCCCTAGACCCTCTTCAGAGTCTGCTAGCCGCCACCTGAAAGTAGAATAGAATCGGATCGATGTACACGCGCGACCTGCAACTTGCCCGGCATCGTAATTATGAACGAATATCGTTGGAAAAGTTGGCCGACGCGATAAAGTCTGGAGAAACTTGGGGCCAGGCGAGATGCATGCGATTTCGCTGGGCTTTCGTCTACTACGTTTCGAAGCATCGAGAGAAGTCGAAAGGTGTTCGAAAGCGGAGAAAAAAGCTGGTAGGAACACGGCCTGTTGCCGGAGCCACAATTATCCGAAGGCGATATTGCCTTCGAGAAAATATTTAAACGATCGATCGAACGATTGAGAGCGTGCGCGATTGGCTAGATAGATTGAAACACGGCGAAATTGTTCGAGGATGAGGTTCGTGGCTCGGCTTGGAAAGTATCGAACCACGGACCGTTTTGTCGTCTTGGATCGATAAGAGAGGCTGGAGTGGCTGGATAGAGACGCACGGGGACGGCCTTGGTAGAAAGTACCAGGATAGCGAAGTTACTTTGAATATCAAACTTGGTGAAAGAAGAACGGTAGGTGGTGAAGTTGATGGATTATTTGATGATTATTTGACTAACAAACGAGAGGAGCGAGTATGGAACTGGCGACCTAGTAATGGTTTGATATACGAGGAAAGTCATGGAAATATATCTGGTCTGGAGTATGATAAAACGAGGTCGCGAGGTTAATCAGAACTGAAACTACATGGTATGGTGAATTAACACGATAGGATTCGTGGAAATACGAGATAATAAAGAACTGAAATTGTGATCAGATCCATAGGAAGAAATTTTTCATGCAAAAATATCAAATGATTCATTTCCCACTCCGTTTATCTTGATCTACACAAGTATGGTTATTTAAAAAATTTAAGTTCTACGCAGATCAAAGATTTTCTTTTTAAACAAATGCACGATAAGAATACGCGCGCGCGTGTGTGTGTGTGAATTATTTCATTACACTTTAAATTTATTATCGTATATCGTTTAAGGATGACTAAATGCGTATATCCGTAGAATAGTGTGGAAATCAACAGGAAAAGGATATGCGATTCTACTTATCGGTTGATGCTGAAGAGAATCTCTGTGAGGAACTGGAACATCCGGCGTAGATATAATATCTATAGCATATCGTACATTCAAAAAATAACCGCGTTATTTTATTAACTATTTTTAATTCATGTAACTTTGAACGATTTCAATCCTCTGCACAATCGTAAGCTTCCATTCTCTTTCCTTTTAAAAACACTATCAAAATGACATTTGCCGTTTAGAATTTTTCAATTTTGCCTTCACATTGAATAACCAAACGACTGGTAATTTGTCAAATTTCATTTCTTTTACTGTTAGAAAACAGGACTTTAGTGTTAAATAGATAGCACATTTATATTGCACGTGTGCATCTCCTTCCTAAAGTGTATGTGAGCGTCACAAGACGGCCCGGGTCTCAATTGAGACAAAAGAGCGACTAGAAGAAAAAGAAGCAAGCGAGTGAGTGTCTTCTAGCCCTTCAGAGAGTAACCCACGTGTAGAGCTAAACTTAGTCAATATATAAATAAAGTTTAACTTTTTATTCTCTCCAAATTCTCTCCATACCTTAACAATTAGTATCTGTAACTTTTAACATTTTATAATATTCATTCAATTGTGCGCGTTAATTTTTTCACCATATCTTCTATTTCGTTATTTCAAGCATATCAATTGAACCAGTCGATACAGTTCAACGAAGGAAGAAACTCCGACTTTTTGCCATTTATCCACGTCCGTTTTCTGTCCCTTCATCTGTCCCCAGCCAACAATACTCCCCATCGATGAACTCGTTTCGTTTAAAATACCCTTCCTCCGTAGACGAAAATAATACCTCATTACCGGCGTATCCAACGTTCGATACGTAATTGGCAAAATGCTATCAGTCCGCGTTTAACCATTTTTATGAATACATCATGCACATTTCCCTTCGGTCGGTGCCTTATTAAAACCTCAAGGACGGCCGTGGACGGAAAGGAAACCCGAGGGAAGAAGAAAGAGGAAGAAAAGTAGAAGAAGAAGACGTGCTGCTTCTTAAACTAAGCGACAAGAAGGATAGATGATCGCAGCGTGGCACGAAAGGGGGGAAACATCGAGCTAACGACGAGACCAACAACACAACATGGTCAGTAAACGAATAAAGGGCCTTTCTTCCATGTACACTATCGCTCAAAAGTATGTGCACACTTTTTATCAACGACAGAAAATCTAAAGGAATACTTAAAGAATAGAAGCATAAGATAGAAATTTGAAATATCTATAAATATTCTGCATTGAATTGTGGTACGCATAATGTGATTAGGAAATTACAAAGGAACATCACAGGAGGAAGATATGATAAGTATACTCCTACTGACTTTTTTACTTCGATGTCTCTTTATGATTAAAATGGAATAAATATAAAACAGCTAAAAACAAGGAAAATTTCTTAAGTCTAAAAATATAGTTGATAATGTTTTATAAAAGTCAGAGGTATAATCGTTATGGTATAGCATTTGTTAATATCTTAGTAGTATCTTAAATATTGATTTTGATCATAAAGATACAAAAATTGCAGTTTCTGGATGATTTTATAATCGTAAGACACAGATACATTATGTATCGATTCTATAAGAAAATAGCACACGTTGGTTTTCATTACTTTCTCATTAATTAATACATCTGAGTAACATTCACGTATTGCTAACACAAATACCAAAGTATTCACATAATTATGAGCATCGGTGTACACGATGATGTCGTAGCGAAATGGCCTTGACCGTGAAACTGTCCCTTTGTTCCTCGACGAGACAGCGGCACACATATTCCGCGAGCACGCCAGATGCGAGGAGAACCTTGAAGCGGCGTGACAAGACATCACAATGCATCGTTTCCATCCAAATAATAGGCTCGGCGTGGGTGGTTGGTGTGCTGTTCGCGTGAAACGAGTCGAAGACACCGCGACGTCGACGACGACGACAAAGAGAAAAGAAGACTCGGAGGAACAGCAAGGAAGAACAGCGAGGAGCAAAAGCAGAGGACAAAACTCGGCGAAACGGTCCTCTAATTAACGAACCAGATTACGCCGGCGTGCGCTGCGATTTATTTAATGTCACCGGTTCGATTCAATTTCCCGTCGAATTAATTCGCGTCGTTTTAAACGAACTTCAATTAAAGCTTTCGCTTGGCTATCCCGTTCCTACTCACAACTGTCTCTTGTCTAGCTCTTCTCTGGCGTGTTTTTTCTCAGATTTCGAAACGAGCGGCACAAAACTTCCAACGACAGTTCTATATAGTATCCTGTTTGTCGGATAAATTCTTAAACCTTTCCGAGGTCGCGTTCCAGCTCGGAACAGCAGAAACTCTATACAAATGGAATAACAACACCAATGGATTGCAGAGGATTATTCAACAGATATCGCCGGATATTTGGTTGAATTGTATCATTGCAAGGTGCTGGAATAAAGTTTGTAATTCCTACTAGAAAAAGTTGAAGACTTATACGACGAGCCCTCGGAAGATTTTCTCACGCAACACCGGTCGAGAAGTTTCCAATTGACATTGATAAATAAATCGTTGGAAGGAGATGATCGATGGCAGCAGTTGAAATCTCAGTGAAACATTTTGTACGCTCGACAACGGTAATCCAGAAACGTAACGATAGTTATCGATTCGCCTCTCAAAGAAACAATCATCCCCTTTCGGGTTAACTCGCACTCTAGTACAGGTGAGGAGGAAAAAGTTGTTCGTGAAAGTTCGCGAAAACGGAAGCGGAGTTTCTTTCAATCGAGTCGGCCGTCATGGTCGAGAGAAAATAAGAAGAAAAGAAGAGAGGAGGGAAAAAAGAAGGGAAAGGTAGAGGAAGATGACGAAAAAGACTCGACTCGGGATTGGAAAGCGACGAAGAGTCGGAGGAAAACAAACGAGGAGCCTTTCCCTCCTGATTCTGGTGACAGTCGGGCGAAATTGCGAATATCGAATTTCGCTCGGAAGTCCCCGCGCTGCGAATTCCTCCCGAGGGAATAGGATCCTCTCGGGCAAGTCGGATGGAAAGACGGGGAAAGCAGGGGCTGGGTTTCGTTTCGAGGGGTCGGCGAACGCGATTCGAGCACTGATTAAAAATACATATTAGGTCTCGTGTGTTTAGGGAATAAGATGCCGTCTCAGCGATAAGGTCGAACGAGAAATGGCCACCGGGGTGTACTGGCGTAACATCTTTATACGCGGAAACGCGCAACCTCCCCTTTCGTTAATCTTTCATCAGGCTCTGAGTGGTAACGCGTGTTTTTCCGCCGAATCGAACGGTGAAACTTTCATGGCTGTTTCTTGGGGCGGGCCGTGTTTCCCGTGTCTCGATCAAAGCGATGTGTAAGCGTGGGAATCTGGGCGAAAGTTGACGGGATCGTGGAGATAATGAGAATGTGGCGAAGCAATACCGTGTTGCAGAAGTTGTAAGTATTAGTTTGTCCGAAAAGTTTCTTTCATTTTATGAGGAAATAACAAACGCACAACGTTTTCTGTTTTATATTATTTTGCCGAATTACGTACGATCCATTTTGTTTTGTTGAGATAAACACGGCGACATTTCACAGATTTGGTTTCACGTTCGTATGAAGGTACACTGTTGTAAAAAGACACGTTTGCGAAAGAAATACACTTTTCGGACAACAATAGATTGTGTACAAATTCATATTTTTGTAGCGCAAACTTGTAGGTATATTTTTAAATAGAAATGTAGCTTGACGTACGGATGAGTTGTTATGGCAAGCAATGTGCAATCTATTTTACGAAGTCATATTCTATAAGTTATTTTGTTTTGTTTAATGAATTGTTAAAACGCAAAAAATATAAAGCTTTCAGGAAATTTATTGTTTCGATGAGAATAATATCTGAAAAGAGAAAAGGAATGAATAAATATTGGAAAAAAGTTCAGTGATAACAGCGGATGTTTTTTGATTAAGAAGGGCACGAGAAATAAAATATAGCTGAACAGTCGAAAGATTTTTGCGAGAATCAATCGGCTATTTATTTCCTGTGGACCACCTGATAAAACAAAACTGATAAATCTGGAAAAATTTACGCCTGACCGAAGTAAACAATACCAGTGTTTAGTTTAAATAACGTACAGTCAAAAAACGTTCTTTGAGTTGTAAGATATTTCTAGAATAAATAAAAATAATCTAACTCCTTTGCGGACCAATAAAATGGTGAATAATAGAAAAGGGACGATTAAAAATTATTTATTTTTTCTATCATTAAAATTTTGCATTTTCTCTGGTGAATTCACAATTTCAACTATTCCATGTGGAATACATTTTAATAATACTGTACGTTATCCGTAATCTCATATAGGAAAATCATATAATATATAATAATTACAGAACAAATATTTATATAACATATTCGTTAATCTTTTTACTTTTGCATCATTTGGAAGCTAACGTGAATATTTTAGCTTTATAAAAATACGTGATACGTTCATAAAATTTCGTAAAAGTTCAACGATAAAGCTAATATTATGATGAATCGATGATCAACAACATTTTTGAAATGTTCGAGGGAGGAGCAGAAATAATAGCACATTTTCTTCCATATCTCCTCGAAATAAAATAAAAATTCCATTTGGTGATGTAAATATAAAAAATGTAAAATATAACTTATACAGTATTATACAATACTTTCCTTCTATAAGTTTCACCCATATGAATTGTAAAATGTTATAACGTTCAATTTTCTCGATACCCTTTCCCTGTAAACTGTACCATTTATGGGGAAGTTATATTTTTATTCTTTGTAGCAATACGTTTTTATGATTTAAACAATATAATGAATTTTTTATAATAATGATATTTTTATAATAATTATTTATAATAATAAGCACGCTGTTTTATCAAATTCAACTGTATATTGATTGATATCAGTATGATTCCTTGCCCTCTATTTAATAGATGAGACAATTCTCTGTTTAGGTCCAGTTTAAGGATAACTTACGAGTGTTACGAAAAAACATTAGAGGTTGTTAAACCTCCTCTACATGTTTAATTAATAATTCTATCCAATAAGAACAAAAATCAAAGAAGATCAGCTGAATTGAATATTTTTATAAAATTAATAATATTTATATATATTCGATATAAAAACCTTCAGTTAGGCCCGTTAGTTGTTGATACGTTACGTTTCCTTATAATGGCATTCTTTTATTGCTTACCTGAAAATAAAATAAGAAAAAGGAATTAGTTAAATATTTGCAGAAATACCTGTGTTCTACTTATTAATATAAAGAGTTTAATATTGAAACTATCAAGTTCTAACATGTACTTAAATATGTTATACATAGTCTGTTATTATTTAAAATAATATAAATAATTATTTTATTAAGAATAGATAAATCTATATAATCATATTTCTATCTCACTAAAGTGATTCGTTATTAAAAGAAAAATTCAATGTAGATTACTATAGCCCCTCAAAAAAGCTAAATAACTATGAAAATAATGACCCATCGATATTCTCTGATTTTAGCAACTACCGAAGATGATTGATAAAACGAGCGGGGATGGCGTTTATTCGACGAAAGTCTCAAAAGTCGCCAATGGAGTTTTTAGCTCCGCTTTTCTTAATCTCTCGCGGAACTCGTGCCGCGGCAGGAATAATCGATAAAGCTTCTCGAGATTGTTCGGACGTGTCTTTCATCCAGCGAGAAGTTAAGCCCCGATAGAAGAGCCGGTGAAATAATTTCATTATCCTGATAACGGATCTTTGAATATTGGCGAACTCTCTTGATTACTTCCACCGTTCAATTCTCATTTCGCTGAGTTGATAAATTTAACGATGACGGGCAAACTGGGTCGTCGTACGATCATCCCATCCCCCTGTCGCTTTTTTTTCTCTCCTCTCAACAGCCGTTGTCTCTTTGCGCGCTAGCTGCCAATGAAATCGTCGCGATAGCGACCGGGAGAAACAGAGAGATAAATCTGTTTCTACGTACATGGAGATTCTACCATTGTGTCCCATTTTGCGCAAAAATCGTTCGACTTCGCCGGGACAATTGATCCTATGCCTTTTGTTCTAAACAATTCACGTTGATTACGGAACAACGATGATTACACCTGCTTCAGCCATTGTTCGCTATAAAGATATGGCGTATATCTTTCGAATGATATCAAAAAGTTTAATCTCTCTCTGTTTTCTCGTTCGAGAGAAACTCGTAGCTATGTACATTATCGTTTGTAAGTGTTCGAAAAACTTGTTAGATTTGCAGCGACGAAATTTGAGTTTGACTAAAGTGTACAAATTAATAACGAATTAATTGTTATTACACTTATGCAGCAATTAGATTATTCTTTTATGGAATCAGTAGACTATAAAATCTATATCGTGTATTGAAAAATATACCAATAATACATTTTACTACTTGCTATATGCACCACAATATACATATTTATTATCTAAATATCTAACAATATTGAAGTTTTTCTATCAGTTCAATGTAACCTGTAACTCAGAAACGGAAGAATCTGAAGATAATAAATAATGAAGATTAAAAATAAACACCAGTTTCATTATTACATGCAGGCTTCCAAAAATCAATGTATCCAGGTTATAATATACCATTGCACGTAGCTATGACGATTATGAGGAATAAAATCATTGCTTTTTTATTTATCCATAATATTATGAGCAAGAACAAATCATCTTCCTATTTTATTATCATCCTTCGTCATCGTTCACTAACACACCTATTCTTTGTCAATTTAAATATTTTTCCGTAGTCTCGTCCGCGAATTCATGACTGAAAGAACGAAACACCCTGAAAAGAAAGAAAGGAAATGCGAGAAAAGGACAAACGTGAAAAAAATGCTGAATATATCACGGAGGGGCGAGGCGAGAATATTTAAACGAAGTCATCGCCGCGACGAAACGGCGAAGATTAGTCCGGCGACGCGTTACGGGGTATTTCGTTCTCGTTAAAATAATGAAACGACGCGGTCAAAGCGCGGACCGGGTCTATCTGCATAGCCGGGATTTTTCACACGGACGACGTGCTGTCGCGGCTCGAAACAGCCAGAAAACAAAATATTTTCAGAGAAAAGAGGCCCCGTCTAGAGAATTTATCCGGACCACGGGAAAAATAAAGCGACTAAATTACTGGCTGGCCCACCATTCTCTCTCTTTCCCTCTAATGCTGATTTTTCTTCCTCTACTCTATATATCCCAAAGAATAATGATGTTTCATAATGCATGCACAAGTTCGATTATTCCATATAAAGTTCGAGATTGAATTTGAAGTTTAGGTGACTCATATGGCGGCAAATCGAGTCACAAGCTCGTTCACATTTTCCTAAATAAATGTGATAAAATTTATTTAATCAAGGAGTAAATTACATTAGAATTCTACATATGTATCTGAATTCGAAGGGGCACGAACAATTTATATTTTTGTAGTTTAACAGTTTATATAATTAGAGTTCATATGATCGAAGTTCCATTATTTTCCCCGCTACTCGTTATTTTTCGTTCACGTAATAAGAGCTCGCTCAAAGCTTCAGTTACTCGGATATTAACTAAAATTCCCTTTCAATAAATGGTGTTCGGATAAATGGAGTTCCGCCGTAACAATTTATTTTTCCGTAAATACATATATTTGCCATCAAAACATTTAGACACGCACAGACGTATCTTTACATTCTTCCAAATAATTTCCACGATATTTTTCAAAATCCATACATTAGTGAAAAACGAATTTATCGCTCAGCTCTATCTTGCTATACTTGATTTCCTTACTGGTGAAAAACTGCACTACCATCTTTCAAACGAACGAACGTGTCGTTTCGGCCCTTCTTCCGGCACGCGTAATTGATATCATTATCGTCGTTGCTAAAACGCAACTAGCCGCAGTTACCTCGGAAGAAAGAGAAGAAAGGAGTAGCTTTTCTTTCTCCGCGCCATTATGTTCGGGGATAAGGGACGCGAAACATAAAGGCGGCCTACCGACGAGCCACCCGTGGCTTATAAACCCGGCTTAACCTACCCTCCAACTCTACCCCATCTTCTACTGTACCCTCCATCTCTGGTTCTGTGTAGAACCGGCTAGAGAATCAACGTTACCCAGGTGGCTGATCGAAAATTTCCTGCTGCCAGGAAACGCCAGCCAGGATAATTCGAGGGGCAGTCTACTCTCTCGATACTGGCCAGGATTTCCAGCAATTGTTTCTTTGATATATTTTCTCTTTTTGTAACAACCACCGTGTTTGTGTATGGTGATCGCGTTGAAAGGAATTTTCGGCTTAAGGATTACTAGTACCGAGTTGAGCTTGAAACGTATGCCAGTGATTTTGGGGGAAATTGCAAGAGACTATTTAGAAGAGACGACTCTATTGATAGTAAATTATACGAGTTGATAAATTAGATTAAATCAAGGTAAAGGTACGACAGTTATTTTTTAAAATTTATTTCGGAATTGTTGTATAAGCCGGAAACTTCGTCTTTTCCCTCCGAGTAGCACAGGAACTTTCAGAACATTGATCATTACGGTCTTGATAATTTTCTTAAACTTTCAACGAAAATATTCAGCAAGCTTTCAAGCAACGTAGTGTCCCGGGAACGATCAATGATTCAAGCATCAGTATCATAGATCTTTAAAGAAACACGGAGTTCGCGGTACGGCTGAATGGTTAGCCAGCGTGAATTTGAACATGCTCAATGTAAAAAATAGAATGGAACGATTCATTCATTCTATAAGCATGGACTTACAGTATGAAAGCATTAAAAATAAACTTTTGCTCGTTCAGGAATCTATCGGAGCGTACTTCCACGCACAAAAGAATTCCCTCCTATTCAAAGGCGATTAATTATTAATCTAGTTCAAATTCAACTTCCTCGGCTTGACTTCCTTTACTATGTGTGCACTTCGTGAAGAAAAGAGAAGGTAAATTAGAAAATATCTTCTTATCGCTAAAAAAAAAAAAAAAAAAGAGGAAAAATTCCACGAGAGGCCACAAGAGAGGTAATTTGCAAAGAAGAAAGTTAATTCTTTCATTAAATTTAATCTCGTTCGCTAAACTGTTAAACTTGTTACAAGTTAACTTAACCTCCACGTTGTATAACTAATTTCTAAAATTGTTCCTTAAAAAAACTGTCTTTGCCAGTTTTGAGAAAACAAAGTACGTTGTTCAATTTTTAACAGCTCTTGCTATACCTGTACCCGTACAGTAAAGACGTTTAACGACGTCAGGAAGTTTAACGGCATGTGAACTAAAGTCCGAAATAGAACGAAGATACTTGATGTTATTCAAGATAACTGTTGCTAATTCTTAAAAGGTCTTTACTTTTGAAATTGCTGGGAATTTATTCGAGAATCTCAATTCAAAGCAGCTAATATTTAATATAATTTGTTGTCTCGATAAAAGGAATTATTTGCAGTTGCTTCGCTAATTAATTTCGCAATCTATTTGTATCTACCGTTTTAATATTTCAAGCAATCTATTTACGTTTCCGATTTCCTTTATTCTCGTAACTCGTTCTAAATATATACGTGTTTCTCGTCACAATTATAAGACTTGCGTACGGTACTGCAGTGTACAAAATTAAAAATACCTTCGTTCTATCTCGCGGAAACAAGAAGAAGAGAAATGAAGAATATGACCGCCATTAACCAGCGAAATAAAAAAGATTACCCGGTGGTCTGAGAACGTTCTACCAATCCCATCGTCTGTCGGGAAAGTCCAGTCGGTCTCGTCGATCAGACGAAATTTTTCGCGGGATCGATAGCAGCTTATCTTTCCTGGAGGAGGGTTGGCCGCGCATCCACCGATGTAGATGCACGCGTTTCAGATCTGGAGTCAAGTATATCGAAGGTTTCGGCTTTCAGGGGAAATTACAAGCAGAACCGACACGTTTGTCAGACGCGTAGGATACACGCCAGCAACAGCGAAGGCTAACAGCGAAATGGACGCTGGAATAACCGTCAGTTCGGTTCCATCAATTTGTCGAATAAATTCGTTCCACCGGCAATTTCATCTCTTCCATCTCTTCTCTCTCTGCTGGCTCTATACCGCCTCCCGGCTCGCCCCCGTAGCCGCTGTTTCCATTACTTCACCGCGTTATCGACGCGGGGGTAAATACTGGCGGACGTAGAATTACAAAACTCGCCACGGACACTGGCGAGTCGCTGATAAAACCGTAATAAAGACGTAGTTTGACGGCGCAAATTTGACAGCGGACGCACCGCGACCGTGCCGCTTCCGCGGCTTAACGCGATTAATCAAACGCGATTCAACTTAGCAAAAGCCAAATCGCATGGTTGTCCGGACGATAACTTGCCCCGGGGATCATTATACCTCGCGTTCCGG
The DNA here is from genome assembly GCF_905332965.1 of Bombus pascuorum. Taxonomy (NCBI): domain Eukaryota; kingdom Metazoa; phylum Arthropoda; class Insecta; order Hymenoptera; family Apidae; genus Bombus; species Bombus pascuorum. Next base: position 10,619,672 of record NC_083496.1, on the reverse strand, counting down.
TTGAAGACCTCTCTAATGCCGATGTTTCACACGGTTTCGCATCGATTTTATTACTCGATAAGTGTTTCTCTCCTGACGTTTCGAATAATTCTTTTGATATTCGTCAATCTCATGAGCATTCAAAGTTACAGTCAATTGATAAATTGAATGAGCAATTCATAATTTCTCGTAGAAATATTATATAGACTTTATTTTTTTGACTTAACCTAAAACGTATTGATAAATTTAACAGATTGCGTTTTTCTCTGAACTATTCCTCGCGTAGCTTATAGATTTTATAGATTTTTCGTACATTGATGTATTTACTTTTCTCTATGTTTTTCGTTTTATTTCGTTTGATACGAGTTTTATGATTTAGTCGTCCATAGCTATATTATACGTTTTTGTAAATAGCTCTACACGATTATTTTTCATTCAGTTTCGCGTAAAGTTAATATTCTATAAAATTCTCTCGAAACGCAGTGCTTTGTTTTTAAATATTTGCATTACGATTTTCTACTAAATAAATGCTTCAATGCTATTTCTCACTGTTTCTGTGTTCTCTGTTATGTTGGTGTTTCTATAACCACTTTGAAAAACTTCCTTAAAATTCCCCTGCTTTCTATAAATTCTTTACGACATTTTTTTAAACAAATACCTTCACTGCGATCATTTTACATGTTCCCGCGTAAATTTTCTCGCTTGATAGATGTTTGGTGCATTGTATACGTGAAACTCCCACAAAATCCGCATGCAATGAATTTTAAACACTCGTATCATGTTTTTTTTCCTTTCGACACGATAAATGTCGCTTTGAATGCGGTATGATATTTCGTTAGGTTAAATCGCGAGGTAACGAGCCGACGATGATGCAAATTTGATGCGCTCCCAAAAGAGGGACGATGATACTGTCTCATGCATGGAACTGGTAACATTTGTCCCCTTTCGCTGAAGCGGATGCATGAATTGAGCAAACGACAGGCAGAAGTTTTAAATTACGTATGGTAATTCAGCGCGATTTCGAGAATTCCGCGGGTCAAGCATGCAAAATTCATTCGCGTTAAATTTGATTCGGTTGACTGGTGATTCGAACGCGACATGCTCCCACTTGATTAAATGTTGTCTAATACTGTTCACGACGGATGGATCCACCAGACATTTTATTTCTGTCAATCTCGATTGCATTTACCGACGTTATCTAAATAAGATGGGTTTAACGAGACTGTCATAAAATTTATGATTTCTTTTCATACGAAATAATTTATTTATTGCAATTATCAATCATAACTGCATTGCAGTAATATAACGTATATATTTATATGATTATATTTATATATATTTATATCACACACATAACAAATATATTTATTCAAATTCCTATTTCTCTAAATATAATTTTCAAAATGGAACCTAGACGGAAAAATGTTTTATTTATTAAATACTGCAAAGGGTACCGTATTTTAAGTATTTTATATTTCTGTATATTACGTGGATTTTTGTGTCATTAAATTTCACCTAAATACATAAAAATCCGTAATCTAGTTATAACATCTCGAATCAATATGAGAAAATATAATCAACTTTGTAAAACTCCTACCGCGGAATAAAGAGATTTCAAACTCGTAAATAACAACGTGGTTATATAGCTTGAAACAAATTGCACAATACGACCTGGTTTTCCAACAACGAAATCCTCCAACAAGAATTCATTTCTCTGTTTCCCTTTCAATTTCCAAGCACACGCTCCCATGAAATAACCGATTGGCAACAGTTCTAAAAACCGTGCTTAGCAACAGTTCTATGAATTCTCGTAAACTTCAATTAACGTGGCTAACTTCTTGCTCCATAAATTCCACCGACTTCAGACAATCGTCAGCTGAATCGATAAACCAGCATCGAACCTCGTTTCCCCTCCCGTCATCCTATTATTATACGTTCGCAGCGAATCGTGCTCGATTAAAAAAGGGAAGCCACTCGAACGTGGAAAATTCAGATCAAAGCATTAGCGGAATGAAAATATCGACGCGTGCACAAACCTCTTTCTCCTGTTTCTCTCTCTCTCTCTTTCTTTTTCTTTCTCTTTCTAGATAGCTTCGATTGACCGATGATCGACTCGATCCAACCGAGTATCTTTTGATAGATCCATAGATCCGATTTCTCTCTTGACGAGGGAGAATCTCCAACAACCTTTTCCTTTTTACATTTCCCTGGCGTATTGCCGCGATACGTTTTCACGTATCGATGGCCACCGTCGACGGTGTATAATTTGACTGGAAAGCACGGCGAACGATATTCGGTTTATGGTTGCGCGAGCGGCGAATGAAAGTTCGTTGAAAATGTTTTCGATGCATTGCGACTCGATCAGCCGGCGAATAATTCTGACGAACGGGGAAACGCGGAATTGTGACGCGGAAAAAAGCCCGGTTTTCTGTCTGCCACCCCTCTATTTCAGCTTAATACTTCCTGTTTTATTTACTTGTATCGCCAATGAAATACACAGAGTAAAATAAGCGAAGTGGAAAAATGGTAATACACGTGTTGGATCGATCAGCTTTTTCGGCTCGGATTATCTGACTTTGGAACAGTATGGGAATTGAACCGATTGGCGGGACGATTATGAAAATGATCTGAACAAAGAATTTAGAAATATTACACCTACCGACTGTGTATAATTTGTTTTCTATTATTTTACTTCTTCAAGATACAAACTCGTCATTTCTTTAATAACAGTGAATTACTTAATTTTTTCCAAGGTAAAATATTTATATAATATAGGCACAGTATACTAAACATATATAACATAATACTAACACGTGTAACCTAAATAATAAGAAAAATAATTAAATAAAAATTATATAATATACATATAAACACATATAAAAAATTCGAAATCCTTTAGTCGACTATTATCCACCAATTTTTCATCCTGAAATCGCCTAAAAATGACATTTAAATAGGAATACTCCTGCAAATAAATTTAAATAAAGCAGCAGACTTCGACACATAATCCTTAACAAAAATTCCGAACATTCTACCAAAAAAGAATCAGTATAATATCGCGCAATATCTGGAAGACTAATACGACAATTAGAGCACGTCGATACTCTACAAAGCACCGCCAGCTCTAAACACCACAATGTAAAAAAACTGCGCAAGATTAAGTACATCCGTCGAAGAAATCTCCCAAGAGCAGCCAAGTTACTGGCGGCATATAGTATGACGTCTCGCGTGTCAACTTTGGTCTGAATGGCCCGGAAACCGTCTCGACGAGCGTCTTCTCGTGGATCGAGTCAGAGTACGATCGAGCAATTTCCTGTGCTCGTTGACGATAATTTCGCCGAGATTCTCCGCGGCGTATTAATTTTCCTTAAGATAGCGGCGAACGTGGGTGGATCTACGCGAGTCTTGGTGTTCGTCCATTGTCCGGGCGCAGTGTCTCGTCTCGTTGTAACGGGCCGATTCGAGTGATAATAATCGATCGACTGGAGGCATCCCGCCAGCTGACAATGGATCCCGTCGTACGCTCCGATCGCTGCCCTCCCGCGCTTATACACGCGCGTAGACAAACGCTCGCGTACCATTCTATCTATCGTATTCTCCATTCTCCCAAAGTCTCGTGTCTCTCCCTCTGTCTCTCTCTTTCTTTCTGTGTAAGGCCGAGAGCCACGCGGTCTCTCCTATCTGCCGCACGTCGGCATAAGTAATTACGCTTCCGGCCATTAAATCACTGAGAAGAGACAGACGCGGCGCGCGTAGATACGAAAATGAAAATGAAAGAAAGAGAGGATAGGAGGAGAACAGGCGCAAAAAAGGAAAAAAACGGGAGGAGCAACGGCGGTGGTTTGAGAAAAGCAATGGGGAAAGAAGTACGTACACTACCGTGCACAAGTATTTGGACTGTTTTAAATTATAGAAAATGTAGTGTGAGTTGTTAACATTCGAATATCGTGTCGTTCGAGAGATTATTAGCCTGTATACTTCTTTATATGTTCTTCTTCTTTTTCTTCTTCTTCTTCTTCCATTCATTAACATGGACAATATGGTCGTTAGCGATGGTGTTTTTATAATACTGTCGGTATAAAGATATTACCGATTTGTTTTATTTAACATTAAGATATAATGTAGTTCGTAGGAACATAAATTTTATCTGTTTAATGCACGTACTTTCCTATATAATAGATTTTTAATGCTGTTAGTAGAACTCATTATAGCTAGTAGAAACATCAACTTTATTCATTTAATGTATAATAGTTTTTTTATATAATAAGGGATAAGCTAAGTAACAGTGGTAGGTTACAGCCATCTCTTTCATGATTTCATAATTCTTCATGAAATAAAGAATAATCAGATAACTTCTCTTTTACAATTTCATAATCTTTCATGGAACGGAGTGCGATCAGATAATTTCTCTTTCGCAATTTCAGAATTTTCCGTGAAACAGATAATAATCAGATAACGCGTAATTTATAAAATGTACTATTTCATCTTTCTTTATTACCAAACTTGTTAGATACTGTTGTTTGAGGGCTAGTAGTTCGTGACTTGTAAAATATCACTAACAACGTCACTAACATCAATCGTGGAAGGGAGAGCAGGTGTCAACTACTTACGTATGACAATGTACATGAAGAAGGAGAAGTTGCATGAGAAAGGCAACGATATATTAAAGAAAAAAAGAAATGTTGAGAAAAAGACAAAAAGAGGAGAAGGAACGTGACTCGAAATTAACCGCAACGTGACTATTTTCCAACAGACTCCGTACGATTGCTGTCCCTTTCCATCCACTTCTCCCTCTCTTTGCTCGGCTTTCGCCGACCAGAGCGTTCATTCAGCGGCGGAACACCGAGAAAACGGAAGAGGAGACCGAATGGCAAAGCCACGAGGGGATTTTGCTGCTGGTTATGTGTGCACACTTACACACCGTTGGAAAACGAAGCGGTACACGCGTCTATCCAGCGAGCGGGCCAGGGTACGCCTGGCCTCGATGAAAAAAGCGTGTGGGCAAAGGGACAGAGCGGGCGTGCGCTTGACGAAAGGGAGAAAAACGAGGAACCAGGAGAACGAGGGGAGAAAAGGAGGGTGAAATAGGGTGAAACGGGGAGTAGGACGATGGAAGGAGAGAGTAAGTTGCGGGCAGGGGGCACACGTTAGCCTCGAAATTGCTCGATTCGGTTATCGAGTATCTTCGCTCGAATTGATTCGAGCGTGGAAAACCGAGACGAGACGGTCAATATATCACGTATCGCACATTGTCAGCCCTAAAAAATTTTCTAACCGCGTTTCCTTGCGTTTACGTTCTCTTGTTTCTGCCTTCCGATCGTTCTATCGTCCGCGCTAACACTTGATTACGATAGGATTTTTTCATTTAGTGGCTTATTGCGTATGAAGTGCATGATTCTACAAATGTGTAGAATCTCTTGGAATTTAATAGTGATTGGATATATTAAATAGTATCTAGTAATTTTACAGTTTGAAATAAAGATTGAATAAGCTGTTAGTGGTATTTTACCGAGTATAAAACAGTCAATTTATATTAAAATCATAAATCAATATGACATTCGAATGCATTTCTTACGATAATGTAAAAAGATCCCGATCTTTTAACATTTTTTCGAAAATATTATACGATCTTCGAGACAGTTGTATTAAAAAAATAGATAGATTGATAATATAAAAAATCAAGTAATACAGATATAAGGAATAAACCATATCGTCAACAATAATCAACTGAAAACTTTGTTTTGTAATAATTACAGCTTTGCAATATTACATATATTTTTTCATATAAATTAATAAGCAGCTGAAACGCATGTGCAACGTTGTATAACAAAATCTACCTGTCTGTACTTATCGAAATTCAAGCGTCCGATACTAATAGGAAACTCCTATCAGTGTATGTATCTACTGAGTGGTAGCATATGTCCGCGCGCGTACGTCTGACTCTTACAGGAAATTCTACTTTAACACGGTCGATGGTTGCTACATGTCGCAATAGACACGTAACGTAAAGTATACGTCTGTTAATCGCGTGTTAATCGAGTTATGCTTTAACCAAAAACTTGAATAACCACAAAATTAAAAGTTAATAACAGATTTATTGCAATTAAATTAACTTTAATTTCTCCAAGTATAATACACTCTACTTTGAGTAGAAATGAATTTGATATTATCATATTATCATATTGAAACAACTTCGTATTATCATATTATCATGTTGAAAAATTGGGGAACAATAGATAAAACAATCTAATAAAATCTAAAAAAATTATTAAATCCAAAAGATTGAAAGTTTAATGGACGAATTCATTGGCATTTATGTTCGCTTATTCTCACAGCACGATTTTATGAGCTTTAAATGATTTAATTCACGTCACAGTTCATAGCATAGTAAATCTAACATCTTCATCTTCATTTACCATTGTTCTATTCCATTGCCGATCGTGTATTTGTGTTCAGTTCTGGTTTTACCGCGTTGTTCTCAAAAAGATCGGTGAACTGGAGTAGAACGTTTTTTTCTCGAACGCGCGCGTACAGTCGATCGTAGTGTTTGAACAGTTCGCTTGGAAAACCCGATAACGCCGGGGAAAAATGTTTTCCCTGTGGATTAATGCTCGTTGATCCCCGCTGCCTCGTAGCTGGATGGTTGGTTCCACCTCGAAGAACGAGATTTAGAGATACCATTTAGAGGTATCGCGGTACATTGGCAATCGGTCGACCGAGTAAATTCAGGTGTTTTAAAGGTATAAGGAAACTTATGGTATACATTTTAATAATACTCGTAGGGATTAACCTATTAAGTATGCTATCCATTCGGGCATCGTAAAAAGAAATTTGTGGAAATTTTATAGCATCGACCGTAATTCCCCAATGGGAAATTCTAACTTTAAATCAAAATATATACAGCGTATCCCAGCCTCTTTTTTCGTAGAACGATATTAGTATAAAAATAAGAAGAAGAGACGACATATAAATATTGCCTGATAAATACTTTCTTCAAAAGTTATAATAGAAATACAGAATAACAATAAACTTGTTTCATATCAATTTCTTGAACTTTCTCTTTTTCAATGAATATTTTCATGTTTTCGTATGTCATTTCATACGTCCTTTCAAAACTTAGAATTTTCTCGAGTATTCACGTACTAATTTCACGTTCAAGTATATTCAATTTCTTACCATTTATCAGTACTTTCATACGACTAGGAAAATTTGACACTTTGAAAATGAAATACATAGAATACAATAAAAAGAAGCTGCACTAAAAATATGTGCGAATATTTCTTGTAACCAGCCTATAATATAACGAATTTAACGCTAATAAAAGATAATTACACACTGAAAATCTGAAAACGTTAAAATATGAGTAATCCATGCAACGAGTTAATTCTTCATTCCAACAGTTTAAACACGTTCTTCGAACACCGAACGTTTCCAAATTCCCCTAAATCGTTTGTAGAATCAACAAGCTCTAGCCGCAAACGTTCGAAGGACGAGAAAAAGCAGCTACAATCTCGACAAACCAGCAGCCTCCAGCGGATATCCTGAGCTAATCGGCGAAAAGTTTCGCTAAACAAATTCGCCCTCTCTGAAAGCCCTCTCGTTTGTTCTCCCGCTGGCCCCAATTACCGTTTCGCCGATTCGACGTCGAGGAAAGCAAACGGCTCGAGCTACGTGCATCTGCATTTCCCCACTAGGAATTCGCCCACATACTCCATGAAGTACGGAAATCACGGTAACCAGCGTGAAGAGAAAAAGAAATACGCACGCAAGAAGGTGACATCGTGCTACGAATAAATCTATAGAACTTCGCGACTTGTATTTAAAAGTTTCAAGCTTCAAGTTTCAATCAAGCTTCGATCACGATTTCATGATGACAAACTTTGCGGGATATGAAAACCTATTAATACTATAGCGAATAAAATGGGCACAGCACTAATGTTTCATTACATATAGAATAACATTTTAGAGAATTTTTTCTCTTTTTGAATACACAGAGTAAGTTGTACTATGAATACGTAGTTGGAAATAAATTCAAAGCCCATGGAAAGACGAATATTTAATTAAAAAACAAAAGTAATTCATCCAGCACACGTATGTCAAATAGATATTTAATGCAATTTATAAATTCATATTGTACATAATTTAGTATAAAATTAATCAACAGTATAAATTTATTTTTATCAAAAATAATGAAGAAAATTCTTAATTTAAATTATTTTAAGCAGTATAATATTCATATATTGCCAGAATTTAATGCAAAAAAAATTAATATAAAAGAACCATCTCTTTTATTTTAATTTATGTTCCAAATCCGAACAAATCTAACTCGGAACGATCTCTCTCGCGACTATTGCCTTCAACGCGTGTTCCTTCCATTCTACTTTTCTCTCACAGTCGATGGTGGTTTAAGTGTTCGAAACGGCTTCTCGATGCGTTCCGCGTACGAGGTACTTGTATCGTAGGTGGTATTCGGCCAAAAACTTCGCCGTAAGCACGACCATGCGGAAAATCGAACTGGAATCCCGCGGACTCGCACAATCTACGGCTCAAATGGCCCGGAACGATGGAAATTTTCGCGGTTATTGATTTCCCCGGATACAGGTGCGCGCGGGTGCTCGTATTCTGCTTTGCCAAGAGGGTCACAATGTAGATTGGTGGTGGACGAAAACAAAATGGAGAGAGAAATTTGAAAGACAAACGGGAAAAAAAGAAAAAAAAAAGAAAAAAGGAAGATTGAAGGGTTCTTAGCGAGAACAATAATTACCACACCTCTGTTTTTGTTTTTTTTTTTTTTTTAGCTGGGTGTGTTTATGCATTTTTGAAAAATTTGTGGACCTTACGATTAAGATTAATTTTGCAGTAAAATATCATGGAGTGAAAATCAAGTTTCTATATAACATATCCTTGAATGAATTAAATATTTTTCATTAGCTAAGAACCACAGGCAATGGAATATTTAAAGATGTTAGTGTCCTTCGTTGCCATTGTTGTTATTAGACTGAATCATCAACGCGATATCTAAAAGCAATGATCGTTGATGGGAGGACGAAATCAACCCTACTTACAACGTTTGTTAGTTATTAGCTAATAGGAACTATTCTTGTGAGAAACAGCTTTGATGAAAACTTCTGTTGCTACAAATACCTCAATTGTAATTTGTTACATTTATTACGATCTTTTATATAAGCTAATAGATTTCATATATTTTTTACGTTTAGTAGATTTCATTTATATGTTATATTATTATATAGACAGTGGAAACTTTTCATCTTTTTTCTGTTTGACTTTTTATTACTGATTATTTTCAGTAGAGAATGTCGAGTCTATTGGTTGAACGATAGAATAGTTGGTTTTATTTGAGTTTTTCGTTTGATAGAGTTTAATGTGGATTTAGTGTTAGAAGAGAGGGATGAATGTTGGGAATATTCCTGGAATTCGGCACGTCATAGTGGTATTCACCAATTTGCTAAAAATTCCTGTGTTTCACGTCAATTCAGTTTGACTGTCGCTGGAAACCTGAATTTTTTCTTCTTTCTGCTTCTCTCTCCCCCTCGCTCGCTCGATTTTTTTTTTTTTTTTTTTTAAATCATTGCTGGAAATTCGCAATATTCCGCGGGATTGTTTGATCAGGGGATCAGAGGATCTCCGGTGAATTGCTGTGAATTAATTTTCATCGCGATAGCTCGTGCTCGTTGCTAGCAGATTACGCGGCCCCGATCGTGTAATTCGAATCCCCGCGGAACACCCCGGTGCCCGTATTAAAATTGAAAAACCGAGAGGAAACGAAACTCGTTGCCTTAATTCCATCAATAGATCATCGTCAAATTATATCGCGTGTACTGCCAAATGTTCAAAACAAAATTTTGTAATTACTAACATTTCGTCGTTATTATTAAATTCATTTGGGAAATTTTGGACTACAATTAACTAGCTTCAGTTACAGTTAAATCAACAACAAGGAAGATTTATCAAGAAAGAACATAGCATCGTATTATATATGTATCTTTGTAAAAAATCACTTACTCTCATTTTTTCATTTACTTAAGCAGTTCTTTCTTGTCCATACAAGTATATTCAAATTAGATATTGAAATACTTAATACCTGCAATCTTTTAATTGCGTATCAACGATACGAAAGATATAAATTTTCCAAAAATAATTACTTCTCTCTCTCTCTTAGTAGCCATACATGCGAAGACTATAAAAACAGAATTTTTAATCCACATATTAACTGCTTCAGAAATAATCTTTCACTCAACTATCAATAACTAGAACACCTTTTACCTTTCTGAAAATATCCATTCTCCTATTAATATTAAACGTAAACAAATTAAGATTCCAATTTTATGTCCCCACAATACCATCAAATATATCATCAAACAATACTTGAAACAAAAATGTCTATCGCTCTTTCCTATTAAATGTCCTACTAAAATTGCAAACATAGAAAGAAAAACAAAAGTTAAAACCTTCATAAAACAGATCTTAAAGTCCTCTAAAAGCTCCGTCAACGGCAATCCAAGCAAGCATCCTCCAAAAAACCTCATCGAGTCGGGATTCAGGATGCCGGCGCGTCTAAACCGATCTTCCCGGAAGAGGGAAGAAAGTCGCTAGCTCGACTGGAATTTATCCGGCCATAATCATTTAATTACCGGCATAACGGCGATGCTCCGCGGAAACGCGGACCCGTGGCAAAAACCGGCATATTGCACGACGACTTTCGTATCGGTTTAAAGCGCGGCAAAAACGCGCAAAACGATCGCGGCTCTCAAGTAGTATCGGTCGATAATTGGCACGACGTGTAAAAGGGCATCGGACAAAGAAAAAGCGTGTCGTGGACGCGCAGTTTCTTCTAGACGGTTCGTTGCTGAACAAGTCGGCAGGATCGCTCGATGTGCCAATTAAACTGTCCCACGGACGTGAAAACAAAGCTCGGTCGCGCTTTATAAATTGCTTTCGTTCAAAAAGCTCGATGTGTCTATTCCGTACCATCTCGTTCCACTGTTAAGGTATTTTTCTAGCGTGACGGGTGGAAAAAATCAATCTTTCTTGTATTTTCTTATAATCTAACACATCGAAGATACGTTCACGAAATTTTCAAGTCTAATTGGCAGAGATATTACACCTTTAAAGGGAGCAGAGATACAGGTGTTTACGAAATCGTGGTACAACCGAAAAGGAGGTTAATTCCTTACGTAAAGGTAAGTTGAAAATATAGAATAAGGTAGTTTCGTATAGCTCTCCGTTTTCGTAGAAATCGAGTTTTACAATTGTTGAAGTAATTACTTGAAGAAAAACTCTACACTTTTTCTTTTATCCGTGACCCGGAGACCGCTGTTACGAAGAGAATAGAATTTAGCGAAACAAAAAAAAAAAAAAAGAAAAATAAAGGGAGGTCCACATAAATTTTACATATATAAATTTTCTTTTGGATTACAAGGGCTAGAAACAAAAGAGCTACAAGGTTCACTTTTTGGTAATGTTCTTTGTTATAAATATATGAACGTGCTGCTTATCATACTTCCTCTTATTGTATTGTAACATTGTAAGAGTGAGGATCTGGATCAGCATACACTAATACTTATACTTATACCTATACTTATTTTAATATATTTTTCTATTACAAATTCATCCACTAATTCCTCTATCAGTCAACCTCAACAACAATAATTTTAACCAGTAGATGGAACCAGTACTTACTTATAACCGACGATGTACAGAGAGTCCAAAATAGTTGGAGAAATAGTTGGTTTGTGTTATGCAGTTTGGAATGTTTGTTGGTACGTTTAATTGATGAATATTGTAATGTAGAAGTTCATGTGGTAACGGGTTCGCGAATGCTTGCGAGATATGAAATATGCGATGGAATATTCGATTGCGTGAGAAGTTTGTAGAGAAATTTTAGAAAATCTGAAGCAATTCGTCTTCGTAGAATTTGTTGCAAAATGTATGCGTATGCGTCAGTTATTTTGTAAACTTCTTTACTATTTTTGTGGTGTATTTAATTGCTCACCATTGATGAATTTTTTAAAGGTTACAATAAATAAAGTTCCATTTATTAATTTTTTAACCAAATCATAAGCCTAAGAAAAAAATTGACTTACTTTCATACATTCATTCATCGCAAAAAGATGTTGGTGATAAATTCTAAGCAAATTTAAAAGACAATGTAACGTCATCATTTTTCTGTACTTTTCAATTTATCGAGTTATAAATAGTGATCGAACGATGTTATAATTTGTAACTGAAACAGATTGTCTTATTGAAATATGACACCTCTTTTATTCAACAATCCTGAACGCCCGTTTTTTTCAATTACTCCATTTAAAATCAACTATGAAATTTAGTATTTCATTATTTGACAGATATTCGCAATAAATAATCATCTTCCAATCCCATCAAATACGCAATAAAATGTATTGACCATCAAAAACGCTACAGACTTTTCAGACAATCCAATAACATGCGTTATAAATTTTATAGCAATGCTGATTTTTATCTCTGATAATGAATACTCCTGAAATAAATCGGAATATTGGTATATTTGTATAAAGAAGACAAAAGAAAATGAACAGTGTCTGATGGTTTGGAAATGTGTGTTTTATATGATATAGGCTAAAGGATTTTAGGTAATATCGATAAATCGGATTGAACGGTGCAAATAAATGAACGCAGCGTATTAAACAGAGCTTAACCGGAATTAACGGGAATCGAATTTTATTTGCCGTTGTCCTTTGCGTTTCAATCGGATCTCTGTGATAATACGCTCTCAGATTCCGCGAAAAACACCGAGAAAAATGGAAACTGGATAGAGAATAAGAATGAAAAGAATCGTGTTGATCGTTATCTTTATTTATACTTACCATCAAACAACTAATTTATAAAAGAATTAATCGGAAGAAAAGGATAACGTAAAATCAACGAAAAACAAAATTACTTGCAAATTGATATTTAAAATTCCTGTATAACATGTAGAGCTATACACTGTGTAAATACCAAACACTATTTTACAGAATATATGTTCCAAATTATATGCTATTATAAAATTTCTTTTTCGCTCGTAAATTGGTATTTAAAATTCCTGTGTAATGTATATTTTGCAAAATATTAAACTTTGGAACCTGTTCCTCCAATTATACGTTATACGAAATTTGCTCTTCATCTGCAAACTGATATTTAAAATTTCTGCATAATGTGTCCACATTATGTAAGATGACAAAGCCCATTTTCCAAATTGTATGCTATACTAACTTTCTTCAAAAATATCAATTCTAACGTGACACGATACGACCTTACATGAATCTCAAACTCTTTACCTACCCTTATATGTCTCAGGATACTGTATTTCCACTCAATACATGTAAACTATAACGCTTGACCGATTTTACGACCTCAGTATAGGCTGCACAGATTATACCCATAATCTCATCTCACGATCTCTACAATTTCCTCCAAATACATCAACTATACGATCTCAATCATCATTCGCCACCTTAATCACCATACCGCTGCTTCGTTTTAATCGCCAATTCAAACGAGACGATCGTAAAATCATATAATCGTTGAACACGAACAAAGCGTTCCTCCTTGCAACGCTTTCAGAGAACAGAAGTTTAATATTTCCAAATCGAATTCATAAGGATTGATTGTACTCGACGCAGGAGCGAGGCAGCTTGCCAGAATTCGTTAAAATCAAACGATCATCGTGGAGCTTCCATGAAATTGTTCAACACTTATTGTAGAAAGAAGCACAAAACAGCCATAGACACTGAGTCTCATAAAAATGAAATCATCCAAAATCATACAATTTTTTATATGTTGCATTATGTTAATGGTAGAGGTTTGCGAGGTCCCGAAAATATCGGATTACGTCGGGTCGGATCAAAAATCTTTTTCGGGATCGGACCGGATTCCCGGAAGTATTTCGTAATTCGAGTTTATCGAAGAAGTTGGGATTCTCGAGAATTTAGGGATTTTTTACACTTTCAGGATTCTCGAGAATCTTAAAATTATATGGACTAAAATATGGAGCAACAATAATAACGATATATTTTATTATAAAACTTAATAATTTACTATATAATCTTATAATTCGAGGATGCAGAAATTCTTGAGAAACCCGAAAATCTCAAATTACGAAATTCTACGGAGACCCGACAAGACCCGACTGGATTTCTTCCCGACATTTTCGAGTTCTCGCGCTTCTCTATAAATCAGATTTTCCATCTTCTATCAGAGAGCAATTTTAAAATTCAGTTCAAAATGTTAATTAATCCCACGTTACTAAAATTTTCCTTTCTCTGAGCATATATTTTCCTATTCGCTTCATACCCTTAAATATATGGCTTGTTATAATATTAAAATATCGAAGATACTATAGAATGTCGTTTATCAACACTTATGCCCTTAGCTTCTACAAATTAAATTTAACAGATTTTCCTCGTCTTTAGCTACTTTATATTGACGCGTTTGAAATCACATGGAGCAACAGTTTGAGAAGAAACTATTCTGCGGAAAGAAAATGATAAGAAACCTTCACAAAGATCTCCAGTCTAGTTATAAGATGCAGCGTAGATGAAAACGTGGCAGGAAAAGGAATATCTCGACGTTCTTCGACTGAAGATTGGAAATCAAATTTCCAGGAAGTATAAAGGAGAATAAAAAGGAACAAGAGAGAAGAAATAGACAAGGGCAGGAACAATGAGTCGCGAGGCATCTTGCCAGGCGAGTCATTAAAATAATAAAACTATTATAGCTGGGCGGAACCGGAGGAATCTCGATGATGGAGGCGTTCCTCCTCAAGAGGAAACCGGGAATCGTTCCTGGCGATACGAATTCCGTTCTCTCTTTGTATGAATACGATATTCCACGCAGCTTCCGAGATATAGCCCGGGGCCATCCTGGATTCTGGATAATGAAAGTAGGACATTCTCGGGGCCGCGCTCCTTGAATCGACAATGTTAATTTTGTTACGTCGTCTTCGACCATCTCCCTCTGCCTGTGGACTCTGATCCATTGTTCCGGATACTGGTGCAGCTGAAGGAACGTCTAAATTGATAAATTTCATCTTGGAAGCAACCGCTGAATCGGAATTGCAACGTTCGCTTCGTTCAAGGAACTCGGGTGAATGTGGCTCATCTGGGTCACGAGGGGTTACTTCGTCTTGTGTTTGGTATTTTACAGGAATGCTGTTTTAAATTCTCCGTTTAGTATCGCTAGCTACAGAGTGGAATTCTAGTTTTGAAGGCAGAGAATTGACTGTAGTAATTCGCGATGTAATTAGAGCTCGAAATTGCGTTGTTTAATTCATTAAGGTGGTGTAATAGCGTGTAAAAGTCAGGAACATGGTATTATTGGAAAACGTAAATAAATGTCAAATATGCTATACCTATATCGTTTCGTTGATACGAGAAATTTAGCGAAATAACTTTTTATAGTGGTATAAATAACCAAGTTCTTTTGAATTTCATGAAGCGGTAGACTTTAGCTAAACGAAGCAATAATAAAGGAAATAAAATATTAAGCAAAGTCTTAGACGCTCTTTTCATAACCACGATATTAGGAAATATAATTCAATAATGTAGATTAAGTAAATTAAATTGAATTAATTTTAAATAATTGCAAGGAAAGTAGCCATTATATTGACGTAATATTGATTTTTAATGGGTTAATACGAGTTTGAAATTTTCCAAGAACTTATTCTAGATGTAAGTTATGAAATTAAAAACAGGGGAGAAGAAAAGTTCTTTGCTTTTCTGGTGTATAGAAAAGATAGACGAATAACAGGAGGGCCGGTGCTATGTAAAAATAATTAATCCGTTAAAGAGGCTGTAGCCGGTGAACGTTAACCTGAAATTTATGGTTCATTAGAAAAGGGTTGCTGATGAGGTTGAAAGGTATAAACCGTACCGGAAAAGGGATGCTTCGACAGGCAACGAACCGATGGATTTTAAATTAAAAATATCGCTCACAGAATAACGAAGGCAAAGAATTTACAAAATAATGTAAAACATTATAACTTGAAAACTTAAGTTTCAAAACGTAATAAAATATAATTAGAAACAAGAGAAGAAAGTAGAAAATGTATACAGACGGTAGATGAAAACTTTAATATTTTCACTGACCTAATTCGGCTGATGCTTTCAGAAAATAATATGAAAGCTGGATTCTTTCGTTTTATGTAAATACCGTGCATTGTATTAAGAGGAGGGTTACTTCTTCTCTCCGGTTAAAAAAAGTCTTAATTTAACACCATTGACCTTTTTTCTGTAAAAAAAGAATCTTTTGAAATTTTGTAGACAGCTTCCACTAACCGAAGAGAATTCTCTCGGTAGCTTGGTAACTCGACAGTAAGCCGGTGATGCTGTCCTGAAATTCACGGTTCGCTTAATGGGGGTTCTTTCACCCTGTTGCCTACATAATTTATTAATTGACGTTTTCCCAAAATAACTTTGCTTGTGCCAATATTTGAGTCGCGACTTAATTAACAGCGTCGGCTACATAAAATCGTCGAAAACGTAAACATTGACCTACCAGTATCATTAGCAATAAATTCTATCTATACTTCTGTCCGCAGTACAACTTTACAAAGGAAACAGAAAATTAAATTATTGATGGAAATTCAAACAGAAACATGTATATGTATTTTCTAATCACGAATTTTACTTTCGTTTCAAATTTTTCTTCAGGTAAATGAAGTACAAAATAAATTAAAAATTCAAATGACAATGTGTATTTCTTTTAGTGACGAATTTTATTCTCGCCTGAAATTTCCCTTGAAGTGAACAGAGTATAAAACAAATTAAGTTGTCGAATGATTCAGCAACAGCGGAAGAGGTAATCTTTTGAAGTACACAAATTTCTTTATTAGAGTTACCACCAGTCTATCCAAATTGAAAATATCACTCGTATTTCTCTTCTCATCCAAACCCCTATCTTGGCCTATATTCTTCCTCAAATTTCAATCTTTCAATCATGATATATATATATCCCAAAACTCTAATACATCTCAATAGAAATAATGATTCTGCTTCTAAATGATCATACATTTTTCTGTTATAAAGTGTAGTCACAGTATCAACTCTCCAAAACATATGACTTTCATCCATAATTATCCTGTTAAAAATATAATTCCTCCAGTTTTCTAATTTTTTTGTTTTAAATTTCTAATAAAATTCAATTCACCAAAATTCATCGAAGGCCTTACGTTTATTCCCGTCTCTATTCTCCGTAGTAGTATCGCACGAGAAGAACAACATTTTCTATCTTTGACCTTTGAAAGTTAAGGAGGATCGCGAATATCCACTCACAGGATTCAGGAAGTAAAGTTGCAAACGTTTCGAGAGATAGAACACGAGGATTTCAATTCCCCGGTCGACTATGCCGAAAAGCATCTT
The DNA here is from genome assembly GCF_905332965.1 of Bombus pascuorum. Lineage (NCBI taxonomy): Eukaryota > Metazoa > Arthropoda > Insecta > Hymenoptera > Apidae > Bombus > Bombus pascuorum. The sequence goes on along the minus strand of NC_083496.1, from coordinate 10,602,297 downwards.
TAAACAAACCCTAAAACCAAGGGTGGCCGAGTTACGGACGTGGTTCTAGGAAGACTAGCGGTAATTTTGTGAAGCGAAGACTACGGGAAGTTCGGTAGGAAAAAGGGATCTCCGGAGACAAAGAAATCCTCGGGCGGTTGGAGTCCCGCATAGCCCGGCTTCCGACGATTCCTTTAAACTTTTTCTCGTTTTCGCGACGCGTGGGACCTTCTGTATCCTCGGCACGTCGCGACCTATGGAATCACGAGCGTGGCAATTGCGCTACGAGATTTGCATCGGCGCGCCGATAATATGGAACGGCTTTGTTATCTTCCTTTCCTCATTTTTTCCACCAGCGAAATGAAATAATGGAGGATCTGCCGGCAACGAAAGACATTTCATAAACGCAGAAATTTTGTTGACCAAACTGTGACAGCAGCGTGTAATGAAAGACGTGTTCAAAGTTCTTACTTTTGACTCTGAAACGAGTACAGTTTCGCTCAAAAATTTGCAGCATTTCGCATATTTATTTAATTTCGTTTATTTAAACGTGCAAAAATGTAGAAAAAAATATATATATATTGTATGTAAAAATATATAAAATATCTAAAATACACTACTACAGAATATTTTTTCAAGTAATTTCTTCTAGAATATTCGACAAAATGATCATACGTTATATTTGCAGTTAAACTTCGTGTTATAATTTAACAGGTCATAAAATCAAAGAAGAGGGAAATTATTACGTTTCGTGTGAACAAATTTTTAATATAGAGTCACTATACAGTCATTTTATACAGTACAGTGAAATAAAAATTTATATTTCTGCTGCAATTCTTCTTTCTCGTTTTCCAATTTATCAAAATAGTAATTTATATTTGCATCTTGTATACCTTTAAATGAAATAGTCAAGCAATACTGCGTACAATTTGTTGCTAAATGCTTCGTATATTCTATAAATAGACCATCTTTTAATCTTAAATTTAAATTATTCAAGAAATAGTCCATCAATTATTATTAAGTCAACTGACATCACTGTTCAAAACTGTAATTTTTCAATTTCACTACATCTTCACCCATAATGTATAACACAATCATAACTCGTATACACATATAATCACATTCTTTCCTATTAGTAATTTGTCTTTTCAAATTTACCGATTTTCCATTACCTAAAAATTTTCAAACTACAAAACTATCCTTCGGAAGTAGGCTAGATCAATGAACGACAAGTTACTTGAACGATAACAGCGTCAGTAAACCGTGTTCCTAAACTGCTTGACGATCAAAGCCAGCGTGAATGACGATCTCAATCGATTAGTTATCGAAATTCCCTTGTCCGGGAGCATCGAACCAACGCGTCTCAGACAGCGACGAGATCTCGTCGATCAAGCCCTGTCTGTGCCGTGCGGGAATATTCCACTGGTACGCCGTGTATCCGCGGCAATCCGTCTACGTAGCTAAGGACACGTCAGACGGCGAGCGCGTTTAGGATGTAACATCGAATTAAACTGATATACAGCCGGGGTAATGGGGAATTTTACGCGAGTATAAACTGGAGGATCGCGATCGCGCTTAAAGCGCGCTTTACGCGACGCGTGTCGTAAAAGCCGACGCCCGCGAGCAGGAAAGAAACGGTGATCATAAATCCGTGACTGAACGTGCTCGAATTTTTTCAAGATCGAACATCATGCGTTACTCGCCAACTCGCGACCAATTCGCGATGCTTTCGAGTGTATCGAAAGCATATGAAAGGTATGTTCGTAAATTGGTTTAAAATACTGTAGAATCAGATACAGTGAATTCTATGGATGGCTTCATACAGGGTGTCATTGATATAATGATACGATGATATGATAAAGAAACTGGTGTACCATGTCTCACTAAATGGTTTTCTTAGGATTATTAAACGAACCTCTCAAGAAGCAAATTAGGTTCGTTTTTTATAAAACATCAAAAAAGAAATCCAATTTTCATAAATTTATTTATCGTAAAGAGACAGCGTGAATAATTGTAGATTGCAAGGAAAATTAAAAACAAATAGTGCTTGTAATTTTCATTTTTTCGTGCATTTTAATTAATGGACTTGATCAATATGGCTTATAAGTCACATTTTTCATTCTTTACGAGAGAACAATTTTAAAATTCAATATATTAATTAATTCCGTGTTACCAAACTTGTCTTTCTTTTTAATTTTCATATCTCCCTTTCATAATATAAAATGTATATGATATTATTAACAATATTAATAATTTTAATTAAGACAAAAGTAGCAGCAGATGATAGAATAAAAAACATTTCTCCTCTATTTAAAAAAAAAAAATAACTCCAAACAAAAACCAATAGTTTTATAGTAGAAAAAGACTCGCACATATTTTTTACGCATACCTTTCATCCGAAATATTCTCTTATACGTATGCTACCACCGATACAACAAATCCTGCGCAAGCTTCTCAAATCGTATTTTACGACTCCATTCAAAATCGTGGAACCCCTGCACCACTCACTCCACTGGCAACATTGTCATCTCTCAAACATCCCATAAAACGCATTCATCCGCCATTCACAATACTATCCGACCACGTGTACCCATTCACGGGTCCAAGGGAGAAAGAGTGTGAGAGCTAGCGGTATATAGCAGGCCAGTCGAAAACGAAACAAAAGGCGTCGCCGCCCCGTAGCGAAGGTTTCACCGAGGGTGATAGGGCCCCGAGACGCCGGCGTTCGTTCAGCGGGGCACTGTGCCAGCGACATTATTAAAATAGAACGCCGTACCAGCTACCGAAGACAGAGAACGAAAGAGAAAGGGTAGAGGAGAATGTTCGAAGGGCGCGCGAGACACCAACGATGACGAAGGACACGAAGATACGAGAGGAGAGGTCGAGCAGCAGCTATCAATGGGTCGACGCCTGAAGGGTTCTCGCCCTTCCGTCGTTTCCCTTCACGAGTTTCTTAGCCGGAGCACGCGCCACCCCCGCACGCTGCCTCCGCGAGCGCAGCCGACCCTGCGCGGACCAAACGAATTTTAGCCAGGCTTAGCCCGGGGGTTGGCTGCCGCTTTGGGGATTGGTCGAGTCCTCTTTGCTCGTCTCTCTCCATCCTTCTGCTTCTTTTTCCCGACCCGTTTATTCTCTCTCTGCTCGGCCTGCCCCTGTTGCCAAGTTTCGGCTCTCACCTGTTCCCTTTTCAGCCGGAAACCACCCTTGTACTGTCTGTACAGAGTGTGGACGTAATATCTCTATGGGAAAATTAATTCTTTTTGGAGGAAGATTTATTATGGCTGGCGGAGGATGGCGGAGTTGTGAAATTGGTTAGAAGGTAAAGTTCATATTTTTGGCGGGTGGAAATAGGAATTCGAGATGTACTGGAGCTCGTATTTGGCCACTCTGAAGTCGTTGCAGGTGTATGAAATATATTTCCAATGGAAGTCTTAAATCTCTTGATATATGTGTGTTCCATTTACTTTATAAAATTATTATTACATCGAAAGATACGTGTCTTCTTCTTATTCAAACAGATTCTCATGTACATCTTTTTGCACGTCCATTTACAAAAAAATAAATTACCAAATATGAAAGTGAGAATGATTTAGTTGTATCATTTGTCATAATTTTCTCGATAAGAAATTTAGAAGAATGTTCTACCTTAGGAAAAGATTTACCAATTTTAATGAGTTTATAGTGGAATTTAAAGGGTGAATTTCTTTTCCCAAAGCAACGTCACGTCCTCGATTCTTGTGTTGCAGATTATGTTCGTGCTCGCGGGATATCTGCCGATCCGTGATCTTGCATGAGGTTTCAATGCGGACTTTCTTTGTTCTAAGGAATTATACCGGAAATTCGAGGCAACGTGTCTGTGTTTTGCGGCAGAGAGAGAAATTCAGTACGGAATCTTGAAAAGGGATCGTTTTTGGTCGACGACGATATCAAGTCCCTGGGGTAACCACAATTTTAGAGCACGATAAATATAGTTGAAGGAGTTTTGTTCGAGGGTATTGTTTCTGGTACTTTGGGGATTGTGACACCGCGATAGATCGACCTCTCCCGTTAAGGAAAACTCGAAATTGAATACACGGTCGAAGAAGAAAATTCGTGCAAGTATATACGTTAGTATGAAAATTATGCATATGAAATGGTTCATCAAAATTCATATTTTACAGTCTAATGTACTATCTATTAAATTTTGTCACATTGTTAATCATTAATCGGACCAAAGAAGAATCGAACTCTGATTGTAAAATGTAGTAAGAACTTTAATAAACATTTCAGAATTTTTCCAGATATTTTGCAAACTTAAAACAGATATAGATTGTTCGCGAAAGAGATGAAAATATGCCTGTCCACTGGTAGATAATAAAACATATTTCTACAAATATTATAACAACAAAACCATCTTTAACGTCTGAAAATGTCTATAGAACAGATTCAATATCCCATCGATGTCCAGAGATCAATTAAAAAGACATTAAACTCTTGGCAAGCAGACAGCGTGTACTTTCATGCACGCGATATTTCACGCTTTTTCGAGACAACTGCAGTATATTTATACACGCTGGCATCGGCGACGTCTCCCTCGAGACGCAAAGAGAGAAAGTTCAGGATGTACGCGCTCAACACGCGGAAAATTCTACGACACCGGATCTGGAGCCACGCGCAAAAGCCGAAGAGAACACTCGAGCGAGCTTCAGCCCGAGCATAATGCACTCCTCGAGGATATGATGCGGCTGTTCCTTGTTCCGCCACGTTACGTGTTTTGAACCTCGTGTATGCTACTCGTGGACTCGATTAAACGGATATTATATCTGGATATCACGACCATGTCTTCGAAGCAGGATCGTTCGATGGTTGTTACAACTTGAAAGAAACTTCCGTTGGTTAAAGCGTGAAGTGGAAGGGAAGATTTTGCGAAATTTCTTTGAATCATTTTTTTTTTTTTTTTTTAATGACATTTTCATGAAATCCGTTATGGATAAACGTTGTGTTAATGAAAGAATTGAATATTAAACTGCAGTCTTTTTTCAGTCTATTTACATTATCGAATTCTATTTCGAAACATTAAAAAGTGCCTGTCTTATTTGATGTTTCTTCGAGTTATACAATTTTAAAATCCTGATGATACGCACAGAAAGTACTTTGGCCTTAATGCAAATACGCAGCTGTCATGTTGTGGAATTCCTTTTGAAAAATTCTAAGCACCTCAGAATTGATTATATTATTTTTGTCCTCAAGGATTATTTAAATATAAAAATTACTTAGACACGAAATTATGTTTCTTTCGCTATGTTTGTATTTTTATAGCTTCTTCTGTTTCGCATCTATCACGGAAGTAGGTCCCTCACATGTTACGAAACATCCTATACATGCAGAATATCCTATTATTATGGAAACAGGTAAGGCACGCGATTTCTTTATCGCGATAAAAGAAATTTTAAAACTCTCTTTGCTATCTTACAATATAAAGGTCCGTGTTTGAAATATAGCTTTTAAGAAACGTGAAAAATTTTCCACTATAAATTATTAAAATTTCTTATACTTATAAATAGAAATATAGGTTTCATGTTTCAATTTTGATTTCAAATATTATGTTAGCTTTGTTCAGTTATTAACTGTAAGACGATGTTATTGGGTTTAATTAAATTCCATATTCAATTCAATTTGTTGGAGCATAGGTATGATGGGATAGTTGAACTTGGTACAAGGATTGGTACTTAACTGTTCAGAATGTAATTACATATAACCTTGTCTGGCGAGTTACTGTTGGTCTTTATGTAAATGTACTTAACACGTATACACGTACTCCAGTTCGAGGAACGAATTGATTGTGACCAAACAACGCTCGATGTAACAAATCCAACAGAACTCGTTTCCATTAGCTTGTAACGCATCGAATATCTGCCTTCGTTGTATCAATTGTCTGAATCTTTTTCTTTTGAAGAAATATTGTATTTTCGTCTTCGTGCAGATTTATTTATATTATATACTGTAGCATATATAAACAATATATTGCATCAAAATTGGAAATTTTATATTATTTTATATTATGATTTTAGCTTTTTAACAATAAAAATGTAATAATAAGAACTAGTTCGAAATTTTTAGGATATGATCTCCACTGCAAGTGTTGCTGTAACGTTACTGTATCTAAGAAAAATATCCAGGAATTATTAAATAATGCCACATCGCAGTGTAATAAATATTACTTTCTATGTTTTAATTATCTTAAAATCAGAAGGCATTCGACGATTGCTTTTACGTATGTATCATCTTGCACAGAAAGTTTCACTATATTATTCTTTTCATTGGTACGATCATGACAAGAGAAAAATAAAATTTCAGAAAACTTTATACAAGCCGAATATGAATACCGCGATCTACTTTTAGTTAGTGCAACGATACCACTTGTTAAATTACTCTTGTCACTCCATAACCCATAATTTCACAGACCATAGAATTGTCAACACTCCTACAAAAAAAAAAAAGAAAAAAGAAAGCAAAAAAGCGATATATTTCCGTGCAATAACACTTCGCGATGTTTTTAGTTTTTGAGCATCATACGTTTCCACCTCTCCTCTAGTCCAGTAAACTGCAGTCTTTTTCCCTTTTTCACGACGATTTTTCACCGATCAGTCGTTCGTGTTTTCCCTTCCCTTTAATTTATCGTCCACAGCCGACTAGCCGCGCCTTTTTGCACAGTTCGACCGGGTTAGGTCACCGGATCGTGGGTTAAGAGGTTCCCCCCTGGGTCACGGGACGACAGTTTTCCCAATAGCTGAGTATCTGTCAGGGGGCTGCGAAAGTGCATTGTCGAGCACGTCGAGAGCATCGTCTTACAACGTCCACGATGAATGGCCGGAGTAATGAACCGTTGGGACGTTGTATTCCGATGATATTCGGTTACACGTTACCCTTGGTAGATGTGAATTAATGCTAACTATCATTGAGAATTAAGACATTTCATTCATTGAGTCATTGAGTAATTCAAAATACATTTTTACCTACTATTACGTTTTCTTTTACTTGTTGCTGTGACGAAGCCATATATCTCAATATAAAAATATCTTTTACGCTAACCTCGGCAATTCCAACCTCAAACCTTTCCAAACCAGTTACACAGTATCACCAAAAATAACCTGCCTATTTATACCACATCAATCCGCTTCCAAAAATTGTTCTACGATATTAATAATACCAATATCGTTTTACAGTTATTCTGATAAAACCTATAATCCAATAATTCCTGCTATATGAATTTATCAAAAGGACATACTTCAGTAAAGAAAAAAGTATCTTCAATCCTAACCACAACAGTTTTGACCTGAAAACCCTTGCAAATGCTGCTTCTGATAAAACCAACAGCTCCATATTTTTCGTCACACAAATTCGTCAACAGGATATGCGTTCGCAAAAAAAACCTTTCCCCAACTCTAATCCATCAATATGAACCTCGAACCTTCGCAAACCCAGCTCCCACAATCACCAAGAACGACCACATCACACCCACCCTGCTCCGCCTCAAATCTCCAAAAACGCACTCATCTTGAACCACCACTCAGAAACCAGAAGAAAAACCTGCCACCCTTCACCTTCACCTACCCTCTATCCACCTACAACAATCGAGTCTGTGAAACTCTGTCGCGCCACAATCTTTGGAAATCTCGCTTTTGCAAAGGTGGAACAACATCGTCCGAAACGGGGGATGGTCGCTGTAAGAAACGCTAGCGGAAAGAATCGAGGGTTAGAAAAAGAAGGCGAGAAAGGGGGGTATAGGAGGCGAAGGCGTGCACCCTCGTGGAGGTTCGTCGATCGGCGAATCCCCACGTCGTCGTTCCTCAGGATCGGCGAGCTCCGTCGTGGCTCGGTCGTCCTCGGCTGGTGGCCCAGTCCGTCCCCTGTGTTCCGACCCCGTTCCACCAGGTTTCTCTCTACCCTCGGCTGCGCCCCCGAGCAGCCGTCGCGCGCGCGGACGTCCCGACCACCCACTAAACCGAGCCACGGCGCCGAGCCGCGACTACGCACTATTGATTCGCATGGGAACGAACCAAGGAGCCGGAGTCGAGTCGAGGGGCGGAGGAGGAGGGCGAGTGAAGGGTGGTGGGCGAGTTGTCGGCTGGTCCAGGGACGGCGCTTACAGCCGGGTCACCCTGCAAGAGCTCGGGGAAAAACATCGAACGGCCACGGCCCTGATCAACCTTCCTGCATCCCTTGCAGAACCAACCCCCATTCGCTCGCTTTATGTCATCCAAAATCAGGTTTCTGGCTGAATCTAGTTTACAGGGGTGGGACTTTTTTGTGTCGGTTGGTCTTTCGTGGTAGATGGTTGTTCGAAGGTTGCAGATGTTTATGCATTTATGGAGGATTTAGGTCTTCGATAATGGCTTCTATAATATTAGGTCGTCCGAAAAGAAAGAAAAGAAATAATGGATACACAACATTTTTCGTTTTATATTATTTTATCGTATGGACCATTTTATTCTATCAAAATAAAGATCACAACGTTCGACAGATTAGGTTTCATGTTTGTATAAAGATGCCTCATTGTAAGAGACGTGTCTGTAAAATAAAGACACTTTTCGGACAACCTAATATGATGTATTGTATCATGTTATATGTTGTATTATATAATACAATATGGGTGTCAGAAAAATTGCGGTATGAGCGACAAGCTGGTGGTGATTGCAAAGATAAGCCGAAAGAAAAAGGGAATAACATCTCTCCGTTTAAGGCTCCGTTTTGTAAATAAATAAGTTTAAAAAGCCATCACGTAGCTGTGTATTACTTGGAAGTTTCGAGTTATGAAACTTTTGTTTCTGTTCGTGTCTGTATTATTAAACATGGACAATGTCACGATAATAAAGTGATTCTGAAAAAGTACTGATCTTATCCTTCTTTACAAAACCATACAAATTAAATATAGGATAAAGGAAAGTAATAATTGATTCGCAGAGATAAGATAACAATAATAACAGGAAGCGAATCGTCATTGTCCACGTTTAATAATACAAACACGAACAGGAACAGAAGTTTCATAATTCGAAACTTCCAGTTAATACACTGGTACTGTAAATAAAAAATGTTTTCTTCGACTTATTTTTCACCTTGTATATGCTATACGAATTAATTTCTTTATATGTTGTTTCTTATGGTGTCTTTTTAAGTTTACGTTCATTTGTGTTCATAAGTTGTTGGCTTAGTTTTTGCGGAAGATTATTGTATTTCGTTCATGTATTTTATAAGAAATCTAATTCTTCAATGAATTCTACAATTTGTATGAACTATCGTTTCCTTATACATGCCAAAAATCTGCATATGACGTACGGTCTACCATTTTCAGATTTATATTCATTTAGAGATTTTTAACAGAAATTTGTTACCGTTTTGTAAACTGTTAATAGAAGAAAAACGAAAGATCGGTAAAATCGAGTGTTGTAAAAAGAATTAATAATATGAATATTTAATATAAAAACCTTCAATTAACCCTGCCAGTCAATGATACGCTACGTCTCCGTACGATAGTTTCCATTTATCGCTTACCTGAAAGTAAAAAGAAAAGAAGCGGTCAGTTAAATATTTCTTAGATTACTAACGTCCTCTTCCTTATGTCTAATGTATCATAATTAAAGAATTTTAAAAGCTTAAAACTTTAAAAGCTTATGTCTAATGTATCATAATTAAAGAAGAATTTTTTAAAAGCTTAATAACTGAAATGTTTAACGATTAACTTAATTTGATGTTTAAATGCAAGATATTAAACGCAACCCCAGTTTAATTTCACACCAGTTTCTCATGTTTTTCATTTATACATTATCCTACGTGCATCAGGAAGTCTTGGTAAATTTATAACAAGCCACAGGATGTGAAGGCCGTTTCGAGTCAGCGTTTACACGCGGATCGGTGAAGCCACTTGTCAGAATTTTCGCTAACTACGCCTCCATGAAAATTAATACGGATTAAGTCCTATTACAACGTGAAAATCATTATTCCGAAAATTCCACAATTACCGGTGCTAATTGTGGCAAGGGCTGGTTGCTATAACTAGCTGAACCAGTCGTGATAACGCTGTAAAACGCTGTTAATACGTGTGTTGTGTTCCTTGTGGCCCATTTTCTGGCGCTGTCAAGCTTAATTTTCCCGCGACGGCTACTCACCCTGACCCATGCTAAAAAAATATATACATTTATTCCGAACAGGTTTCTGGTTACTGTTATTTCTTTCATATTCGGAAGCCATACCGATCAACCCCATAAATTGAAAAAATGAAGGAACGTGATAACGATATAAACAATTTTCTTAATGTATCTTGAAATTTATGAATTATTATTATTACTAATCTCTGGAGAAATTAGATACAAATTATTTCCATGCAATGAAATTGTCAAATTTACGCTGTAAATGAATTTCACGAAATGTTCTCGTAAGTGCATAAATATTCGTAATCTATTCATTGACTGAAACGATCGTCAATAAACAATTCCATCGTAACATATTCATATTGGCAGCTTAAATTCAAATCTCAAGCAATCTAGCCAAGAGCTAATCGTCTCGCTAAAAATAATTAAGCATCGTATCCTGACACGCTCGATAAATTGCCGCACCGAAAGTAGAACTTTGCACGGCGGAGATGCAAATTCGAAAGAGGGAAAACGAGACACTTGTTCGTCCACTTGTTGGATCTTCCGAATCCGGCGCGACGTCTAGACGATGAACATGACGTTGTAACGTCTATAGAACTCTATACGTATCGTCTTTCTACCCTACGAAGGCCTGAAACGCGTTCCCTACCGAAAGATATCGTTGGGACGAGCAATCGATCGGAGCCGCTATAAATGGGCTAGCCGGCGCAAAAACGCGTCGAGTGCCCTCCAATGCCTTCCTTCTTCTTCCTCTCGATTCACTGACCGCCACACATGTCGAGCAATACGAGTTACGACCACGAACACCGCTCGAGTTACGAAAAACATTCAACACACACCGTTCGTGTGTGTCGCTTCTTATTATTCGAGCTCAATGTACTCCACTTCCGTCTACGCTCGTACCTCGATACAAGATAGACTGGTAAAACTGTGCAACCTCGTAAACCGTCGCTTTCCTTCACGGTCAGCGCGTTAAAAATACAAAATACGCTACCTCAAATGAAACTCCACGAGTTTATTTCGTGAACGATTTTCTTTGAGACGATGGGAAGAAGCTTGAGCCTGGGCTTTTCAGCGAGGACGATCCTTCGGAGATGGTGGGCTTTAAAGTTCCTTGAAATTAGGGTCCATCGGAGAATAGACCGGAGAAAAGCATGGCTAACACGGTTTATTGGAAATTCACCATAGTCTTGTGTATCTTCCTTCTTTGATGTAGCAGACGAAGTCTGACTTGTTCGGGTTAAGTTCGACGATAAAAGCCGAGAATTAAGAGAATCGTTTTGCGCGTATGAATTTCTTGTCGTTTATTTTGTACGTGAAAACGTTAAAATAAAAACTTTTTTTTATAAACGATTAAAAATTTTGTTTGCTACATATAAGAGTAATCTTTAATATGTGGCTTGTTTACTTGAAATTGTATTTCTATTCCTATTACATTTGACTAGTCGACAAATATCTAAAATTAAAAGAAGGTAAAAATAAATTCTCGTTTCTCGCTTCTATATGTCTACGAGTCTCAAATAAACAAATATAACAAAATAAATAGAAGTATACATTTTTCAGAACAGCCGAAGGGTCGTTACACTAAATATTTCTCATGTTTTCTTGAAATCTTATTCCTTATTAAGACCAGCAGGAAGAAAAAAGTGTAGAAACCACAATAGAGCAAAGAATAATAATAAAGACGAGAAACCGGGCGAAAGCAAAGCAACATAAAGCGCTTGTGGTGTGGAATTAACGAGTGGCTCCTGCCGTCACAGCGGAAGTGTCGTTCCGAGGAGGACACGCAGCGAATACGTCGTTACGCTTCTGACCGCAGCTTGGCCGAGTATTCAGACGGGCTGCTGTTACGCTCGTTGCCTCGTTAAATCACACAAACAACGTCAAATATTTCAAATTTACCTGAACTTATGCTTGGCGCGCGTAGCACGTGACACCGATAGGCGATTTGTGTAATTTTGAAAAAATAGCAACGATATTGCGATCGTAAAGTATAGAAAGCGATGAAAGAGTTTGGAAAACGAAAAATTTGAGGTGAAAGCTCTTTGTATTATATTCATTTCCATAACGATAAAAAATAGAACGTTCTATAAAGGAATAAAGATGTTCAATGAAAAGATGCAGGTTCCATAAAATGAAATTAAATATTTCATGCATTACGTTGTAGTATTTTTGCGTATTAAGTGTAATCTGTGCATTGTAATAAATGCATGCTGGAAGTTTAACAATCATAAATCTACGCTGAAACGAGCCAGATAGCGATACGGTTAGTATGAATATTGTATTCGTTGCATTATAGTATAACCTATTAATCTATTAATCTGTGTCCTATAATAACATTATATCATACTATATTCTGTTATACTCTACATTGTCCGCTTATATATCTGTTACGATTATTCCATTAATATTTACTATTTTATACACAATAGCTGTAATAGTGATGATTACACGAAGGAAATTATACATCAAATGAATCTGAAAAATGCACATAAAACAGTATTTAAAATTCACATACATAAGTATAAGAGTATATTCTATGGAAAAAAAAAAAAATAAAAAAAAGGGAAGAAAGATATTAAGTAAACTTTAACAACTCAGGAAGAATTTTTTACGGTAAAAAGATAAAAAAAATATAGATGATGTTAAAAATAGACAGTCGATAGGTGCTTGGCCGTTTTATAGTCGAGTAAAGATACTTTTTATCGTCAGACTCTTCGTTTATCTACAAATCCTCTACGATCCTGTCCAATGATTCATAAAATCTCTCTTGAAAATGTTTCTAAAACACACCGGCTATCCTCTAACAAAAACCGGTACACATTCCACGCACAAACTTTTCCGACCACTTTCATAACCGCGAGAGTCGTTTCACCACGCTCAGGACACATCTTTTCAGCGGAACTTGTATCTAGCAGCAGGCAGCACACCGAATTCAATTAGTCCGCCTCTCGCTCGAAAGCGCCACTGCTGTCTATTAACTTCGACCAGGGACGGTCTGAAATTTTAACGAGCCATTGTACCATGTTTCAATACGTTCCACTCTTTTTCCACGCGTTCCTTTTTTTTTTTTTTTTTTTTTTTTTTATCAAACAACGAGTTAGCTCGCTTCAAGGTGCTACATTTACAGTATCAACAAGTTCGTCGATTCTGAATTGGCGATAGGAAAAAAAAACAAAAAAAAAAAAAAAAAAAAGAAAAGAGAAGCGAGAAGAAACGAATACATAGAATGAGAACGCAAACAGAGGTGAAGGTTCTGAAATTTCAGAACGATGTCCAACGTTCTAGCCTATTAAGGGCCAACGTGGCCTTAACGCAACATTTCATTTGTAATACTTTTTTGTTATTTTTTATGCTTATTTTACGCTATTACGTTCTGTTAAATTCACATTGTGATTCTGAAATATAATTATCTTCTATTAGTGGAAAAATGTTCGCCACTTCTCTTAAGCATGCGAACATTAATTTCTGGTCAAATGAATGTTTCGGATGCCGTGAAAGTATTCTTTCAAAACAAACGAACAGTTTAAAATGTTTCATAAAAAATTGATAAAAGCTACAAAAATAATGTTTGAGTAGCTGGCGGTGCCTGGACGAATTTTAGATCAAACTTGGATTTCAACAGCTTAAATATCACTACAGAAGTAAATTTTTGTTCCCGACCAGAAGTTACGAATAGCGGAAAAAATTTTACCTATATATATGTATATAGTAAATAAATATAGTAAATGAATAAGTAAATATATATAAAATTAGGTTTCAATAATAGTAAAATAATAATATTCCTATTACTGACACCTAATTTTTCATAAATGTTGCAACACATACTTACAAGTAGGGACATATCTTGACAAAACAACAATCTACACTTATCTAATAATATTGCATTTACGAACTTCTTACAGGCTATTTCATCGCTTGGTAATTAATGGATTAATTAACGAGACAAAATCAACTTTTGAAGCGTACCATTAATACCTCGTCTCCATTTTCGAGACCCAACCTTTTTCACTATTTGATGTGCACCTTCTAAGCGCAGCCACGCGATCATAATTTCCGCGCGACTCGAGTTCAGCGTACTGTCGCGGTGAAACGTCAAATTTCGCAGGGAAAAACTATCCGCCGGTTAAAAAATCAGTTGAAAAAGGGGGACGCAACGACGTAAGTTCGCGTAACGATTTAGCAGAATAATTTTAGGCGAGACTTTCAGCGTACCAGAGGCGAATCAGCAACCACCAACAAGCTTCTCTCGCAATCGTGCGCATTAACCTTTGATACGAGCGGTAATTACGCGCGCGCAACGCATTTAGCGAGAAAAATATTAAAAAATAAACATGTCCCGGGCGTTGGTTGCACGGATGAATCGTTTGCACGTGGGATGTGATAGATACATGGTTGGCACAAATTTCGCGAATCTTTCTAACTAACGCCCACGAGATACATTTCGCTCGTTTCTCTGTGAGTTTATAATGCATCGATTAGTCAGGCTTTCTATGTTTAGCAAATGTTATTCTACTAATAGCTGCGCTTCTTTGAACAGATAGTTTATTGACTAATAATGTTAGTAGAGTTATAGTTATCAGGTGTATGTGGAAGGTTGTAAATTTCTCTTTTAGAATATTACAATTTTTTAATTCGACTGAGCAAACTTTCTCTGTTCGGTAAATGCTATTCGATTATTATCTGTGTCCGCCTGCACAGTAGCTTTTGAAATGAATATCAATAAATTGAAAAGAAATTCTGTTTCGTTATGGCTAGAGCGCGGATTTTTACGTATTTACAGGAAATGTAAAATTGAAAGAATGCACATAATATATAAAAATATACGTAAATATATGTTTAAAGTATAGTAGGTATTTATTTATTATAATATTCAGCGAATGAAATAAATTTCTACTAGATTCTATTTGATTAGTTAGATGCATAAATATACCAATTTGCATAACGAGCCGGCGACACTCGGTAGACAGAACATTTAAAAGGGAATAATTTATTATACCATCTACCCTCATTTCATTTATTTTAAACAAAATGCTCTCTAAAGAGCAAAAAAAAATATTGTCACAGGACAGCCTCGAAATAATGACCGAATATTTTACATCAAAATCTTAACAAGCTTCCAAAAGAACTAAAAAAATTAACAAAATGTCAGGACATGCTTTTAAAAAGTAACATCGTTCACCAACAAACTCGATAAAAATTTCGTGTCGTCCAATTTCTCAACGTCGCAAAGTTACATAGGTAAACACGTATCGCTCGTAGAATGACCCACTACACCTAATTAATGTCAGGCGCAATTAATCGGTTAAGCTCCGAATTTATCAATTTCGAGCGGTCTCCGGACTCCAGAGAGGCAAAACGTACAGACACGAGTTTGCTAGAGCACAGGGATAGGTGAAATTACTTAAAACGGCTCCCCATTAAATTAATTGCAGATACGAAAATAAATTTCCAAAATTGAACAGCCGCTAAATTACTCTTTCGGGCAATACGATCGCGGGACAGACAGCTCTGTTCGAGTTAATTAATACCGGAAGCCATTAATACTGTTATGATATACATACACGGGTGTAGCCACGGGGAAAGAAAAATTAATAATGCAAACGGTCCCGTTCATCGATATTATAGCAGCGACTACAGTGTGTCCGACAGTGTTTCCGGCATGATTTGCACACGGGGTCGGAAGAATAGCAGGATTATTGCGCGTTCACGCGGTCGCGAATACGTGCGCGCCGCTGACAACCGGCAGAATTCTCTGTTTCGGTACTACAGGGGTGACTCTGACAGAAGTTCAGGGGTTGAAGCGACAGACTGTGTAAGTCGCTTTGAATTTACGTTTAATGGTATTGGTTTAGGGTGATGTAGGGCTACAGTCACGGCATTCTTGTAAGCGAATGTGGTTACATTAACATTGATGAGCGTGACGTTAATTTTAACACTGCACAACGTGCCTATCAAATCGTCGAATCGTGTTCCAACTTTGTATTGATATCGCGTTTCGAGGAGTTTTAGTCAGACATTTTAGCTAGAAAATTTTCAAAATTCTGTACTGAGCTTATTATTAACAACGATTAAGTATGATGCAGTTAATGATCCTTTCGATAGTCAGTGTCGATCAGTTATCAACGAATTATCAATGATCTAATTAATGAGTTATTAGCGATCCTATTTTACGATTTATACACTATCTTAGCGAATCGGTTAGTACGAGCGTCTTTGCGAACATTACCTGTATACTAATTTATCATTTTAAATATATTCGACGGTTTCAACAACGAGCAATCTCATCCATTAAACCTCACCGACCAATCATCCTCTACACATAAACCTCTACAAATTGGTAAAAATTCCAAAATAATTGTGAAGCATATAAAACATTATTAAAGTAATATGAAAAATTCGATTAATAAACTGTGTAATATTATAACAGCTTTTTCAGATAAATCGGCAGTTTGTTTTAATCCTATAACGGGAAAAAAGTTCAATACTTGGAATCAGGTTACAGAGGCAATGGAAATTTTAAAAATGCAAACATGAAAGATTCAACATCGAATAGAATAAATGAATCGTAAGTAATAACGAATATTATACTGAATATTAATGGAAAACCACACTAAAAATATCAAATCTGGAAGCTGTTGAAATATGAGTTTCGTACAACTGCTAACATCTAAATATTTAAATACATATAAAGAAGACGTATACGTTTGTCACTCATATTGTCAACCTTTCGAAAGTAACTCTTTATCTAATAATTTCATATGGTTTTGCATACCATCAGATTTCTATCAAGAATAAATTATCCCACGATTACACTTGCAATAACTATCAAACATCGATTTCCCCTTATTAGGTTTCTCTTCTTATTTAATGCCGTAATTATAGAACGTGCAATTTAAAAGGCGGTTTGACTAACAGGTTGAATGATATTTACCACTCGCCCCGTGAACATTCTCAATGCTATATCTGACAAAAAGGTAACCAGTCCGTAGCCTCTACCAACATATTCCCCATCGATTCCATCTTATTAATTCAACGACAAGCGGAAACCACAAACGTGCCCCGAGATAAGTCTACTATATCGTTGCAACGTGTTGCGTACGCGAATCGATGTCCAACTCGCGAGAACGATAATGAACGAAATTCTACATGAAACGATTCGCGTCTCATTAAATCTCGCTGGTTAATGCGTTTGGGTGGGGCCGGCCAGGCTCGTTAAACCACGCCAGGCATAAATCTTATTCCGAAAACGGCGAGTTCCCGTTACGCCGGAAAACTGCATCCAACCGCGGCAAGATACTCTCGGGAGAGGGAGCCGCGTTTATCTTGATATATGCGAATAATATGGCATACATCAGCCGTATTCTTTCCTATTTTTATGGAGATGCGCGTTTATCGGTATGGCTAGGGATGCACGGGAGGGGTGGAAGGGAGAATATTAAAACACGAACGTCTCTCTTTATCATCGTGGCTTGTACCCACGCCATGAATTCCCCCGTTACGTAGTACGCCCCCATCGAAAACTTGTATTTAACTTTCCTAAGCGTGTAACTATCGTACTATCGCCCCTACTGATGGAATATTCGACGAAAGCGAACCGTTCTTCATTCTTCCTTTTTTCCTTATCTCGTTACGCTTTACGACTCTCTCAGTTTTCTTCTCTTTCCTTTACATGTATAGCGCATTGTAAAATCAGTGAAAATGATCTACAGAATGGATCATTCGTAAAATTTTATGCATGGAGTTGTAATATAGCTTAGGTTAAGTTTATTCAAGGCTCTAAAAATATGAACTTACATGAATATTCACCAACAAACGTTTAATCTAAAATTCAATCAGCGATAAACGCATCAATTACCCGATTATAAGAAGAGTACAAAAATTCCAACAAAAAAGGAAGTATCCATCACCTATGAACGTCCAAAACGACACCTTTCTGTTTAAGATTTCGAATCTCGTGATTAACAATCTTTTTTCTTCATTTCCGTCTTCTCGTCTTGTTTGTCTTATTTAATTTCAAACTGAACCAGCGTAGTAAACACGGTAATTATCTATCGCAAAAACGAGAAAAATTGAAAAACTTAAAGTATAAAGCAGCTATAAACGACGAAAAGAACACCTCGCTCAATCTAGAGCAACGGAAAAAGGTCACCCAACTCGATTGAACGCGCAAGTCACCAGTCTGCTTTTGCCACAGAAATACTCGGCTACGTTTAACGTTTCCAGAGCGTTGAAACCTCTTCAACGTCAAACACGAGTACGAAGATCGAATGATCAGACAGGCACGAACGACGCGACGCACAGTGCGGCATTTGAATGAGGATGCGGGACAAAGATCAAAAACTGCATATAATGTGCGATTTTCCCGAAACTTGACATCAGTGTTTCCGACGTGCGTTAAAGGCTGTTTATTCAATCTTTGTTAGTATTTTCCCTATTCCTTGGCTCATTTGAGATGTGTTGAATATTTATTTCTTTGTCTAACCACACGTGATGACGTTTAAATAAATAGTATCCATACTGGGAACAATCTTTCCATTTTTTTATAATTCATTTATTCTCCCTTCAGTTTCGTCAGATGTTGCGTTGACATTTAACAAAGAACGGAGTTTTCGTACAGCTTCCAAAATTTTACGAAAATGAATGTGGCCAGAATTGCACTCTTCGATCGAGTCGCGATTACGAATGAATATCGTAAAAAAATGATGAAGGATGCCCTCTTGACACAGAACAATTAAAGTTACACAGCGGCTTGAACCGTCCTTTTAAACTGCTCTTTAAAGAAAGAAAGAGAAAGAAAGAAATGTTTAAATTAGAAATTACAATGATACATATCTTCACTCAAATTCTCCATATTTAAGGTGTAACAAACGCGATTTAACGAGAATTAACAAATAGGAATGTACATCGAATAAATGAGCTAATTTTCGAGTAATTAGATCTTGATATTACAAGTAATTTTCCCTGATCCTCTATCGATTTTTCGCGGAATTATCTTTTAAATTTATATTACTTACTTACAGATAGATTACATATTATCGAATGATAAAATCAAAATCGAACAGGATTGCATATTTCGATTTTTGTCCGCTGCGTGCCGTACGGTACGACGCGACGTGTCGCTGACACGAAGGATCGATCGGTACGTAATCGAATTCCATCGTTGGCCAGGGACGAACGCCTCTATTCATTCAGGATCACGGTCATCAATGGAGGCACGGATTCTTGGAATCCATGTCAAATTCCTGGCAACCGGCCGAAATATCATGATCGTTATTCAAGATCATCGACGAGGCTGATCGTGATCCGATCGAGAGAATTCGCGTGAACCGTGGATGGGATCTACCAAAATGATGCGACGCATGATCGGCAGGTTGAGACTCGCGACGAGAATTCTCTTGGACAAGCGGCCAACGTCAACGAATTCCTCCGGATCCCCCATTTGGCCGACTAATCCAGAGAGAGAAAGAGAGAGAGAGAGAGAGAGAGGGAGGACAGAAGGGAGGAAACGTCCCGCTCGACTGACTGGAAATTAGGTCGGGGGTCGGTGTACTACCGGCCGGATCCTCAGGGACAAGCGCGAAGAGACCAAGTGACTCTTTTTCCTTTTTTTTTTCTTTTTTTTTTATATGTATATCTCCTTTTTCGTGTCTCTTGATTTAACACGTTGACTACTACACGAATTCCATATACGATATGAAGATGTATATTATAGTGGGCAAAAAATGTGGTACAAAATATACCAGAAGCTTACTGAACAGATTGTATTTGACAAGAGCAATGGATAGAGAAAGTATATGCTCTACAGTAGATGACTGTCAGCAACGTGGTGAAAGATATCAAATATAAAGTTATTAATATGTTCATATACGAAAATAAATATATAACGTACATAGAATACAACTTAAAACTTTTTTTTCGTTTTCGCCACTGGATCTTGTTGTCGGGGTCGAAATAGATTGAAATATACTACACCGAAACGTATAATTTTTGTCAAATATTATATCGTGTTCGCTGATTTTCTTCTGATAATATTATCTAAGTCATTTGCATTGCGGAACATTTTTTAGTCCATGAGATTCATCTTAATTTAATCATTTAAAAAAATTTAGTAAACTGTGTCAACGCGTTAAAGGTACGTCAATGATATTTGTGAACAATTTGAGAAATTGTTTGTTCGCAACGATGTATTCATAAGAATCGCTGCAACAATTGAAGACTTCTTATAGACTATGCTATATCTAGGTACCAAACATCAAATATTTCAAGAGCGAGAAAAAGTTTCTCCGATTTAAAATTATTTTTAAAATTTAATTTGCTTTCCTTTATTATAAGATCTTAATACATTGATGACAGTATGCTTTGATAAGTCTGAATTCCCACGTATTTTTTAAATTATTTAATAAATAATTGAAGATTCAAATAATATTTAATAATAATATAAATCTATATTATATATTACATCTATATATATCATAAATAATAAGATACAGAAAGGTGTTCACTATCTTTTTAGAGTGCTTCTATTCCTAGTAAAATCAACTTCACTGCCACTATCACGGATATTATTTTTACGTTCGGCATCACTTGGTACATCTTACAACACATCTGCACAAATTTCTGCGTTATATTAAACAGACTGATCTTTCATTCTCAAAAAATTTTTTAAATATTGATAACGGTTTCTTATTATTCAAGCTTGCAGTGTAAAAACACATTGATAACATTTTCTTTATAGCATCCATTGCTTTTTTTACTGTTTTATTTAACAGTAGTTGACACTTTTTATAGAATACTGCATGAAGTACGTAAAACACGAATTAGCGTTTCCCATCGTCAATGTGTTAAGTGTAAATAATCCAAACGTTTGTAAATCACAAAATTTTCTATTATTTGCACTAATATAGTCAAAATTCATCAGAAAAACGATTGTATCCATAGAAAATTCTATATGTTCTACTTCTTGATTGTAGAGAAAACTGATTTGCTTTCATTCGTTTAAATTTGCGAGCACTGTAAATTCCAATCCTGTTTGTCCCTAGGTAACTCGTATAAAAAACGGAAAATATATTTTTTTATTTTAGTTTTATTACAAACGTATATTTCATAACGTTCCAAATAGGAATTATTACAAAGTTAGTGATATTTACATCGTTTTGTGCAATGTTTGTACCGGTGGTTTATCATTTTTTCATACTATTTGTAATTATTTACAAATGAAAATTACTCTTACAATATTTCCATTAGCATGTAGAACATTATACAGAAAAAAAGAACACTTTTTAATTTTTCCGTTTACATTGTCGTCTACAAGAAATCTTCAACGCATGATATACACATACATTTCGGAACACGATCTGATCCTCTACAAAATGTTATCATCGATCCAGATTGTTAGAGATGTAATTAATCAATTAGAACATTTCATTTGCACAATATAAAGATCCAAAGTACATGGCAGAAAATTGCGAAAATTATTTGCACGAATTTTAGAACAAAATAGTAAGCTAACCCTTACACGAAGACTCGTTTGAACGAAGCTTAGATTCCAGATTGGCGCACACTTGAGAACGTCGAAGCTCTGGCTATTTGGCGTGGCTTATCTCACGTGAAGTTTGAGGGTAAATGTGGAAACATCTCGCGGGATACAGCTGGAGTATCTTGTAATAACTCGAGGCTTCGTGTGGCGGGATTGGTTGTTACGTAACCGAATGGGTTGGTAGAGGGAAGCTTGAAAAATAGGTGAAGTGTACGCGTTACGTGGGTAAATGGATGGGTGTACTTTGATTAATCGGGGATCGGCTGGTGCAGTGTGTGAGCGCGTTTCGTGTTTTAGACTTATTAGAAGATTTCGTGCAAACGACAAGGGAAAATAGCGGTTTGATAAAGAAAGAAATATCGCTAAAATCAATGTACGTGATATAAAATAAATATGCATAAACGTATTTAAGGATTTTAAAGGAGAAGATAAAAAGATATTAATATTAATAGCAAAGAAAGTAAAATTGGACAAACGATCCATCGAGTAACTTTTGCCTTGCATCAGGAATATCAACGTTATACGTTGTGGATAAGACGAATAACAGTGGACGGCCACGTTACTCGATAGACATCAAGGGATATTCATTTGTCGATGCTCGAATGAACAAGCAATGGACAAGCACGACATGATGCTAGGATATTCAGATAACAGGATATCCGGATGCTCGCACGCCGGTGTCTCTGTGCGTCTCTTGAACGCTGCGAAGTCTACTACTCTGCGAGCGTTGTTCGACCATTCACTGGTCAGATAGGGTGGCCATTGAACGCAATAATTCCTTCGAGAGCGAAAAACGTCCCTTGTTCCTCGAGAGCTTCCTCTGGCCGTTTCGGCTATTCTAGAATTCTCCTAAATGTCACTTCTTCATTTAGGACTATCAAGAGCATCAGTTAATATTAGGCAAACGAGCAAAACTTTCAGGTGTCTTTAGGAATGACAGTATGGGATATGAACTCACAGTTCTCACAGTTCAGTAGTCGCATTGTCGAATTACAAAAAAATTAAGACGTTAAAGAAAAACGATGATAAATATTCCTTCAACTTTTCTTCCTTTACAAGATTCTACCTCTGATTCTCAGCCATGTTTCTCAATACTCAAGACAAAATAGTCTTCTAAACTAGAGAATCTGAAATCTAAAGATCGGCGAAGTGCGAAGGTAAATGGAATAAAAACTCTAAAATCCAAAGTTATCAAACTGATCGGCTAGAAAGATCTTCCTAACTACCCTTTAACTCTAATAGTCGCAAGAAGATGAACTCCCGTACCATTTCACGTTACGAGCCGTTGCACCGATCCACCGTAATAATCCTAAATCAATGGGAATCCAATCAAACTACCCCTGATGCGTCCACCGATCGTTCGTGCAACACCCCCCGCCCGAGAACCTAATCGGCAGACGCGTCATTTTCTCCCAACCCCATCTCAGCTTCTTTCAACTCTACGACTAAACCAGCGCGGCTCTTTGGTTACGCTGATCCTGGCGGATTTGCGCACCCCCTCCTGAATCCAATAAATCTCCAAGCACGGCTACACGTTACCCTGCCACCTCTGGCCCTCTCGCTTTCGTATCAGCGACACAGCCGGACACCCCTCTTCCAGCGTGTCCCTGGACGCGTACGCGCGCGTGCAATGCTCTCTCTCCATCGCGTTTCGCTCTCTTGGGTCGTGTTCGCATGTCAAGCCCAACCGCTCTGACACGCTTTACGCTCGAGAGGCTCCTTTGTCGCGGCTCGTCGGCGCGGCGTATAACTGGCGCGCGCGCACGGCTATGCAACACGCTTATCATCTCCGTTATCGGAACGGTAGCAACACACGCGTTCGTTCACGCTTCTGGCACCGTGTCACCGGGTCACGTCTGCCGACTTTCACCAAGAGAAGTTGCAATTTTTCGAAGAGAACCACCGATCGAGGTAGTCTCGAGCGTGTTTCGGTAATGGCACCAGGAGAGACGATAGTAATGGCTTTGGAATTGTTTAGATGGAGGAAGGGATGCTTCTGCGGAGGACCGATATCGACGTGAAATCTCCGAGGATTTTACGGAAGTGGTAAGTCGAGCTGGAGCGGAGGGTTGGTATACTTTGTGTTGGAGAAGTGGAAACAGATTATGCGAATTGTCTGTCTGTCGGTCGAAAGTCGCTGATACGAGGAACACAGAATGTTTATTCCATTCGGGAGATAGGAAGAGGTGGGAAAAGCAATTCGCTTTTGTGGGATCCGTTTCTTTTTCATGTTGTGCAACAAAGACTATATAGTAATTGGTAGTCTGCTGATGTCTTTCTATCTTTACGGACATAATTAACAAAGTCTATTAAATAGCAACGATCGGTATTATATTGGGTTGTCCGGAAAGTGTCTTTCTTTCACAAACGTGTTTTTTACAACAGTGCGCCTTCATACAAACGTGTAACCAAGTCTGTGAAATGTCCCGGTGTTCATCTCAACAGAACAAAATGGGTCGTACGTAATTCGACAAAATAATATAAAACAAAAAACATTGTGCGTCTATTATTTTCTCATAAAACGAAAGAAATTTTTCGGACAACCTAACACTGAGTGTTTCGTATATTTTTGCGTGTTATGTGCATTTTGAAAAATTGACCATGAAATATTTGATCTTAAGAGTAAAGTATCGATCGTGTTGATTCTCAACATGCTGTTTTTTTATGTTAAAGAATATTTCTGCTAGCCTAGTAAAAATTTTATTTCAAATAACCACTATGTTTAAAGGAGTTACAGAGAAAGGATGCGAAATAAAAGCAATTGAAATTGAAAGAAAAATCTGTGAATGGACAGGAAGGAACAACCACCGGTCCATCGTCATAAATCTACAACCACGGATGGTATTGTAAAACAACTCAAGAATGCTTATTATTGTCTCGAACTGAAAGGAAGGTCTTCGACTCGAAATGCAACGAGCTGGTTGATGATAGGGTCGCCCCGTGTGGGTCCGTAAATTATGGTGCTACACGTATGGAAGTTGCCGCATAACTACGTGGAAAGCCCATCTTGGCGGATGATAGACCACACGCGCGTTTGTATTTTTGATAGAAACATCGGCTGAAGTCGAAACGCGGCGGAATAGGATTAGAGGATTTGTCGATGCAATTGCTTAGCTGAAGCTGCCTGCAAATTATTATAGGCAGGCGTGTAAGAGGCTTACGAAGCTACGAAAAGCATTTACCCTTTTTGCTAAACCATGGAATCGTTATAAAATTTCAATAACAACATTCGAAATACAATAAGAGAAACAAGCGAATAAACAACATTTTGTCATTGGTCGTAGTAACGAAAAGTATTAATTTTTCTTATCGCCGAACTACAGAAAAAAAAGCTATGAAACAAGTGATAAAAACTTTTGCCACTTAACTGTTTAAGAGGGTAATAAAACATAGTGACTTTGTTGTTATCATATCTTTCGTATTAAATTACAATTTTATTGCTGTTTCTGAAACTTCGTTCAAACTGGTCAACTATAACTTTAAAAAAGGGAACGAGACATATCTACGAATGAAAAATTTTCTTCTCCTGACTAAACAGGACCTAACAAATTTAAAATTTCTCTGCGTTCGTTCCTCGCGGGAATTCAATATCCAATCTGGCAAAATCTGAACCGATGGCACCGCTGGAAATCTCCATTTTAGCGTTTCGTACAATTTAAGAGAAAAAAGGACGAGACACACGAATGGTCGAGCTATCGACGAAAGTCGCTGTCTGCTGAATCGCGTTCGACGAGAAGTTCCACTTCGTACGCGTGTCGCAGAATCGAAAGTATCGAAAGATTTTCAATCGAGGAACTGAGTTTCTCATTTCGAAACTAGTCGTTTCCTTTTTCATAGTCTAGTGTTATAGAATTTTTAGACAAAGTTATTGAGTTCTGCATGATTACTCGTGGAACTGTTGTTTTCAAGAAAATTCGATTGTAGTTGAAACTGAAAATGTAAAAAGATCATCACGTTTCTTTTATCGTAATTGATATCCTTACCGATTCTTACGATTCACTGTATTTTGTAACGAATTTAAAAGAGAACGAGATTCGTCAAGAATATAAAATAAGATTTATAACAAGCGATCAAAAGTAAAATAATAAAAAGCTGGCAAACTCCCAGAATTAAATTTTTATATTTCAACTTTACTTTCACTTCACCAAGCA
This sequence comes from Bombus pascuorum, assembly GCF_905332965.1. NCBI lineage: Eukaryota > Metazoa > Arthropoda > Insecta > Hymenoptera > Apidae > Bombus > Bombus pascuorum. Next base: position 10,576,498 of record NC_083496.1, on the reverse strand, counting down.
AAAAGAATTCGTGATATTTTAAAATATTTATTAATATTCTTAAAATATGAAAAAACATAAAATTAGTATCAGAAATCATCCGTCATTTACCAGGAACATACATATTTTCATACATACTTTGTTCCAGCGTGTGATACACCTTTTATTAATTGAGAGAACACAATTGTACAGAAATGGAGTGAACGAATGCGACGAAGTTAATACAATTTGTAACGAGGACCGGTGGCCTTGAAAGACTAAAACTTTTTAGTACCGCCTATAGCAACATTAACATTTAACAACGTGGACACAGTATTGAAACAAAGTGCCACGCGTACGTATTTAAGATGTCATGCTGTTTTATTCCGCAAATTTATAGTTAAATGAACTCGTAGAAGGAACATAAAGTCTCATTGCATTGGATGTTGGAAGAAGCCATTAATCGCCAATCTTTTTTCCCCTAGCATTCTGTACTTCGAATGGCGGTGACGTTCAAGGTAAGAATTTTACTGAAAAAGTAATTTAACGTTTACGCACGTTAGAATATCACCAAGGTCCTCGTGTTCCCCGGATGGAAACACTATTACCAAGAACCTTATACTCCTTGGGAAATTAATTAGCCTCTCCTTTATGGACGATCCGCTCACGCATTGCGTACCTTGAACTTTCTTTTTCACTGTTTCCAACGAACCGCAATGAAACCGTGCATTCAATTCTCTCCTAGTTAAACGAAGTATCGTATATCTTTCTCAATGAAAAATCACGAAGTCCTAATAGGAATTCGAAGAGAAATTTGTTTTCATTCAAAGAGAAGAATCGAAGTGCTCGTAGTAAAAATAAGTTTTATCATTCTTTTTTACATTTTAGATAATAGGATATTCCAACAATCACGAGCAAGGATCATCGTATACCAAGGGTTAATTTTTGTGAATTTAAGTGGGCAAAGTAAAAATATTGATATTACAGGAATCATTTAAAATTATCATTCAAACGTATCGTAACGCTAACTTAACTTTGATAAAGATTTAAATAAAATAGTATTTATTCATAAACTTGATATTGATTGTTGTGATATAATAGTGTTCAACCATTGAGTTGCTAAGCATCGATTCGATATTATTTACAAACTTTTGTATTTTTCTTATTGTATTTCTATCGCTTACTAAAACTATAAATATGTAAAAAAAGAATAATATAAAAAATCAATAGGAAAGTTGCTTAATAAATCTACCAGTTCCCGATTTTCTAACTTGAATAACATCGTAAATAGAACACAACGATAAACATCTCATTAAGAAAGTTGCAATACATTAAATAAGAACTAAACATATTCTCATATGATTCTCTGCATAAAAGATATAACTTAGAAAAAACGAAGCTGGCACCCCGCTGGGGGTAGCCGCCCACATGCTATATTTATTTTTTATTTTTATTTTTTTTTTTTTCTTCACCAACAAGATATAACACTTTACCAAATGTCCATAAGGACAAATTGTAAAATAACCAGAATAAAATAAAAAAAAAAAAAAAGTATGATTCTCTTAAAGCAGTACAAAAGCGCTAGAAATTGACAAGGGTAGTTCTTACTATAAATTATTCAATTTCATCATATAATTTCAAATTACACACCGATAACAACAAAACATCTACATAATATAATTTTCCTATGACGTACGATCATATGCGAATTATAAAAACAGAGATCATCCACGAACCTCGTCCCAGTAAAGCCCTTCAGAACTCATACGAACGATCGTGTGCGGGCGTTCGTCATACGGCCGCCTACCATAAAGCAGAATTTTCGAAAAGGGAGCGCAAAACGATCCATTCACCGTTCCCCGACTAATAATTCCAAAACGATCCGTTTTATATTTACGACGTGTACACGTTTATAAACGATACGAGGCTGGCCCGTTTGATGTTCGCTTTATTTTATAGTTTCCCGACTAACGCCGTTCGACCTCGTCCGCCCTACGTTCCTGCTACAACCCCATTTTAGTTCCATCTCCGTCTTCTGTGTACCTGGCCCGCCTTCGAAATATGCATGTACTTTCGTGAACGTCGTAGTCTCAACAGCAGTCGTAATTTTTATCGGTTCAGATGCAAAATGAATTTTTGGTTATCGAGTGGCAGGTTTTCGAATCGATCGCGAAAGTTCGTGGAACTCGACTGTAGTTCAAACATGTGCCAGCTTTACGATGTTACGTCGACGTGGTAAAGTAGTTACAGGTCCTTCCAGTAGTTGAACAACAGGCTCCGGAAACGTTGGTTTATGGCGTTAAAAGGTAATAGATCATCGACCGAGGGAAAGGATTTTCTGATCATTTGCCATTGCAACTTTCCAATTCGCTCATAACCCTCTAGAACCGGAGTTTCCTCCGGAATGAGATAAGTTAATTTGTAATTTCAGTGGTTTCTTGGAGGAAAAGTGGCTGTTTGGAAGTGAAAAATTGGAATTTATGATTGCTGTAAATAGATTCTACAACATCTAAATAAATTTTGTGGTTGCAAGTCATTAGACACATACGCTGTGTGTTATGTATGGACGATCGCATGTGTATCATTATTCGGATAGGAGCAAGAAAACCATCGAAAAATTAATCGGAGAAATATGTTAACGTACAGATCCTTGATACTTCAACGCTGTTTTTTATACATTTTATTGGAGACTTTGGAGGTTCCATTTTTTTATTTATTATTATTACTATCAGATACTCACATATATAAGGACGATCGTGAGGTGATACAGAAGTTTTAAAATCCTCTAATACAAACTTCGAACTTGTTTTAAATTGGAAAAAGGAAATAATTGCACTACGAAGAAAAGCTTTTAGCGGCGATTTAAACGCAATAAAATGTAATAGAACTTGCTGGCTCGTGAATGACGTTTGTAAGGCAAGAGATTTCAAGTTCTAGACTAACAAATAGCGTGATTTCCGGTAAGAGACAGGAAGGGAAGGGCGCAATTTCCAAGATTTCGACGTCTCGATAGGAAACGCTTAATAGAAATCCCGACAAGATAGAATCTCGATTGGTAACATTATTATTATGTGCCCGTGAAATTTCCAAGCGACGACAAGGGCCCCGATCTGCGGTTTCCAAGTGTCTAACTCGCAAACCAGCAGTAGTTAGCAGAAGCTGTTAAGGACACCATGAACATTGAGTATCGCCGCATCGATTGTCCTCGAATTCGCCACGCAAGGAGTTCGAATTACCAGTTCTACTAGCTAAACACGAGACAGCAACGAGGAACGTCGAAATCGACCACCGAAAGCAGACCTGTTTCCGTTTCAATTCCTTGTTTTGAAATTTCGAAGTACCATGTACATTACAAAATATTCGAAAATATTGCAAATATTCTTGATACTCAAAAATATTATAAATACATGTTCTTAACATTGGAACCACCGATAGTTAACACGAAGCTATTTCTACCAAAACCAGTCAAACTGATCGGTCTTTAAAAAATACGTAATAATAGAATATTTTTATATTTATTGATTTATTACTTTCTTACAGAAGGAATTCCATGTTTTGTGGTAGATTTTTGGTATTATTAATCCATCTTGGATCCCTAAATGAGGGTTGACACATTTATAAAATTGTCTAACCAGTCATTTTGACTGCTATGGTATTTCTAGTGTTAGCATCTAACGATCTAGCGATCGATCCGGAATTTTCCTGACATCTGATATACGCAGTAAAAATTTTAAAAACGTGTGGAAAGTTGTAGAAAACGAGAAAACTGGTTAGTTGAGGTTCGATAAACAGATTGCAGGACCCTTTTACACTTTGACAAGTACCAGCCATTTTGGCTGGTGTTGGTATAAGTATCCTTGATATAAAATTATTTTGAGTTTGTATACATAAAAAACAAAATAAAATTCATTATATTATTCTTTTACTTATCGTTGCGAAACTTGTTACATCATTGTGGGAAAAAAATATAACATGAAGTAGGAATTTCAAAATGAAATTGTAAACCAGCCAATTTGACTAATGCAGTAGTTCTAGAGTTAAAAATCTGAAAGTATCCTACATGGGATTAGAAAATACTACGAGTATTCTCGAAACTCGAAAACGTTATATTCGAGAATATTAGGTCGTTTCGTAGCTTTGATCACTTTTCAACGAAGTGCTGTTTCTTATTTATTAAAGCTGATTAAAACTAGCCTGCTTTCATAACTGGTATTTAATCATCAATAAATGAAAATTTCAAAAAGATTGGGAGAATAGCGAAAGAACGATAATTGAAACAGACACTGCGTACTTTATGAATAAAATAACACAACTGAAAATATTAATTCGGTTTGTCCTCAAGCGGTAGATATAAAAGAAATCAAGAATAACTTCTACGATTGCAGGAGAGAAATTTTTCTGAAAACTATTTGTCACAGAAACAATTAGAGACCGGACATCTTGATAATTGAACTCGTATAACGTTTTCCTATAATTTTTTAAGCATTTAACTTGAAAAACGTGATCCAACAAATTCACACTAGACCAAAGTAAATATCGAAACAAATAAAATAAAACTTGGTAAAAGAAAAACGAGCAACAACAGGTCGATCATCTCAGGGGAGATAAATCACTCGTCACACCATTCGAAGAAAGTAACCTCGAACAACCATCTAATTTTAGCTTCGTCTATTCGCGTTAAACCGTCTTCAACTTCGCCCCTCCGGCACCAAGTTTCTTTTAATCGAGAAACTTGTTCTTGGCTACTAGTTCAGGCACAACCACCGACAAAATCGCCCAGCACAGTTTCATCGATGTCCTCGTTTACCCTAATCCACGCGCGATCGATACGAGGAAAGAACGAGAGGTCGATCGGCCCGTGAGTTTCTCTCAGTTTGGCCGAGCAATTACTCGAAATCGTTCCACCGTCGAATCGGCCAATTCCACGGCGGCCCTGGCGCGAGAAAAACGACCAACATCGAGCGTTATTCCAAAGGGGTTGGGCCACGGGAATCGCGAGAAATCTTGCTGGAAACTACCGGCCAGAGCCCTGGGCCGGTCTTCGAGTTTCATTAACTTCTGAAAACGCGACGCGTCGATCGATAGCGTGGCCGCGGGAAGCTTGCTTGTAACCCGGGCAAAAAGCTGCGATGAAGCACGATAATCCGGTGCGCAGAGACGGCCGATATACAAGTACAGGAGGCTCAACGTGGTCGTTCGATGTGTGTTGTGTTCAGCAAAGAGAACCAAGAGAGAATGACAGGAGAAGGGACGATGAGGAAATGTGCGAACGCATCTAGGATGGCGATCGTGGGTTTATTGCACGTTTTACGGGTCCCTGACGCTTGTATAATTGTCGAGGGCGGAGGGTTGGCCCATTTTCGAGGGGGAAATATGGCTGCGACTCGAGCGACTCTCGCCGGTAAAAGTCGATACTTCGGCTGGAGAGTTCGTTTGCTCGTCGTCGTCGTCGTCGTCGTCTGTGTAGAGGTGGCTAAAAAGCGGCACCAGCCTCTGCTAGCTTCCACGAGCTTCTAATCAGCCTACATCTGTCTGTTGTGCATCCATCCAACGAATAAGGGGGGAGTGGAAGCAAGAGCAAGAGGGAGAGAATGGGTGCACAAGCGCTCGCGCACGCGGCCGTACGCACCCCTTTGTACGCGCACACCTGACGACGGGCCGAGGGTGTGCGGGTGGTTGGTTTCTAGCAGAGAGGGGTAGTAAGAGTGGGAGAGAGAGAGAGAGAGAGAGAGAAGCGCAGGCAGGCGAGACCGAGAGAGGGAACAGGGGAATCGAGATATCGATTCCACGCGCGATACCGCCGGGTGTTTCCGGGCCTGGTCGCTCGCTTCGAGCACCTTCGACAACTTCGACAACGCTAATTACAGGATGACGAACTAACCGTGGTCACACCGGACTTCCGTTCTCTACTTCGTGAAAATCGAGCTAGCTATCATCGAAGGGGGAAAGAGAAAGAGGAGAGATGGTTGGATTTTTCCTCTCTCCGTTCTTTCAACGATCATGACAGTCGTTTTTCCACCATCCCCCTATCACCCCGCCCACTGAAGTTGCTCGTTTATCATCGTTCGGGATAATAGTTTCCAGATCCCGCGAATGACCTATCGATAGAAACCGGTTACACGAGCCGCGTGTATCGGTAAGCACGCGAGCGTGCTTGCAGCTTTGTGAATGGCTGAAAGGAAATCCGGTTGATTAGTTTTGGATAGAAACGATCCCAACTGGTGGAAAGTTCCTTTAATTTCGCGTGGCCCGTTATTTAGAGCGGTTTGCATGTTGTTGACGGTAAAAAGCGATACACAGAAGAAGTGTAAGGGGTAGAGAGAGAGAGAGGGAGAGAAATAGAAGGAATAATGCTTGCCAATAGAGGATACGTGTACACGAAGGACAAAGAACGTTTTTTTCAATTATGCATTGAAAATAAGTCGTGATTAATCGGATTAATTTTTGCTGTTTCTCTTTTGTTTTTTTCCTTTTCTTCCTTTTGCCTTTTCTGTTTCTGCGTTCCGTAAAAATAATTGTCCTCGTTTCTGACTTTCAATATCTTCTTCCAAGCTTTAGATTGACAAAGAATTGAACGCGCTGAAGAATAATTTATCTTTACGAGATTATATTCTTGCAAAATGTGAGTGACATCGGTAATCGTCAGTGTCCCTCGTTTAGCAATGAGACAGGTTCGATGAACTTCAGTGGTCTTTTGAATTATCATATCTCGACGTCTATCATCATTACATCTCCTAATTTCTTCACTCAAGATAAAAGGTGTCTCACAACTTTCAATAAATTGGCGTTTTGATCGACAAAATTGTTCCATAATATAAAATGGACCGTACATAATTCAATAAAATACTATAAAACAAAGAATATTGTGCATCTATTATTTTCTTATGAAACGAAATAAACGTCTACTGGTATTTAACATAAATTGAATACTTTCTACACTTTCTCTTTCCTGTTTTATCATTTATTTTATCGCAAATCTATTAGTAGATTAGATTCGTATCATACGTATCCCATGACACGAAGAGCAAAGTAGATTAAAATTCATTGAACTCTGCGAACGGATCTATAGCGAGCAGGTGTCCTAACCATCTTCGTAACTCGTCTCGCGAAATAACAACGAAACCTATATTTCTATAAAACAATCTCCGTACCCTTAATCCATCTCTATCTTCCCCATCCCCACAAATCAAAACCTTGTCCACTTCGCCAAGCCCTCTAAAGCACATCGCAAACTATGACCATCGATATCGAGATAAATCATTACGCCGACAGGGACCCTTAAGCCCAGGGCCATAGCATCGTACGGCGCGACGTAAGCCGGAAAAATCGAGGCCACTCGCTAGACAAAAGCCAACAGAGACGCGTGAGCCCCCTAACAATCGGCAGATCCAGCAGGGTACCTTGAGTCGAGTCCGCGTGAAACGTGGCAGAATCCAACTCACAGAATAACAGCCAGCCCCCTGTGTCGTAGCGGTCAACGTGACACATTCCCATCGCGTGATGGTGAAACCTCCAGTCGAGCGAACTTAAACCCAACCCCCTTTTCCGCCTCTTCCTCACGATACGAGGAATTAGGAGACAGTGACTTGCTGCGAAGACGACAGCAGATACGTCTCTGTTGCGATGCTAGGCAGTGGACACGGTCACGCTTTGGCCGTTGTCGCCCAGCTCGAGAAAGACTACGTGGCTTCCTGACAGATGGAACAGAGATAACTCGCGTCCTTGCTTCTTACGTGGTCGTGAAAAGTGGACGCTCGATGAAGCAAGGATGTGAGAGGGTGTGGGAACGCTCGGTCCAAAGGGAATTTTGAAGGAGCAGGGATGAATTACGTAGGTTGGTTTTGACGAATGGCGAGCTACAATTGTGGAGTTGAAATCGTGGAGGATAAATCGTGTAAGTGTTAAAAGAATAAAAAAATGATTTCGTTAGAGGTAGGGAGAGTGAACAGGGTAAGTTTTGATGAGTGGCGGAGAGGAATAAAAAAGTTGAAATAGCGGTGTTAGTGGGGAAAAAGTAAGAAACGACTTTCTTAGTGGAAATGAATGGGGTAGGTTTTAACGAATTACGAAGCACAGTTAAGCAGTTTGAATTGGTAAATAACACGCGTTAAAACAATGAAAAATGCTCTTTTGGCAAGGTGGAATGTAAAACGAATCTCTGTTGCACGGATTATTTGCTGGAATTCATCAAAAACGAAAATGATAATTGGTTTGCCTCGAGCACTGGAAATTCCCAATTTCCATATTCTCGTGATAATACAATCATAAACCTGATTTCGATCAATTCTAGTAGATTTAACAATAATTTCTTTCGGTATTTTAATAGCTTTAATAATAATTTCTATCGCGTAATGGATTTTGAGCAGCTTGCTTCTCGCGATAATCCCATTACGTATAAATCTGATTTTGATCAATTTTAATAGTTTCGATAATTTCTTCCTGCCTTCAAAAATGTTTTTTTTTTTTTTTTTTTATCATATGCCGGATTTTGAAGGTTAAGAGATTCGCGTATTTTGTCGCATTTAATCGCAAAATTAGCTGAGCAATAATTTCTCTAGAGTGAATAAAATTATTTTCTCCGTTTCGCTTAAACATTTTTACCGTGTGGGTGAAATATACGGACGAGAACAACGGACCCGCGAAATATATGCAAACGAGGATAGTAAAATGTGTTTCGTCATGCGGCCGCTGAAAAAAATTCCGCAAATATTGCATACCACTCTGTTCAGAAACACGATTACGGCCATAACGAATTCGTTATTTTCGCTTCAAAAGCGCGAACGCAATCAGGATTTGTATTCCGCGATTCATTAAAGAGAAAATCGATTTTTTACCCTCTAAAAAACTCGTCTCATGATACGCGTGTCCATTCAATATGAATTATACTAAACCCTCCTCTTTCTTCTGCCTTTTTCTTTTTTTAATTTATTTAACAACTGTTACTGTTCGTGGGAGATCCATTGACAAACATTTCGCTGAAATTGCACTTTTATTTACGAGATTCAACGAGAAATGACTCATAATCCGCGCTTAAACTCATATCGTATAAAAAGTAGGTAATAAAGTGGTGCGATAAATTTCATAAGCCACAGTCTCTATGTACATCGTATTACGATAGACGTGTCAGTTCTTCTTTTTTTCTCATGCATTTTAAAACTTAACATTTCGCGTGATTTAACATTTATTTATCGCCGCTGCACGCTTATTCGAAGTGATACGTGCCCGCTTAATTTTTCAAACGGGAACGAACGAAATTTACCGAACACGCGAATGTACGTTTCGTTTAATCATTTTCGTTGGTAGAAAAGTTTATTTTGTTAAAAGCGAACCGCGTTCCTCATTTAAAATATATACGTAACATCGGTCAGTCTGTGAGTTTAATTGCAAAAGTCGCGAACAATGTAATATTCTGAACGAAATACAATGGTGAAACAGGTACTTGCACGTTAATGAGAGTTTCGGAAATTCCGAAATGTTAAAAGGGCGAAGGCTTGCACGATTTTACTGTGTAAAACGATAACTACTTTGCGAAAACGTACAGATAGAAAGAGTGGTTTAACATATCGGGACACTCGAACGAGTATCAAAAATTCCATTGCGCCTTTTGACGTATCATATTTATTACGTTTGGGATCACGATACGTTCGTATTTAAGGGATGAAACGAACAAATTATCTATTAGTATAATCAGGACTAAAAGATGATACTTTAACGATCTCAAAAGTGAAACGATAATGCTTTTACCATGAATTAACACATTCACAAATATTTTGTGCATTGTGATATTCTAGGAAACAAAGCTAATCCAAAATTGGAATAATAATATTGACTTGTGCGATGAATTACAATGTTCAAAAATATTCTATGGGTTTATTAATAAAATTCAGCGTAGTTAATGTGTGCACTTATACATATAAGCTTTTAGTAAAAGTGTCGATAAAAATGTTTCTTATTCTTAACAAGTGCATTTACTAGCATTACAGTATAAATTAGTATAATCAGCAATTAGTATGTACATACATTGACTAGTAAGTATATTTAATTAATTATCTCAATGAATTAATGAATTTAATCAATAAACAAAGATTCAATGAATTAATTGAATAAATACAAAGTATTAATATAAAATATCCGATATATGTACAATAAATTAATATGAACAATGTCCAATATATCCTAGTAATATTAGGTTGTACAATAAGTTCATTCAAAGATTGTTACTTTTATTATAAAATTTATTTATAGTTAACGAGGCTTGTATTATTTTGTATTATTTCCTAGCATACTTTGCAAAGGAATTAAATCGCTGCATCGCTTCAAAAAACTTCCATCTTTTTATTAAAATATTCAAATATTAGTATTTCTACAATCTTCAAATTGCTTAATTACTATTGGTAAAATAATTCCAGATGTCGAAACAATTAATATTAATCATAACGTGTCTGCAGTAGAAACACCCTTCCACGTTTCACAATATTCACATCCAAAGTTACTATTCTCGTCACCCTTTTTCCCACCGTTTCTTCCTCGCAAGAAATATCTCTCACGCACACCCATGTAATAAACTATAACGAACGCCATTCCAGTTTCAAGAGACAAAAAGCGTTACAAGTCGACACACGAAAGAGCATAAACGGAACATCGGCTACGTATCCCTTTTATTAAGCGATACAGACAGAAAAATAATTAATTAAATCAATTAGGAACCAGGGTGAGTAAACGTAATGATCGAACGAATACGTGGAACAGGCCCTTACCATCTTGTTAATTTAACCAGGAAACATTCATCGACCGTCGTCCGAGGTATGCCATCGTCGAATTTAATTACAGAATCAGAGGCTCAAGGTATACGATCGCTCGTAATTATGCGCATCCATGATTAACAGGTTATCGAGCTTTGACGTGGAATATTTATTTGTGTCATCGAGAGCGCCAACCAGACGCCGCGAGATCGTGTTCGTGAATCGCGACAAAAATCAAGCTTCCCTTGGTCGTAAGGCGATCCCTAACAATCCGCCCACGTGTTACAATCCGCAGTTAACGAACCACGAAGTTGAACGATTAGAAGAGATCAGGGAAAGCACCTATTCCCGTAATTGTCCAGTGAAATTTTTCGACGGAAGTCTGGAGTTATAGTAGAGGTTCGATAATAAGCGATTGGCGAGACAGGATTATTTGTGGGAACTCGAGAATTATATTGATGCGGATTGTTAAAGTTTAGGTGCCGACGGTGATGGAAAGGTGCTATTAATGTCGAGATTAGTATCGTTAATAACGATGTAACGGTGGTTTAATTATTAAGAAATTATAAAATAGAGCAAGATATCAATGATGAACGCAAGTCGCGTTCAAGCTTTCGTTTTTTGGCTATAAAATACTTTCTGATATCTAACGATATGTAATTATCAAACTGCGGATATACATGCGAGTTTATATTTTCAAAATAATTGGAAATTATTCGAAGAAGTTAGGAAATAATTCAAAGAGTATGCGCTTTTAATATTTGGGTCAGACAAAACCATTCATTGTAAGTTAAAGAAAATTTAGGAAACTGCTGTAACAGAATCATATGTTATGATCTAACAATTGGAATAGAGTAGAAAACACTATAATATTTTACGAATGTTTATCAATGATTACCAGTTGTTTACCAGTTTTACCAATGAGAACACCATAATATAAAATTTAATTGCAAATTCCCTTCCCAGATATTTATTAATAATGCTAGAAGATGATACCAATAAACATTAATTAATTGTTTCTTAATTTTTGTCTAATCTATCTATCTAAATGAATGGAACATTGAGTTGTCTGTACAACTTTAGAGATGGCATATATACATGGTTTTCCACAGATACACTTTTCTTTTTCATGAATTTGGTCTACATTAATGCATAAATTTTCTCTTTCTTCTGAAAACAGCTAGTTTCTTGCCACTTGAAGCGTTCTCTATAAGCGTTCTTCGAACAACAATTAACATATAATAAATACAGGGTGCGCCGTTAGAATTCGGACAGAATTCAATTTGTAGTTCCCACCATATTAGAATTCAGATGTTTGTGCTGATTGACTCTGAAGTTAGTTAAATATGTCAATAAGTCTTCTATAACCTCAAAATGACAGAACTCGTTAAGCAAAACCCGGAATACGATAGAAGAGCGGCGATTATAGAAAGTCTTCGCGCCGGGAGAACGCCGGTCGAAATTATAAAATTCTTTAGCTACCCAAGATCGACGGTATACGACATTGCTAAGAGATACGCAGCCTCAGAGTGGTTCGAGAAGGGTTCTCCTTCTCCGGCGAGAAAAGTTCAGCGTTGTCTCAAGTGAGGGCGACGTCATGCCTCCGCACTTCTTCCAAAAAGGCGAAAGAATCACAAAGGAGGTTTATTTGGAGGTCCTGAAGACAGTAATAAAGCCGTGGATGGAAATTACGGCTTCTGGAAGGCCGTATTTATTTCAACAAGATGGCGCACCTGCTCACACAAGTCATCTTGTTCAAAATTGGCTCTCTGACAATGTGGACATGTTTTGGTCGAAAGATTTCTGGCCTCCTAACAGTCCCGACCTAAACCCATTGGACTATTACGTGTGGGGCGTTATCGAGAGACAAACTAATAAATGCAGGCACCCCAACGTCAACTCCCTACGAGCTGCTATCGAGTCAGAATTCGCGACAATTAAACGCGACCAGTTGAAGTCAGCGTGCTCGCGCTTTAGAGCAAGAATAGAGCAGGTCATAGAGGCAGAGGGTGGTTACATAGAATAAAAGTTCTCAGCAAGGACCCTTTAAATGAGATATAACAACATTTTCATGTGTTTTTGTGTATTGACTTAAATAAACAACTTTCTGCACAAAACTTCTTTTGTCCGGATTCTAACGGCGCACCCTGTATAATTGATAAACAGCACCTTGTTCACTACGGAATGATCTGCTTGCAATTGTTATCTTGAATACGCGGAGTCCCTTTTACGGCCAAGCTTCGATTAATGGTAAAACCAAAGGGGCGAGGCTTCAGCGAAAAGGATGAATGCCACGAACGTAATTGTGCAATTGTCGATCGCGACTTTTCCCCAAGAGCATAATCGATCTACTTGAAAGGCAATTGAGTGTTCCTGCGATTGCTCTCAAGCCCCATGAATGCAGCCCTCCGCTTTCGTCCGGAATCGAATGCAACGCGATAGCGTTCCGTGCCTCTGCACAAGCGTAATGCCGCGCCAACGAGAAGAAAACGAGCGCGTGCACGCGGCCAGTCGAACGTGGAAGATTAGTTTGTGCCAGGAAAAATATGATACGATTAGTAGCCACGTGCACCCTCACTGCGAATTATTGCGAATTATGATCTCGATAGCGTAATATCAACTATACAATCTCACAAAAGTAGTCGAATACTTCTAGACATATAATAATTACGATGTACTATAATGTGTTGTATGAAACTCATTTTGAAATTTCATTAAGACCGTTATGAGGCTCGGCTATCATCGTTATATCGGTAAAGTCTGAAACAAGTCTGAATATATACACTGTATTTCTAGCTACTTTGTTACAAATAGTTACAATCTTCAAATATTTCTATTCTAATAACTGGAAAATCAAATTTCATCAAGATCAAAGAAAATACTCATTGCAATAGGGATAAAAAGTATTCTTTGTTGAAATCTATATCTTTGCTATTATTTGCTTTATTTCTGCCATTGAATCTCATTTGATAAACACTTCGATACGGTCACATGAAAAATATAAAAACACCGAAACGCCAGATAGTAATTTCATCAGTCACGGAAAACGTATTCATCGAGAAGATTACTTAAAATGGAATGGACGGTAAAAGTTTGGCTTTGGACCAGCGCGAAACGCGGAAAAAAATTTCTGAACGCGGCAAGGAACTATTGATTTACCGGAGCTCCGTATTTTATTTTATTCCAGAGGTTCAGCGTTTTCAGCACGCGATTTTCCAGCGTTCGTTCGTTGTCCACGCTGTAGGACAGATGTCATTCGCGACTCGCGATAGCGTTTTAAAAAACACGCATTTTAAAGGCTTACAATACGGCCAGGGTGGACGGCTAGGAATACCGAAAAACAAGGAACAAAAAACGCAAGCGCAAAAAAAAAAAAGAGAGAGAGTGGAAGGAAAAGAGAAAAAGGAAATAGGAGAAATTCGACAGAGAAAGAGAGAGAGAGAAAAAAATATATTCGAGCTCGCGTTACAGACGCGTGTAATACGTTCCCGTGGGGCTGATACACTCGACGAAAGCAATTTTCGAGCAATGAACGCCCGATGCTTTTACAAAGGCAAATGATGTTTGAAAAAGTTAGACCCGGTCCGGCGGCGCGAAACTTCCGGCCAGAGGAGAGGGCGAAATGAGAACGCGATAAAGCCCGCCGGTGACTTTAGAGGGGAACGTTCGGGAATAAAAATTCATGAACTATGGATTTCAATATGGAACCGCCTAGGCTTCCGATTGCTCCAGCTACGTCAACGAAAGTGAGAACCACAGGGCAAATAATCCGCTCCATGCTGCCCTGTGATTTTCCAAATCGTCGGTGGAAATCATTTCGATAGCAACACGTCGCCAATCGCTCCAACATTTATCGTCTATCGTAGCATTATTCGGAAGAAATTATGTTTTTCACTATTGTCGTTTATCTTGACAATAAGAAATTCGAAAAGAATTCTTTGAATATTTTCATCGAAGTATTGTTTCACAATATGCTGATCTTGGAAAGATATGTGCATTTTTAAGTAAACGTTGAATTTGCTTATTTCGTTTCATCGGTGCAATGCGTGTTGCAATACGCGCATTTTTATATCATGTCGTCAAAGCGGATAAAAATCAACGAAGCAAAATATCATTTAGAATTATTCCAGTCGTATCATCAAACTTGCATACAACATGAATATTTTTAATCAGTAATTGATTAAATTTGTACTACACAATTTATCTATCACAGCGTTCGAGTTTTCCTGCGACCAAACCTTTTCGACACACCTTAGAATGTCTTATATTACTATTACTATAACATTATTGTAAAGTATTTTTGGAAATTGATAAATAATGATTGGTTTAGAACGAAATGCTTGTTGTGATAAAATTTTGACCGGACCATAGAAGAATAATGTCCGCAATCTATAAAATAAATTTAGTTAAAAAAAAGAAATCTATAAAGTGAATAAATAACGAATATTATGTTCCATTTTATAATCCAAATTTTATACTAAAAGTCTTGTTGGAGCTCGAATAGAAATACAGAAGCAAGTCGCAAAATAATGATTAATTTCAAACGAAATTCTTCCTGTGAATTTTTCGATAGAAGAATAGTGTCCGAGATCTAAAAAATAAATTTAGAAAACAAATCTGTAAAGTAAATAAGTAACGAATATTACGTTGCATTTTATAAATTAAATTTCATAGCAGAAGGGCATTTCTGTAGCACCGTTGGAAGCTCATAAGCTTATATGCCGCGCAAATTGCATTAAACTTGAAATCAGTATTTTTATCGGTGCCATATCACTTATACAAGTTCCTGGTTGCAGAACAAATAGCCCTAATCCCCAGTGTCGCAAGAAAAACAGCTTTTATACTCGAACATAACGCGAGCAGAATGGAGAGAGTGGCACAATCGTAAGAACGGTTTACACGCACTACTTATACACGAACAAGCCGAATGATCCTCCTTATTGCTCTAACTACCCCATAATTACCCTGGCTGCTTCTAACAACACGCATAAGCCTCGAGTACCAACCAAATAACAAAAAAAGAAAGAAAAAGGATCAGCAGACGGTAAAAGCGGGAGGTGGCCAATTTAAAAACGGACTTATTCCCCTTTAATGAAACCATTTCCTGCGCATTATCAGGCAAGAAACGGTAACATATCGAGTAGCAAATTACCGCGAATTCCCTGCGTGTGCCGTTTTTCAAGCGAGCAGGCTCGCGAACGGGCAAAGGCTTTCCCACGAGAGGACAGGCGGGCTCGCGCTTCATTCATAGTCGATGGACCGTATCGCGGCGAGATAATCGAGCGAGAACGCTAAGTCGCTACTCGTTTGCCGATCGCGAAGCGCTAATTGCGTCGGGACGCGGCGTCGTAACGCGGCTACCGGAGAAAACGCCTCTCGCCCGATTTTCCTTCTCTTTTTCATCCATCCACTATGTTTTCTTTTTTCGTCCTTTTTACTTTACACCGCACGCTGGAAAAGTCGCTAACACGACGACTTAACGCGTGACTCCAAGGATTAACGAGCGTTCCACGAGCTGCTTTCGAATACGCCGGTACGTCGACCTGCCGCCTTCCTTCATCGTCCACTTCACTATATAACGCCGGGACTCGTCACTTATCCTCCCATTTGCCCGAAATTATACTTGATGCGCGTTCCACCCGCTCCCGGTTTCAACCGAATGAAATTCTCACCGGCACCGAGAAGAGGCTTTAAGGTTCATTCCGGGATGTTTCTTGGATTTCAAGGGGTTGCTTCTGGGCCGAGCTTTCCTCAATTTCGGCTTGGGTTTAAGGAAGGGGTAATGGAGTATTCATGAATGAAATTTTTTGGAGAATCGGGTTCTTTGATAGGGTATTTATTAAGTTTGGATTCGTTCTGAATCGACTTTCTCTTTTTCGGTTTAATTTCAATGGAGACTCTACGAACGAAGCTTTTTACAAAATTTTTCCACCGATGTATAGGTGGGATTTATAATTGTCGACTCATTGAGCTTCATCGGTAAAAAGATCGTATCGCTAGATGTTTATTTTGTTAATTAATTAAGTAGACTGATCGAGTATTTGCTGATCGTTCTACATTTCATATTACGTAAGAGCGCAAAAATGTTCTATTAATTAAGATAAACGTATTTGTTTTTGATAAAAGTAGCATGGATATACGTATTAGGTTGTCCGGAAAGTGTCTTTCTTTCGCAAACGTGTTTTTTACAACAGTGCACCTTCGTACAAACGTGTAACCAAGTTTGTGAAATGTCGCGGTGCTTATCTCAACAGAACAAAATGCAGCGTACGTAATTCGACAATATAATATAATACAGAAAACATTGTGCGTCTATTATTTTCTCATAAAACGAAAGAAACTTTTTGGACAACCTAATACTAATTTTAATGCATTGTATCTTCCCTGTAAGATCAGGAAATGATATATTTCCATTACTTAAAAAAAAATAATATACAATGTTACAAAAATGACACACAACTGTTATATCCACATGAAATCATAAAAATAGTAGACTTAGTATCATATTGATATTTTGCATGTCCTGTACAATGTCCTATTTGGCGTTGAAAACATTAATCTGAAATTTCGTAATTTCCTATGCGATTTCAACCCAATACCTTTTAAAAAGGCACCAGCAATAATCTTGTGATAAACAGCATCTTCAGTTTCTTTGATAAATCACATACATACAAAATTCGACACGAGCAAGTAGACTTTCGTGACTGGCTATGTAATCCATAGCATAAACTCGTGTTACACCCTCTCAGCGAATGTTTCTCGAGTTTTCGGTACATACACGGCGCTGTTAAAACGTTAAAAGCAGGAGAACTACGGTTTTATTCGCAACAAGTGAAGTTGCATCGAAGGCAAAGTTTCATGGCGAACCGTTGAACGTTCTCGGGCACGCCGCGAGCGATAAGTAACGCGACCAGAGGGGTGGCTGCCACCCGAGAAGCGGAAGGGGTCGGAAATATACGCGAGGTTCGCGGACGTCTACCGGGTCTGAGAGAAATTCGCGCACTTTGCTACGTTTCACTGAGCGCGATTACCATCTTCTCCATCTTTCCTCGCTATAAATTCCCATAGTGTCGCGCGTTAATCCACGGATTAGCCGGTGACCGGGGATTCCAGGGCGGACACGCGCGTGGAAGAACACTGCAAGAGGAGCGGAACGGAGCACGGGAACGTGGACTGGACGAACTCGTTTCACGGGATTATGGATTAGTCGTTATGTTTAAGGAAAAAACCTGCTTCTGACCGGCAAATGCTACTCTTCTGGCGTTGTTGGCTTTTCCAAATTGGATCGTGATTGTTCCAATCTAAGGTTATTCGCTTAGTTTCCTTATTTTTTACTCAGTCTGATGATTGATTAGCTGGATCACTTGAAAGCTATACCGTTTAATTCCACACATTGAATGCAAATAAAGATGACGTTGTTGCTTCAAATATTCTATGTAAAAAATTGGGATTGTTTAAACTGTCTCCATCGTGATAATTAGATTCTTTGTCTTTTTGAGAAGAATATTAATTTCGTATATCTAGTTTTCGTCGTTGAATATAATTTTGATTATTTCCTTATTTTATATAGAATGAACAGAACCCTATCGACAACATCTCTGCAATCGATTTATAACAAATACGATATAACAGGCATTTAAATGCTTGTAGACAACGGAGAATAGTACAATAGCACAATAGTACAATAGCAGGCGATCAATTAGGATTATAAATCTCTTCATTCAAAGCAGATATTTGGTAGATATCCATATATGTAATATTATGTTAACGGATTAAATCTATACCATTTCTTCCATTAACAAATTCGAGGATTAATTTCGATCAACGAATCGTAAAACAAATTAATTTATATTATTTTACGATTATTTCGCTTAATGAGTATATCTTCGAAACAATTGAAAATTAAATATCTTCAGCGTGAACGATGTTAATTATAGTAAAGTTAGACATAAGAGCAAATGAACTAAGTATGCATATATGTAGTCTAATCAAGTGCAAACATAGTGCGGAAAATGAAAACTTCGCATGTACTCTCGAGTACATTGTTTAAATAGTCCTGACCCATTAACACGTAGGATTTGCTAATCTTTTCAATGAAGATTTCACTTAGCGTTGTTTCATATTTCACTCTACCCAGAAATATCCGAAATCTTATTAAACGACTACGATTTATTTCGGCCTCAAATTTTACATTATGAATTTTCATCAAGCACACTTTTTACTGTTAATTCTATTTTACAAAAATCCCTTTAGAAATAGTTTTTAATAGGTAACATATTCCTGCAGGCAACGTGTTAATTAACACATTCTCCGCTTATGTCTTGCCTCTGAGTTGGCATTTACTTTTACAAAATGAAACCGACTGTAATATAGAAAGCATGTTAAATACCATGAAATTTCGAGGAACACTTTTACAACAATATATAGATAAAATATAAAATGTCATACAGAGAATCTCCTATTAAAAAATTTATCAAACTCTCGTATAAAAAATTCTAGCAAATTCTCGTACTAAAAATTTTACAATACAGCATGCGATTTAAAAAATCATACGAGCTGGCAGAAGATGATTCGTTACGTAAAAATAAAAAAATCCTGCAATAAAATTTTTATATATAACATTTAATTCTTGAAAAATTCATTTCATATATGGAATTTGATAGCTGTGTAATAAGTAATACTACAATAGTATACTAGTATAGTATAATAAGTATACTATATTTGCTCTAACGTCTATGCGATTAACAATTTTTTAAATCTAAATTCATTAAAGCAGTACAGGCTTTTCTATCTATTAAAAATAAATTGATCTTAAAAGAACCAACGCATCGTATTCCTTTCACTTAAACAAAGAGACTTTGCAATTTGTCGTACACCGCGAATCTTAAATTGCGAGTATACTTTAATAAAATTATCGACATACACTACATATTTATCTTACATATTCGTAAAATTCCCCTATATAGCCAATCTTTCGATTCTGAATCTAATAAGCCAAAATAACCACAAATCCTCTGATAAAGCCATGCACCCATCAAGCCCATAAACCACCCCTAAAACAACCCCCATTACCATCCACTCTCTATCCGATAAACACATCGCATCACACGCACGAGCTCTCAAACCGCAATTACAACGCTTTAACCCGGATCGTTTAAGCAATTCCGCAGTAAGCATCTGTGAAAGAAGCGCGTGTCGCGCGCGAAAGTTCACGCGGATCGATCGCTTGGTCGCGTGAATGGCGGCCGCGTAACGAGTCAGATTGTTCGGTCGTCTCGCACGATCGAGCAACAAACCGGAACAATGGAGAGGCAAACAACGGAAGGAGCGTTCTCCAACGAGTGGGACAGGGACGCGGCGCGTTACGTGCGTGTCCGTTCGATTAAGTAATACGAACGACCTTCTACGAGCGCGTGGCGTGGCCGTAAAACCCCGTGGAACGAGAGAATGCCACGAAATTGACGATAAATCTTCACGGCGGTGGCGGCGTCGCTGTTCGCCGCTGTTTATTTCCAGGCTCGCTACTTTGCTACCCGGTCCACCGAGAGAAATAATTCCGGTGCCCGCTTCCTAAAGTCACGTCTTGTATACAGCTTGCATTAGTTGGAGAAAATCGCGCCGCGAAATATTGCGACGCGTTCCTTGAGCTACGACGTGAGCCGCGAGACAAGCGACGACCTGCTGGAAACGCCGCTACCGCGCACGGTAAAAGTAACGCTATCTACCTGTTAACAAAGTTTACACACAGTTCATAGAGAAACGACTGGCTTTTGACTCTGGCTTTTGCCAAAGTTACGCCGGAACTTGGAAATTTCTGCGACCGGGCAATGCTGTGCATTGGTTGACGTTGAAGCACACGAACTATCGAGAGCCAATGCACATTTCGTTCGTCGTGAATGTCTATGTATTTCGATGGGAGATGGACTGGCTTATTCCTTGAAGAATTTTGTGATATGTAAAATTCTACGTATCCTTCACTGTTGGGAAATTTTCTTGAGAAAGTTCTTGGGAAATTTTATGGCCCATGCGATTGCTGTACATTATATACTATAATCGGTTACCGTTCCGTAAAAGGGAAAGATTCATTATGTTGTAGGTGAAGTGTACATTTGGATGCTCAAAGCCGTTCTTGATTGGATTTAGGTGACGATGAAAGTCGTTAAGAAACATATTATCTCAATCTGTATCTTGATACTAATTAAACAGGACCCTTGGCTGTCGTGAAGTGCTTTCTGAGGAGAGGGCGCGATTATATTATCTGAATATATTCGGTACATATATTGAAATAATTGAAAGTGGAATTAAAATCATATATTAAAGTGTCTTTTTCAAGCGTATTTTCTTTATCTTACTGAATGTGATATTTTATATACACGTAACAAATTGGAAGTTACGACAGAGAGAAAGAAACATTTTATGCATCACCCTAATCCAACAACCCTCCATTCTCACAGTACAGAGTACAAAATCCACTCGCAAACCTAATCGAATCATGAAATTGCTAAGTAGCCCATAAACAACGCGACTCTATAAATCCTTTAGTCAGCTGTGTATTACCGCTCCTTCTCCAACAGTATCATCCCTGTACTTCCTGTCTCACAAACGCCAAAGTAGATCAAAATTACAGAGGGACACGGAGTCGAGTCCATCCCCTTGTTAGTTTAACATTGACCATCGTCCTTTCGCGGTCGTAAACGTCGACGGGTACAAGGGTCATCGGTTACAGGAAGTGGTGGTAGACCCTAGTTTCGAAAGGTATCCCCAGGTGAATGGAAAAGCAGAGAACGACGAGCCCTTTGGGGATCTGGTGACTCTGCCTGACTTTGGTAAATGTTCGGTGAAATTACGCCTGCCAAAATTACACCTTGCAAGGTTATAGTGGTGTGCATTAAAACGTTGACTGTCACATGGTGGTAATCGATGATCCACCATATGTTTAATATTTTCGACTGATTAAAATAAGATAAATTTCATGGATTAAAAAATATTGAACGATGTGAGTGATCCAGACAAGATTGTAAGGAGAACGTGCAATTCATTTCAATTTATCGCGGATTTCGAGACAAAATATATGCAGTTCGCGTGGCAATCAAAACGTTAGCGATCGAGATTGTGCTTCACGCGCATGGACGCCTTTTTCTTCGCTTCACGACAGATTTAATCGAGCTGACCTCTCCAGGATGTTGGATTTCTTGCGTTTCCGACTCGAACGCTCGTTTAAATACCTGAATTTATACGATACCCACGCGCCACAGCGATAACAACGTGACTTTCAGAACCGAGCAGTGCAGGTTTCTTCTACGTATTAGGTTTGTTTCGATTAGACGCGTGAAAGCCGGTTTTTGTCCCACTGATTCTGAATATTTATTCGTCAAGTCGCGTGGGAGGATATCAGAGATTATTCGTGGCAGATTTTATATGGTACCTATAGGCATAGTTACATATACATATAATGTTAGGCTTTTCTTGTACAGTTATTCTTAAACACTGATCCACGTCATGTGAATAACTTAGATTTTAGATACGGATGATAAAATCTGTACTCCGCGAATAATTACGAACAATAATATATAGGATATTGTATAGACGTGCGTTATGTTCATTTTAAGAGAAATTCACTGTATTCCGAGGATCTTGGTACTAGAAACAAATTTTAGCAGGAAAGTTTAACAATAAACAACTATTTTATTTCCCAACTCGACCATCCTGTATTCTTCCTCACCGTACTATGAAGAAATCGACATCAATAAGGGAAGAGTATTGTTCTCATTTTTCCTACAGATTGCAGCCTTTCTAATGGCTCTCCTCTCTCTCTCTCTCTCTCCCTCTGCTCAAACCACTTCTCCTAACCTCACCCACGTTGCAGGTCACCACAGGCAAGTTAATCCAAACAAACGGCAGCTCGTCCAACCACCAATTAATTACACAAACACGAACTAGCATTCGCCATCAACAGCGTACGTCCAAGTGCAGTGGTCTTGACGCAAACTGCGTGCACCTCTCCAGCTCTTCTTTCAACTTGCAACGCGCGACTTGCCACACTTCTGACCAAACAACAGTTTCCAATTACTCTACGTTAGTCAGCGACCGGAAGACATTCAGGTGCAACGTGTAACCGAGCACGCCTTGACAAAACAGTTATTCCATCCGATCGTCGCAGTTGCGCAATTCATGGACACAAGTATCTGCCATCTCCGATAATTTTCCTCGAGTTTCCTATCGTCAGCCAACAGATAGGATCGGGAAGGATGACCGCAATCGCGATACACGTTCTCGACCAGCATGATATCCTTTGCGCAATATTTTCATTGCTACCTTACAGGTTTCCATCTGTGCAATCCTTCCAATATGAAAGACGTTCGTGATAGGCTAAGCGCGATCAACGTGAAAACACGAAGATTGCGCTCGATCTTGAACCTTACCCTTTCCTTCGTTTCCCATTGTTTGATGTTTGGTTTGATCGTTGAGTCAAGAGAAGGATGTAAGATTTGAGAGGTCGATGGAATCTTGGAAATTAATAATATCGAAATAGCGGTAATATCGAATTTGATCTTGTTATAGTTGTTTGATGGAACAGTAATTTAGTAAACAAATCGTAGCAACTTCAAATTTAATTTAATTAGTAAGGTAGCAAATTCTAAAGAATTGGAAATTTCAAAGAATTACAGTGATCTTGAATGTAATTTTATAATTATAATTTGAAAGAATACGTAATGGTAGTTAGGGTTAAACTTGAAGACTGGTTTTCTCATCACATGTTAACGTTGAAAAAAGTATAAAAATTACTTAATTCTCTGGAGAGAAACTGCGGTGAAAGGAAATTTCATCCTTAAATTCGAATTTTCATCTTTACTGAAAAAAGATTCACGTACTTCTGTAAAGCAAAAATTGTATAAAAACGTTAGCCTCTGAAATCTTTTAAAAGCCAAAAATAATACAAAAGGGACGAAAAATAGGAATCTTTGTTGGCCGCGTGATAAACCTGACCTAACGCCAAGCTTTTACAATATCTACCGGTAAAATCTCGCGAAACGAACGAAACGCGGAACGAAAGCGCGTACAGAGAGATTTTTCCGACATTTTCAGTAGAAAGCGAATGACGCAGAAGGCGTGACCCGAGGCGCAACGATCGAAGATCGAGCCATAAACGCGGTGTTACGCCGATTAACGCGCTAAATGGATCGCGATCGACGAACGCCCGTGCTGTACCAAGCCCAAGGCGTTTTTTCCACGATGGAAAAGGGAAATCGACGTAGACAAGAGGCTCGAAGGCGCAATTACACTGCCCCCATCGGTGTTGGCATATCACGAAAGATGATCCAGCCGCTTCGACGGATAGATAGCTATCGAATCGTTACGAAAACGGCCAGTCGTACACAACTCTTGCGCGTTGCTTCCCTCGTTTCGGTGAAACGGTGCCTAATTGCCGATGAATCATCGCACGAAGGTATTGTGTCATCATGAAAGTTCCTGTGATTTGTAGTGATTGGATTTCCTGTCCGTTTCGAAAGAAAATTATTTGACTTTTTATTCGTGGTAAAGTAATCGGAGCTTGGTGTTTTCATTTAAAACAACCATCTGTGTATGTTGGCGTAGGCGTACCTTTCTGATTTTTCCGTCTGATGTACCTTTGTTAACGTAATATGAGATTGTCATATGTAGAGAAAAATGTATACGTTTGTAGAATGTAGAGAAATTGTTGAATAACATTTACAGAGTTTTATTTTCACACGATTCTTCAAAGGAACAAGGGATTTTTAGACTGCGTTAACGTGAAATATTTAGGAAGAATAGACCATCGTTACGTATAGTGCTACTGGTTATAAGCGTTGGAACATCAATTCGTTACAATCATTGCAAAACTTCAATAAATATTTTGCTTTATTTAATATTTTCTTTAACATTATTAAAATATACGTTAAAGGGATTTATGATAAAATAATTAAAAAAAAAATAAAAGCAGTGGAAAGCATCAGATTTAAGTCAACAGCACGAAATCTTCAAACATAATACCTAGCCGGCAATGTACGTATATCAATGTCGACCATGTTGATTCTCGCGAACGATGGCTCTTCTCGTTAATGACACGTTAGATCGCAAAGTTGCGCGAAATTCCGTGCGAGCAAGATTAATTTTATGTGTTGCCGGGGTAAAATTAATTTTGCAACCGGGTCGTGGAACCGGAGAAGTTTTCGTAACGGCGCGTACGTTTAGAGACGTGCGGAATTTGGTTGAAGCGTCAGTCGCAATTACCGTTGTAGGATGTAAAGGAATTATCTTGGATACGTCGGTCCTTTGTAACAGCCAGGATAACTATGCTTTGTGCACTTTTTCAGGAGAACACGCTTTTGAACCACCAAAAGGAACAATTTCCTTCTTTTTTATTTTTTTATCTCTGTTACTGGGAAACTTTTTCTGTAATTTATTTGACTCAAAAACACGCCAAGGGAAAAGCAAAAAACGTGAATCGAAGCTCAGATGAAAAACATGACAAGTCACGGTTTCTGTCTTTTACAGAACAGCAATTTTAGAATGCAGTATGTTGTCAATCAGTTCCATATTAAGATCTTTCATTTGATTTTAGGATTTTCGCGTTTCTACCCTCTTGAACATTTAAAACGTACTATCACACTGGTTACTAGACATTAGATATTAATCAGATCAAATTACCATATCAATTGGATTAATTCATCTCTTATCAAAAGGGTTATACCTACATTTCAATCCATCTATGTTATTTTCCTTCGATTATTTTATATAAAAAGTACAAGGGGTAAAATATAATAAGTCACATACACAGTAGAATCCTATGTAAACCCTCGAATAATCGAAAACTCGATCATAAATCGCATAACAAAATGATAGAAAACCTTTTGATAATGTAACATTGTACACGTATTTAGGTTTAATTAATTATTGAATCGGTTGATAATTTGATTAACTGCTTTCACAATATCCGTCTATTTACACTTTCGTACTTTTCGTGTTAAAGTTCCGAAAAAATTTGGAATCACCTTCCAAGCATCTCGGACAATACGAAACTTCGGTTAAACGGAAGTCAGATAACCGAACTTTCAAACTCCACTGTATTCTATCTTTTACAGGGAAGCAATTCTCAGATTAAATACATTCATAATGAACTAAAATCTCACGTTGTCAATTGTCTTCTTATTTCATTTTCAAGGTAAACGTGTCTTTCGGTCTCTTGAAAATTTCCAAAATAATATCTCATGCATACATATATATATTAGGTCGTCTGGAAAGTGTCTTTCTTTTACAGATGCATCTATCAAACGATGTGATTTTTATCTTAATAGAACAAAATGGATCATACGTAATTCAATAAAATAATATAAAAAGGAAAATGTTGTGCATCCATTACTTTTTTATAAAACCGAAAGAAATTTTTCGGACGACCTAATATGCATATTAT
This sequence comes from Bombus pascuorum, assembly GCF_905332965.1. Classification (NCBI taxonomy): domain Eukaryota; kingdom Metazoa; phylum Arthropoda; class Insecta; order Hymenoptera; family Apidae; genus Bombus; species Bombus pascuorum. The sequence continues at coordinate 10,550,365 of NC_083496.1, read as the reverse complement.
TCCAACTCCAAAATTACAAAATAAAATTGTTACACACATATTGCATCTCCGTATCCAAAACACTTAATCAATCAATGATTATAATATTCTCAAATGACAACCGATCTCCAGAAAAAGGAAAGGGAACGTATTACATTGGAGAGGGAAAGAGAGGGTCCTCGTTTCGCGAAGGTTGAATGGAAACGTCGTTGAAAGCGAAGAGAGGAGTTTCGCTGTGAAACAATCGAGGCAAACAATAAATCTCGAGCCGGTGTTTCTTTCAACGAGATTTTCATCCGTTGGAAAGCACTCCCGTTAAAACGGCCGCTAATTTGATTATTCTGGCGCCATACTTCGACGCGATTCAAAGGCTCCGGTCGCTCGCGGCAGCCCGAAGTCTTTTAATTATTATACATACTCTTGTTCCGCGAACCCGGGGAATTCTCCGGTTGCTGGCACGTTTCTTGGTTGCTCGGCTCGCTAAGACTGTTAAAAATTCATCCGGTGCCGGGGTCGACGTAATAATACAACACCTTTTCCGCTTGCCTGCTACGTTCTAGCATCGCTTTTAAGCTGCCTAGTCTTTTCCGCCCCTTTACGCTTCATCGATATTGCACATCGATCGATCTGTATAGCTGCACCCTAACCTTCTGCCTATTTCGAGAATCGGACACACGTATCACGATTTTTACGTTAGTAACGGAAGATTATAGGGGATAAACGTGACAAATTCATTTTTCTGGATTTTTCTGATTTTAATGGTATTCGATACGAGCCTCTCAGAAGCCGAATTAATGAACGTCGTTTCTGTGAATTTTACAATTTTAGTTATCAGAAATATATTTACTGTTTGCAGAAACCTTAGAAGATAAAATTGTTTTCAGCATTTATAGCATTTAACATTGTGTTTTGTTACGCAATTTCGGCAAATTACTTCGTATTTTCGTTAGAAGCTTTTAATCAATTTTTTAATATGTTTATAACAATCTATTCTTACTTTTACTTGTACGTTACTTATATCATCATTCTGCAATGAATAAGAAATAAAAGAATTTGTGTATCGATTGTCGATTTTCACAATAAAGAAAACTAAATTTTAACAATACGTGCATTAAATTTGAATTTTGCAGTGTATAGTTAATTACAAAATTAGGCAACGTTATTTTCCTCGATAATCTAATGATTCGTTAAAAGCTACGACTTATCACACGTTCTATATTTAACCGATGCAGTGTGCACTAAACACACAGTTATATTAATTGCATCCCTGACACATGGTCCATTTTCTCGGATTACCCAGGAACGCGATCTCAAAACTGTTTGCCAAGGGGCGTAGAATGAATTCGCCACGAATATTGTGTTTGCGACCAGTCAGCGAAATTGCACGGGAGGTAGGAAGCGTTAATTGCAACGTCTGAATGAAATCAGTTACGCTAGCTCAACCGGTAGCGAGAGAATTATCGAAACACAAAGCCCGTTGTAACGCGATGAACGTTTCATTTTTCTCTTCTTTTTCTTTCTTTTTTCTTTTTTTCATCTGTGCACGTCAAATCCGACTTGGATAACTCTAAAAACCGAAACGCGAACTGCAGTTTCTTTTATGCGATAAATACTTTATTAACTGCTTTCAGAACTCGTTTCACCACCCACAGCATTTAACCGATAACCGATAACTCTGCATTTATGATGATTCGAAAAAGCAGATTCTTCGTTAGTAAACATTTTATCGAAAAGAATGGACAGCCATTCATTGCAACAAGTTCTAGAGAAATTTGTTGTTTCAAGCTGAGTTTCAATATTAAATTAATCTGACATTCACCGATTTTAAATTAATCGAGATATTCATGTAACGACAGAATTACTTTTAATTCCTTAAACTTCTTTATTCGAATTTCATTTTACATTAATCAACATATTCGTGCAGAGACACAATTATTTTTAATTCCTCAAACTTCTTTATTCAAATCTCATTTTAAATTCATCAAGATATTCACGTAAAAATGCAATTATTTTTAATTCCTCAAACTTCCTTGCTTGAATCTCAAATCCAGGTATAAAGTGCAGATTTAAAATGCTCGAGCTTTGTATATCACTAAGACCATTGTATTTATTCAAATTTATTATTTATTATTATCTTGCTTCGAGTATTTGACAGCTACTTGAAACGTTGAAGTTATTTGATAACCTCAGCGTGAAACGTTAAAACCAACGTGTATCGTGATAGACAAAATAAAAAATGCTTGACCTTAAATCGGAAAAACAATTAATAATTGATATAATACACAACTACGCAATGACATACCGCAAATAAGAAAAATATGAGTAAAGACGAAGCCCAATTTCCTAATAACGTTTATTACTGAACCAATTTTTTATTCTATTTTATTATCCGAACTGCTAAATCATAGATCTTGAAGCATCGTGCGCCTGCGAATTCCTCCAAACTCTGCTGACGATTCCAAAAGAAATAAATTCATTCAAATCGAATACACACACGACAGACCAATACCAACGTTCAAAGCATCGTACAATAAAGTAAGCAGCAAATTCGCGGGAAAATCGTGGGGAGGATACAACCACGCAAAATTACACGCTTGACCCGAGCCTAGGCTGTCGACTGGTCACGAGCGTGTTAACTAATCGCCGCTGACGTTAAACTTAACGACCCGATGACGCTTACCCCGACATGGATAGACAAAGGGAGAATCGCGGACCAGCAACGTACCAAACAGGGGGAAAGAGAGGGTGGCGAGAATCCACGCGAGCCTTTCGGAGACCCCCAGCAACAAGCAACGGCAGCAACAACAACCGGTGAGAAGCGACGCGTAGGCTGGTGCAGTGGTCAGTCGGAACGAGACGCGAGTTTAGCCGCAAATTATCGCGACGCTAGGACGATAATGGAAATCCGATTGAAGCCGTCCATTTGCGACGCGTTATGGGACTGTTTGGCATTTTAATTGGGAAATTGCAATTAACCGGCTCGCCTGTATTATCGTTCGATCGTGGAGGTACATCATGGCGCGAATTAGACCTATGCGAATAGTTTCTTTATGTTTCTTTCATCTTGGAATTCTCATCGTGATATTACTCTCTCTCTTTACTGTTTCATTTGGTTCTAGTCTTTCTTTATTCAACCGTAGAATCGTATATTGTTCTTTGTTGTTTGATAAAGAGCTGCAAGAGTATGTGAAGGGAATTCAACCTTCGCTTAGGGTGTGGTACTAATCGAATCGTTGATAAATATCCAATAAATAAACGCACGCATTCCTCGATTTCTATGTTGATTTTTTAAAGAAATATAATTCTCTCTTTAGATGATTTAATTTGATCTAACACGGTTCGAACAGTGGCCTTTTTAATTCTTGATGTCTCTTCTTCTTAATGTAAAAATTTAAACATATCTTTCTCGTTCCTCGAGAAACTGGCGAGAGATCCGCCTCGAAGGTACTACTTACCAGGATCAAATTGATTCGAACACCGAGCACGGAGGAAATATTTGAGGGGGAAATTTATCGACGACGAACGATCATCGATGAAACGAAGCGGAATCCTAGTCGCGTCCAACCTACCATTCGTTTGATTTATTTATCACGCAGGCACGCCGTGGTTGTCGTTAAACCTGCCCAACGTTCTTCGATTTCTATTTAAGTATCTTCAAAATACCTTTAGTTAACATTTACGTTGTTCTTTCTAATTTTCATTCGATATTCCTATTAAACTGTCTTTCGAGTAAACATATTCGTATAGCATCCTAAATCCTACATCACCTATAACTTTAAACCTAACAGTGTTTGGTATTTTTCACCATTTTATATTAAAATATTCCTGCTTAATCATAAAACTGATAAAATAAAAATAAAAATAAAAATATCGACATAAATATACCTGTTATAATTTCTTCCTGTCACATCAAAAGCTTCTAGCTAATTTCATACTTATGAAACGCTGTGTATATTTGGAAATATTAAACGAGCGGAATTCTATCGTATCACGATCATACTTTGATCACGTTAAACTTCTACCGGTTCGATCTTCCTCGTTCAATAAAGAAGCATCCCTTCGACGGACCTTTTAATTGGAAAATTGTAATTGGCGCTGTCTACTCGTCGTAGACTGCTCCTTCAAAGATATTCCCCACGACATTTTGCCTCCTCGGGGACCATCGGTTCTTGTACGTTTCCCCTCTTCCTACTCTCGAAACCCTGATTCCCTTCTTTTTTTTTCCTCCCTTTCTCTCTTTCTTTCAAAGTCTCTCTAAAACTCTAAACGGTCTACAGCGCACTTTTCCTATAATCGAGTTCCGTCCAGCGCGAGGCGCAGGCCTTTTCGAGGGGCCGTCCGATACACGGCTCCAACTTTTAATTGGCAAATGGTAATTGGACACGCGGATACGCGCAACTGGAGGATCCTGTGCCCGCCGGCCTTCTGCCCGGACATGGCCGCAGATTTTAATAAAAAGAAATAAAAGAACGTTCTCTAGTACCATGTTAGAGACTGATTCAAGTCGAGATATGAACCCAGTGAGTGAGTAATCGAGGGTGAAGAGATTTAACGACGATTAGCATAGCATATAGGATATAGCGATATGTGCTTAAAGATACGAGCTAAAGATAAACTTCAGCCTTCAGACTCGAGGTTGAATTTCAGCCTTTTTTTACTTTCAATCTTTTACTCGTTATGTGAAGACGAATATAATTTCTAACGAGATTTAGAATCTCTTAGGTTTTGGTGCTTTCTATTAACAGAACCTACTCACAGATTTCCAATTAATATTACGTACAACTATCGCTCATTAACATGTACTTCAGTATATCATAACATATATATTGGGTTGGCAACTAAGTGATTGCAGGTTTTGTCAACACCACCTAATGACAAAATCTGCGATCATTCAGTTGCCAACCCAATATATAGAATAACTTGTGAGATGAGCCTATATGTATTAGGTTGACCGAAATGTTTGTTTCGTTTTATAAGAAAATAATAGACGCGCAATGTTTTTCGTTTTATATTAGTTCATTGAATTATGCACGAACATAATAATAGAAATAGAACAGAATGGACCATACCTAATTCAATAAAATAATATAAAACAGAAATTGTTGTTCATCTGTTATCACCTTATGAAACGAAAGAAACTTTTCGGACAATTTAATATAACTATAATTATAATTCAATCCCAATAAAACTGTACATTAATGTTACGAGAAGCATATAAATATTCAAATTCTGTAACGATGAAAATAGACAAATATCTACACGAATATAACTATAATACCACTACAACAAAACTGCAAGAAAATCGCCTGTAAATTCCCAAATCTTTAAATCAACCCAACCTCCGCTTCCATTAAGCTCATCGTGCTGTATCTCAAGATCGAAGACGAAGAAGCAGAGCAACCAACAGCGCTAACGATTCGGCCGCAAAGGGGTGAAAATTTCGTAACTCGTGTTTCACCAATACGAAACTCGCAACGTAGAAACACGAGATTCTCGTCGAAGACACGCGCGCATGGAACGTGTATCGCGTTTCCTCGGCATTCACGAGACGAATCGTAGAGAGAACGCGGAGTCGCGAAAGTCAGGAATTACGGATGTAACACGATTTCTTGATGTCGACGCGGAGGATAATTCGCACGGAACGATTCTCTGTCTCCTGGAGGAGAGACACGACGCTGCCTGGGATCCTGCGCCGCCTTTGCCGCCTTAATTGGAAAATGCTAATTAGCATCCAGCCCCGGCGCGATATTCCCTGTCGAGCGAGACACACCGGTTCTCTCCTTCCTCGTCCCCCCACCCTTCTCGCCCCTCTCCCATTGGAACGCCCTTTCGCCCTTCCGTCGATTCTCCACGACGAAATTAAAGCTCGCGAAGGGAAATTTTACTTTGCTCCCGGTGTCTCTCTCCCCGTTGGGAGGAGAAAGGATAGGATCAGGGAGTTGATTTCGAACGCGCGATTGATCAGAAGTTTGGCTTGGAAAAAAAAGAACGGCTCTGTCGGCGAGGAGAATCTTCAGGAAGAGGGAATGAGAAAGAGTGTCTATTGTTTGAGAGAATCGTCGGGACTGTTTGTCTATGAAGATATTAAAGTTCGATTGGACGCGTAGCTGCTCATTCTACTTACTTACGCCTCGAGTTATCGCTTTATTATCTTTCTCGATTCTAGTTTGGCAAGGTTTGTTTCCTCTTTCAATTATATCGTCGCCTTTGTGAATTTAGAAACGTTAATAAGCGCGGTACTTTACAAGTTATGCTTAATCGCTAACGATCCGAATGTGATATTTGGTAAGTTCAATTCAAAGACTTATGTGATTATAATTTGACTACATTTGACATACATTTTCGTAATTAGTAACGTATCTACGTTAATGTAGTTTGTGTCGAACTAAGTTTTGACGGAGGACAAACATATGCTACTAGAAGTAGATGCGATGAAATTCAATACGAAACGGTGAAAGACGAACAATTAGCGACAACTGCTTATCGCATTCTATATATTTATTTCAAAATCGAGGAAAAAGAATATACTACTAATTACATAACGAAATTCTCGAAAGACGTTAACAAATTGTCAACGAGATATCAAATCAACATTACCGTCGCAACCATACACAAGATCAAAACGCAGATTACCGAAAACGGAATCTCTCACATCAACCAAGTTTCTCGCTGCTGACATCTAATTTACACTTGCAGATTTGATAGAATCACAGCTCCCTTTCGTGTCAACATTTGAAATCAAACAGATCGCGGGATAGCAGAAGCCGAGAGGTGAAAGTGAAATGGTTGGATAACTTCTTAAGAGGCACGGATCGTTCTTCGAGTAAGATAGGCGACGTACACCCTCGATCCCTCGATTCGACAGCAGGATTCGACGAGGTCGTCTTCTCGGCGTCGTCGGTTCCCTCTCGGTGACGAGCCTCGATAAAGATAACAAACGGCGTAACGATGGGACGTAACGAACGATAATAAATCAAACGATCGTTTTCCCCGTGAGTTCGCTTCTCTATCTCCGATTATCCGCCATAAAATCGAATCGATTCTAGCCGGGCACGTTCGATTCGTCCGCGTACCGTTTGCTCCAAACCCGGCACCCGGTCTCCTGAAAAATTCAACGGCGGCTGCACGTACGCGCGTATTTCAAGCGGAAATTCGAGCGTGTTCGAGAACACACCGGATCGAGTCGATCGATCGATCCGTGTAATTCAATCCTGTAGCTTGGCCGACGAACGGAAACAAGCGGAAGTGCGAAACCAGCCGTTAGACGCGTCGTTTACCCCTTTTCGTTTCTAGCACCTCGATCTTAGTGGTCATCCGGGAAATGGATAGGTGTCGAAGCTGATGTTTTTTGTTATTCGAAAATGACTTGTATCGTAGATGTAGCCGATGAGAGAAATTTGAAAAAGCGTGTAAGAGAATTGAATTGAAATGAAATGTTGGTTGTTCAATCTTCGGTTATATGGGAATGTAGGAAGAGGAAACGACGAATGCTTCAGTGTCCTTCGATTAGATTCGCATTATCGCGTTGTGAGTCGAAGAAGAACGTTCTTCGTAGCATCAACGATGTTGATGGATGCTAAAGAAATATATCTTACTTTAGAAATATTCGAATTTTTAGTATAGCAGCGATTTGATAATTCATTTTGCTAACTGATCAAAGTGACGATCTTATTTAACCAGATATTAAGATACGTTGCTACCGAATCCCGAATACATATCTGTCATCGTCGATTAAGGACGAATAAAATATGAATATCTGACACATTTCCATTCATGTATCCATATTATCTGTAGAGTTTTTAGGGAGGGTATCGAAGTGGTTATTACATGTAAAAAAAAAAGGAAAAACTCTACATGATCTGTTAAGTCTTCTTGTAGTATTTTTAGTAATAAATTAATTTGAATAATAAAGAGAAAGGTATTGACGAAATTAAGCTTCGAATATTTACAAAGAGATAATTGTATAGACGGATGTAGAGTTTTAGGGAGGGTGTTGAAGTGATCGTCACTTCTGAGAAAACTCTACACCTGGTCTTCGGTTTCTCAAGCGCCTAAGGTCATCGAAAGCGCATAGACAAAAGAATGCGTCGAGGAAAGACCATAAGCGGTACACGTCCGACGTTGGTTTCGGCAGTTGTTTAAGTCTCAGGGTAACGTTGCTAGCGAGAGGATCTGGACCGGCTTACATAGTACTACATATTTTGTAATTTATTATTCACAATATATATACTTTCAATACCTTGCAGTTTGCCCACGCATTTCTTTAATTCCATCCACTGAATAACCTTAACATTATCAATATATGAACTACATCACATCAAGTCAGTTTGAATGATTAATTAACAACCTAAATTTTAGTCAAATAATATCATTATTGTATTATTTTACGTAGTTTTGCAACAGAGTTAATAATATAAATATTTAGTATAAAAACCTTCAATTAGCCCTGCGTGGTCACGTTATGTCCCCATAAATCAGTTTCATTGCTTACCTGAAAACAAAAATAGAAGAAGAAATTAGTTAAACATTTCTCGTAAATTATATGTATATGTCTTAATTATTGCAGATTTTTAGGTACATACACTAAATAAATATTTACAGCAAGTAGAACTCACAGTCCGCAGTCTAATGATAAGGTAAGACTGAAAGTAGTTTAGGACATGCTACTGTAGATCATAAAACAAGAATAGAAAAATATCGACCCAAATACAACGTGTTAAGACCGTTCGTTTCAACCGCACCATTTAACAGAACAGTAGAACTGAGGTAAATGCTCCATAAAAATGGATTTAACGAAATGCAGAGTCTTTGACTTTCCATAAATTTGTCAAATTTTTTATCGCAAAGATAACAATGTAATTACACCTATTAATACTGACTACGATTATGATCTAAATTAGGTCGCTATACTTTCAACAAAAATAAGTACGTACATTTGATCACTACCTTATCAACATACGTTATCGTACTACTCGTTTTTTATGCGCCATAGTATTCATTCTATTGTTCGAGTATGTAACGTTAATAATCGTACACAATCGTACTATATAATTGCTACGTACCATATTTAACGTACGTTACCGATGTTATCGTAGCGAAGGAATTAACTCTTTGCACTCTGACATTTCTGACACCAAGTTATTAACTAATATATACGCCGAAGATAAAGTATGAAAATTTTCAAATGATCTGGATACATTTATAGTCTGCTGGTCAGTAAAATCAGACATCGTACAACTTGATTTAAAAGATAGTTTAGGGTGAAATTAATATCTAGTTCAACAGAATTAATTACATAATTACTATTGACTCTTGTAAGAAATATTTTTAATATTTAGAAGTAACCAAAAACTTGTACATGTAAGTACATACTAATGAAGCAGTTATTTCATGATATTTACATAAACAACACGAATGTTTCCCATTGTATATTCCCATGTGTATATTTATCAGCTTTTCGATAAGCTGCAGAGAATATTTATTTATATACGTTTTTCTGCAAATATTGTTTAATATACATAATTATAGAACGCTTTAGTTGACGAGACACGTTATATTGCTCTCTTGAACATTTATTCGCCTGGAATATTAATATAAAATCGATGATACCTATATTTACTAAACCAAGTTATATAACAATCGATATATCATATGACATCGAAAGATGAAAATACCTACGAGAAATATTCGAAGCATAAATAGTTAAAAATAGATCTATTGAACCAAGTCGATCAATAGAAATTAGTATAACATCGTAAAATCGAAATAAAATTAAAAGCAATATTTGAAATCTAAATGCTCTGAAACAGACATCATTCACATTTATTACATCAAGTTACATAGCAATCACTGTGCTACTAAAGAATTATCAATTCATCCAAGAGGAATATTTCAAGCAAAAGAGAATTAATAAGAGATCTTTGAATTTCCTAAATCAAGTTACATAGAAATCGGTATGACAACGAAAAATGATTAAAACGCTCAAGAGAGATACTCAAAGTGCAACGGGTTAAAGCAAATCCTCTCCATCTTCACAGCGAGTAATTGCTTCCCATGTCACGAAGGAGTCGCCTGTTAATCAACAGGGCGATTGTCAGTCGATGCAAAACACGAATGAGTCGCCCATAAAGAAACGCGTTGGTTACAGCGAAGACTATACGTACGTCTGGCTAGCGACTTCCTTTTCCTCTTTGCGAAAGCGGAGAATAGTTAGACCTCGGCGATAATGCACCGTGGATCGTGCTGATGCGTACGATAATCGATCGTCGATAACTGGCGTCGAGTACACGTACGTGTCTTGGTGCGATCGAATTAGAAGCCCTGCACTTAGCCGTGGGCTTTCTAACGACCCCGGTACCTGCCGATTTATGACTTCCGTTTCAATGAATTGATGAGTATGGAGAAACGAAAAGAAGAAAAAAAAAGCAGAGCAAAAAGTGTGTCAGTACATAGACCTAATAGATTTCCTTTTGCAATGGTGATTTGATGGCAAGGATGTATCGATCTGTGGCTAACTTGGGTCGAGCGCTGGTTACGCTAAGAGACGCGCGGAATAAGTTTATCGATTAGGTTGTTTCAGCGTAACGGTCATTCCTTGAGATTCTTTTAAACGGATAATAAAAACTCTTCGACGAATTGAACTACCTTATTTCCGTTAAGCAGGATGGAACTTTCGAAAGGCGGCAGAATTATAGTCCTTACTTGTATATTCAGAAACGTAATAAGAATTTCATATATCTTGTGTCACTTTTATTATTCCTCTGCGAGAGATCCTTTACGCTTCTAATTTAATACTCGTGCAAAATTTAGAATAAACTTTCTTGCACTCAAGTATTCCACGATGAATGCGTGACCAGGAGTGAGCTATTTTGAACACGTTAACTCAACAAACCACGAGCTAGCAATTTGTCATTGAAATTAATCGCCGCTGACAATGAAATCGCAATTAAAAGCATCAAAGTCCAGTGTCATCTACCAGCTATACTTCTTCTTCTTTTAAGTATCTTTGTTCGTGCTACGGAAAATTCTTCGCTGCTACCGTACCAAAGCTGACATACTTCGTCAGAAAAAGCTTCATTCTTTCGTTACCAAACATAAACATCACTCGAGTGCGACGTTCCTCACGCGCCAGCAAACAGGAATTAAACCATAACGCCGCTGCGTTGGCGCAATAATCGATCGTGAGCGGTCATCGTCGCTTTATCATCCGCTTTCTTCGTCGACGAACGCAATAGGGAGATGGTAGAGCCTGCGCGAGCAACGTGTTTATCGTCGGGAGAGGACGCGAGCGAAGGTGGAAGCCGCGTGGTGAGAGAATAAAGAAATTAAATCACAGCTTAATCTCGTCGGACACGCGAAGCTCATCCACGCGAAAGAATAGAGGGACGAGCGAGGAAGAAAACCGCGAGAAACGCGCGCGCTTCTGTTTACGCTCGATGCATTTATGCATGCACGCTCCCACACCGCGTGTATACGAATATTTGTGTCGGAGCCGATGCGTGTCAAGGAAATTTCAGCGGCGCGACGCCGCGTAGGAAGTACTTACCTCATATAGGTATAGTAACCAAGCGAGCGATCATGGGAGCGATCTACGCATACCTCCACGCGATGATGACTCGACTTTCATCGACGAACGTATACTTTGATAACGTCTCGAGAGCATGCTATTCGTTAAGTACGCCACCGTAACTTTAAAATTGTATGTATACAATGTACAACACTTCCGTTCATGAATATTAAAATATATTCTTATAAATACGTATTTTGTTTAATTATTTTATTTGAATAAACCGATGAAATCAGTGGAAGATTATCAAAGACTTTGAAGATTATTTCACCGTTTGAAATGTTACGCTGTAAAGAAAATCGTATGCTCGATATTATAATAATAATCTCATCAATTTGACATAGGAAGTTTAATCTCTTTCTGGTCTTGTCCCAGTTTTTCTCGGCCAACCGTCGTCGGTACATTCTATAGGTAAAGATAAGAAAAAATGTTAAAAAGTGACATAAAACACATGTGGTTGGTAGTATCGTTAAAGAGTTGTAACAACAAAATTATGTACGAAATGAGCGATAACGAACGTGCGTTACTATGGCGCAAAATGTGAATAGATCAGGAATATGTATATTTACATTTATGTAATAGTTGGAAGGTATCATAGTACTTCTACAGCTCAACTTCAAAGAGTAATAAACGAGAACTTCAAAGAGTGATAAATAAGAACTTCAAAGAGTAATAAACTCCAATTTTTTGCCTCTTCCAATCTCGCATTGACAGGAATGGTGAACATTTTGAAATGGAGTTGTAGAAGGATTATGCTACCTTCGGATTATTATTGTAGATGTAAATATTCATGATTTGTTCGCTCTTTGTACCATAGTAACCCATGTTCGTTATCGCTCGTTTCATATATCGTTTTTTTTTCTTTTTTTTTTTTTTTTTTTTTTTTTTTTTTGTTATAACTCTTTAACGATACTATAAATGACACATGCTTAGATGGCATTTTTTTATTTTGGCTTATGGAATGCGCTGACAGCGTTTACCTGGAAAGAAAACTGGGAGGGTCTGTATAATATCTGGCGCATTTTTTTATCATTATTTTGATCAATTTTGACACTCGATTTTTATATTTGATACCATCTCCACGAATAATATAAACGATTTTACAACACAGATTCCAATTTTGATCAGAAACTTCGTAGAGTTTCCTATCTAATTCGCCTTAAACTTTTTAAATGAGATATAAACTGTAGACATTGCTCTATATATAACTATTATAATTTCCTATATTGCCATAATTTTTTCAAAAAGTGTCAACAAATTTCTAGTACTTGAATTATAACTTAGCATAAATAAGACATAAACGTCTATCAATAATTAATCGTTTCGTAAATACTTTAGATTAAATGTCGCATATCGTATGAAGCCAACAGATATACTACTACTTTTCAACAAGAATTTACATAAACGAGAAATAAAGAAAAATTTCTTTCTTCAAAAACAATTTCCTTTTGAAGAAGGCATGAAAAGGTCAAGGCATGAAAGGCAACGTGAAGCATCGTAGGAAAGACGAGCGATCGACGTTTTATTGGTTGGTCCGTGCTGATCGTGCGAAAGGCCAAATAAAATAGCGGAGTTACAAGCAGCGCGTGCGTATAACGCCGAGCGGATCGAGTATCGTCGTCGAACGTTAGAACGTTTAACGCGAGAATCGGTTTTATTCCGCTCGCCGGCTGCTCTGAATAATTCATGCCGTCCGAACTGCGCGCATTTCCAGCCGATCTCGCCGTTGCAATTCTTCACAGACAGGGGAAAAGTTGCACCCCGATCGGTTACGTTGCGAAAGATTAAACTTTATCCCTCCCCGTGATGCACTTACAAAACGATCCGACGTCTTCCACCGAGCTGATTCAAACCTCCAAGGCGCTTATATTTCCCTCTCGTTCTTCCAGAGAGAACTGTCGCTTCCCTAAGTGCTGCTTAATTCTTTTCGATAAGAAGCTGCAACTTGTTTCGAGAAGATTTCATTGGAAGTTAGTTCGTTCAAGACCAAGTAATAGCACGTCGCGATCTTATACGTTTCATAAAATTGTAAAAGAAGAAAATAATAACGAAAGAAAGAATTCTTAGACTTCCTTTTCACAGTCACAATGCAAAAAAAGAAAAAAAAAGAAAGAAATAGATTTTGATGACTGGTCAAAAAAAATGGTAAAAATGGTTCCGTAATAAATCAAACCACTCTTAATCTCATAATTTCTCTCTGCAAACAGTTAAACAGAAAACAACTAAAAACCCTAAAAAGAGAAAGAAAACTAAAGAAAGAACGAGAGACAATATACACACGTTGGAAACTGCTCACAAACCAGCCCTTAACGGAATCACCTATAAAAAAAAGCTGTAACTTCAGCAAACAAACAGCGGAAAGTTCGAACATAGAAAGAAAAAAAAACGGACGATCTCGTTGACACGGTTAAGAGGAGCGAGTTCCCGAGATAAAGCTCGCGATTTTCAACGAGCCCCTCTATATAAAGCGAAGGCTCGCTAGGCTATCGACTTTTCGGCAACCGCCTAAGCCTTGTTTATTTCGGCTCCGGGCAGGAAAAATAAATTCAGGCTGGCTGGCGGGACGCGCCGAATCCGTTCCGCGGATGTACGCGATTTCCACGCCATGCTCGCGCGAAATTAAAGCGCAACTTCGACGCCGTTTACGAGGCCATCCATCAAGTGGCGCGAGCCGCGATACGACCATTCCAAAGTTACGGCCCCTGCCGCGTGCCGCGCAATCGCTATGTCTTTATTTTTGTTTTCCTTTCTCTCTGTTTTTCTTTTTTTTTCTTTTTTTTTTTGCGAGTACGGGGGTGTTTTAACCCACCAACGACCCCCCCCGTCTCTCGTTGACCCCGCTAGCCGTTGGTCATATCCGGCCCGGACGAAAACATCAGCTCGTTCGAACGATCGATTTCCCCCGTTCTTCTTCTCCTTTTTTCCCCTAATTTTTTATCTATTTTCCTTTTTGCTCCCGTTTTGTCCACCCCTGAACGACTGTTAGTTTCTGGGTAAGACACGAACAGATCCGAACGAAGTGGATGCAAAGCTGATTGGCTGGTAGAGGTGAAAAAGAGGAACAGAACCGGGAAGAGTATTTGCAGGAATGGGAGGTTGGTTTTGGGTTGATTGGATTGGCTAGCAAGAGTGATTGGCCTGTTTTTTGCAACGGAAGAAAGGTTTCTTTTTCTGTTTGGCTTTTTGTAGAGGGAAGATTGGAAGAAGATGGTTGAGATAAATTTTGGATAACGTACGTGGTGGTATTGTGTGTGTAGCAGATTTAACAGACGCTATTCTTATGAAGGTACGTTTTACTTGTTAAGACGCTCTTTTTTAAATCAACATTTATTCATTATTTAAATAAATAATTATCCACTTAACAGTTTGAAATTCAGCTGAAATGAGCTTAGAATCAACCTAGTAACCAATATTCTAAACCACTAAAACCTATTCAATTTCATTCTTGAATAATACAGCAATTTATCAAACCACTTTATTAAATTCGTAGCATAGAAGAAGTACAATATATACGACATAATAAAATAAACAGAAACTTCTACAGAATTTCTAAAGTCTACGAGAATCTAAAGCTTCTGCAACTATGTACGTCGAAAAATCCTCAGAATCACTTCGCTCTCCAACCAATCCTACCCTGATCTCTTGCCAAAAATATTACACGATTCCCAAGGAGCTCGAGCAGGAATTGCTCCCAGCTAAAAGCTCAGCTTACGATCGTACAACTATACGAGCCATGGTTCGCGAACGCAGCGGAAGGGAAAAAAAGAGAAATCGATAGGTTGAAGAGTCCTTTAGACTCTCGTACACCTAATATCCGGCGTTCGCTTCACCCTCAGACGAGGAACCCGCTTACGATTCGGTTCAAGACCTGCCAGTGCTACCAACACGAATACGCGTTTGCCAGGTGAGACACGAAGCCAACCCCCTCGCTCTTCCTCCCCCTTGTACCCCTCATTGATTACGTCCGAGTATTTCAGGGTGTAACAGATGAGACAAGAGAAGATTTGTGAGACGACGATACGAGGGAGGTGGACACACCGCGAGAGAAAGACGGGTAACACGTACACACGTACGTAAACTCGTAGACAGCCAGACGGAAGGATAGAGGAAGGGAAGAGAGTTTACAGTGTATCTATATGCAGAACGTAGCACAATCCTGGCGGTTCACGTACAGGGTGTTCGTGATTATCCGACAACCCGAACAAGCAATTTCTCATGGTCACTCGAGAACCGCTAGGTAATCTCGAGCCACTCTATGGTAACGTACGGCACCGCGACAAAGGGATTCCCGAAATTTCTCATCTTAAGGGGGTTGAATCTCGGCGATCCGCGGGTCCCACCAGACATTGACAAACAACGAAATTCGATCTCATGAGAAATTAACCGGTGGTGGAGGAAAGGCTCTATCGTCTTTAGTCTTCGGTTTGGTCGGTAACGCTAGGTTCACACGTACACCAGGTGACTACCTGTGTATCATGGTATGCATGGAATGGATACCAATGGTATAGTAGGTGCAAGCGATGAAGCTAGGTCGTGGAATCGGTCAGTGGTTAGGGTTTACAACCCTCAATAATTGTAATAATTCATTCGCAACGTATTCGTCTATATGTTTTATATAACTCGTTTATAGTCATATTCTGATTTTCTGATTATTCTTGAACTGCTAATAGCAACCGCTTCGAAGCTGATTTAAAAAGTCATCACGTACATGGGATATCGACTTCTGCAAGAGTGAAAATACGGATCGAGAAAGAGTATTTCTAAAGTATATTATATAATGTATTAACGCAAGCAAGGATACTTGAAACCGCTAGATACATCGGTGAAACGTGTTAGAAATTTTGATATACCGTAGGTCAATTTTCCAACAAGTAATACGAATTTATTATTTGTTGATTCTATAGGATGACGTTATCATAAACATGTGCATCATCTTATTAGCATTCATGCGACGTTACTGAGAATTGACCAAAGTATCCACGTACTTATGAAGCACTGTATCCCCATTTCGAACTTAACTTAATGATGATGGAAAAGGAACAAGTAGAAAAACCACGATCGTACGATCACCGAGACGCGTCTCAGATAATTGAACAGACAAATGAAATCTGTTTGCGCAAACTGAGGTACATCGGCACTCCCGGTTCTAATATCGGAGCTGGATAGGCCAGCACGCGATCGATATTGGATCGAGTGAAATCTCGTCGCATCCTGGGAAACCGGTGGCGCTAGACGAGAAATCGTGGCTAGACGACACGCGTGTCTGTAACCTCCGCGCATACATGTGTGGACAACCTTCGTAAAAATGCAGATTGCGTGAGTGTAAGCGTTCGCTCGTCTGTGGAATGAACGAGACACGTCGAGAAGGCCTCGAGCGCCACTATACGATGGAATAATGTTAAACGATCGGCATAAAACATCGGCCGTGTTCGCGTCGATCGCGTAGGCATACCAGCGCGGCACTACACCATCGGCAGCCTTCGAATTATATAACAAGCTCGCGGTTTGCTCTATCGACCACCGAGGTAAGCGTACTTACTTTCCACGCGATCGGCGTTCCAGCCGATGGCTCGAGTCGTGCGGCAAATAATTCACGCGACCTAGCGCCTTCCACTCCGATTAGCTGCAACCGATGACTCGACGATCCGAGAGGATCGTTGCGGAATTTTGTGTACGTACCCGATGAAGTATCGACCACTAGAGATCGTTTGATATTGGATAAATCGAGTTTAGAGTAGGTGCGATGAAAGTTACAGCGGAGAGTAGGTAGGGTGTACCGTAATTGGGTTATGGAAGTGTTTGGTTTTGTAACGTGGATTAGTGAGAAGCGAACAGATTTACAGCGTTTCTATCCTATGTTTATGTATAATGGCTACAAAATGTAGTTCGTGCACATCCTTATTTTCCAATGAAAGTTTTTTTTTAGCAAGTCTTACATTTCGTTTTCACAGTATCGAAGTACAATTGAATCTCAAACGATGCGATTTTTTTCTCGGTCAATATTGTAGGAGTTTCCGCGAAAAGTAGCATACTACGTTATCCTTCGTGTAGTAAACCATAATAAACTAAGACGGCTAAGCGTTTGAGAAAAATTCGAATCGCTTCTGCTAAAAGACGATCGGACAGACAATGTCTATATTATCCTTGTTATCACAGAGTCGTGTGTCGATCATCACATTATCACAATCTAAATGCAATATATGTATAAATAATATAAGAATATATTTTGTATGTGTATGCGCATGTATATTCTGCTCCTTATATGCGGGTAATTCGCTATGTATTTTAATGACATTTTCTTTTCTCTAATTTATTTTATTATAAGAATACCGTAATAAAACATATATTTACATATATTTGAATACGTAGTATGCATAATGAAGCTTTCTATTGTCTTTCTAATATCTGTGTCCCAAACATTCGCGTTATTCGAGAGTCAATTGTACTGTTAAATGACACGAAATTTCATATACTTGAACCTGATTGATTAGTATGTAAGTGCTATAATAAATTCAATGATGTAAAAATACTTTCAGCCACTATATGTTAAGCACATATATACATCTTCTGTGTAATAAAAAATAAAATAAAAATAAAAAATAAGCAATTTAGTACCTCAATTTTTAATTACTTTCGAAAATTAATTCCATTGCTGCAATTAGAATATTACTCAATATAAAAGCAAAGCCATTTACACGCTTTCGCCTCACAATTATTAATCACACCTTAGTGTGACAACGTACGGCATACCAAGATATAAAGTAAACTACCTACAAATAAATACCACTTGATATACGAGAAAAATAATCGACCTCTGACATCCGTTCTGTCTCCCATGACACGCGATATAACATCATTACGCAATATTGTAGACATAAATACAACCACCATTAAATCGATATAATAACCACAAAATGACCGCATCAAATACGAGCTCTTTTGAAACTACCTCCGATGACACACGAAAAATCTAGGATTAATTTCATCAAATAACACCTCTCTCCTCGTCTGAACCATCATTCCCAGCCTCACCTTCGTGCCACCAACGAACGCTCCCAAGCAAAGGTAAACCCACCCATCGGCCAAACAAATTTCGAACAACGATCGACCAACGCGATAACAATCTCGTTATTTCCCCCGTGGTCACCCAATAGAGAGAGAAAGAGAGAGAGAGAGAGAAAGCCGGGACTAGTGTTGGGACTGATACAAACTTACGAATTTTACATCTATGTCGTATAATATCGAAGATGTACATACGAGAAAGAATCGATGCTTCTTCAATACTTACGCGACAATATCGATAATTGAGCAAAAATATCGGTAAAAATCTGAAACTTCCATTACAAATCTACAAAATATTGATATATACCTATGCTATATTAATCAAATAAGAGTCAATTAACTGGTATTTATTAATTGTAAATTAAATTTGTCTCGCGTACATTCCTTGGAGGTATTTCTTGACATGTTACCAGTAGATGTAGCTTTATAAATTCTTAAAAATTCACAAATTTTAAAACTTTAAAAACTGAAGAAATTCAACGCGAGAAAATTATAGCGTAATTATTTTAAATTTCACATACGAGCATATTTTGTTAATTGGAACTTTTCTTACGTATAACGACGTATACTTTGGACTGCTTAATAAATAAAGATTGATACATTCTTGGTATAATGTCGTCACGAAGTATACATGTAGCTGTTCAGATTTGTTTCAAACTTTACCAATACAATGAGAACAATCGAGTTTCGTTATAGTACCCATACAAAATGTCTCGTAAGACAGACATAATTATGTTTACAAACAATTTCCACGAGTGCTCGAATATTCCCATAAACCACCATAGGTCTCGAATTGTTCGAGCATCCAATCTATGCATGGTATCAATCCCATCACTAGCGGGGGCCTCACGGATTCATAAGAGGGAAAGAGTCGACGAAGGGGGCATCACGGGACTTTGTCGTGGTCGGGCCTTTAGGATCGAGTCCCACGCGTTCCCAGACATTCCAGCTAGTAATTGCTGGCTGCCGCCTCCTATCTTGCCGACGTTCGCTCGCTTCTGAGCCAGTCTCTTCTCTTCTCCGCCGCTCTCTCGTCTCTTTATACGCCTTTCTCTATCCTTTTCTTCCTTTCGTTCTTCGTAGTTCTCTGTTCCAACTCCGGTCTTTTTCTCCTCGTAACACGGCTGCCCTCTGCTCTCCGGCAATGCCCTTTCCCTCGCGCGATTCTTTGCATCGTGATGCTGCCGTTGCTCCTCCTCGACGCTCGTTAGCGTCCCGGCAAACGTTAGCGGAGCTCGCTAAACCCGGCGCTAACTGCATCGGCAGAAATCGCTCGTCGAAGATTTCCACGACGTTGTTTCAAAGAATGCGTATTGGAATACGCCGATATATAGTGAAAGCTGAAAGAGCTGCTGATTAAGTATAGAGACATCTTTTTATCCCGAGGATACCAGATGATGCGGAAAAAAGAACTGTTCAATCACCGAAGCACAAGCTAGGAAATCCAGAGGCTCGAAAAATTATGGAACTTTGTGTGCAAGTGACGTAGATTATTATGGCACAGACGTATCTTTCGTCGGTGTCATACAACGATTTTGAACGGCAAGATTATACTAATTGGTTATCTTTGTAGAAAATACAGAATTTTCTTTCTCGTGGGTTATTTCAAGAATAATAAGAATGATCAAAGCAATTCTTAAACAAAGTTGTATGTCTTTTCTCTATCTACAAAAGTGCGTCAATTTTTCTCAAAGTATCAATACTTTTGAAGTAGCAATGCTTTTAAACTTACTTCCACCATCAATCATTACAAAAACTTTATACAATGTAAATTTATGTCACATACTTTTCTAAATAAACCTTCAAGCGTGAAACCAGAATAAAGTATTAAATGTCTTGTATAAATTGTTTTTGTTCTGTTGCGTACAGTTTCATATTATAGACAATTGAGAAAATCCAGGGAGATTGACGAGCAATCTTCGCCTTGTTCGTTGGCTAGCGTCGTTTCTAACCAGCGACGAGTTGATATTGTCGTTGCATGGCCTTTTCTTCTGTCTTCCGCCCGCATGTAAACGATTTGCCCTGTGCCACCGTTAACGCGCGCCTTTCATTCTCGTAGCATCGTATTTCTGGACCCAGCGATCCAGACCTCTGATATCTTCGTTAACGTTACAGCAGTATGTATTTGCGAGTGCAGCGGCTCCGAGCCGATTCGCTGCTCGTAAAGTTCTCTAATTAGGGGAACGTGCGAGGGTGCAGAGGATGATTTGAATTTTCGTGGCTAGTTGCTGTTTTCCCTGCTTTGTCAGGAGGTTTTATACCATTACATTATACTGGTGTAAATACGAGGCTTGGATGGTTTGTTGCCCCGTCTTTTCTTGGATCTTTTTATTTAATATTCATGCTGTGTAATTCGTTTTTCCCATTGATACCGAGAAGCGTTCATTTTAGAAGAGAGAAAATACATTCTTAAAATATAGCATACGAACGTACGTGTTAAACGAACACCGAATAAAATATGTGTTCTAAGATTGATCTTCAACTTTTGTATTTTTTATCGATCATCAAAATGAAAAAATATAAATTAGATAAATTTTGGTTCGATTTTAGCTGTTAATTGAACGTAGCAGTCTAACAATGAAACATTTTTCTAAATCTTTACGTATTTCATTGATATGTAGATCAAATTTTATTTCAATTTCAAGTCCAATAAAATACCGCAGTAGAAAAGTCAAAATGAAAGGTTTTTCTTTGCATTTTTATTAGGTTTCATTCGTGTAGATTAAATTTTCATTCAATTACAGCTATAACGTAGAATTGAAAATGAAACAATTTTTTGGGTATTTTTACAGGTTTCATTCGACCCGAATAACTATAGCCCGTGAACGTTCAATTCTTTTGTCTCTTATTATTCGAGATAGTTTATAAATGACGATAAATCTTGGATGTTATGACGTTACATTCCAACGAGCAAGAGATTCAACAATGTAATAGCAGGTGTAATACGCTAATTCTCGAGGCGTACGGGCTTTCGTGACCTCGTGCGTCTAATTTGCATCGCAACAAGGATATACATTCTCATTATCACCTATTTAGTGAAGATCCTGTTATGGAAACGATCCGCGTTCCACCGCGTTTCTTTCGTTCCTTTTCCTCCTATTTTTCCCCCTCCCAACGTCGTTAATTGGTTTCCCCACCCTTTATCCCGAAAAGAAATAAACGTTTCTCATATTGGCGCTTACCTCGTGCTCTCGCGTAATTATAGTTATCCCCTATAATTTTATACCTCTATTATTACAGTAATTACTACCAGTATTATCGATATTA
This sequence comes from Bombus pascuorum, assembly GCF_905332965.1. Lineage (NCBI taxonomy): Eukaryota > Metazoa > Arthropoda > Insecta > Hymenoptera > Apidae > Bombus > Bombus pascuorum. The sequence continues at coordinate 10,528,491 of NC_083496.1, read as the reverse complement.
CTGCACCCATTATTATTACTATCGGCAACGTTACCTCTTCGCCCCGATGGCACTGCGGTTCCTAACAGTATATATCACATGTATTTTCTTCCATCTCTCCTCTTTCTGTTTCTTTTTTCTTTTTTTTTTTTCTTTTTCACTTCACCGTATTTTTCAATCGTCATAAGAGAGACAGAGAGAGAGAATACGAATGAGATATTCGTACAAAATTACACTGGTTATTATACATCGATGGAAAAATAACTCAAAAACCGAACCAGTGTTTAAATCTCGATTACACCACCATAAAAGACCCGAAACGAAGAATTAAGGGACGTGTAGAAAATACATGTATGATATTCTACGAAATAATATCACTTTGATCGTTCGCGTTTCGGAGAACAGATGCCAGAGTCTTTCTTAATGCTTCGCGATCTTTTCATGGTTTAAAATAAAACAAGAAAATTTATATTCACGTCCAGGAGTTTATTCACCACGGACAAAATTCCTCCTCAAGTTCATCTCGGGCAGAAACAAGAACCGAATCTGTCGTCTAAAATAACACTGGCTGCCTAAAATAAAGATAAATTTCGCTCGCGTAAAAGCCAGGATTAAACTCACGGGTACCAACAACATAGTCAAAACAACGCTATCTTGAATTCATCTTATTTTTTTTAAAAACCTCTACAATTATTCAGCGAATAATTGCCAGTTTCTAAATATACACTTTTCATCGAAAATCTAAAAATACAAAAAATGTAATACGTAATATGCAAATATGATTCTCGATGTGATATTTAATTAGACAAATCTCCAATTCAAGTTCTATCTCTTTACTCGTATTCATAAAAATATAAATTTACATGAAAATGCAGGATCTGTCTGCAACAGAATTCGTTTCTATAGTACCGTAAAACGTTAGGTAAATTATACATAATAATACCAAATCATGCTGACCAAGTATGTGTATACACTTAGTTCCACTATAGCGAAACGTATGTGATCGCACGTTTGTCCCAAGCAGAGAACGCAATGACGTTACACAGCGAGGAATGTCGCTTGGATCAGTTCCAGACGTGCTTATCGTTTGATTAACCGTCTTAGTTTCCGGTCCGTGTACTCACGTGCGTGATGGAAGGAACGCGGGATTGCTCGGACAATAATGCCCGCTCCGGACTAAATCCTTGTCAATTGCCCATCTAAATTCGGGAATTATCCTCGCGTTATTGTTATCCCGTCCCTCGTTATTGTTATCTAGTGGCTGTTACAGGAAAAGATACCTCCTGGAGGATTCGCCAGTCTGGATTCACGATCGATGTTTGCTATGTGTACACGAATGTTCCATTGAATTTTGGCTTTGAGACGATGCGAGATAGAATTGGTCGAGTGGAACTTTAAACAGTAATATAGTTTCTGTTTCATTTGTGAAATTCGAAGAAACGTACATAGTTTAGGGTTTTTAACGTATGGTATAATTCTGTGTCTGATTATGTTAGTTTAGTGATTTTTCTCAGAAAATTAAGAATTTTAGGATTTCTTAATAAAATAGTAAGAAAATACATGGGTTTCTCGAGCTCCATTGATCGGAAGATTTCTCCTTTGAAGGTAAAGCTTTGGAAAAGAAAGACTGCAATCAAATAGCGAATATTGGAAAAAATCATTTAACCATATAATTACCAATTTCGTCAATATTAGGTTTTATGAAAGTTTTAATAAAACTGATATTCTAAAGTTGTCAGTTAAATACTTTGTAAGATTCTATAAAACTATTCATACTTTGGTAGGAAATTGAATATACCTTGCGGACGATTTAGAATATTCTAAAATAGAAAATATGAATTCATCTATAGATTCGATTAACGGTAATTACTTATCCAAATCGTATTTTAGTTACAGGATATAGAATGAAATATTAAATGGACCTTGTTCAAGCGAATCCCAATTTTTCGATCAATTTCTAATATTAAATGTAATAATTAATTTAAGAAATGAGAAAAATATCCACGAACAGATAAGTGTCCGCTATTAATTTTTCATACATTTAGTAACTCTTGTCTTTTTCGCTAAACGTTAGACTAGAGCTACAAATTTCATATTTCATATATTATTAATAATAATTATATAATAACATTTTCATACTCTCATTCTTATATTCATCCACATATATCAAAATTATTTCTTCCAAATTCCTCATCAATTTATCATGCTATTACACGCAACAGACAACACTCCGATATCTTCCATCATCCCCTACCAAATCCACCCCCACAAATAACTCAACATATCGCAGAAACCACACGCCTCTACCATCGGAAAGGTAACAAATTACAATAAACCCTCTATCATTCACTTCCTCGTGTCTCATACATTAAGACACCATGTCGAATCAGTCTCCAAATAGCCCGTCACGCTGGAACGAGATCATCTGATCGAATTTCCGCGGCTCGTCTCGCGATTTCTCTCGCTAAGTGCTCTCCGCCCGCCTTACGAATATATCCATGGCGTCTTGTATTGACTGTGTCTCCAGCGGACCGTTAAATTGCGTTCACCAATGGCGAAGTCAATTACTTGACACCTACGGTCGTGCGCCATCGATCGATGCTCGGCCGATTTGTCACGCGTTTCCAATCCTCCTATAACCCCGTCCACCCTCTGCACGTACGTTTCCGCCGATTGGCGGAAAATCGTCTCGCGAATCGATCGTCGAAAATATCGAGGGGAGGGGGTAGGATTCCCACAAGCGAGATTCACAATGATTCACGAAAAAGACTGATCGAACAAAGTTGCTCGATCCAGATAACAAATTGCTCGATGAGCCTCGCTATCGAAGAGGAAAAACTGGTCCTCCGGCGATTTCCTTGATTTTTCTTCGACGTGTCTCGTTTCTCTAATACCGCGGTTCCCAATCTGTGGATCGCGATCTTTAAAGGACGAAAGGATGTCTTGAGGATTCACGTAATTATATTACTAGTTGAAGATTGTGCATTTTCATTTATTCAAACCTTTCGAATGCTCACTGCGATAGATAAATGCTGTCGAGGAATATATTCTCCTATTTTAGGACTTGAATATATTCTAGTGGACAAAAATTCAGGAACGCTATGTGTATCGTCACACTGAAGAACTTAGAGGAAATGTCAAGAGTTCTGTTTCTTTGTAGAACTTTTTAAGGAAGAATCCATTACAGTAGAGAAAGTCAGTGTTGATATCTGTGACGTTAATTTGGAATTGGTGAAATTCCATTGGGGAAATGGTGGAAGTGGTTCCAATATTCTCACCGGTTTTATGTGTTTTAACGTCTCTTATTTTTCATTTCACGCATTGTTAACAATTTTTCTTAAATGTCTCATTCTCGAAGGTGATGAATCTCTAAAAGGGATTGGGAAACACTGCTGTAACGCGTTTCCATGGTATTTTCCTTTCGTTATTCTTCGTTTCTCTTTCTTATTTCTTAGCGAGAGTTCAGAAGCTGGAACGTATCGTGGCCGGTGTTCCTGCGAGCATCGACCGGCTCTTTTTCCCCCTTTGGACGCGATACTCGCCCCGTGGCCTGCCTTCAACGCCTTCGGGCTAGACGTTGCCTTAAAAAGAGCGCGACGGGTCGCGAGAGAGTCGCGACTGGTTTCAACCAACAGATTCTAACATCGCGCAGAGGATGCCTTTCGTGTGGGAGCGCCTCGGGAACGATAGATTTCCTTTCTTTTCCGTCACCTGTTTTTCGTTCTGTTTTTCCTGTTCATACTATCGCGTTGAAAGCGCGTAGAATGTAAGCAAAGAGGATGAGAATTGATATGGTTTGGAAATTGCTTGGAAATTTACCGAACAGCTCTGCATAGTACATTCGCTCGTGAAATATATTCGAATGCTTGTAGACACCTTTTATGAATGTATTATGCGTTTTACGCTTATGTTGGTGAAGCTAGAAAGAAACCTGAGAACGTACTTAAAATTAGAAGAAATTTAAAAAGTTACAAAAAGTCAAATCGTTCATTACATTAACGAACGTTCATTTTTAATGGTTCGCTTAAACTTGGAACATTTCACAGTCGATAATCGTATGGAACTCGATAGAGGCGGTCTACGTGAATTTAGTAACCGACTGCCGAGTCTTTTTTCTCTTAGTTTTAATAATAAAACGAGAGAAGATGGAAGACAAATTTCCTTATTCTCAGAGATTAAAATTCCCAAAGTGCAAGTTTCAAAGCTAATAATTTGTTCAGAAGACGATACTAAAAGGTTTCGCATATTTTCAATCGACATCGAGGAAAATATGAAGCAATAAAGAAGGAAGAAAAATTATACGAAACCCTTCCGGTGTCTGAGCGAAGGATCGAAAGAGGCAAAGTTTGTGGCCTAATAAATTTCCGTGGATTCTCCGACGAAACGCCAAAGTGATCTCGCTTGTCAGGTTGGATTTCGCAGATGTTCCGAAGGAAGATATGAAAATTTTAATTCGAATCCCCCTGAAAGTTCTTGTACCGCGGCATACGTGAAACGCGATAGAACGCGCGTCTCGCATTTGCATACCGGTGAACTTCGCAACGGTTGGTAGAGCAAAAGAGGGGCATAGAGGTTTCTAGACTAAAAAATTAATAAAACTGGTCCGTGACACGGGCTGCACTCTCCACAGGGAGTGGATTTCTTTTCTTCTACCATTCGCTATCGGACTTTTACGCTGGCTGCTCGGCTGCTTTCCATATCTGCTTACCGTAGGCGTGTCACTAAACGTCAGCTTTTCGCGCTGGATACCGAGAAATTCGATCCACGATCGCTCGCTACCCCGTGTAACGAATACGGAACTAGCGTATTGTGAAAATTTCAAGACACGAGGGTGAAACGATGTTCCTCGTTCTGGCGGTAAAGCCTGTTCCTCTAACGTTTTTCCGTAGCATCCTTTCTACTCTGTCAGAGTTCGCAGCACGAATATTTTTCATGCGTCCTATATTATTCCTATGATAATGTTGAACACTGTGAATAAAGATCACGTTGGAAATACATGATAGGTCTTCTTTTATCGATTTTCTACTTTTTTTTCTTTTCTTGTTTTAATGATATTTAAAGTATCTTTAGAAACATTTCAATATTTACTAGAGTTGCAAAAATATTTGTGAAACAAGTTTATGTCCATAATGGATGCTTGAACCGATGACAAAATTTCTGAAATAGACCTATAATATGTTTATACCGAAATGAGCTACTGTATAGAAACTTCGTTAGACGATCTCCAGTCTTATAAGTCGAAACCAAATTTAAAGTTCTTTTTCCTTAAACAGCAACTGCTACCTAATACCTTTTCAAATGAGTCAGTTCTTCTTTCGTGCATATAATCGCCACGAGTAAGAGTGTTTTCCATAAAATGTTCCTCATCGACATTTCCAACGTGTCATTTGAAATGAATTCTTGAATACATGATTTTCTCCTTTCTAGTCTACACAGATGTCCGCTGATTTGTAACAGCTAACACATAATGCTTCAATATCGAGATCGTGCTATATTTTAAAACACATGTTTCATTATATATTCCTCATTGCCTTCGTTTCTGATTTCTTTTACTTCGAGATTTGAATGTGTACGATAAATTCATTGATACTATGATGCTCCAGTGACTGTGTTTTATTCTCAAATCTTCGTAGCGCATTAAATTTATTTGTAAAAGCAATATTAAACTGAAAGTTACACTTAAGTTTTATCTCGAACGTGATACACTGGTCACGTTCGGTCTACGATTCGTGGAATGGACTCGGTGTTACAAGGCGAGAGGTTAAAGAACCTCGATACGAAGAAAAATCGATACGTTAGAAGCCGCCTGATCTGTTATAAAGTGACGGGAATGGAAAGGGTACGAAATTTTTTTATGAAAAAATTGCTTCGGCGACTTTTAAGCCGTGGAAAACTGGCGGGCTTCGGCTAACGAGATTCCTCGAAACGCTCGTTAGACTCGCACACATCGACAATTTGCACAAACGGTCCCGAGCAGAGCGAAATATTAATCCGCTTTGCAGATCGTAGACAGTGAACTGGTGCGCGAAACGCAACATTCCTCGGACCGAGGGTAGGCGATTAAAATACTACTTGCCAACTGTTATTACGGGCATTAGCGTCTAATCGGGACCAACGTGGAACGGTTAATTGCCGACCGTGATACCTCCGGTCATCGTCAGCGAATTTCACCGCTGGTTATCTTTAGTATTTCTTGAAACGCGATAAAATTATGTTTACGGGTATTGGTCGTGCGGATATCCCTCTCAAAATGCGAGAATCTGTACTGCGTTTAGCTATATCGTAAGCAAAGTATTTTTATCCGTGAACAACAGGATTAAAATTGCATAAATATACATGAAAGTGTTAGACCACCATGAATCAATTACGTGTCTTTGTGTAGGCAATATTTTGAAATTTTATTAGCACTGTAACGAGACACGACTATCATCATCATATTAACAAAATTTGAAACCGATCTGCGAAGGTATACAAAAGTATAAGATATGGTATGAAGTTTAATAGACACCTTAACACTTTGACTGCCACGTTGGTCATATACGACCTCGTTACAATTGTATAAATTAAATGAAAATTGACAGTGAGGGCATTTTGAATATAACCGATAAATAGAAGTTTAAAATAAAGAGTGCCCTATTGAACAATTAAACATTTTTATTAGAACATCAATAAAAGAAAAAAAAAGGGGGGGAACAAATCTTGCATCTAACGGTGCACTGTGTTTGCATCCATATCTTTGAGGGGTAATCTACGAATATTATTATAAACACACCTTAGATAATAATCGTAATTGCTGCTTTATAATCATATAATTAAAGTTAGAAGTGTGAACATACCTCACTATTATATATAGAATGAGCAAATACTGTTTACTAATATCTTCTACGCGTTTCAACAATATATTCTGGACATTTTGCTTATATATAACCGATAAATAGAAGATACTTTGAAATAAAAAGTGCCCCATTAAACAATTAAACATTTCTATTAGAAAGTCAATAAAAAAAATGAGAACAAATCTTGCATCTAACGGTGCACTGTGTTAAAACACTTTAAACATAAATGTGGCTCATCAATACAATTTGGACAATAGGTGGTCACCTTTTTGGTTCGATTCTTAGCAATTTTTGATCCTGACTGTTTAACATTTTTTATATAGCATTCTCTGCAAAATTTTCGTGCCAGGTACGCTTGCCCTTCTTTCTTCTGCATTTCGTGTCATAATCTTTGTCGAATAATTATATTTGACGGCTCTGATAAATGGCACTGTGTAAGGTGCATTGCGAGTGCCATTCTAAAAGCTGATACCTTGATTTTTGTTTTTGTTACTTGTTTATAGAGTATCATCGCGTTTGATATTTATGTATTTAACAATAACTCTAAGGCTAATTTTATATACCACTTGAAGGTTCTTCTATGTGGTGTAGAACATGCTACCATTTGATCTGATAAATCTACAGCACACTGTCCTCTGTTGTAATCTACCACTACCACTGGTTTATCACAAACATTATTCTTTTTGCGAAATTCTACTATTTCACTCAAATGTTTCGTCGAAATCATAAAAATGTCACACTTGTCTCTCCACCTTACTATTATATATAGAATGAGCATATGCTGTTTACTAATATCTTCTACACGTTTCAACAATATATTCTAGACGTTTTGCTTATGACGAAATAACGAATGCGAATGGTGTGTTGAAATAAACGAAGCCTTGTTATAATATGTAGCTATCAACTGTTAGCAAGGCGCCACCAATAAGATAAACGGTCCATTGAGGAAGAATGTTGTCTTACATCATCAATTTATTATTATTTTGCCATTATATGCTTTGAGTAATAAAAATACTCCCTGAGCGAAACATGTGATTTCGATGTTGCAGTCAAAGTGTTAATTATATAATAAGCGTTAAAGATGGTTTCACCGAATTAATATAATGGACGATCATTTAAATTAAAACCGCGTGACACAATTAATTATTTATTTTGAAACTAACGAGATAACGTTTAGATCGAAATTCACAAAACCTTCGCTTGTACAGCAACAATATTCGGCCCGCCAGGTGACAAAAAGCTCTACCATGTGTTCTAGAAATGAAAGTCAGAGTGAATGCGATATAAATCATTCTGATATCCAGATTAATCTGAATCATTTCAAGACAACAAGAAACACCGAGAAAAGGAATTATATCTCGCTGTCTTTGTCTCGTATCCTTTCACCCGAGGCCGAAGGAAATTCCAGTAGTTTCGTTGCGAAAATATTTATCAGTCCCTTTAAATATGCAATTACCGTTTGAAAATTCCCAATTCACTGGAAGCCGAGCGCCGTCTAAAAAGCGACACGGCAGAGACGGCCAACAGAGGCAGACAAAGACCTTTCCTGTTCCGCGTGAAAAGAGGAACGCGTCCAGGGGATTAGAAATTCATGACCAGCCGACAAAGAAGCGGCTTTCCAAAAATCCTCTGGCAAAAAGCGTCCGCGTATTTCGAAGGAGAGTTCCAAGCGAGAATCCTGTCCTCTGGAGATCAACGCGGTATCTCGCGTCAGAATGTCCATACCTTAACATAAACTCGATAAATCTTGACTGAGCCTAGTCTCTTTCGCGACCTTGCTATATTTTTCGTATTATAGGAATTACTATCAAGTAATCGGTCTATGGTGTACAATTTTTAACTTATTAATTCGTTAATATCATCGATTGATAAATTATTGGCAAGAAGGGAATAGAACCCTGGTCCGTGTCCATGCGTTTGTTCGCTATAATACGTTTAATATAATAAACGCAACGTAACATCGCAAACAACAGTTATTTATTAGTCTAGCAACCAGGGCTTCATAAACTATGGGTCGCGACCTTATACGGGTCATAGAATTACGGGGTCGTGGGGTTTGCAACTGCCACACACAAGTAAAATGAAAAGTGCTAATCATCCGTCATTGAAGGATCATAAAAAATTCACCGAGTTTAAATGGGTTTTGTCTGGAATCAAGACAGAATTTCCAGCAATTTCTAGAATGGCTTCGAACACACTTATACCATTTTATATTCGATATCTGTTGCAAAACGACGTATTCATCATCGACGAATGTGAAATCAAAATATCGATTAACTGTGGAAAACGTTGAAAACGCTCTGTTATATCGAATATTCCACCAAGATTTGATTCTTTGTGCGAAAGATAAAGGAAGCGCGTATCTCATCAATATGCTTTGAGTTTGTCCTAACAAGTCGCAATATGAAATAACATTATAAATATAACAGAGAATCGTTTGAAATTAAACTTCTTTGATTTATTGCCGATTAACGTTTTCTTCGTATATGTTTATTTTACGTGGTCTTTTATGTATAGAAATGGGGCCGTGAATAAAAAAAGTTTAACAAGAGCTGTACTAAATGAATCACAGTGAACTCCGAATCGATAAATCCCGACGTTTAACACAGACCCAGCAAACGTCTGGGATAATCCCGCCACGTAACGCCATCAATGTGGCGAGTTTCGCGGCAATTGGTCGCCGTAATCTTCTGCGTTGACATTTATTACGAGAGGGTCTTGCTGGATCTAATATAGCCTCTAAGAAGTCCACGAAACGACGCAAACGTTAAATCACATTGATACCATGAGCCACGCACGCTATTTAACGCACTGCCCGGCACACTATCGCAAATCAGGCTAAGATTCACGCAATCGACAAGCAAATCGTTCGACGTATTCTCTCGATTTTCAGCGTAATTTTCAGGTTTTTCTACACGGAAAGTAATCGTAATGGCCTGCAGAGTGGTCAAGCATCCGCTAAGTTTCGTAATAAAGAAGAAACGGAGAAACATGGTCGGGCGGGGCACAAATTCTGGCTAAATGAAGAGAAACGATCTCCGTTAGAACGAGGCAAGTTCCTGAAAACGTTGAAATATGAATCACCATCAGGGACCGCGCAATGGCCACTTACATCGGTTTACACAGCCTCGGAACGAGTGAACGCAGTTACTGACTGTTACTTCTACGCTGCTCTTTTTATGGCTGCATATTTCTGAAGAACAAAGTTCTTTGTGTTTTCTTCGATGTTAGTCGACGTCTATAAGGTATATCCATAAGACAAAGACTTTAGAAGTGAGGAAAGAAAATATGAAAATAATGGTCTTGATGTGTTTTTTTTTTTTTTTTTTTAGTAATTTTTCATCAACTCGTATGTTTCCATCGTTGACAAATTTTTTAAATGTGAAAAACATAAAAAAGTGACTGATAGGTACCATTTTTTGCCTGAATTTTATATGGAAGATATCATTGTGTTCATTGAAACGAAAGTCAGATTGAGACTAATTATAAAAAGGCACACAATCTCTTCCAAGTACTTTCACAATTCTCTAACTCCGTTAAAAGATATTCAAGGAATTTAATGCAGAATTCAGAGAAATTTCGTGAAAATTGGGTTCAACATCTGGAGCTAAGTAACAATAAGCGTCATAGAAAAATTGTAACACTAAATATACGAATCCTTCCTTACTTGAGATTCTCGAATCTCTCTTTTTCTTCGTCTAATGTTTCAAACGAAATAATAAATATACAACGTTTTAATAACATTCTACCAATTTCTCAAATGTAAGTTCATCGATCTCCATCTCCAAGATATATTAATAACCAGGGATGAAGAATATATATAAGACACGCTCAACCAACATCGAACATTATACGATCGTATGTATCATGGATTTCATCTGAAAAAGCTTTCGATAGAACCATCTTTTTCTACGATCTTGTTAACAAAAACCGACTATTGCTCAATTATCCCGTAAACCGTGCGATGGATAGCTAGCCGTTGAAAAATCAGATAGATACATGGGAAAAAACTAGTTCGATCAGCGCAGGCTGCCGGATAAACCATAAATAACGGATCGAAAGTGGAGTTTGAAAGTGGTGCTTTCGTTGCGGCCGCGTAGCACAGACTCGAGGTGTATAGAGCTCGTCGAAGCAGTAGCCGATGTTTCGCGATCCGCGTAGGAGGGTGCTTAAATCGGTTCGACTCCTCTCGCGCGTTCGCTCTGTCTACCAAGCGATATGTCGCTAATCCAGCCCAGTTCCCCTGCCCTGATCGAAATGAAAAATATCGAAAACGGATAGCTACTCGTCGAGAGACTCGAAAAATTCCGATAACCGGCTATTCTCGCGAGAAAAGAGAGGAAATTCTTCTTGATCGTCGATACTTCTGTTTCACGACTAGCCAAGTACATAGTAGTTTCCTGTTTCAGAATGGATGTATATAATAATGGACGAATCATGTGGATTTGCTTAGTAGAAAATAAACTTTAATCGTACGGTAATAAAGATAATAACAAAAACGCAAAGGGAAGAATAAATTCGAAAGATACGATAGACATAGATAAAAAGAAAATTCAACTTTCGTTATATTGTATATCATTCGTGAGATTTTCATTGCAGTATCGAACATGTAAGTTGTTCGAGCTCTGGATAATTTATCAGGTTTATCTTGTTCTTCTCCAAGTTTACGAATGGAGATATGCTTTTTAAGTATCGATAATATTCGAACAATTTTCCCATGCACTTTCCCTCGTTTACCCAACAAACTGTAAGAAACTGTGACATTAAAAAATGTAGGAACAGTGTTTCGAGAAAAAGAAGAAAATTCGTCCCTTGAAATTTCAATAGCCACGAATATGTGTACCAAGATACATATGAATTTCATCATCCTTGAGAAGAATTTACTATACTACGATCAGTTAGGACTGTGGAGATTTATGTAGAGAATATGGTTGCTAATGAGATTTATAAGACGAGATTGTTCGTTGTTGAAAACCATCAAATATATTCTAAAATAATAAATAAATACAGATAATGTCGTTAAGACGCTCGTACTAACAAATTCGCTAAGACAGTGTATAATCGCTAAAATACACACTGATAACTCGTTGGTAACTGATAGATACTGACTCGCACAACTGACTGTTAACTGATAGATAACTGTGTTACGACTGTGTCCGTTTATTTATACTGGTCGAGGGAGTACCGGAAAATTCAAATTCGTCTTCGGTTGCACGTAGCGGCGACATTGTTTATTTATTATTACATTATGTGTATCCTAACGATATTGCTACTCCGAAGCAAAACAACAACATGATTTGAATTGTCCTCTAGCTGATGTGCCGCTACAGGACAAATGCACGCAGATTTTGTTTCCTCAAGTTGAAACGACATCGAATGGAATCGGAGTATCGTCATTGCTAAAACAACGACGTGGAAAACAGGCAGGGTGGGACGCACCCTGTGCAATGGTACACCGTCCCTTTTCATCCTGGCTACACCACATGCACCCCTCGGGCAGCTGCTTGCTGCTTGTCGTGCCTTCGGGCCAGCCCTGGAGCCTAGGCTCCGAATATCGATTTGTCGGACATTACCGCGAGCTGCCGATGGAAAATGTTATCGACAGAGTGTGTCTGTTCGCTCGAAACGACAGCGAAATACGCTGGAATCTGGATACAGGTTCGTCCAAAAAACCGGCGAATTGGAAATGGCAAACGTAGATTTATTCGAAATACACTTTTGGGAAATAGACGGTAATAGTAACATCGATCATATATTTTATATGTACCAACGGTTCTCAACGTTTCCACAAATGCAATATTAAAAGGTAAAAAATTCATATTTGAAAGTTTCAATAAAAATGTACAAAATATGTAAAATGTCGAAAGGAAAATATACATTGTGTTTTTAATAGACGCAACAAATCTCTATTTAGGTTATGCATATTTATATGCTCATGCAAATTTCATTTAAAAGAACATAATTGAATTTTAGTTGTAAATAAAATTTTATAAAAATATAAATCCGTATAAACATTCGGAATCCGAAAATAGAATTCAATATCACAGATTGGCTAAGTATGTTATACAAACTATCCATACGCGTTATTCGCGAATCGCTGTGCTCTACAATTTCATATTACACGAATGAATAATGAAACATTGAAATTTAATAAAAGAAAAGAAAAAACTAAACATGATCCGCTGATGAAAGTTGATCTGCATTAAATAAAAAACACGTTATATAAAATGTAATAAAAAGCGAGCCATAAATTACACTCTCGCGTTCTGTTATACAACGATAATAAAATAATACTCAGTTTCATTTCGGAATATTTTATCACATCCAATTGGAGGCTGCAATTTGTTATAAATGAAAAATAAATAAATAGATAGATGAACAATCGTGTACGAACGAAACGTTCCAAGCCTCTTCTGAAACAGCTTATACGTGGAATAAAACACGGGTTTGGAATGCACGGGGGTTGGTTATTCGAGCGCATCGCTGCTAATACAGTCGCAAAATTGACAAGCACGAAGCACGATGAAACGGCGAGAACGTAATACCATTCGTTTATCGAGCGCGACGCGCTATGTTCCTCCGCTCGACTGTAACTGAAAACGAGGAATAATTTCTATTGCATTAGTCGGCTCGTTCCGCCGACAGGACACAGACCACCGCCGACGACACACCCCCGATGGGAGTTACTTTTTATTTAATTTTGATTCATCTGCCGACCCTATCCGTGCTCCGTTTTCACGCAAATTAACCTTCCCGACGCGTTAAATATTTAACCTGCGATGCTACATATATACCGCGCTTATGAATTATATGCGGAAATGCGCGAAGCGAATTTTCCTCGAAAAAGATGCTGTTATTGGATGTAGAAATGAATTCCATCTTTTATAGGAAAGAAATTGTTCGTTTAATCGACATTGCTTTACGATCAGTCATAACGAATTAAAATTATTTTTGAGTTTCTATTCGAGATCCTTGCCTCCAAATTTGCTCGGTTGCTCGGGATGTTCCTGACCGGAAAAGTTAAAATTACCACTTGCCTGATATTTCGTTCAAAATGGAACAAATTATTTCCATAGATTTGACAGTATTCTTTTTTATTCCTAGTTAGAGAAAGAAACATTAGTTGAATTATTTATTCTAACTGGTGGCATTTTATTAACACTGAAATTGGTACCTGAAAATGTCCATACGCTGGGAAAACGTTCAGCTCGAAAATAGATTTGTAATTGTTTCTTTTGTGATTGATTAAAGACGTCGAATTAATTTCATTTCTACAGATGCAGTTTTTGGTAAGCACAGATATTTTGAATATCTGTCGCATCGCGTTGAGCCACGCTGTACAGATGAAAAATTAGTTTGGCCATCTTTGTAGACGAAAATTATTTTTCGACGACGGAATAACCATTTCCAGGAATTTAATTAATGATCGTTGGCTCGTTGAGCGCAGCTGGTATTATTCCAAAGCCGTTGCCACCGGAAACGGGGGATAATTTCTACTGTATTGGCTGGCTTGCTGTGCCAGCAGAATATGCCACTTACGAGATGCAATTGTTTTACATTTATCGCTCGATTGATTAATCTCAGCCAACCGAATCGAAAGACTTTATTCTTCGTTGCCTCTTCATTTCCTTCTTCTGCGATGTGGTAACACGAATGGCAATTTGCCAATATTCTACGCATGTTGTACCATCATTCACGAGGTTTAATTACCAAACGCATCCAATCGTTCGTTTAATCAACCGTTCGAACATTTTTCCGATAAAAGTAAGAATTACTTTCAAAGGAATTCGTGAGCGTAATTTCAATTGAATCGACGAATTTATCGAATGGAACATTAGTACATTTTTATTGTATCTGAATTCGTCTATTTATATCGAAGTTTCAATAGCGACTGAAACGTCATAGAAACAAAGATCGATCTAACGATCATACTTCATTTATCAAGGGCACACGCACAACCAAATATATCCCATAATCTCGATACTGTCACGATTCTTTCTATCAGTTCTATCAGTTCTATATGTTCATTCGCGTTTATCTTCAAATCAAGTATTTCTACTCTAATATTAGGTCGTCAGAAAAGTTTCTTTCGTTTTATCAGGAAATAATAGACGCATAACGTATTTTGTTTTATATTATTTTGTTTGTGTGGAGATAAACACCGCAACATTTCACAGACTTGGTTTCACGTTCGTACGAAGGAGAATTGTTGTAAAAAACATGTTTGCGAAAGAAACACTTTCCAGACAACTTAATACATACAAAATCTATCTAATCAAGTAGCAACTTATTTATCTCATTTCTCTGTAAATGTATATCTTTTATCAAAACAGCTTAGATAGGTACGTGTATTTCTCTTTTTATAGATATTATAATTCTTTAAATAAATATTCTTTCTTTATAAATATTCCTGTACAATATTCTTAGAAATGCACATACTAAAAGTGTATACTTAGAAGATGAAAATTGACCGAACGTGCTACTCAACCCAGTACTGACTTATGCGAGACAATTTTTATTTATTTAATTAGTCGACTACAACAACGACCGTTCATCGACTGCCTCATCGTCAAATGAGGAATTTAATCACTGAAATCGTTGAAAAGAGACAGAAGAGGAATAATTGAACGAAATAACTTGCTAAAGAAATAAAAGCTTCCACCAAATACGAAGAGACGTTTAAAGCAATATTTTTGACAAGGGTTGCACAGGACTCTCATCATTTCAGTATCTTTCATTGTCATCGTGCAGATCGAACAAGAGGGAGTCAACGCGGCGAATTCCAAGTTATCAGGGTTGCATTTATCAGTGTACATACTAGGAGGTATAATTGTTTGGCTGGCTGAGTGTCATTCCGATAGCGGACGGTCAACGAAGTTCGTGATTGCAATGCCGCGGCACTCTCCGCAGATCGAAGGGAAGATTAATTCGCTTTATTGTCAGCGTGCAAATGCGAGCGCGAACAAAAGGGACGATGAGCAAAGCAAATTGCTATGTATTGAATTACCCGGTTCCTTATTATACGGTTGAATTCGTGCGAATCTTTCGGGCGGGCCGACGCACGGGTACATCTTCAATTTACATAGCAATGACTAATTGAAAAATTTATAAACGCCATTTAAATGACAATACAAAGCGACCGATCATCATTTTCCTTCGCGACCGACCTATCGTCGAATGGCAACGGGCCATGGGGAGCGCGGTGAATTTTACGGGGTGTGAAATTAAGAATCGAAACTGACAACTATAATTCTGTTTTATCGTAGCTTCACGCGTGAGACGATTGAGAAATTGAAACTCTAGACAATATAATTGGAATATCTGTCGCTGGGCAATGTAACATTTCTGGCACAAATTCAATGCTTCCCAATGTTTTTATTTCCCATGCTTGTCCGTAAACTTTTTGCAAGAAGAATGTCACAAATTACTAATGATATTAGATTATTATATTATTATATATTATATTATTTGGTACTGCCAATGGTCAAAATGACCAATTCACGTTTCATAGAAATTTCATAGATTCTATAGATTCTCCTTCTATTGTGTATTCCTTTTCGACAAATTATCAACGATTCTAATATGAATAAAATACTAATTGTATAAAACATAGCATAAATGTTTCTACCGTGTCTGAACAGTTTTGGTCTCAATGAAATATACTGACACCAACATCATGAAATTTTCTTCGAATTTCGCTACGAACAAAACATTCTTATTTCTTTCTCTCGTACATCGAAGCAGCAATAAACTCGACAAATTCTTTTCAGACCTTACCCATTACAAAACCGAAACCCGTCACCCATCGAAACGACTACACATATTCTCGACAGTACATGCAACGCGAGTCTCTCTGAACGCATCTCGAGTTCCCACGACGAAAGCTCGATAATCGAAAACCAATGCAATGGCAAGAGGCATCCGCGCTTTCCCTGAGATTATCACCGGGTTGATCCGAAGGGAGTGATCCCGCGAACAACGAATCTCAATCCGAGCGTGTCCCTCCCCCTCACAAGGATTTTTAAACCCTATTTATCCGGTGCCGCGGATTCGCGACATTTCCCAGCGGATACCTGCCGCTCTTCCTTTCGCGAACCTTCCTCGTAAACCTTCGACCACAATGGCTCGTGTCTCAGTGTGTCTCTTGCTGTTCTGTGGAACGACCCGCGAACGCACGCTGTCTGCCTCGTTTTCTCGCCAGGCTAATGGAGACACCGAAGAAGTCGAGAAGTGTTGGTTGTTGCAGGGTTAGTCGATGCTTCGAGAAATAGGAGAATAGAAGGCACAAAGAGAAGGAAGAATCGTTATTACGTCTCGTTCCGACGAGAACACCTATACACTTCGTTGCTTTTCCGGAAGATGGTTAACGTCTTGCAGCTGCCAATGTTTGTGAAGCTTCCTCCTGCTCGCTTTTCATCCTTCTTCGAGAGTCTTCGGCTCTGAAGATAGATTGAGAATCGAATGCCGAGATTTTTTGAGATAGAGGATTTTCCAATAGCAGTTTGCGTTGTTGTAATTGGATTTTGGAATATCGATCCGTAATCCCTCTTTCTTATTTTAAATGGTGTTAAGGCTGTTGCAATCTGATCTTTAAACATCGATTCAACGTTCTTCTCTGAAAAGGTCTTAACAAGTGTGGAATCTGCTGTTCGTGGCTCTTTATTTTTTACTTGAAAAGCCTTAAGATTGCTGTCATTAGACCTCTGGATGAGGATTCATGATTCTTCCTTCTCATCTTTGAGAGATATTGAAGTCAAAATGTTTTACATTGCTACTTTTTATATTACTTTACATACTATTATATATTGTATTAGGTTGTCCGGAAAGTGTCTTCCTTTTACAGACACGTCTTTTACAACGACGTATGTTTATACAAACATGAAACTGAATCTGTCGAGCGTTGTGATCTTTAGTTTGATAGAATAAAATGGCTCATACGTAATTCGATAAAATAATATAAAATGAAAAATATTATGTATCCATTATTTCCTTATAACACGAAAGAAACTTTTCGGACGACCTAATATATAGTTCATCTGTTTCTTATTATTAAGACAATTTTTTAAAAGAATCATGCAATGCAACTCAAGAGGAGTCAAAAAGACAAATACAATAAAGTCACATATAGAGGAAAGAGATCGATGTGCAACCGAAACCTAACGTTACTCAACCGTCAATTGTGCACGAATATTAGAGAACTTTCCATTATAATTGACATAGTCTGTGCCATTTCATCGGCCCATAAATGTACTTCTGTGAATTTAACGACGCCGATCGCAGCATGTGTTTATCAGACGATGCGATCGGGACGTGTCCATCAAGTCGAACCGTTGCTAAATGCGATATAAATAACTGAATAACTAACGAATGAAAGAGCCAGAAGATCGCGCAGTTGGAAATTCTCTTATGTACTCTTACGTACATAAAAACACGGTATTATACAACTGTTTCGCGTTCTTTTCATTCGTGCTTCCGAAAGCTCGATCATTAGGCAGATAGGTTAACACCGGTACCGTCACGAAACCTGGCGTTTCTGGTTCGCGACCGACCACTATAATTGCGCTCTACACTTTCTCGTTACGTCGCCCCGTCCTGTTATCCTATTTTCCAACGCAGACGTTATCTTTTTGGTACCGTTATCCACGTCGGCGTATCGCGCTGTATCGCCAGTCGCTGGAATCCAGGCTACCGGGTGGCTATCCCTCCAGAAGCAGATCTCGTTTCGTTAATAAATCGAAACGAGAACGAGCGAAATACGCTCTGCAGGAAGATAACGCGTTTCACGGTGTGGACAAGTATGGGAAAACCGTACGGAGCTGTATACTTAAGCATCTGCATTTATTTATGCTTTCTAATTTATGAAACAAGTTGTGCTATAAAAATTGTATCTATTAGATGAATGCACATCGTAAAGTCACAAGTATAGAATTCGCAAGTTTAAATATGATACTCAGATTGACGAAACAGAATTTTTTCTTTTAACGATTTTGGCCCATGGCTGCGATTATATGTATGTGCCGTATGGTATAATAATATTTATCATGGATTTGTGCTATTACTCCCTCCATTTATCGATCATCATCCAACTCGTCATCTCAGTTATATCATATTGGATTTATATTATAATGATCAGTTTTTGTGAAATAATTTCTGCTGGACTTGAAACAAGTTAATTGCTTTCTGACTAAAGAGTAACTTGAGTAGAAAAGCGATAGTGCTATATTATTTATTGAAAATGTATGAAAGGATAAAATAAAACTTAATTAGATGCGCATAAAGCTTCACCTGAATTAACGTAATATTGTTCAATAGTGTTAAGAATGCAGGAGAACTATAAGATCTATCTATACCGAACATCTGAAAATAGCTTTTACGCTTGTATTGTAGTTCGATTTATCGATTGAACTAAGGATGGCGGTATACGAATGCCATTAATCCGCGAATGGTAATAAAAGTAACGACGACTGACGACTCCACGTGATAGATACTCATCGACCACGTTAGAAGCTAATAAACTTTAAATTAGAAAATACGAGAACAACGTTAACCGTCGTGTATTTGCCAAGGAGCTTGCACGCTTTCCGCGCTAACGAGCCTAATAATTATACACACTTTCTCCGAAGAGGACGGCTGTGTGTTTCTGTCATCCTACGTTCGATTGCATCGTTATCTAGCCCCGATGTTATCTAATCGTAGCTGCCATTAATACCAACTGAAAACGCCACCGATCGCTATTAGTGTCGATCCTCGAAAGAATAAATTATGAAAACCAAGTTCGACCAGTTGTTCCACGCTGTCGTCTGTAATTCCTCCCTGGTATAATAACGCGCTACGATGCAATACCTAACAGTACCGTGTGTAGTACACACTCGTGTGAATCGTGCAGGATCGTGACGAAATTTTCATTACATATACGGTTACTATACAGTCGATCTATATCGAAATAAGATTAATAGATTTGATATAGATATATATTATGTTGGAAACCAAATGATTGCGGATTTTGTCAATACACCTAATGACAAAATCCGTAATCACTTAGTTGCCAACCCAATAGATAGCATTGCGTATAATCTATTAGGTTGTCCAAAAAGTTCTTTTCGTTTTATAAGGAAATAACAGAGGCATAATGTTTTTTGTTTTACATTAGTTTATTGAATTATGCACGAACATAATAATAGAAATAGAACGAAATGGATCACACCTAATTCAATAAAATAATATAAAACAGAAATTGTTGTTCATCTATTATCACCTTATGAAACGAAAGAAACTTTTCGGACAACCTAATAGTAGTCCAATTTATAATACCAACGTGTATGTGTGTGTGTTTGTGTGTGTATGTTATTAAGTAACTATGAAAAGGTAAAGAACACATCGATGTTAAATAACTTTTGCAAATAGGTCGTCACAGACTACGATGAACCAACCGAAATAAAATGCATTACAGAATGCTGTTTGAGCCGCGAGCTGCTAAAATTGGAACCAATCTGAATATATATAGGTATAACCGATCTAAAAAAAGTTCTTACATAAGTACTTCTACACGTGTGCTCGTGACTTTCCAATTAACTTTCAATCCATTTCTATGTTACCATTACAAAGTGTCAAATTGGAAAGGAGGCTTAAAAGGGTAGTATCCCGTTTTCGATTATAGGGTTATCTCTGCAGGGCGTTATCTACGCACCGATATCCCGACGCATTATACTCATTGCTGTACTGCCGTACGCTTCGCTACCACTACTACGTGCCGACGCAGTTGATCTTGAGAGGGGACCGGATTCCCAGGGTGCATTAAACTATCTATCAATCTATCTCGGTACAAGAGACGCGGAGAACACGCGTGTAGCTGCGGCAGCACGTGCATCTGTGCGATCTCTCCCGTAGCCAGCGAGAATAGAGAATGCGCCACGCACGGAAACACATACATACATACATACAGGGTGTTCCAATAATCATGGTACAATCGAAGGGCAGAAACCGGGCAAGTCTAGATTTTCAAAGTTGTGGGAAATCGAATAAAAGTGAATTTTTAGCGCGACTTGTTCGATCAGTCACGCTAATATTTCATAAAAGCATTAGCGTGACAACTTATATAAGAAATGACATTTGTTACATTTTTGTAATATTTTGTACACTTCTAGAAACATTTATCTAGGAAATCTTTTTCTAAATTTCAACTTGCTTGGTTGTTGTACCCGAATTCTGGGAATTTTAAAAGAAATATTTTGTTTCTTCACATCTTTATTTTGACTTGATCTTCTTTCACGTTAACCAAACAGTTTCATGGATAAACCATTGACATCCGGTTGGTCATCTCTTGTTGGCACATATATATATATATACTTCCAAAAGGTTAATATGATTCTTGTTCGTCAGAAGACGATGTCGAGTCGAAAAGAAGAAAGACACGCGACGAGCAAAATAGGTTTTGCGAAACACTCGAAACACGTTGGCTGACAGATTAGAGCTACATCATCGCCATCATTAACGCTGTATTTTGGAACAACAGCCGACATAGTCGATTCCCATTTCCAAAGATCACGTTGGATAAGTCGAAAAATTGTTACAATCGCATTGGACTTGTCTGACTCCTGCACCAATCAATCGACGATGTATAAAAATAGATACAATTTTTCTAAATGAACTTGCCCGAATTTTGCGCCGAGGTCTTCTAATTATTGACCATATGAAAAAATAAGTGAAGATTTCATAGGAATTCATTTTCCACTTATTTTGATCGATTATTGTCTCCTATTCGGTTCAGAATCAGTCAAATTCAAGTATACTTGATAAACTTTCATTTCACTTGATTTTCTAAAAAATGAAACGCCACATAGAAAATGTTATTTTATATTTCCTGTTTGTCTTTTCACATAGAATTACTACATCAACGATTGTACCATGATTATTGAAACGCTCTGTATAAAACATGTATACGAGGAAAATCATCGCGGTATAGTTTATACGCCTTCCCGCTGCAGATGCAACCAGACATGCACTAATACACTCGGCTGCACCCGTGTTACTAATACACCCGTACGTGTGCATTCGTACGTATCATAACGTGTGGGCGATATGCAAAGACCGTACTCTCTCGCGTAAAAGTGAAATCAACGTTGAACATAACAATTTGATCGGGTCTTGTGAGAATATCGTGGCAACTTCGAACACAATCGAAAGGGTGAAGGTTGCACAGGAGGAAATATCGGAGGATGGTGATTAGGGGGAATTATACCACGCGTTAGATTGCTTAATCGCGATTGTGTCTGGACTAATGCGTCGTCGATAAATTTGTTTAATGGTCGGAGCAGATACAGTTCATTTGAATATCTGTGATCCGATAAGTAAAGACCGTTAATTTTGCATTCTTTCGGTCATTTGTGGTCCGATTACATTTTAATTATATTTGACCTAATTTCAGTAAACTATCACGTATGATTTCTTGCTCAGCTATAAATACTTCAGTTTCGCCAGACTTGGTAAAATTGTAAAACCAAAGTGAAACGAAAACTATTGAGCAAAGTCAGTAAAAAGAGTATCGAGCAAATCCTCGAAATTCCTTTCAATTACGACAGTACTTACGTCATAAGCAAAAATTTAATAACAGAAATCGACGAAGAAATGAAATATTTCGTAGCCATCGTCTGCGTCAAAAATATTTAGAAAATCTTCAGAATCCCCTTCAACGATCACGATATCAAAGAAATCTAAAACTTAATAATACATAGTCATGGCCTAAGCTCGAGTCAGACCCCAATGGGAAACCTTACCCATCCCTTGCTCGTAAGCAGAGTACAAACATTTTTCCGATGGTTCGAATTAAACTCGAGGAGAAAGATCACGTGTTCTCTTATGTAGGATCGCGAGTCTTTGATCATGACACGCACCGTCAATATTGACCACGCGATTATTGGCAATCCTACAAAATATATAACTCGATCCCGTCTCCCTTCTAAGTTGATCAACGCGAACGATGCTTGGTTCATCGTCGATTCTATTACAGACAAGGCTCGAGAGGCTAGGAAAACACAAAGGCACGCTCTAAACTATACACCGATACTTTTGTCAAGGAATGTATGTACGCGAAGCTACCACCCCACCAAACAAGAAAATAGTACTCCAACAAAGGGAGGTCTCCACTCCACCATGGCACAATGCTATCTGTTCGATGTACTTCCGCCCTGTTGCGTTTTCCCGATTCTACCCGAGACTTTTTTTTCCACCCCTCGCCTATCATTCGTTCGTTTCGACTAACCCCTCGCTATGTCTCTTTCCATCGCTCTATCGTAATGTTGGCAACAGTCGCGGCAGGAAGTTTCAGCTACCCCGTTTCGCCACTCGATTCTTCGACAGACCCCTGCGAAGCCTCTGGGCAACATATGTTTTCGCGTACACTGCTGCTCCTCGAGTTTATTGAAAGGACGCGTGTATCGTGGATGCTAACTAGCTGCCACGGAAAAAGAGGGTTTCAAGAATATTTTCGTACGATAATAGTATCGTGCTTACATAGGTTTCAGGCTAGAAGAGGTTCTATCTAATCTAATCTTTTCACTGCCACATTCCTGACAGTGAAAATGTTTTCGGTGTATACCTGGATCGAGGAAGTTTCTGTTACTATGAATACGAATATCGAAGTGCTTTAATATAATTTAGTATAATAGTTAATTATAAGATTGTATATGTACAGTTTTGTGATCAACGATTTGCTGTTTGGATTGAATGTTTGTAACACGTTAAAAATCATTAGGTTGTACGCTGAATATATATTGAGTATTTTAATATAAGATTGTGTACGTTTATGTACAAGAACGTACAGAATGTACAAGCGCCAAAGAGAAGTTGTTTTTGCCATATTCAAGGAATAGAACAAACATTTATTTAGGTTCTATTGCTTGAATTGCATTCATGAAAATACAAATTTCAATGCACATGTGCAATCTAATTATTACCACGAAGTAGAGTAACTGTAGCTTTGCTATAAAATGACGATAAAATTGAACGAAAAAAGACATTTATAATTTAAAAACAAATATCCTTTGAACCCAATATTTGTCACTTTTTATTCGCTTCAACGATATAGTTAGTTATCTCTAAAGCTCTCATAAACTTTCCCAAACACCACGTACCAGTATAATATAGACAGCGAACTGGTTATTTAAGTTGTTGGAAAGAATCTCAACACTTTGTATGAACTTTGCGTACTTCGCATATCTATGTTAAATAGATGCCAGCAAGTAGATAAGCATAGAAGACGAATTTCAAAGAGACCTCCGCGGCCAATATTTCCTCTTGCGACGAGTTGCCCACGTAACCTCGACTCAAATACCGATTTCCGTGTATCTCTTTCACGAACTTCGCGTCCTTCGCATATCCATGCTAAGTACTCGTAGCTACCTATTGTACAGGTTGCCACAGTACGAGCAAGACAAATTTTGAGAAATTTCTCGCGACTAACATTCCATGGTATAATGTAATACTCTGTTAAGACGAATCAGTTCTTTACCTCTCTCTCGCCCTCTCTCTCTCCCCAGTCGTTTCCACGTTCATCTCAAAGTTCGCGTATCTATGCTAAGTAGACACTCGTGAATGGACAGCCACGTGAAAAAGAGGAATTTTAGACGAATTTTAACGAGACTTCCCAATATCGGTATTTCGTGAAATTTATAATAAAAAATTGGGCTTGTTCACGTTTGTTTTTCCCAAGGGAAGAATGAATATTTAAATTCTTTTTTAGCAAAATATTTATCATATTACTAAATTTCTGTAAGTGTATCTGTAATTGTATTATCAATATGTATTACATGCAAATGTTCTCTCTCTCTCTCTTTCTTTGCATTTATTTCATGTACTCAAGTTGATGTACGCAGTTTATTCCGAGTGAGAAATGCCGCAAGATTTTCTGTATCTTCTTTCCACTTGGTAGAACTACTGCTTGAGGTTTCACACTCCATTAGTAACAGGAAACGATGCATTAGCAAGTCGTTGTCATTATTTTAAATACATAACTATATTAATGCATTTTCTACATTTATCTACATAGAATAGTACAAAAGAAAAGAAATAAGCAGTTCGTTCGAGCGTTCGGCAATCACAATCAGTAACGAAGGAAATTAGTCAAAGAAACCGCACTGAGTGTTCACGTGGAAACGATCGAACGTCGTTACACGAGTGTTCGAGCACGATACATGACTGCAATAGATACAGTCAACGATGATTGAAGGAGAGCTGCTGGAAACCTAACACGTTGACTGCCATGGAGATCGTCGATGACTCATGTTTTATTAAATCTTCTACAACGATTAGGTAAAATTAGATAAATTTCATGACCCAAAATATTTTCTACAATGACTTAGATAACATCGGCAAAAATTGTGCAAATACAATATGATATCCTGCAAAAGCTAAATGCTATGCTACGGTGTAATATATTTTAATATCCATAGCAGTTTCCTGAGAGCAAAATATACAAAACGCAAAAGATGAAATATATAAAATGCAAAAGGTAAAATATATAAAGCTCGCGTGCTAGTGATCGTGTTAACTGCCTTTTCCTTTCACGAACGTCTTGCACATCGACGGTCTGTTTCTTGATTTCTCGAACTGCGAGAGCACGATCCGTGGAACGCTTGTTTCGTAGTAGCCGCGGCGAGCAAATAGGTTAATGCAACGACCTCATGCACGCCAATTTTTGCCCCGTGTCTGGTCTACGATCCACCTCCTACGTGTCCCGAGCGAGTCATTAACCCCGTGCTAATTAATTAACCGACCGAGTCTCTTTCTCTTCGTCGTGAAACGTCGTCGCTCTTCTCCTACGACTATCCTTTCCAACCTTTTCCATCTCGTCCATGTCTTTCAGGTTTACCTATCCTCCGCGTGTCTCACGGCTAAACGATATTTTTCCGCCGGAGACAAGACAGTGACACGGTGCAGCAGATCCCTGAGTCGCCAGTCACTTCTTTCACAGTTTCTGCATTGTACAGCGAAGTAAAATACAGCGAGGTTGTGTAGTAAATCCTTAGAATCGACATCTACTGACCTGAACGCATTCAGAGATGTATATTGCATTTTAATGTAGAGTCCAACGTAATTTATGTAAATGGACTGTGACTTATGGTTAGGAAAGATTTGTGAGTACACATGAGAGCAAGATTTCTAAGTCCTAATTTGGAATAGTTTGAATCTCCTGCTGTATCTAATTTTGCTTGAACGTGGAAGTTCAATTCGTTGGAAAAATTCTTGAAGATGGAGAATGTAGTCGATAGAGGAAAGAAATAATTGATAATTAAATAACTGAATACGAAATAACGAAAATTAAAGAGTACATTGAAGGTTTCATTTATTGAATATTTATGGGAGACATAAAGTACACCGACACCGGATTAAATATTTCAGTTAGGTTTGATTAAAGTATAAGAATTTCAGATCCTCATTTCGTATGTACTAGACATTGTGATTTCTGTCGTCGTGAAAACTTGAACGCGTAGTCATAGCATCGTAATTGGTGTTGCGATATTAATATCACAAAACCAAGCAAGATTTAGGATACAATGTAATTAAGGCTTGGAGTTAGAAATATAAATAAGACATAAAAATGAACACGAATGGCTGTCAAATCTATTTCAATCGACCTCGTGTATAAAAGTAACATGGCAAGGTTAAAAGATTTTTCTACGACAAAAGAACGCGATTGAATGACGATTGGCCAAAGAACGTTGGCTAGCCTCGAGCAACTTTTGAAAAACAGGAAAACACGATCGTATCAAGAAAGAACCATCTAACGCAGTAAGGTCAAGAAGCTTTTTTTAACAACAAGAAAAAACTCCATCAAAAATGACGCAAAGAGGCCAGCAAGATTGATTTCATCGCGTAATCTAAATACACCGCAAGGTTATCGGTGGTGGACCAACGTGGAAGCAAAGTTGGAGCCGTTGAAACGCTATTGATTTCGCGCGAGTAAATTCAGCATCCGTGGGATCCTCCGGTGAAACGAGTCGACTCAAACGAGTTCCCCGGCCGCAGAGTTGGACAAAGTGCTAGTTAACTCGAAATTACGGGACCACGCTCGTTTTTCGTAAGCGTAGTTCTCCCGATCAAGCTGCAGGGAGGCAGAGAGGAGAGGCCATGGTGCAGAGAACGTTCCAACTTGCCTGATTGATTATCCCGATTATTTCGACGGTAGAAGCTGATGGTGGGATCAATCGAACCGTTTCCTCGAGCTACGTTTACGGCGAGAGAGTAAATAGGATTATTCGATTCCCTATTTGCGAATCGGTCGACGCCTAGTTCCGTTTCGCGAATTAGTCTATCGGAAGGTTTATGGAGAACGCTACGACACGACGAAGTCGCGAATTACCCGAGCGGATTTATCCTTCGAGACGAGGCCCAAACACCGCAGGATTTGCTCCGTGAATCTTAAGCCTGTTCTCATTAAAATTAAACAGACCATCGTTGTTGAGACCATTGTCTCTCGTCATATAAATCAGACCAAAATATACATAAGCGTAAACTGAACTGTGAACTGAAATAATCGTGTCATGGCTTTGGATGATGCTCAGAATAATGGGAATAACTGAAATACGAATCTCATAAAAAATCATAGTATAACACCATGTTTTTTTACGTCTATTTTGACAAGATTTAGCATCGTGACGTTTGCGACACGAGTATAGCAGCGATTGGCACAAAATAATAATACGAATGTCAAAGTTGATTAAAATAATAATCCAAATACGTGAAAGAGACGTACGCAAGGAAAGATTGAATTTGAGATTATTATGGTAAAAGGAGGTTGACGAGATTATTATTATAACGTTGAATGTATGGATTCTATATACTATAGCCTACTGTTTCAAATAAAGTAATAATTCTTCAAGATTTTGACAATTTTCTAATACTTACGGACGGTGGTGTACAATGTAAAAATTCAAGGACTGCAAGCAGAGTTGATTGAGCAATTTAGAATACGTGGAAATCTCGGATGAAGGGTGGCTGAATGAAGCATGATGCATCATTCGAGCGAATTTAAAATTGATATAGGGAGGAAGAGAATTAATGTGAATGAGGGAGATGACTCGTTGTGTCACGTTGCTAGACACCTAACGCGCGCGGATTCGAGGTGACCTTACGTTCGTAATCCAACAGCCTGTGCGTTGTTACCCACTTGCGCTGCAATTGTGCAAGCGAATCCGACGGATGACATGATTATCCTACGTGAGCCGTGGGTATTACGTCAACGTAGAAAATGTCGATGAGTAGGTAACAGTGAAACGGAGGAATGCTCGGTGTGAAAATACCGAAACCAGAGGTTATATCTTGTACACGGTGTCTTAGAATCTTCGGAACAATTTTTGCGAAAATGTCGTGTTTTAGGAGCACGAATTGCAGACACCTGTCGCTTCGACCTTTGATTTTTGTATTCTTTTTTTTTAGACATGTTGTTTTTGCAATTGTTAAAAATATGTAGATGTGTCTGATAAACTTGCTGTCGACTTTTACTCAGATAGAAAATTAATCGAGTAGGTATATCATTAAGATTAGGAATATCAGAGTTCCTTCTTTCCGATATTCCTATTAATTATACGTTGCGCTTTAAAAATAATTAATATGGTATAATAAGAATTTGGTATTTTAAACAGAACACAAAAAAACAATTATGATCTGTTGAAAGTGAAGAACTTGCGAACGATTAATACGGATTTCGATGAAAATAATTTCTACTAATGCATTAATGAGCCAACTGGTTTTCTCTGTTAATTTGTTCGATGACCAGCTTGTAACTGCATAGACTGACACGAAGCATGTGCATTAATCAACTCGTGACACAGGCTGATGTAACCCTTTCACGTTCCGAGGAAGATGAACATCTCCTGTCCAATAAAAAATTACCATTTCTTTCTCGTGATCTTTTTTATTATAAATAAAACTGTGCAATTAAATCGCTAAAGAAATAGACAGTTTTCAAATAATAACAAATCAGCTAAAGACTCTTGATACTTCCGATATACACATAGTCTAAAAACTAGAAAATCTTGGTCGAAAAGGTTTCGCGAATTCTCGAAAAGAGAACATCCTATTCCAGACTGTTTGGCCGTCATTAACGTATCCCGAAGTTAGCCTCTAATTACAGCAACGCGTAGAAAACGGTAATGGAGAATGTCAAAGATAATTGCCTCTAGAAGCGCAGATAGAGAGCCAAAATTCAGGTTTGCTAAAAACGCTCTGAAAACGCCACGAGGAATAACTGGCACCGTCAGGTGAGTACTTAATAAGCACCGGGCTGCTCGTCGGCTGGGAAACTGCGAAATTAAAAGCGCGACAATTATCAGTCACCGTCGACATTTATGCACACACCGCGCTAGAATATAAAACGTTTTACACGAGTATCGTGACGCGTCTCAGTAATAACGCAATTACGCTATCGTTCATAAGTGTCAGGATATTTTTTGATCGAATTGTACCAACAATACGTGTGTAAACGATACAACGTTGCACACGTACGTCTTATCGCTAGTGACCTGAAAGCCCAGACACAGATTGGCAATTTTTTAGCTGGACTCGCGTAGTGGGGCTGCTGTTGATGATGCAGATGCAGATGATGCAGTTCAACGATGTTTTAAGTAATCTCTCTCCACAATTCTGAGAAATGAGATTATCGAGCATTTTGGTGCAGCATACGATTTACATTTTACACTTTACAGCACACAAGTGCTGCTTACGTGCTTTCAACAGCTTTGACAAACGTTTTCTTCCTACGTTGACAAATATCGTGACAACATTTTGTGTACACGATCCGCGATACATTTATTGCGCAAGTTTTGTATCGAATCTTCGTGGAATTTAGTCTTGGAGCTGAGAGAGCATCGTTTCGTTAGAATGGCATCCGGACAAGAGGGAAACACGCAGCAATTTACGATGCAGTAATTGAAAGAGCTATTGCGCGAACGCGATCTCGTGGTGACGGGCAGCAAGGTCGAATCGATCGCTCGTTTGTTGCAAGCAGATCCGCATTTTACGAAATCTCTCGCAACTGGTACAGGTGGCAACAATACAGCACCTTTGGAAGAA
The DNA here is from genome assembly GCF_905332965.1 of Bombus pascuorum. NCBI lineage: Eukaryota > Metazoa > Arthropoda > Insecta > Hymenoptera > Apidae > Bombus > Bombus pascuorum. Next base: position 10,498,609 of record NC_083496.1, on the reverse strand, counting down.
TCAATTGAACGTTGTTAAAGTGACTGGGGACACGCAAATGTTGCGACAAATGATGGAGATGATGCGCGCGATGCATAGCCAACAAGAGTTTGCAGCGAGTTTGCTGCGTGATCGGAAATCGCGGTACACACCACCTTCCGAGAATACAACTAGACACACATTTGTTCAGTTTGGCAGAAAATATTCGCCAATGTCCTGGTTAGTTTAATTTGCAAAGCGACCGCGGAAGATGAGCCGAATATTTTTCTTCCTACGTGATAATACGTGAATTTCATTGAAGTGTACGAATTACTGACGAGTTAATTATCGAAGGCAATTAAATTGCACGTATCATCTATTAAAAAACTAATATAGCTTATTACTTTTTACGTATACTATAATATATATTGGTTGCCCGAAAAGTGTCTTTCTTTTACAAACACGTCTTTTACAACGACGCATCTTTATACAAACAAGAAACCTAATCTGTCAAACGCTGTGATCTTTATCGTGATAGAAGAGAATGGATCATACGTAATTCGATAAAATAATATAAAAGGGAAAATGTTGTGCGTCCATTATTTCCTTATAAAATGAAAGAAACTTTTCTGACGACCTAATATTTATAGTTTTCAATATTGAAAGATGATCTTGTATAAATTTTCGTAAAATAACGGAATTTGAAATTGTAGCCGTCTTATGCTTCAAGCGCTTCGAAGATGAAACGCTTGCAGCCATTCTAGTTATATATTATCGAATTACGATACGATCTCGCTTAATGAACTACTGTTTCCTCTTCAGTGTGCCAGCAAATAAACAATAAATTTCAAGTATCACGAAGGTATCGTTAAGGTGTGGAGTACTGGGCAAAGCAGGATAGACGGTTATGGTCGTTTCCTTTTCGTCTTTTTCTTTTTTCTTCTTTTCTTACAACAACACAACATAGCAATTGACTGATATAAAATAACGTGACAAACTTTGAAATGTTGTCCAGTTTCGTGACACACATATGTGTGACCTCATAAAAGATATAACTTAGAAAAAAAAACGAAGCTGGCACCCCGCTGGGGGTAGCCGCCCACATGCTATATTATTTTTTTTATTTATATTTTTTTTTTTTTTTTATTCTTCACCAACAAGATATAACACTTTACCAAATGTCCGCAAGGACAAATTGTAAAATAACTAAAAAAAAAAAAAAAAAACATATGTGTGTTTCTACACAAAACCACAATTCAACGAGGTGTCCGCGAATGTATTGAAAAATCACTGTAGCTTTTTAATTTATCCGTAGTTTTGTATCTAAAATCCTATCAAAAAGAAGCAAATAAGTGTGGATATTTGTGCGTAGCTGGCGAGAATTGAAACGTAATCGCTGCGAGCTCCACCAAATAAAATCAACATATTTCGACGGGGTAGGGTGGAAAAAAAATAATTCCCCCATGCGGGTGGTGGGATAGAGCACGTTGTATGGTAGCATCCCTCTCGCGATTCGTATTATTCTCGCACAACCCCAATTTTCTTGCCGATGCACCCTCGCGTAGGGTGGCCGCAGATTTTCAATCTGCATTTCTCTTCTGCTGATCGTGCTGCCTCTCTCCTTGGCTTCTATCCACCCTCTGTTCTTTCTGCACCCGCGAATTCTGGCATACGGTGATACGAAGAGAGCACAAATGCGTTGCGAAGTGGAGAGAAAAAGAAAGTCGGACGAAAAATACAAAGACGTTCATCACAGGGGCTCGTGCAGTTCGAAAGGGTTGCGTTTTGCTGATTGTAGAGTGGAAAGAGAAGAGAGACGGTGATGTAAAATCGGTCAGGAGATTTTCAATGACGAAAGTATCACAAACTGTGAATTGTTTATGTATATGTGAACATTCATGAACGTTTGGAAATTCAGATTTTTGTGAATACGATTAAAGAAATGGAATCTACACGGAGATTTGCTTCATCCTCTATGTATAACAATGAATATTTTAGTTTGTATATTTTGTGTATTGTTGTACGTTACGTATACTCTACACATTTTTGCATATTACCGTTACTGTTTCCTAACTGTTTCTCTCTACCTTCCACAAAAGTACGCGTCTTAATGAAAGACTTTCGTAATTTCAAATTCAAAAGACTCCTATACAATGGGTACAATTCCGGCTAACAGTGGCAACGATAAGTGCGTCCATTTAACCCTCGAATTTACAACTTCGCCATGTTGCTTCCGCTAACTGTAACAAAATCGTGTTGCCGGTATTTTATCCCGTTTTTTGCTCGATTTCAACGCGCAGGATATGAACAGCGGATAAAAGGTTGCAGGGACAGCAAATAAATTTCTGAACGCAGACACGAGGAACAGGTTTAAAAGTGTATTACCGAATCTAATTTCGTTCCAAATTAAATTAGCTGGCGCGTACCGCGAGAAAATCAGCCGTGAACGCTTCTCTCCTCGTTCGACCGGATGTTTCGTGGTCCTACGCTCTCCGTCCCGGTTTCTCTAAATAAATTTAATACGCATATTCAACGACACTGCTGCGCGAAACCATTCCCAAGCCAATTGTTGTTCCCTTGGTTCGTGCTAGCCACCTTCCACACGGAAACAAGACGGCGCGATTAGCTTCGAATTCCTAGAAATAAAGCGAGAGATACCTACTCTACCGTTTACCTAAAACGATATCATTTAAGCTTTATTCCTCTGGGCTTCCTCCTGCGTTCGAACCGATGGAAACAAAGTCAATTTACCTGCCAGATTCGGCCTGAAACGTCGCTTTCATCTCGATTTATATGCAATTAAACCATCCGGAAGAGATAAAAGAAGGAAAGGTTGGAAATAAAGCAACACACATAGTCAAAATGCATACACAAGCAACATGCATACGTACACGTAAGGATAAATGGAAATGCTACGAAATCTAGGTCTCGACCGCGAAATCATCGCGAGAGTCGATTCGTTCGATTGTGCGGCATCCGCGCGGAACGTTTCAATTTCGCGTGCATCGACTGTATCGTGGTGTTGATTTTATGCTCGATATCTCGTTCAGCCTGCTCGAAGATAACCTTTATCCGAGCAATTAGATCTCTCCGATGGGTCCATTAACTGGCCATGTTTCTCTGGCTGGTAACAGTTCGAACCGACCGACATTAATTCGCCAAGAGTCTCTGATCCGACCCGCTGACGTAATAGCTGAACCTCGCAGCGTATCTACGCGTAGCGCCTCCGTCTTATCGCGCATTTGCATATTTACTCCGACGCGACAGACGATCGTTCACCATGGCGGACATTAAGTGCCACATCACAGGCTGCCCAACGATTTTCTCACTACCGATCTCGATAGTTTGGATCTCCGAGACGTTCGTAAACGGTAGAGACGACGTTTGACTTCGCGTTCGTTCAACGCTGCACCACCCAACTCGTATATCCGTAGATAATCCCGCGATTCACAGTGGCTCGCCAAAGTATTCCGACAACTATCATAGAAAATGTTTATGAATACGTTGCGTGTGTAATGCAAAATTTGTTTTAATTTTATTCTTACTGAGATGAGATGGGACTATCGTGATGGTATTGGTAAAGAAAATCAATCGGACAACATCGACCGCTCTAAGGTTTTTTGTTATATCTTGGACTGGAATAGGTAAAAATGTAAATTTAAAAAATAAGCTTGCAATATAAATGGAAGTTAATAAAAGGAGGGGAATTGCCAATTCCCAAAATTAGAGATGTTGCGATTTTTGTTGAGATTTTTTGAAAAATTGTCGGCCCTGTACTGACCAATTATTTAATTAGTTGATTTTAAGTAGACACAAAGTGTCTGAAAGTATGTGGGAGATACTTGTCTCTAGACATCAAAGTAATGAATAAAATTGACAAGATTATTTCTATAATTAAATCTAAAATATTTGAAGTTTATTTTTCAAGTTATCATCATAGGTGCGAAAAGGTGCAAAAATGTCTCAAACATACACATATTATTAACAAATTAATATACGGTATGGATATGATTATAAACGTATAATTAATGTTAAATATAGTCTCAATAAATATTACGACTTAATAATGCAATCAAATAACCAACCGTTAGAATAATTTATTGCTCCCTGGAAAATGTACATTTTCAATAACTATCTCGTAATTTCTACGCACATTTTCAATTTTGTTTCAAATCTGACCGATTTAGTCGCAACATTCGTGTCTCGTTATAATGCCACGAAAATTTCAAAATGTTTCACACAACACACGCAATAAATTCGTTAGAAGTTTCTGCAAGTGTTCGAATACTTTCATAAATCATTGCAGTTCACAGATCCAACGGTGAATTTTCTAAAATCCAGCAACGAAACACGAACGAACAGCTACCCTAGAAAATGGTAACCAGGGGATAATAAAATTTGAACGAGCAACGCGGGGCGAAAACTGACTGGCGCCCGCACGTTGTTGCATCGGCCACCGTATTTTATACTCGTGCACGAGCACGGGACTTTCGCACAGGAATAAATATTTCAAGAAAGTACAAAGCGTATAAAGCGTGAAATACGGCTGGTCTCGTCCGCGGCTATCTCTCTTCTCCCCCTGTGGCATTTTTCTACGACGATACTCCGTAATATTTCAATCTGGCGGCGCTAAGAGTCGCAAAGTCGCGATTCGCGCCATTTCCATGCCGGCCAAGCCTTCGTTTTATGCGCCCGGTGAAGTTCGATTAAAGTTTGTCCGATAGATTTTGCGCGACGACTGCGATCCGCGCCGATAAGAGCCTTGAGAAGGTGAAAGATCGACCACAGTCGCCTTCAACTTTGTTTCTCTCGCGCCATATTGTCCACCGAACTAAACCAAAGCGTTTCTTTCGTTCCAACTCTTCTCGACACGTGCGGCGCGATAAAATTTCGCCACCTGACATACGCTGATTAAACGATTTAAAGATTACGAGGAAATCCTCACGGAGGAGGAGGAGGACTATCTTACTTTGGTTACTTTCTACGTTGGAATCTAACTTTTCCCGATGGTAAATTTTTAACAGGAATTTCCCAGCCAAGAATATCGGATAAGCTTCTGAATAATTCGTTCGATAAGAAGACGTTTTAAAACGCGCTGTTTCTTTTCTTTTTGGCGATTGATAATTCGCGGTTTAAGGGAAGCAATATTCTTCCAGCTTATCGGAGACACATAAATTCCTAGACGAAGGTGGGAAGGACGTTTAAAGGTTTAGGAACCAGCCGCGAATTTCAGCCATCCGGAAAGCGCGGAGACTTTAAGGCGGAAAGAGATAGGCGGAAACTGAAGACGAGATTCCGACGGTGGCGTCTGGAGGACGATCGAGGGGACGAAGATGAGAATAAATCAACTTTCTAAAATTGAAATTCCACTCTCCTGGTACTGTTTTCCCTCGACGTATCTACGGCCGATCAAACCTGTCCTTTTTTTAGCGATCGTTTATGCTTTTCTGATCCATCGATTTCAGGATTTTGTTAGATCGTTCTACTGGATTGATGCGAATGTGCCGTCGATTTTTCATCGTATAAAAAGGAACAGCTTCAAGCGGATCATACTTTGCAATTTACAATAAAATTATTCTACCAGAATAATATCCTGCGTTTATGAAACACTCGGCTCTATCCAATCGATCAATTACGTTCAATTTCAAACAAATGTGAATAATGTAAACGCAACTACTTGAAGTTTTTTCTTGAAATGAAATAGGAAAATTGACAACGTACTGAGTTTCAAAACTGTTTTCCTATAGAAATAGAAAATTTCACTTGTGTTCCCACACTTACATAGCCAACGTATCAAATACTATTAATCTTCTCTTAAATACGCAACAAATTGAACTATTGAAAAGCAGATACGAATCCCGGAGATCGAATTTAAAAGTATCGAAGCTTAGGCGACCCTAACTCTACTATATCACGGAAATCGCGTGATGCACTTGCGCAAGGATAGCTCGCAGTTAGAATCGAGCAAAGTATCAAGCGAAATTCCTCGTTACAGTAACTCTTTTCCCGCGGTGCACCTCTTCAGGGAGACTCGTTAATTCCACGTTCTTGCTCCACCACTAAATATCCTGTTGGCGCGTAATAACAGTCCGCGTAAGGTCTGGTGCACGACTTAGCGAGCGGGTGGAACGAGTCTGGGGGCTAATCTCGGTCGATTAGAGGAAGAGAGAATCCGCCGGAACGGATGTGAAAATTCCGTACGGTCCGGTGGACGTTCGTAAATCAATCGACCGTTTACTTTTTGCTCGCGAACCCTTAAGCCTCTGGTCCATAGACCACCCTGCTGCAACTCTCCCCCGAATCGCCATGTGAAAGCCTGGCCGACTTCTATAAATAAGGATTTAGCGAAAATTCTCCCACTCCACACACACAGACGCGCCTGCAAATACACACACAGAATATGTATAAGGAAGCTTGGAGAGCGCAAGGCCAATTAGAGCCGCGCTCGTAGGAAAATATGGGCTTATTATGAGGGTCGATCGATCGATCTCTATCGGAGAGAGAAGCACGTTTTCACGGAGGGATGAGTCTGGTCCACTCGACTCACACGTTTTCAGCGCGGACGAGCGAATTCAATAATAGCATGGTATTATTTACTTGGTCTTCTGCCCGTGTTGCTCTAATGAACAGGCTTAATCGTTTTAAAATATGTAACATGTGGGTTTGTAATTGGAGAAGAAGTTGGTTTCTTATTTGTAGCTGCGAAGATTTTAAGATATCTACAGGCTGGTAATCTTCTACTGGTAATTAATCACTTAACGTAGAATTTTTTTCGACCTGACCGCTTCAAACTGTTTTGTTTTTAGTGAAATTGTTTCTTTACTCTAGAAAATGATACATTCTTAAGAGCTTTATATTCTCCAAGACTGACAGATCGTTTCCAACTATAGCGTATCAAAATACTGTTCTCTAGGAATAAAATAACGTCAACGTCGGAAAATTGCCAAACACCTATCTTCGTATTGAAACAAATTTGTCTAAGAAAAAGGAGTACTTCGAGCAACGAAGAATCCACCGATAGGATGAAATCTCCGATCTCAACTATCGCATCCATCGAGGTAAGCGCCTCGATCGACAGGTGAATTTCCTGACCGAAGAAAGCGAAAACGGACGAGGAAATCAGTCGTCGTTCGATTTGCGATAAGAGAAATTCGCGAGAACTTGGTCAGACAATCGTCTTTTGTGCGTTCTTCGGCTATGGACAACGACTACATCGTTACATCGAGGAGCGTGGAAAAGACGAGAGATGAAAGATAGACGCTCGTCTATGAAAACAGAACGAGGAGTATGAAGAAGGCGATGCCAACAGGCAGCGTTTTCCCAAGGGCAAGAGAAAGCTGTTCCCCTGCTAACAGTAACCCAGTTAGAGCGTGCGGTTGTCCGTGCGTATCTCGACCGTGTATCTCTTGTGAAGCGAGCACTCGACCGGAAGTCGCTGCTGCCACCCAGCCCCCACCCCCCTCTGCGACGCGTTGTCCTTCGCAAAGGAACTCAAAGTCGCTGCAAGAGGACGCAAGACAAGAGAGAAGAGGAGCGCAAGGGCATCGTGCCAACGTGAAGAAGATTATTGGTTGGCAAGAAGATGAGAGCCTCGTTATTCCGGTGCATACTGCGTGCTGGGAAAATGACGAAACGCCTTTTATTTTTATCATTATAGATTTTCAGCAAATTGAATATTCGGGGCAGATGGAGGGTGACTTGAATTTATTTTGGAACGATGTAGTCAATGAAACTACATAATATAGTTTCGTGAAATTTGATTAGGTTTTCGTTCATACTTCAACATCTCTTCATCGATCAGCTTCTATTTTTTCTTTCTTTTTTTTTTTTTTTTTTTTTTTTTTTTTTTTTTTTTTTTTTTTTTTTTTTTTTTTTTTTTTTTTTTTTTTTTTCTAGTATCTGCATAGTAGAATATGCGTATCTGAATTTGAACATTCGATTTCGAAGCTGGAAATTTGAACCGGGAAATTTGCACACTTAAAGTTGAGTTTGTACATTTGAAGTTGATCCTACGAATCTGAATTTGAATTTGTGTATTTATATCCGACTATGAATATCCGAGTCTGAATGCGAGAATTTATATTCGAAACTGTACATATATATATATATATATATATATATATATATATATATATATATATATATATATATATATATATATATATATATATATATGAATTTGAATTTAAATATCGGAATTTGAGTTGGAGGATTCGAATTTGAATTTGTACATCTAAATTCGAATATGAATTTAAAAGCTCGTATACGAGTCGAAAAACGCAAAACCGAACGTTCCGATATAAATTTAACAATTTAAAGTTGAATTTGAATTTGAATTTGAATTGAGAATTGAAGTCTGAACGTGAACCTGCAGCGCAAAAAACAGCAAAACTCGCCGAGGAAAAATATGGTCCTCTCTCATCCATAAATTTACTTCAGCATGGGCAAAGCGTTGTTTTCCGGCAACAGCAAAAGAGAGGAAAGAAAAACAGGAATTAAATAATCTATTCAGACGAAGATATCAGGTGTTCTAGCTCTAGCTTGCATTTGCATATATTATTCGAACGAGAGCCGGTGGATTCAAAACTTCGAGAGGAACGGATTAAAAACACTGAAACACAGGGGCCGTTAATTCTCGGAGCCTCGGTCGTGATTCGACGCGAAACGAAATAGAACCGCGGTGGTTGTCCTTCGAGGGGCGCAGCTTTTTCGATAAAAGCCTAAGCTTAGTCGCGAGCTTAATGGATTTGCATTTGTATAAGCCCGGACGTGGTGGTTTGGTCGTCGAGGCGCGAGGTGTCGAACGAAAAACTGGACGTCCAGGATTCCGACGAACCGAACCGTGAATTTTACCCCCACGCTGCCATAATCCGACGACAGGGGTGAAAGGAACGATTGCCACTGAATTATTATTTTTGGCCAACGAAAGGTACCGGGGAAAGTATAAAATCCATAGGGGACAGAATGCGTCGTTGCGTGACTAAAATAAAATTGGGGCTTCGTAGACAATCTCTGGATTTGAAGTTTTCGAAAAGCATTATCAAAAATTGAAATACAACAAACGTATAAATTGCTAGTGGAAGGTATACATTTAACTTTTTATATTAACTTTCATATATTTAACACTAGAACCACCGATAGTTAACACGAAGCTATTTCTACCAAAAACCAGTCAAAATGACGGGTCTTTAAAGAATACGTAACAATAGAATATTTTTATATTTATTCATTTATTACTTTCTTACGGAAGAAATTCCTTGTTATGTAGTACATTTTTGGTATTATTAATCCATCTGGGATCCCTAAATGAGGATTGACACATTTATAAAAATTGTAAAACCAGTCATTTTGACTGCTGTGGTTAGTGTTAGCATCTAGCGATCTAGCGATCGATCCGGAATTTTCCTGGTACCATATCGAATGATACGCAGTAAAAATTTTGAAAACGTGTAGGAAATTGTACAAAACGAGGAAACTGGTTAATCGGGGTTCGATAAACAGATTGCAGGATCCTTTTACACTTTGACAAGTACCATTCATTTCGACTGGTATTGGTATAAGTAGCCTTGATACAAAATTATTTTCAGTGTGAATACATAAAGAACAAAATAAAATTTATTATATTATTCTTTTAGTTATCGTTGCGAAGGTCATTACATCATTGTGGAAAAAAATATAATATGAAGTAGGAATTTAAAAATAAAATTGTAGAACCTGTCGATTTGACCGGTGTGGTGGTTCTAATGTTAACTTGTTATTACGTTCTATATTAGACTACTAATATATCGCATATTATTTGTTAGAATCCCCAAAGGTTCAATTAAAAGAAATAGCAATTGACAGAAAGACATTGTCATTGTGTGCATCTTGCGTTCGTTGTATATTAACCATAATTGTGTATCAGTTGCGTCAACGTTTAGATGTTCGTTCTGACGTTCTCAATATAATTAAAGCGTGTACTAGTCAATTTGAATCTATTAATATTATCTGTTATAAGGACAATCTTACACATTGCCCTCTGGGCGACCAAACATCATTATTAAATCAAAAAGTAATTACTGGGTAACGGATGTTTGTGCATTTATAGAAAATTTGCAAAGCGTGCAAAACACAGTTAAAATATACAAAATATTCAAAATATAGTATTCTATTAGAATTTAATGAATGAAGCAAATCTTTGTATAGATCCCACTTCATATTATTTCGTTTTTATAAGAATAGAAATTTGCCTAAACATCCGCAGACCACGGATAATTTCTAAACGTTACTAGACTGAATTTTTCCAAAAATAAAAAAAATAATAATAGAAATATTTCTTATATAAAAACCTCCAGTTATAACCCTGTTAGTTGCCGTATATCAGTTTCCTCTTATCGCTTACCTGAAAGCAAAATAAAGAAAACGTATTAATTAAGTATTCTTAGAAGTCATAGTTATCGTATGTATATCGTATATATAGAGTGTCTTTAAAATCATCGTACAAAATGCTCGTTTCGTATTTCTGCTGTCTGGGTAATAATTTAATTAGGCGAGCAGAGCTACGACATGCAGCAACACGGCCAACATCTTACGTGAATAAACTAATTTTTTTGTTGAAGTTTTTGAAACTGTGGAAAACTATGGAAATAGTATAACAGTAATGATAATAAACGCGAGCAGAAAAGTCGAATCGAAACTTCCAAATGGTACACCTTACAATCGGATCCTCCAACACATTTTTCTCAAAAACGAAGCCTTAAAAGATAAAATGTTATTCTTTCTTTCCGCGTACAATCCACCGCCCGATCACGTGTACCCGTATTTCAGAGGCACCCTGTCTATCTTACTTACAACAACGAACACAAGCTACAATAAACGAACAAATAAAGCCTCATACGTATCAAATATCCACAAACCTGTCTCCATACTTCATATTACCATTAAATCACCGTTAACCATGACTCGTAACCGAAAACGTAACCAAAGGGCAAGAAGATGGACAAGATAAGACTTAAGACAAACGGCCTAACGGATCGATCGGTATACTTGCACTGGAACCGATAGGACACGGAGGCGGCAAACTATATGACAGATGATTGGCTGGAAGCAACGCGCGGGGAGCCAGTATTCTTTCGGTAGAGCAATAAATAATGGTCATCGGATAATACCTCTTTGGTCCGATGGAAGACAGGCAGAAGGTAGGTTGGAAGGTGGAGAGGAACAGTGAAATCGGCAGAGATGCCGGATATTGGTTCCGTTCGCTGCTCAGAGGCGACACTGAATAATTTCGCTGTTTATCCATGGCACCGATATGCCAATTTATCGCAGGAACGTGGTTTATCGATTTCACGAGGCGCTCTCGACGTTACACAACGCTTTTCTCATTTTATTTCGCGCACGAATAACAAAGTGCTTGCGAATAAAATACACGGAGCGCATAAACAATCGTGGATTCGACGTCGGCGGCCTAGGGAATTCAATTACTTTAAAACCGCGAAACCGAGCAGCGGCGAAAGTCGACAACATGTTAGTTAGTTGCCGTTCACCACCGCCCCCCGACCCCCCGCGCGTGTTTTAATCGAGAAGCTTGGTAACGTTTGATTTTATAACGCAATTTTTCATATTCATTCGAAGTTTGAAATTTTAATTTTGTGCAATAATTTGTAACGTATATTTGATCGCTCAAACTTGGTCAGCTGAATTTTCTCGCGTTGCTCGCGCGACTAATTTTAACGGCGAAACAACGCGTTTCTTTGTATCCTATGGTGATATGGTAAATCAGATTTTTGGTACTTTATTGGGAATTTTCAACTTCTGTGTACTGTCAATCGATGCTATACTGCTGAACCTGTTTGTTTATTTAGGATTGAAATTACGGCAGCGTCTGCTATCGAATGTTTTGCAAATGTCCAGTATTATATTATTTATTATAGTAGTATATATTATGTGTATATATACCGGTAATATATAAATTCATACTTTTATGAACACAAGTGAATAAATAGCACATTTACATATATAAAAATTGATAAGCCGATAAGCAATGTAATATGAACTTTAATTTAGATGTTTCATATAATTATCTAAATATCTCATTCATCGTTTTTTATAACATTTGACAACTGTATTTTAAAGGGTTTATATCATTCACATCAATGACTGTCGAATGAAACAACCACACGTAATTTCCTAACAATCTCCAGACGATTACTACTATCCAAAAGAATTAACTTCATAAGGGAAAGACATGTCCAGTTGGACAAATTGTAAAGTACAAATTAAATAAATGAAAAAAAAAGAAATAAAAACAAGCGAAAGAACCGGATAGATGCAGCACGCAATCAGAGTTAACCACCATAGGCTCGTACGTACGAGCAGTAAACCGCGCGCGCTACTTCCGTTCGTCTTCGTTCATCGGTTCGAGCTGGTCCGAATTCGCAGTTCGTGCCACGATAAAGTTTTTTAATAATGTGATTCTGTGAAACGAGACCGGCGAACGTAATCACGCTTCAAAGCATTCATCGAGATTCGCGAGAAACCGGCTGATCCACCTTTACTCGCGTATTCGCCGCCCCCTACCTCGTGTTATCGCGGTTTTCAACGCTTGTTTTACAGTTTGCCAGCCACGCAAAACGAGCTACAATCTCACAAAGCGGCGGTCCAGCCTTGCACGCTCCACGCCCGACTCTATGAAGTTTCGAAAACGAATTTCGTGGCTGAACGGTCCCCCACGTAATTACAGTTTTTGACATTTAGGTTTGACGGTCGAATTAAACACCGCCATACTATAGAGACGTGTCGTGCTACGCGCTTTCGTCGCTAGAGAACATCGATTTTATCGCGCTTTTATTACTACTAGGATCTGCACAGTTTTCCACTAATGTTAATAGTACCCTCATAAAAGATATAACTTAGAAAAAAAAAAAAAAAACGAAGCTGGCACCCCGTTGGGGGTAGCCGCCCACATGCTATATTATTTTTTTTATTTATATTTTTTTTTATTCTTCACCAACAAGATATAACACTTTACCAAATGTCCGCAAGGACAAATTGTAAAATAACCAAAATAAAATTAAAAAAAAAAAAAATGTTAATAGTACAATTTTTCAACTCGCAACTTACGGCTGGAGTATCGGTATTGTTAAATATCTCTCTATCATATCAACAAATTTGATAAATCGATTCGTTCTATAAAATACATATATTTAGGAATAATTGGTACCAAGTTTACCAAACAGTAAATTATTCATATGTTGAGTAAGCCACAAAGTTTAAGCGAGGTTTTTTTACCATTAATCGTTAGCTAATGTTTAAAACCACAGCCTATGTTATACACTAATTTTGTTCCTGAGTGTTTGCAACAAATATATCTTTTAACTTCTACATATTTTTAAAACAGTCGCAAATTCTATCGATCACGACAATCGTGTCTCATTACACTGCTTGTTACGACTGCTCGCGGAGAGATCGCGAGGAAAACGCGTCAGCGTAAATTCTCGCTACGATTCGTGTAATCGACGTCTCGAAATAGTCGTTCCCCGTGTTTCGATTAAGATAACAGAGGTGGTTCAATGAATTTAACACTGCGTTAACAGGTTAATATAGCATGTATTTTTAACAACAAAGTAAATGATTGCAAAGACGTCACAACTTGTTTCGTGATAAATACAGTTAGTGATTGGACTCGACTTCTGATATTTCTCGATGTTTGCAGTATGAATATTCGTATGAGACTGATTGACCTTAGACCGATTTTTTGTCTTTCTGGGAAACAACCCCCACTACGCTCAGATCACGCCACCGCTCGTGCCGATGATTACATAGGCCGCCTTCTTTGTGAGAATAAAGAACGGACCGAAATCGACACTTTTGCCGCGGCCAGGCGGCAACCATACGTTCGTCGATACATTGTATGTTTCGTCGGGAAGATGAGACGATTGGTATACGACGCTGGCGGACCGCGGGCGACGGTTAGAAACACGATCCATACTAAACCTCACGGCGCAACAGCATCATATGTGACAGAACGAATGTTTCCGTAGTAAACAATAAGGATGGGTCCTTGAAATTATTGAAGGCGCGCCGCGATGATGTGCGGACATCTGGTTGCCAGCCTGCTCGCGGTATGTGGCCCGGTCGAGGCAGAGTGTCACTCGACGTAACACTGCTAATAAAATTTCAAAATGTCGCGTATGACCTATATAATATACGTGTTTACCTAACACTTTCTTCGTATCAACCCCATCGACGCATCCGATTCAAACGTCCCTCTGATCCAAGCAGAACAGTCATTCGGCATCTATTAATAAACACATGACACGCGCACAATACTGAAAACTGATTTCTACATTTGCCACCCGCTGCAGCTCCCGATAATGAAATAAATCGTAACTAATCCGAATCGAACGATCGCATTTTATCTGGCAGTCTGGTCAGAAAGTTCTTTTCGATAACAATTTCCTCCATTTCCGTGGTTCGGCTCGCTCCCCTTTTCAACCCCTCAACGCCATCCACCGGCTCGAAACGATGCAATTACAAGCAATCTTCGTTTCGCGTGACGATTCCATCGATACCGGTTACTATATTGATTCCATGACGATACACGCAGCCGTCTACCCCGACTTTGCGTTTCCATTTTCGAGCACGGGCTCGTCGTCTGCCATACGTTTCTCGTTCCTCTCCCTTTCCGGCGTTTCTCTCGCCGGATTCGACCGCGAGTCGGGCGCACAGATTCCAAGAGAGGGTTGCGGAACGCTCGTTCGAGCGTAAGGGAAGCAGAAGCGATGCAGGCAACGGTTCAACCCCCCACCCCTACCAATAGCAGTAGCATTTTTCGTTGCGCGCGGAAAATTGAACTTTCATGTATCCACTTTTGCACGGCGTGCCCCGCTACTCGAGTTAATGGTAACGAGGACACGCGAGTCGAACCGCTGCGATCGTTATTTTATAATTCGCTAGTATCGTTTGCCAGGATATTTTGAGAAAATATTTTTTCAAGCGGGAAGAGGGCGACGGGTGAGATGGAAAATCGCAGATTTCAACGGCAAATCGTTAACTGTCTCGCGTGTCCATTTCTTTCCATTTCAACTTCTTTCCTCATTTGAGTCTCTCAGAAATCGAACTAATCTACGTCTTTCTTAATTTTCTCATCTTCATTACCTCGTTACTTGATTACTTTCAATCTAACAATATTACACGAACTTTCATCTTGTCGACAAATTGATTTCCTAGAATCACAGAAGTTTGCTTGTCGAATCTTACGATCTCGGAGAGCAGGGGGAAAGTGTAGCGGCACAGGAACTAGAGGACAATTCAAATCATGTGGTTATTTTGCTTCGGAGTATCAATATCGTTAGGACATACATAATAATAAATAAACTCCGGGCAAAACAATGTCGCCGCTACGTGTAACCATCAAACGAAGACGAATTTGAATTTTCCGGTACTCCTCGACCAGTATAAATAGACGGCTATGTTCTCCAGCAATCAGTGGTGCGAATCAATACGAGTTATCAGCGATTTTATTAGCGATTTACACACTGTCTTTAGCGAATCCGTTAGTACGAGCATCTTAGCGAATATTGTCTGTACTTATTTATTTATCATTTTAAAATACACTTGATGGTTTCAACAGCGAGTTATCTCGTCATTTAAACAAAACGGCCAAGCATCCTCTACAGAAGTATTTGACGTTTGATTGATATATAAATTACTTGCTCTGACTATTGAGAATTCTCCACTAAATAGCGAATATTAACGCTCAAGGTGGAGTAAATTAAATATATAGAGCATTAGTATGGTTTGGTAATTTATTTGCACTTTTAGTATATATGCAGAGTTTGATGTTCTGATCACGATGATCGTACGATCTTGTTGAGACTGAATACGAACAGTATGATGCTCTGATGAAGACTGTCCTAGGATGTTGTTACTATTCCCATCAGAAACCTTGTCTCGTCCTTACATTCTGACTTTCCAGGTTTTCCCTGATTTAATTGTACTCTCCTGAGTGCATATCCTCTGGTAATTCTCAATTAACTAGCGACCGGTCATTATGAATGAATTAACGCTCAAGGTGGAGGTAAATTGAATATATCGAGCATTAGTATGGTTTGGTAATTTATTTGCACTTTTAGTATATATGCAGAGTTTGATGTTCTGATCACGATGATCGTACGATCTTGTTGAGACTGAATACGAACAGTATGACGCTCTGATGAAGACTGTCCTAGGATGTTGTTACTATTCCCATCAGAAACCTTGTCTCGTCCTTAAATTCTGACTTTCCAGGTTTTCCCTGATTTAATTGTACTCTCCTGAGTGCATATCCTCTGGTAATTCTCAACTAACTAGCGATCGGTCATTATGAATGAATTAATGCTCAAGGTGGAGGTAAATTGAATATATCGAGCATTAGTATGGTTTGGTAATTTATTTGCACTTTTAGTATATATGCAGAGTTTGATGTTCTGATCACGATGATCGTACGATCTTGTTGAGACTGAATACGAACAGTATGACGCTCTGATGAAGACTGTCCTAGGATGTTGTTACTATTCCCATCAGAAACCTTGTCTCGTCCTTAAATTCTGACTTTCCAGGTTTTCCCTGATTTAATTGTACTCTCCTGAGTGCATATCCTCTGGTAATTCTCAACTAACTAGCGATCGGTCATTATGAATGAATTAATGCTCAAGGTGGAGGTAAATTGAATATATCGAGCATTAGTATGGTTTGGTAATTTATTTGCACTTTTAGTATATATGCAGAGTTTGATGTTCTGATCACGACGGTTGTACGATTTTGTTCAGACTGAAGAAGATGTAGTTTTTTACGAACGGTAAGACGCTCTGACGAAGATTGCCTTAGGATGTTGTTGCTAGCAGTAGAGACCAGCAGCTGCGTCTCGTCCGTACATCGTGACTTTTCGTCCTCAGATTTTCCCTGATTTAATTGTACTCTCGTGAGTGCATATCTTCTGGTATTGCCATCTGTTTACCTATGATCCACCGGCACTTAAGGTGTTTTTTAGTCCCTTAATGACGTCCGCATCATAAGGTCATCATAAGTCACCATAGCTTGAGGAGGTAGGCAATTCGGACTTTCCCAAAAAAAGGGAGATGTGTTGTCCGAGTGATAAACTGACGGCCACTCTAAATCCTCAACACTGACATTATATAGAAGTTAAAATTTAACCCTTTGCACTGCTATGTCGAGTGTGACTCGACTTCAGTTTTTATCTCAGGAGCTCCTTTGTCGAGTCCCACTCGACATTCTTTTAGTCCCACCTTTTTTTGTGAAACGTGCGAAAGAAAACCAGGATTGCATCCTGGAAATTGTTTCAAGATATATCATACACTTCAAAATTACAAAATACAACAATAGTGTGAATAAAACTGGTATTTAAGTGAATTTGTTTCTTCCTTTATTTATTTAAATTGTCTTATTTTCTAGTTAAAGTAAATTTCAAATGAAACACTTAAAAGCGTTGAGAGCTGCTGGTAACGAAATTGAAATAAAATTCGAAGTGCAAAGGGTTAATAATGCGTTCCGGAACCTACGTCATTCTGAATTATTGTTTTAATCAAATTATGAAGTATGTTAATAATGTCTCACTAATCCTTTTTATCAGTGGCCTCGCTTAATCATTTACTAAACTGTTACCTCTCTTTAGATCTTCCCGTTATAATTATTTACAGCTTATTCTGTATCTCAGACATAATATATTTTACCAATATGCTTCTCTTCTAAACGAATATAAATAAGTGAAGAAATAAGTTACATTACAAAGAGACAATACGAAACATTTTAACTTCCTTCAAAAATGTTAAATTCAAAAATAAAAGAAAGGAAAATAATGGTCAAAACGTCATCAGCTTTTTCCACTTCGCAACGCATGGAGTTGATTCGTACGGCTTCTGAACAATTCATTTCGCGATCTTCTTTCTTTCCCTCCTCCTTTCTTAATATTGTCTTTGTTTCTCTATTCTACTTTTTCTTTTTTCGTTAAATTCCTTTACCAATGAAAGAAACTCTACGAGCTTTCAGAAGTGGAAACGCTCGCCCCCCAGCAAGTACAGAACTTTTGAAATTGAGCATAACGGGGCCAGCAACCTTCCTTCCTCTCTCCTTTTGATTCCGCCTCGTGGACGACACCGGTATAAAACGGCTTTTGGCTCGCTTTCAAGCAAACTCGGTTGCACGCCTCTTCCTTCTGTGTTTCTTCCTACTTCCGTCTTTTATTACGCTTTGTCACCATCTGCCACGCCGCGTACACTCGCGCGAGTTCGTCATTATCGCGTCTTCGTCACGCCTTTCCATACAGTCGAATCCAATAGTAATGCCAGTAACAAACACCTTTAGTCGTGCTACTGTTCTACGAATACTTTTAGCTCCTCGGGTAGACATTTACTGGCCCTACTTTGTATTTGCAGGATTTGATTCGAGTTATGTGTAGTTTAGAGAACTGGAATATATTTAAATTCATTGTGTATTTATATTGGCAATATCGAGATGCTCTGATGAAAAATTGAGCAAGGATTTCAACAAATTCCAGGAATACTGACACTTAGCCAACCGAATAGGGAGATGTCCCCTCTGTGAAGAACATCGCTTTTTGACTTTTGCAACGCGTTTTCTATTTTTTTTTTTTTTTTATTATTATTAGTTATTGTTTACCTGGAATTGTTCCCAATTAATTACGACACTCTTTTTGCTTTTATAAAGTACAGTATATAATAAAATATAGCAACTTAGTGGTGTTAAAATTAATCAAGAAGTTACACTATCAGTTATATGATTTAATAAAGTTATAATCGAACGATACCACACTGTAAAAATATATTAAAACGCATTATGAATTTTTAATTTCACCTTCAACTCGTGTTATTTATTTTTAGTCATCTTTAATGTTTTTAATTTTACCTATATTTCTTTATACTCTTAATTTGATATTTTGTATAAACAATATGTGAAATCGTTAAATAAAATCACTACCGTAAAATATAATTAACCATTTAAATAATTTTTAGAATTCTTTGTTTTCTAAGTAGTGAATATTAGTCCTCGATACTTGAAAAAATGCGCGATGGAAACGTATAGCTCGCTGTGGCGCGTGCGGTTGGCCAAGTGTTAAAGGACTACTATCTTACTAATGTTGGATGGTATTTAACGACAAAGTGTCTCCAGGCATGCGTTCAAATTTGAGCCACGTTCAAATTTCGAAAGCGTCATAATGTTAATTAGATACGAAATAATGAAACACGAAGTCACTGTATCTGATAAACGTGATCGAATAAAACGTACGTTTATATAAACTTCTTTCAGTGTTTTGAAATATCGAATCAGTCGCTTAAATATTGCCCATATTTAACTGGATATTCTATACGTCAGAAACACCAGTTTGCAGTGTAACCATTGAAATTTACTAAAAAAAAAAAAATAAAAAAAGATAAAATAAAAATAAAAAAAACGGAAAATTTCCAGCGTTCCACATCACAGCTGAGGCGTGCTCTTTTCTTTGAGGAGCCCGTAGAAAGTCGAGATCTTTTTAATTAGTGTACCTCATTAGTACGGCTGTATTTCGTGGAATATAATTCCACGCTTCATCCATCTTCTCCTCCCTTCTTTCTCGGCTTCTTCCGCTTCCTTTCGCGGATTTCGCTTTCTTTCAGGTTTGCGTGATATCATCGCTAACGAAGAGTTCGCCAGCAGAATCGATGAAACCGGATGTGTCATCCGTCAAATCACCGCGCCACCTCATTTTTAGATGAAACTCGACGAGGACGATGAAACGTGAAGTCATAAGGCCGGTATTAACGCGACGAACATTAGCACGGAAGACGGTTTCGTCAGATATTGCTTCGATGCAAAAATTACCTCGCTCGTCAGCGTATAACTTTTCGAAGGCTATCTTCGAAACTGCTGACAAGGAATAACTTTTTGGAAGCGAAGCTACGAATAACCTTGAGACCTCGCAGGAATTAGTTAAATCTTTAGCCACATCCTTTGCGCTCTTCTTCGTTTGAAGCGAATTAAATTTCAAAGATTAAGACCTTTACATTTTCGGATGAGATGTTTCTTAAACTGATTTTTACTTGAATTTACATACGAATGAAATAATCTATAAATAATCGTCCTAAAATTTCTCATAGCGAAGAAAATTCTTATCAAACAGCTACGATGATGATATATGACATATTACATATGACAAGTATACTACTACACCTTTAAAATTATCGAATAACTAGATTTAATATTTTAGGAAGATTTGCTCCTGACATATACCACCATCTCGCGAATGCATATTACAGCTCAAGCCGATAAACAAACCCTACACTCGTATATTTTACAGCTAAAAACCGATAATTCTTCGTTTAAAGTGAATTAACTTTCATATTCGGTTGGCAACTAAGTGATTGCGGATTTTGTCAATACCACCTAATGACAAAATCCGCAATTACTTAGTTGCCAATCCAATAGATTAAGACCTTTACATCTTCAGATGAGATGTTTCTTAAACTGATTTTTACTTGAATTTACATACGAATGAAATAATTTGCGTCCTAACATTTCTCACAGCGAAGAAAATTCTTATCAAACAGCTATGATAATGACATATGATGAACTCACAAGATGGGTGAAGTTCTACTATACCTTTAGAATTATCGAATAACTAGGTTTAATATTTTAGGTAGATTTGCTCCTGACATATACCAGCATCTCGCGAATGCATATATTACAGTTCAAGCCGATAAACATACCCTACACTCACATATTTTGCAGCTAAAAATCGATAACACATCGTTTAATGTGAATTAACTTTCATATTCGGTTGGCAACTAAGTGATTGCGGATTTTGTCAATACCACCTAATGACAAAATCCGCAATTACTTAGTTGCCAATCCAATAGATTAAGACCTTTACATTTTCAGATGAGATGTTTCTTAAACTGATTTTTACTTGAATTTACATACGAATGAAATAATTTGCGTCCTAACATTTCTCACAGCGAAGAAAATTCTTATCAAACAGCTATGATAATGACATATGATGAACTCACAAGATGGATGAAGTTCTACTATACCTTTAGAATTATCGAATAACTAGGTTTAATATTTTAGGTAGATCTGCTCCTGATATACGCCAGCATCTCGCGAATGCATATATTACAGTTCAAGCCGATAAACATACCCTACACTCACATATTTTACAGCTAAAAACCGATAACTCGAGGAAGAAAAATTTCACGAATCGCCTTAATTCAAACTGCAACAGCTCCAACGCGCGCCGCTTTTTCCAATACGTGCAACATTTGCCATTCTTTTCGACGCAGTCACGATTACAAGACAAAACCCAACCGGTACGTCGAAGCAACTTAAACGAAATAAAACGAGGAAAACCAAGACAGGGAGAAGGAAAGAGAGAGAGAGAGAAAGAGAGAGAGAGAGAGAGTAAAAGGGAAAAAAGAAATAGCTGAAGGTACGCAGATGTGGAACCGCCGTGTCGCCCTTTTCACCGATGCAATTTCTCGACGTGCATTCTCCCTTGACACCGTGAGACAATAACCCGGCACGGGGCCCGCATGGAATGCGACCAACGTGAAATAACGCGAACCACAAGCCGTCGATGCTCGCGTTTCCAAAGGTTCACCTCGGCTAATGCGCCGATGCACTTGCATAATTCCAGCCTCTATCGGCCGATCTACCAACGCGACCTTATTCTGTCGTCTCTCGAAAACTCGCTCTTGGAGAAGCCTTTTTTTATCGGAATACGTGGCCTGACACGTTGCCACTGACGTCAGAGGAGAACGGGAAATCGCCGTCTAAGGCACGATCCAGTGATTTCGTGAAGAGAAACAGAAAGGAATAGGAAAGGTAGACACACTGACCAGGTGATACCGGTTTTCATGCTTTCGTCTTACATCGACTCTGATCTGCTAGATAACGAAGGTTGTGATGTTGGAGATAACGAGACGATGCATAGTGATGCAGTTGACAAAAATCAAGATAATCGTTGCTTTCATTGCTGGACCTTATCGTCCGATGATATCACTCCATAAGCGAGTAATATAAATGTAAACGATTAGTAAAAATTGACTATGCATTTAAATGTAATTTTAATCTGAAAATCTCAAGAAAAAAAATCTGAAAACGTTGAAACTTGAAAATTAGCTCGTTCATTATATATTTCTATTTGTTCAGTCCTGTTACATAGCGTTTGTTGCACCTTAAATATAAAGAACTCGAGCATAGATATGTATCATTTAAATTTCCAAGTTTATTTCTTTCTTTAAAGAGCTATCTTTTGGAGATTTTTAGTCACGCTAGATCCACTGATATCAAGAGTCGGGAAATCTGCTCATTAAATGCATTTTTTTATCTTTGTCCCGAATCCTTATTCAAATGATACACCGTGCGATATGTTATCTAGGTTATTATCTCGTACGAGACGGTATTTAATTAACGAGGATATTGCATATATTTTTTGTTATGTGATAAAGATCGTATTAATGAGACGTTTACTTGGCAAATTGGTTGGCTTCACAAAACAAAAAATAGAGAAAATTGATGAAATTATACCAGATGCTTTGGCGCCAAAACTTGAAAAAATGAGAAGTAGAGTTAACTGTGAATAGTCCAAATATTACTAAATAAATTAATAAACAAATTAATTAAATTGTTACGTATACGTAACAGTAATATCAAAAGTAAAAAAAAAATATGAAGAAATTTATTGATATTTAGTGAACCAACTGCACTTCTACGGACTTTTATGGAGAATTTGAAAGTAATAAAAGTATGTAAAATGATAATTAAAATGACAAAAAGTGGAACTACATAGTATACAAAATATGCGAAGTGTAATAAGAATTCAAAAATCTTCCCCCACAAACGTTTCAAAAAATTCGCAGGAGAATTGAACGACATACGACAACGCGATCCGCGTGAAAATAAAATTCATCCCGTTCATCGAACGTAGGTCAGAACCAGATCGAACTATCTAAGAATAAAGCGAAACTTCGTGGAACGAAAGACCAAAATGACTCTACCAATTGATAGCACGAAGCTAGTCACGGTGATTCAGGATCGATGCTGGTGAAACAATAACAGGTAACTTTTCTGGTTATCCAAAGTTTTAAATAAATTCCGCGAAACCTGGCTATCTTTTATTGGCTGTCGTCGTGGTTCGAAGAATTTTAATCTTCTCAGAATCTTTGTCGCGGGGCAATAGATCGATCTCTCTGACGTGCAATTAATCGGCCTTACTTCCATCTAAAAAGCAAGATTACAAGCATTTTTAACGACGCGACCGTGTCTAACGAGCGAATTGCCTCAGCCCGTCGGCACGATATTGAAGCAATGTAGCAA
This sequence comes from Bombus pascuorum, assembly GCF_905332965.1. Taxonomy (NCBI): domain Eukaryota; kingdom Metazoa; phylum Arthropoda; class Insecta; order Hymenoptera; family Apidae; genus Bombus; species Bombus pascuorum. The sequence continues at coordinate 10,475,302 of NC_083496.1, read as the reverse complement.
CAAAAAAAAAAAAAAAAGAAAGAAAGGAAAGAAAAAGAAGAAAGAAAGGGAAAATAGCGACGCACCGTTTTATAATGTTTCTGCCGTAAACGAGCAAGCTTATTTAATTCTACGCTCCGGTTCTGCGATTCTTTTCGTCATTGTCGCCTACGGCGAATACGCAACACACGTTGCAATTACATCGGTCTCTTGCCGTTGTCGTTTTTCTCATCAGGATTGCCGCTCGCACACTGTCCTATCGTACAGTTATTGTGCTAGGAATCGACTGGATCATCGTTATTTATAACGGGCTGGTCGCGTGAGATCGGATACAGGGACGATGATTGACGAGGAAAAACACGAGGTTTGCTAAACGAGGAAATTCACCGAGGCGTTCGTTCGTGTACGTAGTACGAGTGAAAAATAACAGGATACGGTTGTTTCTAACGCTGTTAAGTGGAACGTTTGTTGACCAGGCACTTCTGACCGCGATCATGCAATTAGAAGTTCATAAGGAAATATTGAGTTGGTTTGCTTGGTTTTCGTACTTGAGACATTTACTTAGCAAAGTTCATTTATTTTTAATAGAAATGAAACGACGCGTAAAGGATATAGGACTTTTAAGTAAAGAAATTATTACATACACAAGGCTGGAAATTTATGCCACGAGATAATTTGTCTTTTCCGATTAATAGGCTTGGTTTCTTGTCTAAACGTTATCTACCAATATTTACCGCTTTTCTGAAAATTATCTTTAGATACATATGAACATGAATATTTCACGAGCACATACATTGCTTAACTAGTGTTCTATATTACTGTAGAAAATCGTTATAGTCAATCTTTATCACAATATCACCAAATAAATGGGATGGAACCATTCATACTGGTAATCCTCTAATTGTTTTCAACAGCGTGTAGGGATTTTTTATTCAGCAATGCATAAAATGAACATAATTTATAAACTGCTATGTATTTTCTTAACCAAGACGCGCATACATTGAGTTTGATAGAATTTGGAAGTGCAATTGAGAGATACTGGAATCAATAGTTCACAAATTGTGGATTTATGGAAATATTCAACTATTGAAGATTTTATACATTTTCCCATACTTCTATTCACGATATTTTTATATTTCTCTTCAAAATGAATATTTTCCATCGACTAAAACGTTCCTTTGATTTTCAGGATGATAGTTCACAAGGATGGCGAAATGGATAATGAACAGATCGACGAAGGTAGAAAAAAATGGAGAAGGAAGGAAGCGGATCGAGAGTGGGAATTCCACCCTTCACGATTCCGAAAAATCATTTTCCACGCCGCGTGACTCGGCCCCGTTCCCTGGCTGATGATTACGCGGTCGCCCCGCTATCGTGGGCTTAATCTCCATAAATTACAAAGGAACAAGAAAAACTCGGATATCGAATTTCAATCGGGCCTTAATCACGTTTCACGCCCGACCTCGTAATGCGATTTTTCCTTCTTGTAAATCCTGTCGCTGATTAAACTCGATCATCGACAGCGGTTCGCTCGATTCTACTGTACGGCAGGGAACGAGGCAAGCAAAAAGGGAAACGAAAGACAGAAGCCGGGCAAACGAGAAACAGAAGCGGCGGTGTTCTAAATTTTCAACGATTAGAGGAAACTCGACAGTCGAGACAGGGGAAAGGATAGTTTCAAAAATCGTTATAAGCGATACCGGAAAAGCGTGATTAATGTTGCGATCGGTCGAGTGAATTTTATAGGACCGAAGATGACTTGCACTGGCGCGAGTACACGGATGATAAATTTAATTTTCGATCGGAGTGGATCTGAACTTTAATATTGATAAACACTTTTGCATATTGGATTTCGCTCTGTGTATGTAACAATAGAGATACGGTTTTAGGTCAGCGACCTAGTTAGAAAATTCTAAGATATTTATCGTGTCCTGAGAAAACATAGATACATAAGTAACTTCGCTATTTTTGATGATAGTTTAAGATATGATTTGTATGCTTCCGAAATAAAAACGCGATAGGAAAAGAACAAGATTACTTAACACATTGTTGACCGGCAATTTTACTGAGAATTTATCTCATGTCACCGGCTATTATTTTGTAATTTGATGTGGAAGTAAAACAATATAAATGAACTCTAATAAATTTTATTTATTATTTAACTTTTAATATTTCTTTTTCGTACGATAAACAGCAACAATACCTACGTGTAATGGTACACAACAGCTTTTGCAAATATATTTAGTTTCGTTGCGTTTTCCTTTTGAAGAGCATACCCTGTGCACAGTGCTGACCAACAATTATACTGTATTATCTCCAACAGTGCACTGACAAAACGACGCTGATGCGAAAAAAAGCGCATTACGAGTTTACTCGTGGTCGGTTAGTAACGTTTGGCCATGAAGATAACTCGTCAACAATGTGTTAACATAGTAAACTTGGGAAGGAAATAAACGCGGAAAGAATTTTTTCATCGCATTTCTCTTTTTATAATCATTCTGTCCATATCTAAAACATCTTCCACTAAGCCACTAAAACCAAAGTATGTAGACACTTAGACGTACGTATGTAAATAGAAAATTTACATACGTGCACATTTACACGTACGTATGTAAATTTTCCATTTACATACGCACGTATAAATACGCGTACAAAGTTGCATCTCAGATGCATGTGTTACTTCGTCGAACCTGCTCTAACAAACAACCCAGCAGCCAGAAAACAACTAAATATGCAACGCACAGGAATAGAAGGGGCAGCAGAAATATTTCGCGCAATCTCCGTCACGTGGTCGTGAGCTTTTTTCCCTGCGGTTCGAAACTTTTTAATTGCAAGGCTCTCTCCAGTCGAAGCGGTGACCATCCAATTTGCACGAATAGGATTTTCCTTGAACGTGACGCACCGATCCCCTCACCGTCGCGAAACTCCGCTTCACCCACCACCACCTCCTTCCTTCCGCAGTGTACAACCCCGTCCTAGTCGTTTCCGCGATTCTTTTGTCATGAAAAAAATTGAATTCCAGCTACAGAGACGCGTACCCATCCACACGCGCGTGCAGTCGACCCTCTTGGCTTGCGAACCTTCACGCCGTTTTCCAGCCCTTTCTCCAACGGCGCTGGTCGTTCAGTTTTTCGGGTTAGCTACAGCTCCATTGTCCTGCACTTTTTGCACATGCCAACAGCACAGGTTACAGAGCCACGATCTCCAGCAACTCCCATATCGCCTGCTCCGCTCTACTGTCACGTGGGAGACATAAGAAATTATGAAAATGATGGATCGCCGGTGATCTTCTCGCGTCGCACTTCGAACGTTTCACAAATAAGGTGAAGAAATTGAAGTTAGTATATGGTAATAGAATTTAATAATTTATTTATTTAAGAATTTAATAATTTAATAATGTATATGGTAATAAAATTTATTATGCAAATCCAACAGAGTGACGGTTCAAAGTGTTACAACAGAATGACCGTGAGCGCTAATTTAGGAGGGTTTTTACACTGAGCTTTTAATCCCTCTAGAGGGGTTATCGTCGGGTGTATATCTGAAGCGACTATTCCGTTACTATTTGATTATTGTTTATATAGCTGTAGCATGCAGGATGTTTAGCCTATCCTATTACTCCTTCTGAGCGTGTGACCTTCTTGAGTGTGTGACACTACTATAGCTTTTCCGAGGCGGTGCGAGTCGCGCAAGCACCGATAGTCCGGCTCAAAGAACGAAACTGCAAATCTGTCGATAGAAAGAATAGCTGTGGGACTCGTAATCGGTGCACGGTCCGATGCATTCCACGCAGACTTGTATAAAAATGCAATTTCGTCTCCTCCTTCTCTCTCTCTCTCTCTCTCTCTCTCTCTCTCTCTCTCTCTCTCTCTCTCTCTCTCTCTCTCTCTGTCTATATATATATCTATAGAGAGAGAGAGAGAGGGAGAGAGAGTGTGTGTGTGTCTATATCTATAGAGAGAGATAGAGATAGAGATAGAGAGAGAGAGAGAATGTGTGTGTGTGTGTGTGTGTGTGTGTGTGTGTGTGTGTGTGTGTGTGTGTGTGTGTGTGTGTGTGTGTGTGTGTGTGTGTGTAGTATAGGCAACGTGCTTCAACTATCCTCGCTATACTATCCAGAAAGCTCGAGCCCACGTACAAGCACGTCTCTCCTTTACGATAGGTATTTGCGGAGTAATGTTTTCATTATAGTTACGTTCTGGACAAGTGCTCGCGGATACTAGGGGTTGCTTGGCGTCCTTATGTTTCCCCTGCCAGAGTTTCACCAGAATATCGATAGGATAAGAAGGTACGTAAAATGTTTGAATGCTTGCAATGGGAGGCTATATACTTGAAGTGGGGAGTCTATGGTGCTTGGCAACTGATTGTTTACGATGGACCAGGTAATCTGGTGTGTATTAAAATGGGGGAATGAGAAGGTTAAAAGGCGACTATTTACCAGCGCTAATTAAAGACTGATTACAGTTCACGTGTTTTTGCTACGTGTCTTTATCCAGCTGTTTCTATCTGTTAACGATGCTGATATTCTTTTTCTACGAGAAATTTATTCCTTCGCGTAATCCTGTTTTCTACTTCCTTCTCGCCTCTGCAGACGGTTACTCGCTGGTACAATTTTATACCAGTAACGGTAATAACGTGCAAGCTGCGAGGAATTAGATTCTATTTGCAAGTAGCGAGTACATACGCAATCGTATAAGGATTTATTTCTATAAGAATTCATTGAAATAGGAACTCGTTTAGACGAAGATCTTTGCCTATGTACGACGATTATCGCCAATTAATTCAAACGTCCGGATATTTACGAATGCATATACGACCATGTTTCTATAGTACTTGAAATACGTACGTTCCATTTGGATGGTATTGGAGACGCGGTAAAAACCGCGGAAATTTTCAGAGTGACCTAATAAAGCTTGAAACGCAATCCACTGCTGATACTTGTACTTTATTAGAATATTTCTAACCTTCCGGTGTAATCTCGTATTAGTATTCTGTTGGAATGTCAGTCACGCGTGTTAACGAACTAGCTTCTTTCAACTACCAGCCGAACATCCCCTATGAAGTGGACGAGAGGAAGTCTGAAGAAACGCAGCGTAACGATAATTAATGAAAGAAAAACCCCGGTGCAAGATGCGTTCGTTAACGAACGAAGAAGATCGTTTCCCGTGTGTTTTTCAGAATTCTACGAATCGATCATGACGGATCGTTCGAATACGAAAAGAGCCTACGGCGAACACGTCTCCTTCTATTTAGCAAGTGAACGAGCACGGCTAAAACGTGGCGATTCTAAACTTGGGAAAAACAACTTTCGATCCATTTGATTCACCTTCTTCGAATCCTGGCGCTTTTAGTGGGAAAAAGGAGAAGAAAAAAGTTGAGAAGCTTTCCAAAAGGAGTAGTATAATACGCAGCGACCAAGTATTGGAGCAAAATGGATTCTTCTGTAAAATACGACGTGAATTTGTAAGATAAACGATTCTTTATATGATAATTAATAACGAATAATAAAGTTCGAGAATTGGAAGTAACAGACATATTATAATTCGTTATCATTAAAAAGCTGTATAATACGAGATATATTGGGTTGGCAACTAAGTGTTTGCGGATTTTGCCAAGACCACCTATTGACAAAATCCGCAATCACTTAGTTGCCAACCCAATATAATAGACTGTTTCCAGCGAAACATAAAATTTTAATTATTACAAAATTGGTGCATCGATATCGCACGGTTAATGAAATTATAGAATCGTTCCGCAATTATGTTTTATAATTTATAATTATACAGAGATGTATAGTGATATAGGAGTCGTAATGAGAACAGAAGTTTCAGTTTCTTGTAACAATTGTTGAAACAAGACAAAGATTAACCGCGTCACAACTGTTTTCAATTGTTAAAAATTATATTTTACAAAACGATTAAGTGAAGAATCTTTTAGGAATTCGCGCAACATTTACGCGAGCTTCTCAATTACACGAAATAAAGATCGCCTTCTTACCAAGTAGAGCGACGATCGATCGATTTTCGACTTTTCAATCTCCGATCAATCTTCCTTCCGCTGAATTACGTTCGAAGTATTTCAAACACCAAGCTGTGGTTTATAAACGTACAAAGTCAAAGACGCTTTGTCGTGTAGACGGATAAAAATGTAATTCATTTAATGGCACCTTGGCCGAAGCGTTAAAAAACAAAGTTTAAGCTGGTTTGGCTCGGTATGCTTGGCGATACAGCTTTCTTTTTTGTAAGCCGATCAAGCGGGATCACGAAACTCGTCGACACGGACGGTCTTAATTGGAGCTAATCGACAGACCACCTTTTTCACGCCGCTTGATGGCCTTTTTTATGGTTCACCAAGGATCAATGAGGTGCGGCGGACGAAAAAATCATCTACCCTCTGTTAAATCTTATCTAATCCATCAGACGTGAACAATGGTTACACGAACGCGTGAAACGTATCATTAATTCGTCATATTAACACGTTTAACGCGGAAATTGCAGCGTAATATCCACCACAGATTATGTTCCATATATATCGTACCTTTGTACAGGAAAAAATTTTTTATTAATATTAATAAATTCTAATTCTCTAATCTCTTAATAAAATCATTGCAATAGCTGTTCCATCGATATAAAGTGGTACATACATGAACGTTAAATTGATATAAAAATTCTCATATCATAATGACATAAAATGGTTGAGAAAGATATTCGGTCTACATAAAAGTTAAATTCAGCTAAATAAAATTCAACGAAAAGATCGCAACAGAATATATACGTAATGATTAAAACCGGCTTCGAAAAGCAACAACGAAGAGAGGAACCTAAGAATCCTGCCGCTTTTATCAGCAAGAATAACCTTTTTGGATGATTTGAGAAATAGATTTGACAGCGAAAGAAATCGTAAATACGAGTTTAAGCTGCTATTAAGTCAGAACCTGATACCATAATGAGGCAAAATTTCTTATCTTTTATTACCACAAAGGCTAGCGCTGTATAGGAGATAATTTCTTATCGAGTTGACTAGATAACGTAGCGTATCGTTAATTTCCTTTCTAACAGGAACACGTGCTTTTACTTGTCTATGGAATTCTCTTACAGAATAGTTCAAAGTGACTCAACTCGATATGCTCCCGATCATGTACAATCGTTTGCGTATTAAATTCCCATATTATTGTAACAAAATTAGTAGCTATCTATTTATGGCTGTTTCCACTGATGATAGACACGTCTTTCAAATTCCTTCGGTTATTTCTTTTATTATTACAATCTTTATTTTATTTCATTTCACTTTATTTTATTATTTTTTTCAGCGTGCTTATCCCATTTTCTTTTCTTTCCTTTTACTCTTGAAATTCTTCCGCGATAACACTGTATCGTTCTTTTTCAATGCCATTGTGGTCTCTTTGCGTCGCCTTTTTTCTGCTAGAATACCCTCTTTGATAACCTCGTATTCTTTTTATTCTTCCAATTACTTCTTTGATATTATTTTTAAATTACTACGTTAAAATTCCTTCCTTTTGCATTCCACTTCTCCCTGCATCTCTTACCGAACGTAGTAGATGCACAAGGGAATGATTGAACTATTATAAAAAGTTTCGTAATTCTAAACACACGAGATCTTCTCAACAAAACCTGAAACAAGATTCTACGAGAAATCGTGGGGAAAATACGAAATGATTAATCCCAGTCTCAAAGAACAAAGAATCGTTTTCTGGGGAGAAAACAGAAACTACGTAGAGAAAACGGAGCGATCCATGGGTTGACCAGAAGGAACGTAGCCGAAGAAAAAGGTGAAGAAAAAGACGGTACTGTCCCACGGCAGCCCAGTTGTCGACCAGGCCAAACAAACAATCTTTATCTCCTTTATGGTCGTCCTTATCTCCGGCAGCTGACTCTTCTCTACAACTTTCCCGTAGCAGGTTCTGCCTTTTTCTCGCTCTACGTACGTGAACAGATCCTTTGTGTTCCACGCCGTATACTTTCTTACCGTGCTTCGTAAGAGGGGAATGAACAAAAAAAAAAAAGAAACAGGAAAAATAAAAAAAGGGAAAGAAAAAGAAGATTAAAGAAACAAGGGACTTTAGGAAGCAACGAATGAAACAAACGAGAAGAAAGAAGGAAAAGGACGTCTGAAAGGGAAGAAGGAGGAAAGGGATGGATCGTGCAACGTAACGTGTAACCACGAAAATTTGAATAAATCTCTTCTCCCTCCATCATCGCAGTTCTGAATATCGTTCCGACGCTTTTCCACAAACTATACGGCCAGCTTTGCCGAGTGGTTGGGGGTAACTGAAAATTCAGTAGCAAACCCGTAGTTAATTTCACTGAAGAGAACCACTTCCTCTCGTCATCCACCCCCCTTTTAGTTTTTGAGGTAATAAACCATGCAAACGTTTTATTATGACTCATTCGTGGGAACCTTTGACATTACGCCTTATGACGCGAGACCACTTGCGTGTCTGTCGCACTACGTGCTGGAAAAACTCATCGATCCATATTCATGCGATTCTATTTTTGAAATGAAACCCTTTTTTCTCACCGTGGTGACGAAGTTAAGGAAGATAAAGGCACGACAAGCGTGTAATAGTTTGTAGAATAGTTTTAGATAATTGCCGCCTGTAACGAGAGTATATGCTCTGTACAGAGGCTGATAGGGAGACGTTTGTGTCAAATCTTGGCATGGCCCCCGAATTATTGGATAATTATTGGGTCATGCCACCTAATGACAAAATCCGCAATCACTTAGTTGTCAACCCAATATTACGTTAATTCGTTGCAATGTAATATCGAGTGATACTGGCGGTGTAGATTATGGTCCGAATTTCACGACGACACAGTGTTGTGGTAGCAAAGTATACAATTTATTTATTCAGAAATATTGGAAATTAAGCTGTCATTAGGTGATAATGACAAAATCCGCAATCACTTAGTTGCCAACCCAATAATTCGGGGGTCACGCATTAGGTGATAATGACAAAATCCGCTATCACTTAGTTACCAACCCAATAATATTACGTTAATTCGTTGCACTATAATATCGAGTGATACTGGCGGTGTAGATTATGGTTCGAATTCCACGAAAACACAATGTTCTGGTAGAAAAGTATACAATTTATTTATTCAGAAATATTAGAAATTAGGCTTTCCAATGACTTCAACCCTATATGATAAGTTTATTGATAGATGGATTTATTTACAATGGATTAAACAGGAAACGATAGTTATTTAACGTGAACTAAATACAATAAAGTGCTATAACTAAGACAACTAAATGGATAATTTACAACTCACAACTAATAGCTTACAACTCGTAACAACTCGGCAACTCAACTCTCTACTCCTCACAACTCGACTCTTAGTTAACGACTGCCGATTAATTCGTCTTTCTCCCTTCAGCATCCCTTTGTCTTTTCTCATACCCTCACCATGTACGTGTTCCGTAACCATCCGGGATCATGATCACGTACGCCTTCTTCCGCGTAACTATTCGCCTGAAGGACCGACGACACACTGATGGGCCGCTTTGGCCCATTCAAGTTTCCCGACCCTTTTGCCCTGTCGACACTTAGGCTTCCTCGTAACATTGTTTATGGTTCACCCGATATTTCCTAGGCAATCTGTTCAAGTTATTACAAAAGTTTAATATAACAGTGTTAAAAATTTGAACGCGTTACTTGGGATATGACGCTAGCCATCTTGTGACGCTTTAGCTAGTCTCATGCTAGACAGTGCTACGTGACACAGGGCATGTAATTTTCACATTGCATACAGCAATTTCCGTATTAACAAGAAAGTTATAATCATCGAGGGTGTTCACTGCTGTATCTTTAGGGTTTCTTCTATTGGGCTGTCAACTGAATGATTGCGGATTTTGTCAATACCACCTAATGATCACTTAGTTGCCAATCCAATAGTTTGTTCCTTAGCTATGAGAAACGCGGAATCTTGTGTTTCTCTGATGAAGCTAAGAAACTAACAAGATGCCGACTTGCTTAGTTTATCTCCTGAGAGTTGTTATATACGTTCAAACTAGAAAAAAAAAATAACACAAAATTATATACATATAAAATTGTAATTTTTCGAAGAATTGAAATTTGTGAAAATAAAACGACACGAAAAGAAGTTCAGAACATACGTAACCATAGAAAATCACAAGAGATCGCTTTCAAACGTTTGTCGAAATTTCTATCCGAAATCTAATTCGCCAAATCACTACACTTCGATATTACCACTAGAAAAGTTTCTACACGTAGAAAAGGCGAGAGGAAAGCTGCTAGAAATCTGGAATTCGTGTCGAGGATTCACCTCAAAGACAGTGAACGAACGACGCGATTTCCGGAAGGCGTTGCGGAAGATCGTTTCGATTGTCCGTAGCTAAAGCGTGCGAAAGAAGCACATGACGCTTTAGTGCATCATTTCTTTGCCTTGCTCTTCACAGTATCATCCTCGAGGTTTCCGATATCACCACCTGTTACGTAAACACAAGAGCGCGGAACTCGTGGAGACGCGGCCAATTGATTTACGTCGTCCGATGACGAATCGCGGCCTTCTGCGAGGCTCTTTCTACCTGGCAACCATTTAACAAATAATCGACTTCCGTCTTCCCACGTGAGAGATTAGATCATCCTTCGATCGACAGATTATAATCGAGTAATTGGATTCGATCGTCTTTCGTTAGATTTTCTTGAAGCTTTTCATGCCTTTTAAATCTCGTTCGTTTATTCCTCTTTTTAATCGAATTTTCTTTTATTTTTCCAAAGAGAGGCTGTGTTAGATAAGAAAATTATTGGCTATTAAAGCTATTACATAATACCTTTTAGTCGATTCTCATAATTTCTTAATAATACTTGAAAAACTTGTTCTTCTATATAGAAGAATATTATTATCCATTAAAACAAGGATGTTGGAATAGAAGTTTTAAGATCCTTTATAGTTCCATACTGTTTTCTTTATATTTTCCTGCTGTCTCATAAAATGACGTGATCTTACAAACCGTAATTGGTTACAGTTTATGAAAATACGTGATTTCACGCCGGCGGATGTTGACGTGTTAACTAGAAGCTTCGTATAATCACAAAATTATAACGTTCTTCTGTAATTTTCGATACTCTGTTTCTACGATTAGTAAAAATACGTAGGAATTTTGTAACGAATATCACTGTTCACTTTCATTGGGTTAGAAACACAAAAACGTTTCTGTTTCATTTAGTTTAACACTTTAGCTGTCACGTTGGTCATTGCTGATCGGAGCGCTTGAACTTCTTACAATTGTAAAAATTGAATGAAAATTGACAGCTAGGGCATTTTGAACATAATCGATAAATAGAAGTTTAAAATAAAGAGTGCCCTATTGAACAATTAAACATTTTTATTAGAACATCAATAAAAAACAAATGTGAACAAATATTGCATCTAACGGTGCACTGTGTTTGCATCCATATCTTTGAGGGGTAATCTACGAATATTATTATAAACACACCTTAGAAAATAATCGTAATTGCTGCTTTATAATCATATAATTGCAGTTAGAAGTATGCACATACCTTACTATTATATATAGAATGAGCAAATACTGTTTACTAATATCTTCTACACGTTTCAACAATATATTCTAGACGTGTTGCTTATATATAATCGATAAATAGAAGATAGTTTGAAATAAAAAGGGCCCCATTGAACAATTAAACATTTCTATTAGAACGTCAATAAAAAAAATGAGAAGAAACCTTGCACCTAACGGTGCACTGTGTTTGCATCCATATCTTTGAGGGGTAATCTACGAATATTATTATAAACACACCTTAGATAATAATCGTAATTGTTGCTTTATAATCATATAATTGCAGTTAGAAGTATGCACATACCTTACTATTATATATAAAATGAGCAAATACTGTTTACTAATATCTTCTACATGTTTCAACAATATATTCTGGACGTTTTGTTTATATATAACCAATAAGTAGAAAATACATTGAAATAAAAAGTGCCCCATTGAACAATTAAACATTTCTATTAGAGCATCAATGAAATATCAATCAATCCTAAATCAATCCTAAGCGAAACATGTGATTTCGGCGTAGCAGTCAAAGTATTAAACTGTAGTCGCCATTCTTATTTCTCTCTTTTTGCACTGTTTGTAATATTTTATTATCCCATCTCGTATATTATATACTTGCTTATCTCCGTTATACCACCTAAATTAAACTCATCGTTACGTTCCGTACAAATTAAATTTTTACGTAAAATTGCGCTAAGGAAACACTGCTTGAACCAAATGCCGCAAACTTCGCTGATGTACTGACTCCGGCAAATATATAAAAAGCTAATATCCTACCGCTTAATTATTCAAACATAAATCCAACTAGAACCAATGAACCCGTGTAAACCTCGTTTCCAAAATATCTGCTCGACGTAACATATTTGCTGCAGCGACCATTCCACGTTTACCAGCCAGCAACGTTATGGAATCACCAAAAACGACGAAAGCGAGAGAAAAAGAACGGGAAATAGCATCTGGTGTTAAAAATCGTCAAGAAAATCCAGTCTATCGGTCTACGATCGCCTGGCAATCGATTTAAATCTATGCTGTAGTAGCGCGGTGAACACGTTAAGCTGGTCGTCGGTGTTGCAACAAGATACGTACGAATTGAACAACAAGGCGCGACGTGTACGGTATGTAGCCAGGGCGCTGTGCAAAACTTTACTTTATATCCGACCCTATGTAAATGAGAAACGATCATTCAGGTCGGGTTGTAACGTGGCCGCACGAACCGATCGTGGGTGCACGTGTAAAATCGAGCAAGAAAGCACGCGCCCTGTTCTCGTGTTTCTTTCCTTAGGGGTTCTTTAAGCCCCCATGCGGCGCTGTCACGCGATAACAGGCCCGATCCCGGTTTACCGATTACCCGACTGCTAGTAAAGCAAACGTACGTTGCTTGAATGCAAATCGACACCGATGGACGAAACGACCGGGACCGTTATCGTACGACCATGGAGCCCCAGCTAAGACCGCCAGGGCCCCGCAAAGAGGAAAATCCATTTACCGCTGATGCTCGCGATTCGTGTAATACCACTAGCGGGCAAAAAGATAGCCAAGCGACTGATAGCGTTAAGTTCTTAATGATGGCTTCGTAATTCTATAATTTTATCGAACAGCGTGTAAATACCAGTTTCTGACAACGTGACGTGTAGTAGAATCGGTATGTCGACGATTTGCTGCTTGTAGGAAACATGTGCATGACAGTAATTGATACTGAAATTGTCGACGACTAGAGTTGCAAAGTTATACGAAAGAAATTGATATGGAAAAACATGTAACGCACGGAGAAGATTGTAGTTTGCTACGTATATTTCACAAAAGTAAAGAAAAAGTAAATCACCAAATTGATATTCAGAGTACCAAACAATGTACCGTTATATATTTTGAAAATTATCTGTATTACGTTTATTCGTTGTAGGTTCGTTTTTGTAGTTTCTTAAATAAATTAGATCCATAATATTTCTATGACGAGGGTTCTACCGTTACAAGAATCTGTTTCTCTCCAAAAAAATTGAGTAATTCATGTTCGCTACCAGAGCTGCACCGATCTCTCATTTCAAGGACTAAACTTCATTAACGAATAAATGAATTCTTAACAAGTTCTTATCCCACTTTCCATCCATTTTGCAAATATACTTCCAAACTTAATACAATAGACTTCTGCATAAAAACCCTGGGAAAATATGTGTTCGCTATTAATAACTAATAAAAGAACAACTTTTCTAACGAGTTAAGAGAAAGTAGCTTTTCAAAGAACTAAATAATTTGAATCATTTTTGTTATTCCAATCACCACGCGCAGAGAATGATAAAATAAGAAAAATGTATTGTTAGATAAATAGAACTTGCGTTACGATTCGAGCGGCAAACCAACCATGTTTATAAAAGGTAGGAAACACGCAAAGAATATTTTTTACGCCCGAATATTCCGCTTTTTCGACCGGTAATTTTGTTGGACAGATTTGAATATGACACGAAACTGTTGAGGACAGACTTTATAAGCCGTTAATTAATTATTGATCTTTGTTTTAATTTTGTAGATGCGCTATCATTCAGCCGGCCCAATTTTACCAGTTATTTTGATAAATTAAAAGGCGGGCCACAGAAGCCGATTTCACGACTGCACGTTACACGTCGAATTATTAATATAGGCTTTCGAAGTAAAGCCGCGTCCAATTATCTTTATACTCCAACGTTTCACGCAGTAGTATACTACCAGTAGCGAATATCAGTACGTTTTTTTTATCTCTGGTCAAGCTAGCGGTATTAATGCAACGTTCGAACGTAAAAACAATCGATTATAGATTTAAATCGAAAATGCTCGGCAGATAATTCGAAGAATCCAAGCTGTAGAAGTTGCAACATGATTTAGTGATAATAATGTTCATCAAAAGATTCGAGTGAAGGCCATGTACCTATATCTTCTAAACGTTCTTTTAATTAGTAAATAATTTATTATACTCGGAAACATTTATAATAAATAATGTCTAATACGATATTGATAATAAATGAATAAATAATTGTAGGATCTTACTATAATTAGTTTCTTTACAATGGATTAAACAGATGTTGGTTAAATAGGAAACGATGGTTGTTTAACGCAAACTAAATACAATAACGTACTATAATTAAGACAACTAAATAGTAAATTTGCAACTCTCGTCATTATTATACATTATTATATATATAACATTAACTAACATTATTATATTATTATTACATCATTAATCACTATGATACTGTATTAATGTATCATCGGCTTGCTGCTAATTGTAAGCGTTTTGCTGGCAACAGCTTTTCTTACACGTAAATAAAAGTTCATCGTCATAAAGAATTATTTGATATTTTTATATTTCGAGGATGAATTTGAAGATTTTAATTGACATACGAACTGCGAGAGAAAAATACAAATTGGTATCGTTATAGGGTTTCGTGTGAAATAATTGGAAATCTCTGAATAGTGTAGCTAAAATGGAATAATAATTCAATGATATCGATGATCGGTAAAACCCTGGAAACTTTATGCGTAACTTCATTGCAAAGCAATGCGTATGTGATATTCGCTGAATTTAGAAAATCATGAACGTATCATTAAGAAATGAATGATAGCACGTGAACGCTGCATTTTTGTCACAGAGTATATTTCAACTCGGCCGCCTTGACTTTGATCCTGCATCTATAACGACGCGGCATGATTTCGCTTTTATCATTGAATTCGCTTTCCCTCCCTCTTTGGATCGTCTGTTCTTGACTTGCGATTTATACCGACCAACTCGAAGCTACGAGTAAAATATGCCACTCGAACGTTGTGATTTATGCGGGATTTTGCTAAAAATGAAAGGAAAAGAAAGAGCGAAACGTCAATGGAACGTAACGTAGATAAGCGGCTGGAAAGTTGCCTAGAAAATGATACAAAGGCAAGTGTTCTATTTGGTCCTTCTTTGATTTGTAGATGTACAGAAACGATTTATAGCTTTTCCTAATAAGAAAAATGCCGGTAGGTAGATACAATTTTTAATGTCTCAACCGGAAGAGGCAAGTTGGTTCGTCACTCACACGTCACAACACGTGCTCCACGTGTTATATAATTTATTATACTCAGGAATATTTCTAATAACGTTGACTTCTGAATAATTTCATATACGTACACTCCGCACCGAAAGAGGAAAATTATACGACTTATCAGATATCTTAGCGCTGGAAAGATCAGCATCGTACGTAGTTCTATTGCTTGAAATCAACGCAGCTTACGTTCTTTCCGCTACCGAGCTGGCCAGTCGTAAGCAGTTAAACATTTTTCTAAACGAAAGAAACACGTCCACTCGAAAAGTCATATTCGCGCCTTATCCGACATTTCGTTCGCGGCATTTGCTATCGTAACGTTTGGCGAGCACGTGTGTTCCGCTATTACATTTTTACGATTCGTCGGAAACCTCGTTCGTAGAAAATCACTTAAGCCCACGTTTCGCCTATATATATACGATTTGAAAAGTCGGCGGATGAGAGTAACGTCGATCGTAAAAGCGATCGGTGAAAGAAAAGTACAGAGAGAATCGCTCACCGTTAAGATGCACTTGTGACTCGGAGAGATGTATTCCAGCCCCCGATGACCCTCGCCACTGAAGCACTTCTGTATATTGGTCATGAACTTCCTTCTTATGGCCTTCAACGAGTAGACACAGAGCGCGGAATGTTCCTTCGGTACGTCGCTGTGCGTGCTGTTGCTCTCCGAAAAAACCGCGAACAACACGTCGTCCTGAGCGGTGATGCCTAAATCCCCGGCTAGAACCGAGCCAGCCTTGCCGACGTACGCGGCCTGCACCAGATTATAATACGTGCCATCGTTGGTGCAGTTGATCGGTATCTCTGTGTACGAGTAGTAATGCTCGTCGTCGTGACAGACTCGAACCAGCTTCGATATGAATACCGCGGTATCGGTGTTCTTCATCTGCGTGGTCATAAAATAGCTGAAGCCACCGCTGCTGAACCCGTACACATAGTTGATAGGATATCTCTCGCGCGACAACGAGTTCACGTACATCCTAGTACCGGTGGTAACGGCAGCTTCCGCGATGTTCAGCATTCTATCTTTGTCCAATGATCTGGAGCTGACCGCGGGAACCTCCGATCGGTACGGCGAGTTGCCGGTGAACGTTACACCCACGTACATCACTTGCGAAACGGGTGGATTCGGTGGTCCGGGCGCGATAAACGCCACCGTAGACGCGGTAGCGTTGTTGGCTACCACGGCCTCTTTCACTTCTTGCACCACGTCCGAGATATTGTGAAGGTTTCGTACCCTGCAGGTGCCCTGGGACAAACTTCCGCACGAGATCAACCTGGTGGTCGTGTAGTCGATCACCAACGCCTTGTTCACGTTGTCCACTAGCCTCGTTGGCGTTTCACGGGGACAGTCGATCATCGAACAAGCGGTCGAGTCGCCTTTTGGACCGGTAACTTCCTTCACGACGAGGCTCAAGTCCGGTGAGAGCTGATACAACCGATTCACCGCGCCCACGTAAACTCGACCGGTGTTCTTGTCCACGACCAGATGGTTCATGCGTTTCACTTCTGGATCGTGGAACCTTTGTACTATATCGGCTGGCGTCGAACGGACCGGCAGCCGGGGAGACAACAGCACCAGGATCGACAGGAGCAGGCGAAGTTGCTGTTGATGCAACAGCATCGATCCCACCCTCGTCGATGACTCGCTGCTGCACGGGAAGACTAGCATCTTACTACTCTACTTTCTACTGCTACGCGGGACACGATCTGTCACTACTTTCTTCTTCGCTGCGCCCGGGAATCCTCGCAAAGGCGTCTTCCTCGAGCCTCTCCCAGACCTGTCAACAAAACCAGAGAGAAGGTTTAGTTTATGTTCATACTTTTTATTCGTCAATCAAGTAGCACACATTTTTATTGAGAAAAATCAAGGTCAAACTATCACAGTATCAATTAGCATTATCTATCTTAAGAATTTGGCTTTCATCGCCAATTTATCAGCTATTTTTAGAGGATTTACACCTTCTGACTCGACAGATCTCATCTTCATTTTCAACTACGATATATTAGTATTTTACAGTTTAGTCAGAAAGTGACATAAAAACCAGAGTACAAAAAGCAACGCATCTTATGCTGCTATCTTTATATGATTTTACTGAAACTTTTAATCAGTAAGCGTGCTTATTTTCATCGTTCTATGAAAAATAAGTCAGCATATCCGTGTCTCTTTGCCTAGACATATTCTGATAGGAACACGCTAAAACTCCATTTTACGTTCTGCTGCATTTAAGACTTAGCATACGAGAACCGAACTACCGATCGGTAGTTTTAGTGCCCCTGTACCCATTTGCATTTTATGGAGTAACAGGGAAACGGAGCGTGAAACGCTCGTTCCTGAAGTTTACACTGTAGTCGCGAGAAAGAAATAAGGAACGTTAAAGAAACGTGTGGTATTAATTTCAGATAGAACGTAAAGTCTAGGAATTTCTCCCTCGTTATCGCGTTTAGTACGCAAACGCGTGTAACCAAACGGGATAACAAGGCTCGTGTACTTTCTCGAATGTTAAAAGAGTTAGTTAGGGAACTTAAACGACGCGTTGTAAAGTGAATATATCGTTTACGCGAACAGGCAGAATCGCTGAAAGCGTATAAAGACGTCTTTAACGAAGACCGGTCTTAAATCAAAGGCACCTAGCATTTTCGCGGACGCAGACGCCACGTTTAGCGTGACTATACGGCTGTTTTACATTAATTGCGAGTTAACACCGGACCAACGACACCTTGGACACGACACACCTTACAACGCGGAATAATTGCTTCGATTATCTCTTCACACTCTTGACGAATCAAGCGTGTACTTGCACGCGAGTGCATTACGAGACGATTGATATTGATAATAACGTTATTTCACCGATAAGAATGTAAACTGGAATGATAAGTGCGTTACGACTTTTATTGCTCGTACTGCAATTCCGTATCAGATCGTTCATAAAGTTCCCGGTTAAGTGTAAGGGATATTCAATATATCTTCGTGGAAATAGCGTCTTAAATGGTAGATTTTTTCAAAAATGACCTTTTACCATCTTTTGCTATACCAGCCTCACAACGTTCTCGTAATTTACAAGTCTACCTGATCAACACTTTGACTGTCACGTTGGTCATATATGACCGGCTATGGTTTCTCCTGTGACGCCACGCTGATCATTGGTGACCACAGCGATTGAACTTCTTACAATTGTAAAAATTGAATGAAAATTGACAGTTAGGGCATTTTGAATATGATCGATAAATAGAAGATACTTTGAAACAAAAACTGCCCCACTGAACAATTAAACATTTCTATTAGAACATCAATAAAAAGAAAATGAGAAGAAATCTTGCATCTAACGGTGCACTGTGTTTGCATCCATATCTTAGGGGGGTAATCTACGAATATTATTATAAACACATATTAGAAAATTTTCGTAAATGCTGCTTTATAATCATATAATTGAAGTTAGATGTGTTAACATACTTTACTATTATACATAGAATGAGCAAATACTGTTTACTAATATCTTCTACATGTTTCAACAACATATTCTGGACGTTTTGCTTATATATAACCGATAAATAGAAGATACTTTGAAATAAAAAGTGCCCCATTGAACAATTAAACATTTCTATTAGAACGTCAATAAAAAAAATGAGAAGAAATCTTGCATCTAACGGTGTACTGTGTTTGCATCCATACCTTAGGGGGGTAATCTACGAATATTATTATAAACACATCTTAGAAAATAATAGTAAATGCTGCTTTATAATCA
Organism: Bombus pascuorum; assembly: GCF_905332965.1. Taxonomy (NCBI): domain Eukaryota; kingdom Metazoa; phylum Arthropoda; class Insecta; order Hymenoptera; family Apidae; genus Bombus; species Bombus pascuorum. Next base: position 10,455,975 of record NC_083496.1, on the reverse strand, counting down.
TATAATTGAAGTTAGATGTGTGAACATACTTTACTATTATACATAGAATGAGCAAATACTGTTTACTAATATCTTCTACACGTTTCAACAACATATTCTGGACGTTTTGTTTATATATAACCGATAAATAGAAGATACTTTGAAATAAAAAGTGCCCCATTGAACAATTAAACATTTCTATTAGAACGTCAATAAAAAAAATGAGAAGAAATCTTGCACCTAACGGTGCACTGTGTTAAAACACTTTAAACATAAATGTGGGTCATCAACACAAACTGGACAATAGGTGGTCACCTTTTTGTTTCAATTCTTAGCAAATTTTTGTTCCTGACTGTTTAACATTTTTTATATAGCACTCTCTGCAATATTTTCGTTCCAGGTACGCTTACCCTTCTTTCTTCTGCATTTCGTGTCGTAATCTTTGTCGAATAAGTATATTTGATGGCTCTGGTTAATGGCACTGTGTAAGGTGCATTGCGAGTGCCATCCTAAAAGCTGATACCTTGATTTTTGTTTTTGTTACTTGTTTATAGAGTATCATCGCGTTTGAAATTTATGTATTTAACAATAACTCTAAGGCTAATTTTATATACCACTTGAAGGTTCTTCTATGTGGTGTAGAACATGCTATCATTTGATCTGATAAATCTACAGCAAACTGTCCTCTGTTGTAATCTATCACTACCATTGGTTTATCGCAAACATAATTCTTTTTGCGGAATTTTACCATTTCACCCCAATGTTTCGTCGAAATCATAAAACTGTCACACTTGTCCCTCCACCTTACTATTATATATAGAATGAGCAAATGCTGTTTGCTAATATCTTCTAAATGTTTCAAGAATATATTCTGCACGTTTTGCTTACGACGAAATAACCAATGCGAATGTTTTGTTGAAATAAACGAAGCCTTGTTATAATACGTCGCTATCAACTGTTACCAAGGCGCCACAGTTGTCACCCGTGACCACCACTGAGATAAACGGTCCATTGGGGAAGAATGTTGTCTTACATCATCAATTTATTATTATTTTGCCATTGTATGCTTCGAACAATAAAAATACTTCCGTCGCGTCCTGAGCGAAACATGTGATTTCGGCGTGGCAGTCAGAGTGTTAAGGAGGTTTAATGCGAACAAGATGGACCTAAAAGTAACGATGCTATCGACAGATAGAATACCTCGGAAGATTAACAATGTCAAAATAAACGTAAAAATAAAGACCAATCTAAAACCTGAAAAATGTTTGACCAGCAGGAGGAGCTCCAACGCAAAAATTAAAATCAGACGTAAAAAAAAAAAGACAACAACTTAATCGCAGAAACGTGTAGAGATGAAAACAGGTAGAAAATTCCTTTCCCTTCGAGAAGGCCTGTGTTATCCACGATAATTACTCGAGCACGCGATCGGAAAGGCTTCGTCGTTCGAAAGTTCACGTAGGACTTCCTAAAAGTCACTGCACGGAAAAGAAAAGGTGAGAACACGGGGCATAAAACCATGTAAAGAGAGAAAGAGAGATAGAGAGGGGGAGAGATAATAGAAAAAACGGAAAGGAAGGTATCTAACAATTTATCGACTAGGGAAACCAGGTGCCTTTGAATCGGAACCCCAATGCATATTCCTCTTAACGAAATGAAACGCCTGACTTTGTGCAGGACGCGTCGAAGTACGTGAGAAAGAAAAAAGAAAATGAAAGGAGAAAAAATGTTGTATAGCAGGGGAAAAAGAAGGGAGTGGATGGAGAACCAGCCGGAGGAAGGGAAAGCTGTTTCTTCTGCTCGTTCCTTCTTATCGCAACGTAACGGTAACGTTCAATCGCAACAAAAACTTTCCTTATTTTCCGAACACCCATCTCAGGGCCTGTCGAGGCTCCCTTCTGCAACACGTCAATTCCAGTTTATGGGTAGAGGCGACGAAGGAAGTGGAAGTCTACCGTGTGCTCCGTGTGTCCTGCCTTCCTTACTTTACACGTACGTCTTCTCGTAATTGTAATTGACGACGTTGTAACAATGATTTGTGCTTTGATTGAAAAGTAGGTTTTACGAGTTGTTTTCAGCAACGCACCGCTAAAGTATGGAAATGGGAATTTGGCGCGGACGTTTATTACAAGCGACCGAGGTACAGAGATACGAACAGGCAATGAATATTTGAGGTTAGGGTGAGAAAGAAAGTTTCAGAGAATATGAGACTGAAGAATCTGTTCCGCGTAGTTTGGCTGAAATGGCTGGAAGAGATTGTAAAATGGAAGAAAGGAACACGCGTACGCGAAGGTGTACAGTCGCGTGAAAGACGCAAAGGAAACGGAGAGTACGTTGTTTCGCGTTGTCCAGTCATTTTCTGCTTTAAGCTTATTTACATAAAAGATATAACTTAGAAAAAACGAAGCTGGCACCCCGCTGGGGGTAGCCGCCCACATGCTATATTATTTTTTATTTATATTTTTTTTTTCTTCGCCAACAAGATATAACACTTTACCAAATGTCCGCAAGGACAAATTGTAAAATAACCAAAATAAAATATATAAAAAAAAAAAAAAAGCTTATTTTATATGGTATTTTCCATTGCAATATATTTAACATCTTCAGCACGAACATCGAATAAAGTCAACGATACTTTATTCTGACTTTTGCGTTTTCTAATTTGTTATTCTATCGAATTATACGAAATTTTATTTTGTAATAAATGCTATTATAATTTTTAATTAAAATATATTTCTGTAATAAATGCTATGAAAGGTCTTTTCGTTCGATTCTTCGCATTATCACCATAAGATAAGCATTCTGAGAAATACCGGCCTCTATCGAACATAGTTTAATATATTGTATGTATATTTAACATTTCAATATACAGGTCTGTATTCTTCTTTGATGTCGTACTATCTTCCCACGATATAGGGGACAGATAACAAATAAAATTCTTACAATTGAGTTTTACCTTATATGCCAACTGTACGAGTGCGAATAATAGTGCTTATCGGATAAAAATGAGTCATTGATTGGGAAGTGACGACTGGTGATTAGCCGAGTTCGAAAAATGAAAAATCCATCGCTCCTGGGGAACCGATAAGCAGTATTCAAACGCATTCCATGAACATGACGTTAATGTGAAACAAGGTTTCCCTTATCAAGCTATATCTAGAAAGACACGATTGCTCATTTTTGTGTTCAGATATCACGTTTCCGTTCGAAAATTAATCTGCCAATCAATACAGCAATCGACATTCTGACAAAAAGCTATGAGACAGATATCACGAGCGAAGCTTCATTTTCAATCCGTTTTTAATACGAAATCCGGATACAGACCGAAGAAAGTCAGCAATTAGAAGCTAATTTCTTAGCAACGACGTGTAAAGCATCGTTCTTTATGAAATTAAACGAACAATTGTGAAGAACTACACGTAAAACAAAGGAATTTAATTTTCCAAGGTGAGCAGCAGATGAACGTTTGCAGGAAGACGAAATGGAAAATGAAAAATTTCGGTTTGGTACTTCAGCATCGATATTTTCAGAATCTAGACGTTTAATATTAAAATTTAATCCACAATTAGCAGAAATTCGAGTAATTTTGGCAAAAGTTCAAACTATATTTCCGTATAATTAGTCATAATGAAGTTGTTCAAGTACAAATGACAGATGCAATTAGAAACGTCGATACCAATAATCACGAAAAACAGCTATTGTTTGATGGAAGTAACGCTGGACATTAGCGAAATTTCAGAAGCCACAAACTCTCGTGTATAACAAATCTAATTATTCTATTCGATGTAATATTATAAAAGGGAAGTCTATAGCATGTAATTTGTAACTTGTCAATTTCGTGAAATTACATAACACAGAATTTTATATCCGATGAGTGAATTATTCAGGACCAGAAACATGGCTAATTACATTAACTTATATTATAATAAGCTGAACCACCAAATTTCAACAACCAAATACCCATTTCTATACTTTCACTGAAAGTTATTTATTATTGTAGCAAAAATATCACAAAACTGCTGCGGATCTGCATTCTTCTTCGTCAAAATTTATACAAAAGTTTCGAGTATTCGTGCGTTTAAGCGTTTGATTGGTAAAAAAGTGCAACAAATTTTTCCCAAGCGAAGAAAATGGCAGAACGGTTCTCCTTCGCCGAAGGGTTGAACATCGTATCGGAACGCGATAAACGATGGAACAGAAACCGCGCACGCAGTTCCAATCTCGCTCACGGAACATCCTATACGGCGTCCCGTTTCGTCCTTTTCGTACGAAGAGATGAAGGTAAACGCAGTGTTTCGAGCCTCGTACGAAGAAGCACGCAACGATCGAGCAACGTGGAAAGAGGATCGCGGTGGGTTATCCGACAAGCAGATAAGCATCGCGAGATATCCAGGAACGCGCGGTTCCACATAGAAGGGGAGCCAAGTAGCGGCAAGTATGCGTGCAAGAGCACTATGTTTGTTCCAGGTGCGCTCGTGCGAGCGCGAGAAAGATCGTAAGGAAAGATGGTTACGGTATAGTTGTTGGAACCGATATACCGAGATCGTAAATTAAAGCGTAAAGTGGCGATTGATGTATTTACTTGTTGAGAATTATTCATCAAGCTTTCGGTTAAACGCTACCCCGATAACGTAACTTATAAGCAATGAAAATGAAAAATGGTGCAGTGTATTTATGTTTGTACTTGATTAAAGAAACACAATCTAGATAAACATCCTTCTTATCCTCTAACTATTATAAATAGTCCTTTACTTCCGATATTTCATATATATTCTTGCACATCACACGTGTTCTACACAGTTTTGAACATTTTGATTTTTCATAAATACATCAACATGCACAGTCTAGTCTACTAACAAATTGTATCCCTTGGAGACGATGCTATAAGCGAGAGTTAGGTTCGTAGGAAGAGATGTACAAGATATAAGGCGAATACGAAATGACAAGGAAAGATTTTGCTGGCTGAAGATTTACGCATTTGAAAATAACACAAGAAAAGATTTGAATAAAAAAAGATTCTTGGAGAAAAGTTAGCTCATTTCTTCGTCACCGGGTGAATCAGTAACCGACAATTTTGGGAAGCTACGGTACATCTTTTTCTACAAAAAAAAAAAAAAAAAAAGAAGAAGAAAAGAAAAAAGACAGCCCTAATCGCCTTCGACGTGCACAATTTAAAATAAAAATTCCACTCGAAAGAAATTCGTAACGCAGGGATTCGTAAAATGGGAGCTACCCATGTTTCTTCCGCCGATTGTACGCACGAGACAAGGTGCTTTTGTTCTTCTCGCGCCATCTGATAAAAGCACACGTGCCTTTTCCCCGTGTAGTCGCATTCTGTCCGGTGTGCGACACACGCATATATCGTATGTAGGTTAAAACCGTAATTAACGATCGTTTCGATCGTTGACAGTTTTCACCGAGGTATTATCCGATCCAACCCCCGAGACGTCGCGACACGAATAGAAAGGACGTTGTTTAGCTACCGCAGGGACCACGTATCTTCGGTTGGGAAACACAAACAACCGTGAAACGACACCTTAATTAGCGTGTTTACCGGAGAACCAACCGGTTGCGAGTAGAAAAGTTTCACGGATTAATCCGGAAATGAGAAATAGCGGCATCCCGAGCTCTTGATTCCGGCAAGAATCTCTAACGTAGATTTTCATATTTGCAGAAGAGGCAGAGATTGAAGAAAAGATTAATTCAATTAATCTCTTAAGCTACAAATTTGTTCGATCTGACCGATCAAAAATTAAGAATATTTATTTTTTAGTGGAATTTTTCCTTGGCTATATAACAATATATATATATATATATATATATATATATATATATATATATATATATATATATATATATATATATATATATATATTTATGTTTCATTAAGTCATTATTTTAATTTCTTTAAGCCATTATTTTTATTTTATTACGTCATCATTTTTATTTTATTAACTCGTTAACTTGATACCAGACGGTAAGCATGCAGCGAAAGCATCGTTTCTAACTACCACGGACAATTAACTCGCCCATAAAAATAGATGAAACGTCTATAAAATATCTTCCAATGCTGTGACTGTTGATTATTCACTCGTAAAATTAGCTATCCAGCGATATTTTCCATTCCGCGTTTTTAAAATAAATAATTTAAAATGTAGAACATCTAAAACAAGATCCAATAAGAATCTAATATATCTAAAGAGAATCTATATTATCGAAGAAAAATACCAAGTACATGTAATAGACAGTAAACAGTGTCGTTAAACGCGTCATTAATAATTAAGATTTTCAAACCGACTCGCTGGAAAACGCTAAAAATCTTTCGTTTCTCCTATTCCTCGTTAAGCCACAAAATCAGCGTCGACCACGGATGGCAATTATTTTGACGAATACCTTAAACAATCAGCGGAGATTAATCGTATCCTTCCGGAAACGTAAGCAATAGAAAGCAATGGAACGAGAAACGTAATTGATTCGAGGTTCCCAGATACGATACGGTTGATTCGAACGCGAACTACGTATAATTTCTGCGTGACGTACGCCGAAAGCGTCCAGCAGAAATAGCCGAGCGTTAATTTTAATTACAAAGTACGCGCTTTAATATGCACATTTATTTTAATGGAAAACCGACGGGTGCTTCCGTGCGATGCACCCGATAACCTTCCTACGTACCTGCTTATATTTCATCATTTTCCGTGGAAACACGCGAGGAAGGCTGGGCGCTTTACTTTCATTTACTTCGCCTTTAAACGTACAAATCTCGTTCATAAATATTAGAACACTTGCAGGTCTCGTAAGAAACGCGAATATTTGCCTAAATTATCAAGTAGCATTTGCAACACGTTGAAAAAATTATTTCAAGATATTTGCAACAGTTGCTACACTATAATAAATTCTAATTCGTTCAAGAACCATATTTAATCGATTTAGCTGGATTGTTTAATTTTGTCATTACAATGTCGTACGATTAATATCGTCGAGTTTCTTTTTTTAATTCTATAGTAATTCTATAGTAAGTTTTATCGTATCCTTACACAAAGATACTAAGATATTACGATATTTATATTGAACATGTCAAGAAAACAATATTTTATTACACAACAATATACAAGCTTCGCTTAAATAAAAATGATCCTTTTACAAGACATACGAAAACTTGTACAATTATACAAACCAACAGACCGATCCTTTTTCAATTCTTAATCGAAACACGTTTCCCGAAACTACGCTAAATATTCTTAACTCGCAGCAAAGAATTCAAACGTCACGGAATTAAGCAGGCCGATGCACGGCAACGCTGATCTCGATTAAGGCCACTCGAATGAGAAACGTCGGAGAGCGAAGGAAACTGTCGGGGTTCGTCGAACCGTCTGTGAAATCAAGGTCGTTCCTTGGCGAGATTCGATCCTGAAACCGGGCCAGAAACGTTCGCTTTGATCCTTCGATTGCTCGTTAGAGAATCCGCACAGATGCCAGGTGAAATGCGATCGAGTAACTAACGCCTTTGGAATTTTAAGGAGACCGCGGTAGAATGCGGTTCGGTTTTCAAGAAACGTCGGTTTCTCAGGTACGAGAAAGGTTGGAGGGTGGAATTTAAATAGTCGGACGAGAAGCTACGGGTAAATTACGAGGTTGAAGTCACGTATGGTTAAAGAAGAGGCCCGTTACCAGAGAGCGAGAAACGTACCTTAAGGGGTAAACTGCTTTTCCAAGCCGCAATTCTCCGTAACAAATGCGATCATTTGGTAAACCGTAGAGTGGAGACTTTGCAGTGGGAAGGAGAAAAAGAATGAGACAAGGAAGAAGCGTGGGTGGATAACGGGAAGAGACCAAAAGGGGAGCAGCACCAATTCTTTACAGTTTCTTACTGTTCCGCTCAAGGTAACCTTCCTTTCCTGGTAAATTAAGAAATTTAAAGAAATTTGTATCCATTGTGCGTGGAGTAACGCGGTAGAGCTCCGTTTATATGAAACCATTAGAGAACGAATAGCTCGTACACTATGAAAAATTTTACTGATTTTCTCCATTAGCTACGATTTTTCGGTATTCATAATAAGAATTAATTTTCCCATATGGAGCATTAAGAATCATGGTGGATTCCTATAAAATTTTTCTGAATATATCGTTATAAAAAAATTCAATGTATTTTTCCAAGTCACGAAAACGTATCGCCGCAGAAAATGTAGTTATAACTTAATTAATTATGAAAGTAAGAGATATGCAGTTGACCCTCCAACAACGTTCGTATAGTCGAAAATCCGCGTATAATTATATACATGTATGTACGTAGTAATCTGTTGTTGACCGAAAGCTTTATTCTGCATATTACATATATATTTTTTTTTATTTTTATTTTGGTTTTTTTACAATTTGTCCTGAAGGACATTTGGTAAAGTGTTATATCTTATTGGTGAGGAAAAAAAAAAATAAATAAATATAGCATGTGGGTGGCTACCACCAGCGGGGTGTCAGCTTCGTTTTTCCTAAGTTATATCTTTTATGACATATTACAAATGTACATGCATGTATTATTACTGTTTTGTTATAATAAAATAAATTGAAGAAAAGAAATTTACCTACATACAAGGAAGAGAAAATACGTACACATATACATATTCAATATTATATTCATACTGTGACGATCATGACTGGTTTCACAACGTCGATAATATAAACATAGTCTGCTCGATCGTCTTTTAACAACGGCGATTTGCGTTTTTTCTTTTTCTTTTTCTTTTTCAAACGTCCTTTGCTAGTCGTTTAGTTTGTTGCGAAGTCACGACTTAGTATACGGACTACATACCTACATAGTATACATGTTTCCGTGGAAACTCTTACATTATTGATGGAGAAAGAAATCCGTGTGTAACCAAATCCACGTTGCTTGAAAGTCAACTGTACTTTTAAGGATTGGTATATGTACGTGATCAAATCTATGTTCTCAACATTTTTACTTACGCTAATCGCGAACAATTTGCGACAAATTATCCGTCTCGTTGCGATAAAAGATGAATTACGACACAGAAAAAAGTAGCTCATCTTTTTCAAAAATTTCTCTATGGAACCTTATACATATTTAGTATTTTTATTATTCTGAGTGCCTAATCGGTCCACAATTTTTTGCAATTCAAAAAACGCAATGTTACTGTAAAAAAATGTGAATATAGCAATTATATCATCGGTTCTATTTTGTATTTTTAGTATTCTGAGAACGACTACTCGATCCACAATTTTTTAGAATTCAAGAAACGCAATTTACTATAAAAAAAAATGTGTATATAGCAATTATATCATCGGTTCTATTTTGTATTTTTAGTATTCTGAGAACATCTACTCGATCCACAATTTTTTACAATTCAAAGAACGCAATGTTACTGTAAAAAAAAAGTGTATATAGCAATTATATCATCGGTTCTATTTTGTATTTTTAGTATTCTGAGAACGACTACTCGATCCACAATTTTTTAGAATTCAAGAAACGCAATTTACGATAAAAAAAATGTGTATATATCAATTATATCATCGGTTCTATTTTGTATTGTTAGTATTCTGAGAACGACTACTCGATACACAATTTTATTACAATTCAAGAAATGCAATTTACAATAAAAAATAAATGTGAATATAGCAATTATATGATCGATTCTATCGACAATACAAATTTCCAGGAGGGTTTCAAATTTTCTCAACTCCCTAATTTCCTGCACTTGTACAATTTTAAGAAGCTTACAGTTTTGCTGTAAGATATTGTAATATTTAATTATATTAGCAACTCAATCTGTATTACAGGCTGCAAGTTTCCTCGGCTCTTTAATTTCCTCAACTTCTCCCATTAATCGCGCTAAACTAATTAAGTCCCTTTTAATTTCTCAGGTGCGCGCCGACAATTGAAAACGAGGAAAAATTGCAATTACTCAGCGAACCAAGTGTTCGTCCTCGATATCTCCGGAGAATGAAGGAAACGCGGGAAGCACAATGAAAAAAACCTTTCCGAAAAAGGCTCGGAAACAGATGTGCGACGCAGCGTTATGACCATGTGGCAGTTAGTCAGAACGAATTTAAAACGTTCAGATATCCAAGCGGGGAAACTACCTTGCTCCAACGTGGGAAATACCTTGAGATAAACTGCCTTCTTAAGAAAACTTCCACGTAACGAATGCGATCGCTCGGCCAACTTGAATCGACCTTTTAGTTTGCGACGAAAAAAAAGAAAAAAAAAACAGCAAGGAGAAAAGAAAAGTAAAGCAGAAGTAAAGAAACACGGCAAAGGAAGCAACAAAGAATGTAACGGGGGTCAGCCGAAAAAAACGATACGCGATTCCTTTAAATCTGCACAGGGTTGCTCCAACGTGCCCTCTTCCTACGAAACTCTTCTGATTCGTCATTAAGTAAATGGCGAAAGACGAAAAAAGAAATCGCCCGGAAGAAGTTGCCGAGTAATTTAGAAAGATATACAGGGTCTTCGCTTTTCCTTCGACCCCTGCACCATGCACGATAAGACGATTAGAAGACGTACAAGTTCTATTGTCTAAAAGCTTTCTGTTGAACCCTTTGTTGCGCGGCCGGATTTGGATTAGCAAAAATCTCTAACTGCCAGAAGACGGGAGCGATTTTTCATGAAAATTTAATTTGAACACGGATGAGGGAGCTAAGTGATATCTGAAGTATATCAATTATTCAAGAAGGAAGAGCTATTTCTTAATTGATATCGTTAGGTTAGCGAAGGATACGATAATTGTGGATTGGTTTAAGCTTAATTTTTAATTGCTCGCTTCTATTTTTCAATGCATTGATCGACTATCTTCATTTTTACTTGCCCCGTATAGCGGAATATCAAATAGTAGTACCGTTTGTCAAAAAACCTGTTTTCTTTCTTCTCCTAGTAGTCACATTGAAAGAAATCTTAAAGACACGTTACGTTAGCGAAAAACAAATATTCTTGATGTAGCGTGCAATCATTAAGACAACTTGTAGTATCAGATACTAAAAAGTACAATATAAAGTAAGGCATATCGACCTGTAACATGGCAGCTAACGTGCTAAGAAGCCTAATTTGCCGTTTCCTGACTCGAAGATCCCAAGAAAATCACACGAGTATTATTCATTTTTTAAACAGAACTATATGTTACTTTGATGGACTCAGCTGTATCGTAATTCACGTTCGAGGAAGTGATACCGAATGACCGGGAATATTAAAGGAAAATCAAGGTCGTAGGTTAAAAACCCCTCACACACGCTATCGTTAAAATAATCGCACGATATCGCGTTGAAACACGAATTAAAGAGACATTAAGGGAAAACTTATGACTGCAGAAACCTGGAAATTCTGCGACTTCTAAACAACACGGCAAAACGTATACTTTCCCCGAGAAAAGGTCGAGAAAAGGATAAATCAACCGGTCAGACGGAAGCTGGCGAGCATTGAACACGATTGTCTGGGAAAAGTTGAATTAATTTACTGGCGATGTAGAAAAGAAAACAAAAGAAAACGAAGGAGAGGCCAGTCTGACTACGAATACAACATTTTTCTCGAGTGCAGTCGGCTGGCTTGCGGATCTTAATGGCTCTTTAACGAGTTAAACAATCGTTAAGAGTTTAAACAATCTCACCGGTTCGACTAGATTTCTCTTTCTCTCTTTTTTCTCTTTTTAACGACAGATTTCCACGGAGTCGCATCTTGCAATTCTAGCAAGTACAAAGAGCTGAGTTTTGGTTTGCAAACACTACGAAACTTTTCTCCGTTTCCAACCTCTGATCCAAACCTCTGCCATCCCTTTGGTCGGTTTACTCACCGTTTCGGACAACGTACTTCTACGAACTTAAGTCGAAACTAAGTATCCAGAGGATCCAGCGCAAAGACACGCGCCCCATGGAAACGGGCTTCCTCGTTAGCCGCCATTGTTCTGATAAATTTCTCGACCGCGCTGTTATTCCAGCGTATAGCTTGGATGAAAGGGTGGAATTTCGTTCTGGTGTGCTTAATATCGCGCGTACGCATTAACACCTTAATGTGCGCATAAATCTCATCGGCTAAAATCACATTTTTCATTCACATTACATCAGAATCGAAATAGGAATCAAATTGCTCCAGATTGTTGAAGTGATCGTCACTTCTGGGAAAACTCTACATCTGGTCTTCGGTTTCTCAAGCGCCTAAGGTCATCGATAGCGCGTAGACAAAAGAATGCGTCGAGGAAAGACGATAAGCGGTACACGTGCGACGTTGGTTTTCGGCAGTTGTCTTTTAGTCTCAGGGTAACGTTGCTAGCGAGAGGATCTGGATCAGCTTACATAGTACCACATATTTTGTAATTTACTATTCACAATATATATACTTTCAATACCTTGCAGTTTGCCCACGCATTTCTTTAATTCCATCCACTGAATAACCTTAACATTATCAATATATGAACTTCATCACATCAAGTCAGTTTGAATGATTAATTAACAACCTAAATTTTAGTCAAATAATATCATTATTGTATTATTTTACGTAGCTTTGCAACAGAGTTAATAATATCAATATTTAGTATAAACACAGATTAATCCGATCGAAGAAAGATAAAACCAATTTCTACGTGTCCTTCCTCTTCTTCTTTTTCTATTCTATTTTCTCTGTATACAATACGATGCACAAAAATTTCCAATCGGATAGACTTCTCATTTCGTATTCCAAATCCCATTTGTATTAACAAATTTTATCGCAAGAGCAAGTAAAAGAAAATAGAAAATATATAGCTGTACGTTGGTTAATATTTTTGGAAACATTTGCGTCCTGAAATAAAGCGCAAGATCTATCTGGAAGACTTTCGTACACCGCTGCAAATATCAGAATGGGAACAGCAGCAGCGCGGAAACCTAACACGAAACCATACCACGAAATTGTTACAAGAGAAACATCTTTACGAAGTCACAGACATCGAACCGACAGGGGTGCTCACAGACCGCCGATCGATTTCCTCTTTCGTCGACACTTCGATCCCATTTCTAAACGTGGCCACCTAGACAATCGCCAAATACTATAAATCCTTTCTCTGATCCCCGATTCTGTATCTGCGAAGATGCTTACGTACGTATCTATCCGATCTACCAGAAAATCACGTTATCCGATCTGGTTCTCTATCTGGTAGCCGTCGATCAGCGTCGCGGAATGGACGCGAGAGTAGCGGAAGGAAGAAGAAAGAGCGTAAACGAGGCAGCATCGATACCAATGAGAAATAGCGGACAACGAATCGTCCTAGTGGCGTGGTTCGTAGCGATGTTTGCCGATTTTTCCGACCATGATGAGGCCTCTCTTTCTCTCTTTATAAAGGCGTTCACTCGAAGGTGTACGCAGTTGGACTACTATACGCGAAGAGCGATCGAAGGTGAAACGAAGAAAGAGAAAGGTGGAAGGAGAGTAGGAGAAAGACTACGAGGAGCGTCGTGCCGCTGGGCAAAGGCCATTTACCGGTGACAGAGACAAATAGAACCGGGTACGTTCTAGGGGGGTCCGTGAGAGAGAAGCCGCGTGTCGTCTAACTAACAGAAGCAGAGAGGACAAGAATGAGAGAAGTCCCTCGGTCGACGAGGATCGAGAATATGGCCATAGTAGGAGGAACGAACGACCCTCTGTACGAGCAGCGCAAGACGATGAATTCCGTCACGGCCTGGCCCTCGTGCCAGGTCCGTGACTCGATTCTTCAGCGCCCTTTTCCTTGTGTTCTCTTTTTTTTTCTCCTTCCCCCTTCCGTTGTTAAGTTCTAACAGACGAGAAACGTACGGTGGAAAAGCTCGTGATTATTTTTCCATGGTGTTTCGTTTGCGTTTGAGGATGGACGTTGCGACATTGAATAGATTGAGGATTGAAAGTACAGCCAATGAGACGCGACTATTGTGATAATAAAATTAAATTTACTAAATAATATATGATAATAAAATTTGAAACCAAACCGAAAAATTGTAGAGATAAGAGATGGTCTCGTTACAATTATTAATATATATAACGAATAATTAATTATTATTCGCAAAGCGTATTACGTTTACGATAAATATCTTGTAACTTCTTACGTACACATTTTCAAGTTCGTTTCAAATTGTACGAATATAATCAGGACAAACTTATCTCGTTACAAGTTTTTTTTTTTATTTTGGTTATTTTACAATTTGTCCTTATGGGCATTTGGTAAAGTGTTGTATCTTATTGATGAAGAAAAAAAAATAAAATAAAAATAAATATAGCAAGTGGGTGGCTACCCCCAGCGGGGTGCCAGCTTCGTTTTTTCTAAGTCATATCTTTTATGTCGTTACAAGTGTTAATGAGATTTCAAAATGCTTTGTGCAATGTATATGTAAAAGATTTCTAGCAGCGTTCGACTACTTGCACGAGCCACGCCATCAATTCCCCGTAAGTACATGAAGATGCACCATCTACATATCAATTATTACTCTATTATTATCAAGCCTGGCGCATATGCACGTGTTCCAACAACACCTAACACGCGTCTTCCTTTCCACTCTATCCGCCTCGCTCTTTCCTCCTTTGTCTTATTCTCGCTATCAAGAGGTTCAATAATTTCGTTGCAATTAACGCATTCATCGTACCCTTGGGCCTTGAACGGAACGCAACATCGAGAGCAAAAACTGGAAGGTATACCTGCGCAATGGACGAGTATCGAGTAGAGGGAAGAAGAAGAGGAAGGAAGGAGAAACGAGGAAACGAGAAGGATATACGAAGGGATCCGTCGAGGCACGTACACGTTCGTCGGCCTTCTCTTCCTTAACCTGAATATGGAAGAGAGGTTGTGGATGCCGTACACGGCTCGCCGGGAATGCGTCGTGTCGTTGCCCCGGCGCAAGTTTTAGGCGCAAACCGCCGGTTCTTTTATTAAAAATCACCAGCTGCCCGAAAGTTTCTACCAAAGAACGATTTTTCTTCGCTACGTTCGCGTTTCGATGTGGCAAATCAGCAACACATGGTTAATCCAAATTAACCAGTTAATATACTTTCACCACTCGTCTTCGTGAATTGAAAATATATTAACATCGTATACGCATAAACGGTGTACATGATTAATGCACACTAATATACATAATTAATATATATTAGTATCATGATAACTATATAACATAAGCGCATATTATGTAGGTATAATTTTATGTGTATCACGAATATTTTTATTCCATTGGTAATTGCCTTTTTATTACGAGAAATCTATAACAAATTAGATATAACACGTTTAGAAAATTTTGTACGTTAATCGTTAGCATGGTGCAACTGTAAGTCGTGTTTGGAAGCAGGTTTCCACTCTGTTTAGTAAAATGAGAATTTTTTATTACGCGTATGATAGAAATTGGAAGCTCTGATGTAATTATGACTGGATTAATGTAAAATACAAAGTGGTACGTTGAAGTAAATTTATGGTCCGAAATTTCGAAATTTAATCCCTCGAAATGCCAGCAAGTAACTAACAAAGGTGTTCATACGAATACACTTCATAAACACTTCCAAAGTACGATCTGAAAAGAATTTGCTGCAATATAAAACGATACGGTCCATAATAACATTTACTTTAATATGAAACATAGAATAACTATCAATATCGATAAACAGAAAAGTACAGAAATTGAACATCTTTAAAAAACAACGATAATAAACAAGTACATTGCCTCTGTTTAACCTACGCATATTCTGTCGTATATATCCGCCTGTAGCCGTATCAACGAAAGGATTAAAGGTCTAAAACAAACAGGCGTATATACTAGCGATCGTTGAAAAATTAATTTCCCACGTAAACGGTGGAAAATGCAAACGCGGCTTGGTGAAGGTAAGAAGTTGTCGTTGCGAGAACGATTTGTTGTCCTGTAGGAAACTGCATTAGATAAAACACACCAACGCAGGGCAAAAGGGACGTTTACTGTCCGAGCTAGCATGGACCGACGTTTCATGAAACATAAATGCCGGTGTATCCATTCGCTCGAAATCCCGGGCGGGTCGTTTTCGCCGTCTCATTTTCTATACTCCATTACTACTGTCATTAAACCCCTCGGCTGGCCATCGAAAATCCCAAACCTACCGACCGCCCCTCTGGTACGCGTTACTCCGCGACGTTTTATTACGATTAAGAGTCCCGTTAAAACACGCCGTCCAAACAGATAGATAAACGAGGAGACAAGGAAAATAGAGGGTGTGGATCCTAGAGAAACGTGGCGTGGCTCGATCACCACGCTAGCAGATGTTCCCGGGGTTGAAATGGGGCTCGAACATCGAAATTCGAAAGCAGAAACGCGCAATGCGCCGCCAGGGGATCCTGGCGCCCCGCTCCAGCCAACTTATAGTTTAAGGGTAGAAACGAACCAAGGAGAATGTGAACTTGCCGGATAGAGCGAGAAGAACGAACATGTGCGGGATACATGTATATACAGGGTGTCCTGTAATACGTGTATTCTATGAAATTCAATGAAAGCCGAAATTACTGTGGATCGTTCATTTAATTTAGTGTAATATATTTTCTGCAGCAAGGTAGTATTTTATTAATATTAATTCTTCTCCTGTAAAGGATCTTAGTGAAACGTTGCCAAAATCATTTCAAACCACTTATTTCAGATCATACTCTGTTTCAAATCATATTTTGATATTGATTTCACTTCTATAACGGGTTCTGACGAAACACTGCTGGAATTAAAATTCTTCTGGAATTTAATCAACGATTAATTTGACGAAGATAATCAAACATCAACTAACGCGACACAAAATTCACCGATAAACAAGCTGAGATTGATAAAACGATACACCGATATACAGTGGCGAAATCACCTTCCTGTTTATACCGCGTATTAAATTTTCTACTAATTGTATTATTAATTGAAAATCAGTACTACCAGTGTTATCAAATACCAGACGACATAACGCAAAATTCGTTATGCCTCATAAACGAGCTGAAACAAAGCATACGCCACCGACCAAAATTCTGAAATCACTTTCCTGCTTGTATCGTGTATTGGATTAATATTCTATTAATTCTATTATCAATTGAAAATCAATATTATTAACGATTTCCTTAATTTTCGCACAAATAGCAAGTTCTCTCTGAAATAACCTTACTCTAACAAATTCGAAAGTCTCTCCTTCACGTTGAATGCAATCTCAGGCATTCCTTTTCATTTCTTAAATTCCACGAGACGCATAAACATGCCAAACTTTCCATCGATATTTCTACGAACTTTCTAATTGTTTCCAAATAACGGGTCAACTCTTCATGGAAATTACTGCCATACGTTACAGGACACCCTGTATGTAACACCAAAAGGGAATCTAAGTGGTACGCTGGGGCTCGTGGCGACTAGGAGAGAAGAGGCAGGGGTGTGTTGCTGTACAAGACTCTCGGTAAGCTCGATGCCTGTTAAGTTTCTCGTGTATTATATCGTGTGCCGAAGCCCCGAGGGACGTCCAAGCTTTGGGGTTCGCCAAGAGGATCGACCCGACCCGTACTGTTCAGCGACGTCCTGCTTAAACTCTGAGGAGGAAAGGGGGAGCAAAACGCCCTTCCTAGTTTTCGAGGGTGTTGCAGGGGGGTTTTGGGTTGGTAGGAGACCGGGACAGGCGACGAAACCCAATGGATCGCCGAAAATGCACGACCCACAAACACGTCGCGCGAACAAAGAACATTGTCAGGCCGAAATAATTGCGCTACTGTCGGTAATAATGCGGCCAGATGCCTGCGTGCGGATCTACCCCTACGTTTTCCACGGAGGCAAAAGGGGACACTAAATTCGATGAACTCCACCATTTCTACGTTTTACGCTTATTTCTTGTTACGCGTTGTACGAATTTATTATTTTATCTTGCAAAGTTAACAAAAATCGCAATGCAAATTCTGTTTCAAGGTTGCCGGGCTGGAATAAAACCATCTATCTGTTGCTTTATTTACCGTAGCGATAACGCGGTACGTGATGAGGTTGAACGAGATTTCTGTATATAAACGACTAGGCAGGTGTCGTTCAGATTCTAAAACGTCAATTGCGAGCAAAGGAGGATCTTTGGTAGAATTATGCGAAGGTCACAAGAGGGAAACGAGCACATTTTCGTCGATTTTTCGATTTTAACGTCGATACGTGTTAGGAAATTCGATAAAGCGAACAAACGCGTGGTATCGTTTATAGAACGCACGAAACTAAAGAATAGCAAACAAGATGACAAAATTGAATGATACAAACGTCGAAAATAATTACAGCAATCGTAAGCAAGAGTTTGAATTTCTAGTTTCTATTAAATTAATTCTCATTCTTACTGTAACACAGAACGTATAGGTAGATTCATCTTAACCACGGTTCCAAGTAAAACGACGATCATAAAGATTTCAGTAAGTTCGTAATAATCTTCCAGTCTTATCTCGCTGTCTGAAAGTGTACAGTCTGATGGACGAGCGTACTCGCCCACTCGCCTGCATGAAATTTGGAAAGTGTAAGCCCTCGTGGAGAACTGGTGGAGTTAGACGGAACGCTGGCTGTACAGGCGGAAACGAATTCATAATCTGCCGCTGCAATAACCGAAACAGAAAATTGCCCGAACAACGCTGGAACGCGAGTGATAACGGACAACGATACGTTTCAATCTGGCGCGATAAGGATCGAAAAGTGGAACGCGTGTAAACTGTTCATAATATTCGATGAGACGAGACCCGTTAAAAATGCATCAATCACCGTTAACGGGCCATCGGGAAACAGTAAGCAAAAGGAGCAATAAAGTGTCCGGTCGCATTTAGGATGCACCGGTTTCAGCGACAGCTTGACAGTTTGTGATGAATCGGCGGTACGCTCCGGATGATACCCGAGGAACGCGAGCACCAGCTAGGAAAATGGGCCATTTCGTCGGCTATTTACAAAACGCTCGAGAAGAGGTAAAAAATGACGGGTTACCCTGTGCAGACGGTCAACAACGACGAAGACGAAGACGAAAACGACGACGACGGCGACGATGTTGAGAAACGTCGAGATCCAGGATACGCGAAGCATCGTTATCAAGCGGATGTCACGCGAGTGGCACGCGACCTCGCGACTTTCCGTCTCGCTACGCAAACTCCGTACAACGCTTTTCCATCAGAATGAAACAGGGTTGTGTCACCAGAGCTAGATGACACCGAGGGTAACAAATCACCGCGGATATGATGCCTCGTGACGATTCTCGGCGAAGGTTTTCGTTCGGAAATTTATCACCACTCTTTTTTTTTTTCTTTTTTGCTTTCGTTTGAAAACACCGTTGTTGGACGAGAGAAAGCAAAGTACAGGTAGCTTGATTATGGTACCTACGAAGTGGATACGAGAAATATTTGCACGCATCCTTATTTTCCGATAAAGCGTTTTTTATGAAGTTTTACGTTTCGTTGTTACAGCATCAAATTCTTGTAATATATGAGCGTGAAAATACTATTATAAATGTTACGAATATTCCTAGCAACCCGATAGCATACATAAGTATAAAATATGCAAAGTAAAGTAATAAAATCATTGTAATATTTTGTCAGATTTCTCTGTTTAGACGCCACTTCCTCGATTCACTGTGTCCATAAAAATACGAATTCGCATAAATAATCTGTACGGTCTAAGTTAATAACGTGAATATTTCATATAAAAACCTGTAGTATGCCTGGTACGTGTCGATGTCTTATACGTGTAAATTCACTTTTACTGTGCTTACCTGAAACAAAATGAAAAGGGAAGAATTAGTTGGATAATTCTTCGAATTTACATTATATGTTAATTACGTCCATGAAAATATGAATTTTCATAAACATGTCCGTACTCTAGTAATCTGATTCCTACATGAAAATAAAATATAATATTGTTAAATCCTCTTCAATTTTTACATGCCAATCTGATGCGTTATAAGAATAAATCTGATTATTTCAAAGTTAAACTAGTTAAACAAGACAAGTAGACAGAAAATGTATCTAATAAGAAAAAAGATACAGAAACGAATGAATCGGACTCGGTACAACTGTTGTTTACTTCGATCTTCCATGAAACTATAGAACGTTAATCATTGCGTTTATTAAGAAGATTTATACGTGACAATAAATCGATAATAAAAACATTATGGAAGAATACATCGATGAAGTAAGTACGTACTATGTAGAGATTATTCAAGGAGCATGCAGAATGATTTCATTCGCGCGAATCCTTCGCTTCGAAATGATAAATAGCTGCCTACGGATAAATAGACATTATTCCCACGAACAACGTTCGCGTTTTTCAAGCGGCCATTTATTTAATACGTTTTAAGAGACTTTTAAATCACTGGCAGGCTTCATGTTCAATGGGCCTCGGCTTGCCTCGAGTGCTCGAGCAAGTTAAGGCTTTTCCATCCACCTAATCCAGTTTTGATTATAAATCACTTAAAGCCGTCGTTCTGACAGCGAAACGAAGTTTTCGAAGGCTGTTCCGACATTGCAGCAGCTATATTTACTGACTCGCCAGCCCGTAATTGAAGGATTTATCTAAGGGAAAAAACGCTCGCCTCTCGCCGCTCAGACAGCCTTTTTTCCCTTCGGCTGCATTTTCTTCCACATCCAGGCAGCGACAAACTAGAATTAAAGCAGGCGAAGTTGCGTGTCATCGCGTTGTGTCGCGTTTACGCGGCTCTTCGAGATAAATCTACTAGTTGCCACGCAACCTATTTGCGTTGTGAAATCACGCGATATCGTCTAATTCAATGTCGTTTATTCCATCGCGAGACGACCTTCTACGATGACTTCTCATATAAACTTTGCATTTATCTGGCCATGAATTTTAAATAGAATTGTAACATCTATAATTGAGCTTCTCTGCAGACAAGCTGATTAGCTTCAACTTTTCATCTCAATTTCATTATGTAGATACATGGGACATGCCAGAATCAATGCAACTAATTCTCCTATACCTGTCTTATAGCATCTGTTCTTTCTATGTATTGGAATACGCGTACGTATACGTATTTTAAAGGATTCAAAGTTCGGAATAAACTCGCCGTATAATACAAGTAATATAAAGATAAAATATCATCGGATTTATTGGTTTAACTTCCATATACACGTCAAACCACGGACGAAACTTCTTCATAAGAAACATGACTTATCAAAGCTTGGTGAGAAGGACAAACCTTGATCGTTTTAATTAGTCGTATCATATGTATTTTACGATCGTGTTAATTAATTGTATTTTACGAAAGGAAAGAAAAGAAAAAGTAATTGCTTCAGGAATATTATCAAATTAAGAAAGAGAGTAATATTAAGAAAATGATACAAACGAGAATAATAATCAAACTGACCTCGATAGAACGGACCTCGTGGAATATCGATAATAACAAACCCAACCGTTTGCAAATTAAAGCGAAAACCTATAACCGATATGAATCTTGCGAAAAAAATCCACAAGGCGAAATGCTGAATTAAGTAAATTGCTTCAGACATTTTTTAATATTAAACTAACAAGGTCCGGATCGAGCGATAGAAATCCCAGCCACGGATCATAAATTTGAACAAAGATTTACTGCGCTGAAAAAGTATTTCTACGACTTAACCAAGGTCGGTTAAATCCTCTAACAAGCGGCTTACAAAGTCAAGAGAGGCGACTCGTCTTATCTGCGAATTAGAGTCAATTCGCGCGTCTGGAATGATGCATCCGTGGAGAGGGCTCCTGAATGCATAGCAACGTCAAATAACAACAAGTACATTACGTCAGGTTAGCATGATTCATACGAGATAACGTCGTGGCAAGATAATTATGGTTGTTACGGGCAAACAAAGCGAAGGTACGCGCAGAGCCACGGAACCGGCGTCTATCGACCGGCCGAGTATACACCACGGTTCGACAATCGACGCGCCGCCACAATCAACGCTCGATTCACCCGCGAACGCGTCCCATCCACCGGCGCGAACTTCATTCGACGTTTAATGCCGACGAACCATTCGTGTCGAACCGATCGTTCTTATAAAAATGTCCGGAAATCGTGTTTGACGTATCGTTACTGGACACGTATATCGGATAATCGTCGTCCTCTCTATCTCTTTCATGTGTGCGCTTCGCTCTCCCCTTGTTGATTCCCATCGACAACCCTTCCGACCATCTTTTAAATAAATTTCAACGCGGCGAACAGCTACCGGTTATCTCGACGCGTGTCACCGTCCATTTAAATCCAAATCCGAATGAAATTACACGGGCCATGGGTGCACCGGTCGGCCTAAAAATCTGATCGAAATTTAGATTTCCCAACTCTTTCGAAAACGAGATAAGTGATCCTTTTTTATAGTTTTTTTCTTTTTTTAAGGTGAGGTACGTTGTTACGAACGATCCTAAAACGACAGCTATAACAGTTTCTATGAATAAAATAAAAATCAAATAAGGTCGAAATGATCCAACAAACGCAGAGAAGCTATTGATGGCTTCGAGATACTGTGAATTTTCTTATATCATATTCGTCACCATTGTAAAAGGTAAGAAAGAAGAGGCTGTTTGCCTTTCGCCAATCGCAATACTTTATCAACTAATGATATTAACACTTTGACTGCCACAGTGGTAATTGGTAACCGGAGCGCTTGAACTTCTTACAATTGTAAAAATTGAATGAAAATTGACAGTTAGGGCATTTTGAATATAACCCATAAATAGAAAATACTTTGAAACAAAAAGTGCCCCATTGAACAATTAAACATTTTTATTAAAACATCAATAAAAAACAAATGAGAACAAATATTGCATCTAACGGTGCACTGTGTTTGCATCCATATCTTAGGAGGGTAACCTACGAATATTATTATAAACACACCTTAGAAAATAATCGTAAATGCTGCTTTATAATCATATAATTGAAGTTAGATGTGTGAACATACTTTACTATTATACATAGAATGAGCAAATACTGTTTACTAATATCTTCTACACGTTTCAACAATATATTCTGGAAGTTTTGTTTATATATAACCGATAAATAGAATATACTTTGAAACAAAAAGTGCCCCATTGAACAATTAAACATTTTTATTAGAACATCAATAAAAAGAAAATGAGAAGAAATCTTGCATCTAACGGTGCACTGTGTTTGCATCCATACCTTAGGGGGGGGGGGGGGAATCTACGAATATTATTATAAACACATCTTAGAAAATAATCGTAAATGCTGCTTTATAATCATATAATTGAAGTTAGATGAACATACTTTACTATTATACATAGAATGAGCAAATACTGTTTACTAATATCTTCTACACGTTTCAACAATATATTCTGGACGTTTTGTTTATATATAACCGATAAATAGAAGATACTTTGAAATAAAAAGTGCCCCATTGAACAATTAAACATTTCTATTAGAACGTCAATAAAAAAAATGAGAAGAAACCTTGCACCTAACGGTGCACTGTGTTAAAACACTTTAAACATAAATGTGGCTCATCAACACAAACTGGACAATAGGTGGTCACCTTTTTGTTTCGATTCTTAGGAATTTTTGATCCCGACTGTTTAACATTTTTTATAGACCATTCTCTGCAAAATTTTCATGCCAGGTACGGTTATCCTTCTTTCTTCTGCATTTCGTGTCGTAATCTTTGTCGAATAAATATATTTGATGGCTCTGGTTAATGGCACTGTGTAAGGTGCATTGCGAGTGCCATCCTAAAAGCTGATATCTTGATTTTTGTTTTTGTTACTTGTTTATAGAGTATCATCGCGTTTGATATTTATGTATTTAACAATAACTCTAAGGCTAATTTTATATACCACCTGAGGGTTCTTCTATGTTGTTTAGAATATGCTATCATTTGGTCTGATAAATCTACAGCACACTTTCCTCTATTGTAATTTACCATTACCACATTTATCACAAACATAATTTTTTTGCGGCCTCCTACCATTTCAGCCGAATGTTTCGTCGAAATCATAAAAATGTCATAAAAAAATCATAAATATATCTTCTACACGTTCCAACAATATATTCTGGACGTTCTGGTTATGACGAAATAATGAATGCGAATGGTTTGTTGAAATAAACGAAGCCTTGTTATAATATGTCGCTATCAACTATTACCAAGGCGTCACGGTGGTCACCCCGTGACCACCAATAAAATAAATGGTCCATTGGGGAAGAATGTTGTCTTACATCATCAATGTATTATTATTTTGCCATTGTGTGCTTTGAATAATAAAAATACTCTTGTGGCGTCATGAACGAAACGTGTGATTTCGGCGTGGCAGTCAAAGTATTAACGAGTTGAGAAATTACGATTTCTCCTTTACGAATTTTGTAATTTCGAATACTCGAACGGCTTGCAGCTCATTCAAGGATCATTCGTAAAATTCAATTTCTCTTAATATCAGATTTCTTGCCGCAATGGAGAAGCTTTCATTGGCATTGGCGATTTGTATCTCGTGCCTTGTAAAATTTCGCTAATAATATTAGTCCGATCGCACGTGACAGCGAAGAGGATGTTTCTGGTATGTCTGGCGATAACGTGGCAATAGAACGGCAAATATTTCTAGGCTAAACCAGAGTTGACGAGGTTAAGGGTCAGCCAAAGTCCACTGACGACCAATGTGTAATTCCGACCGGTTTTTATTACGACTTTAAGGCTTTAAGCCACTTAGGTTTAATGGCGCAACCGGTGTTATACGCTCGTACGTTCCGGCTAGCTGGAGTAGAGAAAAAAAAGGGGGAAGAACGAAGGAAGGCGAAAAAAGAGAGACGTCAGAACGGAAGCATTATGCGGATGAACTTGAGAGAGAACGAAAAAACAAATGTCTTAAGTAGCCAATAAAAAAGGAGGAGAGCGAATACTTACATATTCTACAACATACGTTAGTTATCGTGATATCGTTATATAAAATACTTTATTTTATTACAGAGACACAACGACGTCGCGTACAGCATACGAAACAGCGTCCCCAGTCAATAGCAAGTTGCTCTGCTACGATCATCACAGCACCAAGAATTACACGTGGTATTTCAACTACGCGACTAGCCGACCGAGACCTTTGCGTTGTTCGAGAATCCGTCATATGCCTAGCAGTCAGTGAACGAAAGGATGGAAAGAAGCAAGAGAACGAAAAGGTCCAAGGTGATGGAAAAGAAAGAGCCAGACCAAAGTGAAAGAGAGATACGGATCGGCAAGGTGAAAGAACGAAGAAAGACAAACGAAGGGCACGAACGCGTAGAACGGAACGAAATTCCTGACCAACCAGCGTACCGTGGTATTAACCCAGTTCAACCTGGGCATTATTGATTTCGACGCCAACCAGACGGTGTGAACGAAGTTTCATTCTTAATACTTTTCAAGCGTTCAACGTAAGCGCGCACACGGTATTCTCGTTGCCAACGTACGACCGAATGGAGAGGATCGATTATCGGGTTGAAACCAGCAGCAAGCGAACCAACCAACCACTCGACTTGTGTATAGCGGGGCAAAGAGCGAGTCTGGCCCGGATTCTGCTCCCGCCAAATCCCTCTCCTTCTCTCTCACTCTCTATCGTTATTCTCGCGACCTCGCAAGCGCGTTACTTTATTATTATTTCGTCGTTATCTCGATTGCCTGGCTTCCGGCGAACGACGCTTTTCCCGGCAACGACTGAAATCCCGGTTGCTGTTCCCGTCGTTTCCCGCCGCTTTCATTCCGCCCGTATCGCCCCGGCGAAAATTACTTTCCGCCAAAGAGGTATACACACACACAGCTCTAAGCGGATATCGATGTAGGCGCGCCACCCTAGTGTTTCCGCGACACACCGCGAACGCTTCGAAACGATTTAATTCTGCGAATACCTGGACAATTGGCCAGGCACAACCGTCCGACGGATACATTCTTACGAAATCGTTTCGCGGGAATGTGATCCGGATCCACGGCACGCCGATATTTCAGACCGAGCCATCAGCGGTGCAGATCGCAAGGTCGTTCGGAGGAGCGGCCACGAAAAAGAGGACTTCCTTCGTGGAGGAGGATGAACAGAGGCGCTGGAGCCGAGGCAAGACAGAGAGCCAGTTATATTAGGCTTGAAAGAAATCGCCGATCGCCGGTCTCTGCCTTTCTAATTAATTATCATACTCGACTGCCACGGTCCATTTGCGTTAGTCACACGCTTCTGGAAAGCACAAAGTGGCGGCGATATAGGTGCCGAAAGAATCTTTAGCTCGAAAAATTCCTCGCGTAGGATGGAATTTCACCAGAGAAAGCGTTATATATTCGCATGTTTTATTCATTCGCAATTGAGTCGTTTTAGTAGGAGATTTTGGGACTTTGTCATCGTCGATTATCACACGCGACCACTGAGGTGTATTTCTGTTAGCCACGCGCTTTTGGAAAGCAAAGAACACCGATGTAAATGCCGAAAGAACGTTTCGCTCAAAAAGTTGCTTCTTTCAAAAAAGGAGCTGGAATTCTTCCAGAGAAAGCGTTCTATTGGGTCGCTTCGTTCGTTTATTAAGACGATGAAGTTGTTTTAACTCGAATGTGAAATTTTATTACTTTTCGATGGAGAATGATAACAACAAATAGGAAGAAATATATGGATATCCTTTTGTAAGAACGAGGTATAGTGACAAATATAGAATTTAGATAGATCGAACGTTTTGATTTAATGCCTGGTATTCTTAATGTAATTGATGTCTTTATTTCCTACGGTAAATGACAAATGAAAGTAACTTCAGTCTCGGATAAAATCTGCAACATCGGCTTATCGAACCAACCAATATTTTACTAGTGGAATTTGTATCGAAGCAATGTCACAGCTCTTCGTTTAATCATACTATTCGTACTCATGAGCAGTCCTCGACAAAGAAAACCTCGGAAGAAATCGAGAATTAATTCTTAAACGACGCAGAAGCAACGTATAAATTGACAAGTGACGCATACACTCGAGCTGCATCAATTTTTTAAAACTCTTGATAAACATTCAGCACCGATGACTTCCGAGACATTCCTCTACCAATGATACATCACGTTCAATCGAACGTGTCACGTTTCTTATTCATCGTTCGTTTCATTTTTCTCTTTTTTTTTTTCCGTTTCCGTGACGTCGTTTTCCCGACGAGACAAAAATCCTTGTCCCAGAACGAACGGAAGATCGATTAATCACGAGAGAGGCGTAGTCGTATCGCGTTTCGACAAGTGCACGGCAAAAATACGCGGCTATATTCCACGTTATTAGAGAGAAAGCGCAGATCTCTCGTTCATTAAAGATTATATGCAAATCGTATGCAAATGCCATGCAAATACTGTTGCATACTTTTTCCACGGCATAATGCACACCATAACGGCTAAGCATGACTTCGATGGAGTAATCGGCCGGCTTCGTATTCGCCAATCTCGTTGGAAGTCGCTAACGAAATTACGAGCTAACAAAGACAGTATCTCGGCGAAAAGTTCCCTAATCTGTGAAGCTTTAATCTGTAAGACTTTATTAAATCGTATCGTTCGTCTTTGTTATAATTTCATTGATTATATTTTATATCAGTTATGTTATATGTATGTAGATTTTTGTTATGGCTATTATTGACGTGTATTTCATATGACATAAGAGGGGAAAAATGAGTCATATATTTCTGGTTTTATAGAGTAATTTTAAAATTCTTCACCAAAATGCATAGCATTGCTATTTGACAATATGTCCACACTTTTTTTCGATTATAGCAGATGATTATAGATTTTATATTTTATATTATATTATTTATATTATAGATGATTATAAATATACAAAACCACAAATAAATTAAATAGATTAGTTCCCTTTACATTTACAGTCTTCATCGTGTTGATACACTTTAGAAATTGTTATACAATTAACAAGATAAAGTAGCTTATTGTATTGCAACAATTAATTACCTTTAAACAAAGAAAGTGCGAAAAAGTATAATTGTTCTTCTACAATTTTGTGGCATGTAATTTATATATTTCACTGTATTCAGAGTAATATTCTTCTATGGTTTTCTGATATGTAATTTTTAACACTTAAAGGTCGAATGTAAGGTGACTAGAATTTTTCAGAAAATGAAGATTTTTCTTTCTATATCTCCGTTGTTTTATTCTTACGACGACAAGTCTACGTAACAAAACACGTAAGCGAAGGTTTGACTAACCACAAGATAGAAATCCGCCACTCGTCGTAACACAACTCTCAAGGTGAACCAACCCATGTGGCATCGCCTATGTAATCGTCTTCATGTAAAACGTCTTTCCAGTACATAACAACGCAACCGTAAGATTCCACACGGTCCGAAGATGCAATCTGTTAACCAGTCTCCAAGAATGTAATCGACAACGATTACACATTTCTAGAATCGGTTCCTTGTTGCCCTTGTTTAATATTCAACGATAATTCTACGCTAAGACTATGCTGTATTTTTTATCACGATCCTCGTTTCATCGTAACTGGTTGGGAGGAAACGAAGCTACAAAAAATTCTCGGTGAGATATTCAAACGTCTTAACATATTTTCAATAATTGCGTCAGGACTTCTATTATTTAATTAATTAATTTTATTAATTTTCATCTTCTTTTTACGGTTTTATCGATCCTCGGAATTCATTTTAACAGCAAATTTGCGACGATGAGGAAATAATAATTTCTATCGCCGACATGACAATGCATTATTGTACGCTTACGCTTTACAATATCTTAAAATGTGGAATCGTCTGAAGCAATTGATCGCTTGAGAGAGTAACGAGAAAAAGAATAGCACGATAAACTGTAATTAAAAAATGATAAACTTTCTGCTAAATCGATACGATCCACGAATTTGTTATTCAAAAAATCAAGATATCCCCTAATAGTTTCCTGTCCTTGTTATCATAGCAATTTCGTATTGAATATTTTATTTCTTCGTAAATATAACATCGTGACATTCACATGAAACAAGCAGTGGTTAGCGCCTTAGGTTACGAACGTTCGGGACCCGGGTTCCAATCCCAGCGACCGGAGTCCGATTTTTCTTCCGCGGCATCAAAAATGTTTTTTTTTTTATTATTATTTTATTTTGGTTTTTTACAATTTGTCCTTATGGACATTTGGTAAAGTGTTATATCTTATTGGTGAAAAAAATAAAATAAAAATAAATATAGCATGTGGGTGGCTACCCCCAGCGGGGTGCCAGCTTCGTTTTTCCTAAGTTATATCTTTTATGACATCAAAAATGTTTTTTTTTTTATTTTATTTTGGTTTTTTATAATTTGTCCTTATGGACATTTGGTAAAGTGTTATATCTTATTGGTGAAAAAAATAAAATAAAAATAAATATAGCACGTGGGTGGCTACCCCCAGCGGGGTGCCAGCTTCGTTTTTTCTAAGTTATATCTTTTATGACATCAAAAATGTTTTTTTTTTTTATTTTATTTTGGTTTTTTACAATTTGTCCTTATAGACATTTGGTAAAGTGTTATATCTTATTGGTGAAAAAAATAAAATAAAAATAAATATAGCATGTGGGTGGCTACCCCCAGCGGGGTGCCAGCTTCGTTTTTTCTAAGTTATATCTTTTATGACATCAAAAATGTGAAGAAAAATACAGCAGTACCTCAGCAGCGATACTGGCGACTCGCAGCAGAACCCGTCTCATCCTACACACGAGCAATAGCGCACAATCACCACAACTATACCGGCCAGACATAAAACAATATCTTCGAAACCAAAGAAAATACTTTTTAACACAAAATTCCTGCCTAATAATTTTCTTGTTACGCTGAATACATCTGTTACACTCGTATGAAAAAAGTCGTTAAGATCCAATGATCTCTAACGACTCTTCCTCGGACTTAGACCGTCAAACGTGAACCTCGCTCAAACACCTAGCATCTTAAGACCATCATCCACGTGGAAAGCAAACGTGACAACAAAGAATTGCTATGTTTTTCGCGGTCCAATGAGAACAACGAGCCGATCTTATCGATGGCAATACCTTGCAGTTGCGTTCGCGCTAATTACACAACAAACGAAATTTTTTCTCCCGCGATTGTCGGTACTGTTTCGATCACGGCCACGATAACTCGAGCATCGGCACGGAAAACGTCGATCACGGGTCTCTGTCTTCCAGAGAATAAGTCGTTAGTTTCTTCTCTCGTCCGGGGGAATCTTCTTCTTTCTTTGGTAATCCACGGCTTGCAGAAACGACGGCAAGAAATCACGTGGAAAACGCGTGTAAAAACCGAGCGCGATACTCGGTGCACGAGAAGGAAGGAGACACGTGGTTAGAAGGGTACAAGAAGGCCGGACAAAATTGAAAATTACACCGACAGACAGCATTTATGGTAATACGCCGTGTTATTGGCGAACGCACGGATAATTTTCAGCCGATTCGAGCGGCGAGGGACACGTGATGCGTTCGTATCACGCGCACGGCATCATTAAAATCAAAGAGCCGCGTTTAATTCAAACATCGCCTGAATGGATCGGCCTGATCTCAGAAAAATCTCCTCGACCACATTTTTTGCCGCTACCAAACCACTACAGACGTACATGATGTTTTCAAATAAAGGGCTCGTAACAAAAATGATTCTTATTCGCGTTCGTCTTCCTTCAGAAAAGTAAAAGTATGCTGTAATGTCTTCAATCTTTTTGTCCAATATAATACGTTGATTCTTCTCTTTTCTTTCTTTTTTCTTTTAAACAAAATATTCATCGTGTTGTACGAGGATATCTGCAATTACATTACAGGAGCGACATGGAATCAAATTATGCAGTTGTATGATCATGGAATGCATTCTTAGAGAGCGTTTTCAATCGGTACATAAATCACGACTTTGACCGCGTTTTGATAATTTGTTTAGTAGCTACTACAATAAAATGCGTTATATCTATACGAGTTTCCCAATGTGTCTGAACCACTGTAAAAACAGGTAAACCTGAATTTGAAGAAAAATCTAATAGTCGAAGTTTACCGCGAATAAAAGTGATTTTGATGATGGTATCCACTCGCGCATATTTATACAATTTTGAAAACCATGAAATAATTGTCAAGGATATTTCTAAGAATTCCAGCATCGTTCCTTTCGCATACGAAGTCCTCCATATCGATACAAAATTAATTCTTCGCACGTGCAAGTACCAACACGGCACATCGCCTTTTTCATTTCGACACAGAACGTCTAGCCACAGTTTCATTTTTACCTCTCCATCGCGATCATCTCGTCTCGTAATTCGATCCACCTAAACGCGCAACACATCATTATTCCTCATCATGCGATATTTAAACGTAAATTGCGTACAGCTTGTAACGAATATAGCTCGATTATAAAACGGAGTAGAGATTGTTCAATGAAACGAGGTCTTGTGAACGAAACTCGTAACTACCCTTCGCTCTCAAACATCCAATTCATATCCACGGATATATCATTCACCGCCTAACGTTGATATTTCTCTACGTTGGTATGGCTGGGTCCGAGAACAGGATAGTCAAAGAATCGAGTGGATTGCGTTATCGTTGATAAATATACCGTATAAATCCCGCGGCTAATCACAGGCATACAGGCATCGATTGCACGCACGGCATCGACTTTCGCAATCGGTGTTAATTCGCGTAGCGCGTTCTTAAGCGAGGCACCAAGCAACGCCGGTGATTAATCGACGAGTACGTATGGAAGTCATAATCGTCGTTTATGTCACGCCGCTAATAAATCTCTTTTTAAAACGGAGACACCGGCGCACTTGCTCCAACGAAACCGATTAATCATCCCCCGGGAACAATCGGCCAACAATGAACGGTGGCATCGTTTATAAACATAAATTGTCCAACCGTTTCGTGAATGGCCACGGATATCTGAACGAATTCTAATAACGAGCTAATGTATTAATCAAACAAAGTTTCGCAATATCTTTCCGGTATTCTAATTCGAAAATAGTTTCGTTTGTGCAGGAAATTTTTGTGTAGCTCGCAGCGAGATAAGAGTTTCAGCATGGTGAGAATGAAACTTTGAAGATTGTGTTTCATCAATGGATATGTGAATGGGGTCTAATAATATGATAATATATAATAATTTGATTAAAACAGACAAATGAAATTTTCATGATTGCGCATGAAATCGTAAGCGAAAAGACATCACCTGAATGGAAGCAACTTTTCACGGGATTTGTTCCTGGATGGAGCGAGTTTCCATGAATGCGTTTTATCAATGGCTATAGATATGAATGAATTTTAACAACGAGCCGACAATGTGATTTTTGCGAAAATTCGCTAACTGTATCTTCGAATCTAGTAGCTTCACCCGACTTTTAGTCATTTTCTATCGAAATACACGTTCGTTTTTAATCGTAATTAAAATATTCCTTGGAATAAGATTGTCAACGAAAATTATATTTCTCATGACTTTCGCTGCAAATTCCATTTATTCGCAATTCGTTTATCTCTGCAAACCACGCCGTTACGAAATAAAAAACCAAAAACGTAATAACGGCATCAATATAATAATGCGACGCAACGGGTGCGTCGATAGCCTTGTATGCGTAAAGTCCTGGCACGTTAATTAAAAAAGAGAAACTAAAGAAGGCGATGGATGAAAAAGTGGAGAGAAAAGTAAAAGGAAACGGTAGTATCCCGTTGGAAATCGGAATGTGCGTCGTCAGACATTTCTATTCACTTCCTGCGTCCCAGTGCCCTTATGCTGCGTTCACAACGACTTCCGCTTGTTCGTGCCCGCGTGACGAGACACAACGACGCGCGATTCTTTCCCTGAAACGACTCCAATCAGTGTACTAAACCTGTGTAACGTTTGTACCAAACGCCAGGATGAACAATGCGAATGGCTAGCGGATAATCGTTACACGGCGCCGATCGTAATTAAATCGGATTCCGCGTATCCAGGCGCGAGATATTATCTCTCGAGGTTTAATTGAGTGGGAATCGATTAACGGACGTCTTCGATACGACCAGAGAGAAACTTCACGCATTGCGCTATTGGGTCACCAGGTATTCCGAACAAGTCGAACGCGTTCTGTTCGGGTAACCAGATATCTGGGTCTTGGATTTCCTGAAAATTCCACGTTATCCAGTAATGGTATACTGTCATCGTGACGTGCGATAGTCGACAACGAAAAAATCAAATTGCAGAATTTCTTCTACGCGTTTATGGATTCTTGGTTAAACGTCGTAATCTATATTTTTTTAGGAAACCAGATTCTTCTTAGACCCGAAGATTTTATCGCGTATCTTATCTAAGAGAAAAAGCAGAGGCCAATTTTTTGATGGTATGTTACTGTATAGTTAAATTAACGTGATTGGCTCCTCGCAACGATGACGAATCCTATTCGTCGTATAATTATACGTAAAAAGAAACGTACGATTCTAGATTTTTTGTCCCTGCCAACGAGAAATGCACAAAAACAGTCCGAAAGAGTGTCAGAATTCTGGTGGCTAACGAAGCTCACGTATATGGTAGAAAAAAAGTTGCGAGTAATAAGGACCGGCAAAAAGTCCTTCGCTCTTTCGCTACTATTGGTGTCATTGAAAGTTTCTCCGCTATACTGTTTGCGCCTCTGGGATTCTAACGCTTTTAGAATAAAAATTTCAAGTGGAATAAAAATCCCACCCTAGAATGACTTCTATGTATACCATACTTATATATGGCTCTTTGGATTTCCACCATATTTTCATTAATATTACGATACGCTTTGTTCCGATGTTTCGCGAATATTCCACTTTACTTCTTCAGGTCACACCTGAAGATATATTATCTACAGAAGACACGTGTAAATCGATCGAAAATATCGACCTGTAATCGATCATCGTCTGTTATTTGATATCGCCGACGCGAAAGAAATAATCGCCGATCTTTCGCTATTTATCGCGAATTTGAAAAAGAACATGCGAAACGCTGACTAAACGTGAGGCACGTTTCGTGTACAAGAACTTGCGCATACTAATTCCACGGTATTAACGTTGCCGATCTGTTCAACGGCGGGAAAACAACGTACGTAACGTTCAAACGCAAGAAAAACAAACGCGTTGCACGAACGAACGTATCGATCGGTTAAAGATCTAATGCCAGCTTTTAGTAATCAGTGAGATTAATATGGTGATGACATCGAGGGAGCAACAATTACATCGAGTCTCTGCCCACAGTTCATTCTAATTATGCGTTCGCTGACTATAGAAAGGGAGAGAAGGTGAGAGGGAGATTTCACAAATAACTCCGTGCAGCCTCTGCTCGTCCTCGCTTCGGAATACATATTTTGTTACGTATGGTAAACCGGTGGAAGCGTAACGTGAGCATCAAGGCAATCTGCACGATCTCGTTCCTGTTTTCTAACCCTTTCGCTTAAGCAGAGTATGGAGAAAATATATTAACACTGGCTGGATGTTTGATAGCTTTGGAATATTTTTCAATCTTTAAAATTAGGGTACGTTAGAACTAAATATACCTCAACCGTGAAAAGGTTTATAAAACTTTATAAAAATGATGGAAGATATAATTTTCTCGAATGATAGATAACGAAGAGCTGACATTTTTTAACGAATGGACAATATGTACATGGAAATACCTACTCTATTAGAGTACTATGATACACAAAAGTGTGTACTGTACATTTATACAAATGTACGTAATAGGCAGACATACGGACATGGAATAACGTGTTTGTTATAATATCGTTGATACTAGTACAACCAGATTACATTTCTTTAGTTATGTTGGTAAAAAGTACGTATCATATATTTAAACGCGTCATTCTATTCCTGTACATTCTGCACGTTCTTGCAATTTAGACAAACAAAAATCCGCGGTCTAATAATTGCTCCTCGACTTGACCAACGCTGTTGCTGGTAAAACGACCGCGATCATCCTTTGTAATTGCAAAAAAAAAAAAAAAGAAAACAATAGAAACTATTCGATCGACTGAAATTCCTCGGGAGATGGTATCAACGATCGTGCGAAGAATTTTTCTGGCTATATAACCAGCGAAGAGATAGTTGTAGGGGGAAAGGAAACATTTTCACGTCGTTTCTTTGGACAGAAATTAAATCCCGAGGAACAATGCTGCGCGTGCAGTTGCGCGGCAGCCGCGCGGAAAATTATTTTTTGCAGACGTCCCTCGGATTATTTTCTTCGAAGCAGAAGCACACGCTCAAAGGCACACCACCAGAGTAGGATGGAAAGAGAGAAATAAAATGAAAGTCGCGAGAACGGCTCAGAAATATAGAGAACGTTTCTTTTCGTGTGTTACAAGGGCCCTGCAGAGGCTGGAAAAAAGAAGCGAAAAATATATTTTTGCCCTTTTATCGTGGCAGCCGAGCGTAACCCGTTTTCGTTCCAAAATAATTGTAATTCATTTTACTCTCTCTCGCCCGCTGAGAGCTTTCGTTCTCTTTCGTTCTCTCTGTCCCTCTCAAAGGATCCTAAACTCGGAGAAAAAAGACAAAGCACGAAAGAGAAAATATCACGGCACGAGGAAACGGAAAAATCCTAGCGGAGTACGGTGGTTCGGAACGAAATTACAACAGCCAAGACACGAGAGAATCATTCTCTTCCCCTCACTCTTCTGTTCTCCGAAATCGGTCAGAGAAAATAAGAAAAAATTAGAAGGAAGAATTAGCTGGAAATAAATCTTCAACCGTATGTAGTTTCCTTAAAACGACATATATTTACACAAAATAATTTCAGTCAAATTCGGTTGCGATTTTATTTCCTTGTTAATTACAATATTTCGTTTTTTCGACGAGATAGCGATCGATCTTACGTATCGATAATGAGTACGCCAAAAGTATCCGATCGTAATTCGAATATTCACGTAATCGCATGATTTTTTTTTAAATTCCTCAGGCAGAATTAAATCTACTTCAACTCGAAAGAATTCCTTCTCGAAACGGACGACAAATTTCTGGGGAAAAATATACTCGTCTGTCCGATAGTTGGAACAAAGTCATTGAAGGAAGCAATGAACGTATAATTTAATAAAATATTAAATTTATCATCAAGCAACCTTTACAATCGTGCGATGTAAAATATTAAATATAATTGAATTTGATAGAATTTTCCAAAAAAGTGTATCGAAAAAATGTCCTAATTCTTATAGCCGACAAAATGCAAAAGACAACCTGCTGACGATTTCGCCAACAACTTAATATCTCACAGCGCAAAATATTAAATCAAGTTGGATTTGTTACAATTTCCCCCAAAAAGTGCAACAAGGAAACCTTCAAATTCTAATGGCCAGCAACGTAAAAAAGGAAACCCAGCTACGATTTCCACAGTTAATCAATCCACGGCGCGTGGTATCACTTGCGGCATACTTTGACGCTAGGGATTGACTTTGGGAAGCATGGTTTTCCATTGGTGACACCGGGCGTGCTTCGTCCCTTAGTCTGACAAGTTTACCCGGGCGATAAAACGGCCTGGCCGTGGCTACACCGAGCAAATTGCAGGACGGAATGTCGTCCTCCTCTGCCGTGGAAATTCTGTCGTGCAATGGCTCCCGTATCCTCCATCCATCCACGTGGATCCTCGAATAAAGGAGTCGACCAGCTGTAAAACGGCGAACCGTTATTACGAGGGGACTCGCCGCTATACGAGCCGTCATTCTGGCCAGCGTTATGCTCTGTAACTCACTCTCAGCGACCTGCCTTTCCTTCCCTTTTCACCTATTTTTCCTCTCGTCTGTTTCTCCTTTTGCTTTTCCCACCCTTCCCATTTTCCTTTTTGTTCCGTTTCTTCCGATAGCGGGATGAAAGGGGAAAGGCAGAGACGGAGTAATTGCCGCCGAAAGATCAAACGTCGAAGAATCATTACACCTTTCGACGGAATAATGGCTTTCTGTGATCGATCCAGTTGTTGGTTTTTCCCTTTTCCTTTTTTTTCTTTTTTTGCTGGAGAATTTGGTGTGAGATTACGAGCTCCGTGAATGGAATAGAAGGTAATCGGTAATCGAATTTTTATGATTTGTCGGTATTTGTGTTGATTATTTAGGATGAGTATTTGTAAAGATTCTTTAGTCATCGAAGGCTTACACAATTTTTCTCAACCCTTTTAGAATAGATCTCTCTTCTTAACACCTTAACTGCCACGTTGGTCACATATGACCGGCCATGGTTTTTCCTATGACGCCACGGTGGTCATTGGTGACCGGAGCGCTTGAACTTCTTACAATTGTAAAAATTGAATGAAAATTGACAGTTAGGGCATTTTGAATATAAATAGAAGATACTTTGAAACAAAAACTGCCCCATTAAACAATTAAACTTTCTTATTAGAATATCAATAAAAAACAAATGTGAACAAATATTGCATCTAACGGTGCACTGTGTTTGCATCCATATCTTAGGAGGGTAACCTACGAATATTATTATTAACACACCTTAGAAAATAATCGTAAATACTGCTTTATAATCATATAATTGCAGTTAGAAGTGTGCACATACCTTACTATTATATATAAAATGAGCAAATACTGTTTACTAATATCTTCTACACGTTTCAACAATATATTCTGGACATTTTGCTTATATATAACCGATAAATAGAAGATACTTTGAAATAAAAAGTGCCCCATTAAACAATTAAACATTTCTATTAGAACGTCAATAAAAAAAATGAGAAGAAATCTTGCATCTAACGGTGCACTGCGTTAAAACACTTTAAACATAAATGTGGCTCATCAACACAAACTGGAGAATAGGTGGTCACCTTTTTGTTTCGATTCTTAGCAATTTTTGATCCTGACTGTTTAACATTTTTTATATAGCATTCTCTGCAAAATTTTCGTGCCAGGTACGCTTACCCTTCTTTCTTCTGCATTTCGTGTCGTAATCTTTGTCGAATAAGTATATTTGATAGCTCTGGTTAATGGCACTGTGTAAGGTGCATTGCGAGTGCCATCCTAAAAGCTGATATCTTGATTTTTGTTTTTGTTACTTGTTTATGGAGTATCATGGCGTTTAAAATTGATGTATTTAACAATAACTCTAAGGCTAATTTTATATACCACTTGAGGGTTCTTCTATGTTGTTTAGAATATGCTATCATTTGGTCTGATAAATCTACATCACACTTTCCTCTATTGTAATTTACCATTACCACATTTATCACAAACATAATTTTTTTGCGGCTTCCTACCATTTCAGCCGAATGTTTCGTCGAAATCATAAAAATGTCACGCTTATCTATCCATCTTACTATTATATATAGAATGAGCAAATACCGTTTGCTAATATCTTCTACACGTTTCAACGATATATTCTGGACGTTCTGCTTATGACGAAATAACGAATATGAATGATTTGTTGAAATAAACGAAACCTTGTTATAATATGTCGCTATCAACTGTTACCAAGGCGCCACGGTTGTCACCAGTGACCACCAATAAAATAAACGGTCCATTGGGGAAGAATGTTGTCTTACATCATCAATTTATTATTTTGCCATTATATGCTTTGAATAATAAAAATACTCTTGTGGTGTCATGAGCGAAACGTGTGATTTCGGCGTGGCAGTCAAAGTATTAACACTTTACCGAACGATAGCCTATTAATTGGCTTTTTGTCGCCAACAATCTTTCTCATTATTTGAGCAGTAATTTGTTATTTAGTACTAAGGTACCTTGCTCAGTTGCGTCAGTTGCGTTGCTTTGTAAACTCCTCCAGTTTTATACCAATTTGAAAAACTTACCGTTCGCGATGAACGAAAAGAATGATATTAAAGAGACTAAACCAAAACAGAGCCGGCGCCAGGGAGAATCTGCGCCCGAGCTGCTGGTCGGACGTGCGTATGCTGTTGAACCGCTAGCGGTCGGTAAAATGTTAACCGTTTGAGTCGCAGGGGCCTTTGAAAAAAAGGGTCGAAAAATCTCGAACAGCCTGATAACACTCGTCATATTTGTTATTTTTATGACATACATCTATATTACTATATATGCGTACTATTAGTTTATAAATATTTCAAGTTTTGTTCAATAAACAGTATCGAGAAGATAAGAATGATATACAAAATACCGTCAGTTGTCCGTAGCGTTCAAATGTACTGGGTGTCTTTTCGACACAAAATCTAAACAGCGCGATCGCGCTGCTTGCGACTCAAACGGTTAACTTCGAAAAGAAGTTATTTCTGTGAATCGTTAGCACCGGAATGACGCACCTTTTTCAGGATTAATACATTCGAACGTATATATGTTCATCATTGGTGTGCATAACGGTACGCTATTGAGAATATTACGTAATTACGCTGGTCGATCCATACGGTAATGCATCGCATTTGTAGTCGATCTTTTTGTCGATATCTACGGTTGATCCGTATCGACGATCAGAAGACAGTAAAGCGAAAAGCGAACGTAAAAATTTGCAAGTGTTTGTCGAGACCTCGAGACCAAAGTATACCACGTGAAGGTATACGAGAGCAACGCTATTTATGCTCGATGCAGATGAGCGATGCAAAGTTATTAAGAATTTGCATTTTTTAATATGTGATATCTGATACTTGTATTTTAATTAGTGGAATTATGTGCGTTGCGTCATTAAGCTTGACGTAGATAACGACGATAAAATATTAGCATCAAGATTTTAGCTTTTAATTAGAAAATAGAAATTGCTTGCTATTGTTGTTATTTCGTATAATTATAAAATTACCTTTTATCTTCCTATATTTAGTTTTACGAAATTACATACAAATATACGAAATTACTCGGAATTATATTTTTAATTAAATATTGAACGATCGTTACGATTATATAAGCGCGATTGATGATTCTGTAAATGTACATT
Source organism: Bombus pascuorum (assembly GCF_905332965.1). Lineage (NCBI taxonomy): Eukaryota > Metazoa > Arthropoda > Insecta > Hymenoptera > Apidae > Bombus > Bombus pascuorum. Next base: position 10,416,330 of record NC_083496.1, on the reverse strand, counting down.
TTCAATAACGAAATTATTCGCTCGTGCGCTCTATATTACTGAAAATACAAAGCTACCAAAATTACATTTTTTTTAAATTAGAAATATAATACACTAAATCATAAATTAATACATAAATTAATTAATAAATTAATATATCCTATAAATCTTTTAATCTTAACACAACTCGGTCACAGAATACTAATAATTCACTAGTACCAAGCTCTGATCAATATATTGAATATGTAACATAATTTGAATTTTCTATATATTAATATCGATAATAAAAGCATGATATAGAATATGCCAATGGTATCGACTTTTCATATTGCATTGACGATAACCGATTGACACACTATCAAAAATATCATATTTCAACCGTATACTACTTCAACGAAGCTCAAGTTTTTTACTTCTCTCAAATATCTTAAGTTTCCGTTGCAGTAATTGCGATATATATATAGCTTCCCGCTTCTTTGATTTTACGACTTATATGATACATAAAATTATAAATATGAAATTTGTCTGTGATGCACGTTACATCGTGGCGCTTCAAAGGCGCTGCTGTATCAAAAACGAAAACTGTGACTTATCACGCGATCTTCGTATTACAACAAATCCAAAGCATTGCTTCCGATAATTATTAATAATCTTTCCTATTAGAATTCGCTCGCGTCTTCTAATTTCCCTTAGAAAATTATTTTTGTTAAATAAATTATTATCATTAAATAATAAAAAAAAAAAAGAAAAATATCGAGATAAAAAATAGCCACAACGTGCCAAGATCACTCGACTTGACGAACAGGCGCTTCGAGATCTGTCTCTTCCAACTTTATGCGCGTGTTATCCGATCAAAATTTTCATTGTAAGTTGCATCGAAACGGGAGGAAAACAGGAGGCGCTGTTTCGCACGAAAGTGGAACTCCGAAGGCGAAGTTGGGTGCAAGTATCGACGGAGAAGGTGGAGAACAAAACGTCATGAACCACGATCGTTTGGAGCAGGTCTCGTCCCGATGAATCGTGCCGGCGTTGAAAGCCAATGGGGCCCCGAAACGAGTTCCAAGAAGAAAGACAAAGAGCCTCGTAATGACAGGAAAGAGATCCAACGCAGATGGCAAGGGCGACCGGAGGGATGGTGCAAAGACGTTCGCCCTCGGCGAAAGCTAATTTGACTTCGCACTTCCATTCGACGTGTTCCTGGCAAGCTGCGCGCCTCGATTACAAAGAAGACAAAGGGGGGAAACGTGTCTCTGTGTGACCGGTGAAAACGATCCTTGAAAAAGTTTGTGGAACTCGAGCCGGTGAGACCCAGGCCAACAACTACGCACCGCTTAGCTTCCATCCGCGACATTTTTCCAGGTACTAGAACTCAGCCGCGAAGAACAGCGGAGAAGGCGAATGACGAGACGAACCTTTAGAAGCAGAAATTAGATTTCGGTAATTTGACTAGTTTGAATTGTGTACTGCAGAGAACAGAAGGCCCAACTGTCGGAGAATTTGGAGAAAGAATTTCAATAACACTTTCGATAAATATTATTTATTTGTCGTGTATGACGTAGTATTCTGCGTTGTATTACATTATTAGGTTGTCCGAAGTTTCTTTCGTTTCATAAGGTGATGATAGATGAACAACAATTTTTGTTTTATATTATTTTATTGAATTAGGTATGATCCATGTTGTTATTTCTTTATTTAGAGGTAGGATCATAATAGCTATTATTTTATTCTTTGGATAAATCTATCACACCGTTCTGAGCCGAAAAACCTATATTGCACTTTCTTACATGGACTAGGGATAATAACAAAAGAACATCTTAAACTTATTGATTATATCTAGAACTATCTTCTAGTTATCTATTGTAACTAGCGCACCTGCATATGGATGAGGAGCACGAACTCGCGTTGTTATTTTCAACAATCCATTTCGTTCTATTTTTATTATATTCGTGCATAATTCAATAAGTTAATATAAAACAAAAAACATTGTGCGTATATTTCCTTATAAAACAAAAGAAACTTTTCGGACAACCTAATACATCAGATGAATGCGCATCATAGTGTATATATATTATATATGAATATTTATTAATTTTAAAAAAGTTTCATATCAAGAGATTTGTATTAATTTCCTAATTTATATTTATTTGAAATTCAGCTTGCTCATGTTTGGTGTTTGCTTATTGTCCTTTGAGATTTAATATTTACAATCCGTGAATATATTTTTTTCATTTCCAACTTATTAATATTGTAAGAATTGATTCCAAGTTGCAAAATTATCGAGCTTCAACCACTTGTGGCGTGTACTCTTTGGTCGAAGATTAATGGCTTCTGGCACTCCATTTTCAACCTGAGAGAAAAAAAGAACTCGAGCGACGCTACTAATTGCCGGGAAATATAGGGACAACCAATGATCTTGAAATATTATTAATTCGTTGTTCGCGCTTCGTCACGGCGGTTAAATAGCGGAGAAGTTAATGAATGGAGTTAAGGATGCCTCATTATCCGGCTCGGTGAAAAGATGAATTATTCATCGTGTCATAGGCGCGGCTGAGGAACCGTAAAAAAGGTTGGAAACAACTCTGCCAAGTATCGAAGATTTCCTCTCGCAGTCTTTCGTTCAGTATGGACTACGACGGTTTCGTAAGCATTAGCTTAATAACTAAAAAAAAAACTAATCTAAAAAATAACTAATAAAAAGCAAAAAAGTTGCGATATATATGAAAAAAAAAAAATACATTGGTTTTTAGAGATTCGAACAGTACACGATCCGACTCGAAACTTTCTCGAATTTGTAATAAACGTTTCACGAGAGAAACAACGCGATATTGTCACCATTGTGAATATTCATCGAGAGGAAACGAATGCGATGAGGATTCAGTGACTAAGCGGAAGAACTCGAGCTGTTATTACCTCGAGGACAAATAGGTCAGGATGAAAACGCTAATTATCGAAGCAGGTTAATTGTTAGACCACGTTGCATTATATTTTTCCAATGATGGAAACGTAGAATTTCTAAAGCTTATTGATCTCAAAATAAAAGAAAAAATATACCACGGTGCAATTTCAATCGTAAACTCGACTTTCTTCGATCATGGAGCTTTTAAGAATTAATAAAAAAAACAAACATACACAACAGTATACACAGAAGCAATGAATCGTAATCGTTGCGGCATTTTGATTTTATTAATAAAAATTACTCACTGCAGAAAACAGAATTTCTACAGCTTATTGATTCCAAAATAAAAGAAAAAATATACCACGGTGCAATTTCACCCGAAAACGGGATTTTCTTCGATCATAGAGCTTTTAAGAATTGATAAAAAAAGAAAAAACATATACAACAGTATACATAGAAGCAACGAATCGTAATCGTTGCGGCATCTTGATTTTATTAATAAAAATTACTCATTGTAGAAAATATAGAATTTTTAAAGTTTATTGATTTCAAAATAAAAGAAAAAATATACCACGGTGCAATTTAACCCGTAAACTCGATTTTCTTCGATCATAGAGCTTTTAAGAATTGATAAAAAAAAACGAACATACACAACAGTGTACATAGAAGCAACGAATCGTAATCGTTGCGGCATCTTGATTTTATTAATAAAAATTACTCATTATAGAAAATATAGAATTTTTAAAGTTTATTGATTCCAAAATAAAAGAAAAAATATACCACGGTGCAATTTCACCCGAAAACGCGATTTTCTTCGATCATAGAGCTTTTAAGAATTGATAAAAAAAGAAAAAACATATACAACAGTATACACAGAAGCAACGAATCGTAATCGTTGCGGCATCTTGATTTTATTAATAAAAATTACTCACTGCAGAAAACATAGAATTTCTACAGCTTATTGATTCCAAAATAAAAAAAAAATATATACGACGGTGCAATTTAACCCGTAAACTCGACTTTCTTCGATCATGGAGCTTTTAAGAATTAATAAAAAAAAAACATGCACAACAGTATACATAGAAGCAACGAATCGTAATCGTTGCGGCATCTTGATTTTATTAATAAAAATTATTCGCTGTAACATTTATATATGCCAGCATATTCCTCCGTAATTACAACGCATAATACGCATTACTTCTTGAATAGATTCTGAAACAGACAATTGCCAGCGATTTGTAAAAGACATTTCTGTAATAGACATTCCACGGATTCCTGGCCAAATTCATTTCACCGCGTCACCTGACAAATATTTGTCTAACTACCACACGCTTCAGGGTCCATTCTAGTTGCTTTGTGTCCCAGATAAAACCCAGTCGCGGAACTCCGTTTCTTTCCTCCCGTGTCGAATAGAGACCATTGCGAAACCAGTCTGTGTCGAACGCGAAGGAAAGCGAACGTCGCGTTAAGTCATCCACTGCGGGGGACTTGGACGTAACTGAAAGTTTGTCGTGATTTCGCGTTTGTCGTCATCGGCCAGCTATTATTAGAGAAGAGTCGCGCGTCAACCTGTCGCGTGAAACATCGAAAAATAGCCACGTATTGTCCGTTTCACGTTCCCATCCTTTTGGAATGCCGTCCTCGTCCAATAGGCAAACGTGCGTATCATTGGAAATATGAAGCGATACCCAGTGACACGAACCTATAAATTTATCGCTATTCCTTTGTTACTGGGTTGTAACATACATACGTTTATATATGAGACTTACAGGAGCCAGACAGATAAAATTTTTGTTCAACTGAATAAAATTTCATTACACGACTACACGATCAATGTTCGACGAATGTACCAATATTACATAAATAATAGTAAATTCCACGATTAATTATGTATATAGAAATATCTGAAATTGAAATATCTCCACCTCGATTTTATTCCAAGAAACGAAGACTCGTGATATTTTAAGAAAATCTGCCTGCATAATTCAAACGATAAATTAAAATATAATAAAATTCCTTGAAACGAAGAAATGTTACAACACCAGAAAAATACGATTATATAAAAAACAACGGTTTGATATAATTGCATCCACGCGATACATACAACAGCGACAATAAATTTATTAAAATTGAAGGCTGTGATGCGATTAATCCCAATTTCTTCTTTTTCTTTTCTTTTTTTTTTAATTTTCATTATATATTATATTAACCATCATATTAGATAATTTCGATAGAAGCGTTAAAACTGGTAATTAAAGACTAAAAATAATTAGATCCTAGATAGATGGTTAATTGCCGAAATTCGATGGAGAAATACGGCCGGATAGAAAAAAGAAACGATAGTAATTTATTGCATGGTACAGGTTTGCGAATGGTTGAAATAACGGCGGTCAGTTTATTCGATTTCCTCGCGTCCAGTCGGTTGGTTCAACTAAAATAGTGGAACAATTAACGCAACTATTAAAATCCCTAGCGGCTATTAAGGGCACACTCCATTAAAAATGGATTAACGTTTTGTATTCAAATTACTGTAAATTATGTGGAATAGAGGGCACGGCTTATCGGAAAACCGATTGCAATGAGGAAACGGGCAAATAAATAGCATCGATGTTCACTGTCTTCTTCCACGTTGCTGCTGGTGATCGAGACGATCCTAACGCATTCCGTATTTATCACTTTAAGGCAAATTGTTCCTACCGATTGCAAAGTAGCCTTGTCGCGTGACTCGAATTAATTCGATCGCTCTTTCTAATTGTGTATAAACGATCTTTTAGCGAGGAAATAGGGACTACCTAAGCTTGAAGAATTTCGGAATAAAACTACGGATTTTTGTGCATTTGTAGAAAATTTGAAAATACAAAATTCTATCGAATGCACGTAATGTGACAAAAATATATAAATAGCCAAAATACAGAACTTTCTATAATACTTGATAAGTAAAACTATTTCCAAGCGAGATTCCAATTTGTTAATTATATTCTCAAGGATATCAATTAGCATAAATATCCACAGTCTAATCATAATACTAAGCCACAGCTGCGATTCTTGGGTTTTACTTTCTCAATCTCGCTTTAAAAACGACTTTTAATGTTTCGAATAAATCTTCAGTATAAAATCGAAAGGAGAAATTACATGTGTCGTTTTACGATTATGTTTCCTCTCATTAAGTTTCCTTTGGATTTTGAGAAATTTCAGCAACAATAGAAATACGTGTGTCAGTCGAAAATGACAACATTCGCAACAAAAATCAAGTCAGCAGTCAGGCAAACCAGTGCACATGGTTATACACATGCAACGGGCTATGCAAACGCAGCCTGTGGAAGAAATGAACTGAGACCTTGCACGAGTGACTAGTCACTGAATCATTCGCACAATAATCATCCACGCGGCAGTTTACGCGAAATTCATTCGACTGCGTACATCGTGTTCGTCTTCGTTCTACATACACCTACCGTTCCTAAGTATCAGCATACTTTAGTCATCATTAATCACAACGATGAAATAACGATGAATCGATCGTTCATACTTTCTACCTTTTTGTAAAATGACAAGACTAAAAACCTAATATTATACGATCTAATATTACAAACAATATTTGATTATTACAGAGAAGAAAACCATGGCGCTTCAATTTATCCGTAACGTTCCAATTAAAAATACATCTCGTGAAGAATAAACAAGTGTCCAGGTACTTTTAAACGACAGCGTAGTTATACGTGAAAACGTCAAAGAACAAAGAACGGTATTTACGTTTTTAAATTAATCCGTGTCACGGTTTCATCCCTCTTTGTTTGAAGAAAATCTGCGACGGTGCTGAAAAGAATAGAAATTCGTTGTAACTTTACGTCGTGACAATGAATCCGATAGCTTTCACGACAAAGTTTCGATTATCAAGGCAAACAGGCCGATATTTCTCCATTTACAAACGCTGCCGGCGCTGGTCGACATCATATCGTTCAACGTTCTGTATTGTTGGCGATCGCTTACTCGTCACTTGCAATTGAAAATTTATATACACCTACACGTACGCAGTATCGGCGGACACGGTTACTAGGGACACGCGTTATGCCACGATTGTGCCTGGAAATTGATTAGCCCATTCATACTTTCGGCTCACCCTGCCAACCATTCATAGTTACTACGTGCCTCTTCGTTTAGTACCAACCGTCACGATGAATTTTCTCTCGACGTGTACTCGCGTACACTACGAACTATAAGTTTACGGTTGCTAAGTATTAAGTTGGTGTAAAAAGAATATTGTACGAGGTTAATGGTGAATTAATAGGGAAAATTTCAAGTATAAAAGGAAACTTCTAATGAAAGAAAAATAACTAACGAAGTGTATTATGCGTGTGGTTTTATTGAAAAGATTAAGCGATGGTATATATCGAAAATGTATGATCAACGACGCAAATAATACTGTACTTTGCTCCAGCTGACTCATGCAGTTTATTTTAAGAAACATTTTATCACCTGACGTATTAGCAACGATTCAGTCAACAGTTATTCATGAGTGTTTCAACTACCAATGGCAATGTGTCAAATATAACAAAGCGACAATTCTTTTGTTGCTTAGAGGCACATCGAGAAACATTTTTCCTTACGTTTGACCTTATAAGTAAGAAAAATTTTGTCCGATGTAACTACGATACGATATCGCAAAACAGATAACGACACCACGTATGCCAATGACAAATCATATTTAGATATCTTTGAAAACAGTTTCGGGAATTTGAAATTGAAAATGGAATTTTTCTATCAAGATCTTTCGATTCAAATTCATCGTTTCGTATTCAGATTCAGACGTTCAAATTCAAATTCGTATTTCCATATTTAGATTCAGACGTTTAAATTCAAATTCAAACTTCCCTGACGAAAATTCAGTTCTCTATAATCAAATTTGAAGTTTCAAACGTGACATCACATTTTTAATATCTGGTCAAATTTTCAAACGCAAACTCGAATCTTCAACTTTACGTACAAATTTAATAATCCAGATTCGAACTCGAGAGTCTAAATTCAAACTTCCAACTAAAATTCCCGTATTTTCCATTATTAACCGCTGTTTCGCGTGACCAAAGCTATCTTCTTACACGCACTTCTTAAAGGTTGCGAGTTCTTTAATTCGACGATGTGGAACAGGCCAGCCAGTGTTAACCCGGTGACACCGTTTTCCAATTAGTCTTATATCAATTCCGATATCTATGGAATTATATCACGGCTGTTATCTCCAGTTAATCTCCTCTCTTTCAGTATCATGAGATCTGTTAGTTTTCAATTTGCACGCGCCTGGAATACACCAGCGTAAGTATGATAGATGCGTGGAGGCAACTACGAATATTTATGCTAATTTCTTAAGCTCCTTGATAGACGGGTTCACGAGAGAACACGGATAAACCGTCTGAAACCGTGACAGAAGAGAAACAGCGAACACATCGATCGTTGTCCACGGATTATCGTCGTAATTCTCGCATACAAACGATTCCGTCTCGTAGTTTCACCCGCAATCACAAACTCGAAAACTGCTCTTTCGTAACACCGAATATTCAATTTATATCTGCGCTAATTATGGGTTTATTTCTCCAAACGCGAGTATTATTATCATTATGCTGAATTTTTTTGTCCATGATATTAAAGACCTTCCGTATATTTTTTGAACACAATTTTTGCTTCCAATTAGAAGATACTTTGTAAAGTTAACTTATAATCATTTTCTAGAAGCACCTATGTAAGTGAAAAATAAACCCATAAGCGTTTCATTGAAAAATAACGAAATAAATGAAAAAATTGCTCATTAATGATACGTACTAGTAATCTTTTGCAAATTGGTTAATATACAAGTGTTAAAAACGTTTCGAGTAATGTAATTGGCATTCGGTATAATTCATGGATAAGACATAATTAATATTATCATAAGAGATAACGAAATTCGTAGAACGTAGCTAGACATACGCTTATCATTTTCTCAGAATTATCTCTCACTGAATTCTGGATCAAATAAAAAATAAATTAAATAAGAAACTTACGCCGTACACTTGCCAGAAACTAAAAAATGACGAACGAAAAATGTTTAAAATATAATAATAAATAATTGTGTGTTTCGTGATTACTCAAAGTAAATAATCTGTGCAATCGACGTTTGAAATCAAGAAAAAAAAAAAACGTGATACACCTTTAAATCTAAAGGTACAATGAAAGTCACTCACACTTGAAAAAATAGACTAGAACGGAATCATGGAAAGTGTCGCGCACAGTGATAATTTTCGATTAGCCGCGCGAAGTCAAAGGGCGAAAATTTCAAGGCGTGGTGAACGAACGAGAAACACACTCATGCACAATGATAAACGCTCAAACATTCCTGCCAAGGCAAACGGAAGCGCCACATCGCGACAAGGATAAACGCGCAATAAGAAGGTCACGTGAGGCCTCGGCCATTCAAAAACCGAACGAAAAAGAAATCAACCTTTCAATGACTATCGGCGATATTACTGCGATCCATCGCAGCAACTTTCCAACGTTTCTCCCCTCGCAAGCTATAAAATAACTCACGCGTGCAATCGAAAGTATGTAATTTCGTATAGCACCGTTTTTAAATCGTTGAGGGTAACGTATCGTTGCATGGCTCGTTTACGCCACCCGACGTTCTAAAGAACGAGCCTATCAGACGCTCGAATAATCAGCACGAACGAAAACGAGCCACCACAAGAAAGAAGATTTCAACGAGAAATCCTAGCAAATATACAAAGAATAGGAAATTACGTATATTCGCGAGGTACACAAAAAAAAGCCCACCCTCCCACTCAGTTTTTATCCCCAACGAAATTGAGGTTATGTTTTACCTGTCACGCGTTCTTGTTCTCCTCGGTGGGTTTCGTCTTACTCCGTGCAACCTCGACGGCCTTTTCGGCGACACACTTAAACATTATCTTTTCCACCACTATCCGGTTTGTATCTCTCCGTTGGTCGACGCACTAGCACTAGTTTGACACACTGATTCCCTAAGTCACAAAATCGTATCGAACAGCTCTCCACTCATGTGATCACAGAAGGGCACACGCGCACGCGTCCTCCCTCATGGAGCGACGATCATTCGGCGAACTGACCCAGACTGTGATTCAGCGCGCTGGAGAGAGTCGTTCGGTCGTTCCCCGGCAGCGTAAAAGCGCGAACTCGGACGGAGAAGGACGAACGAAGTCGAACCAACACGGACGTGCACGAACGCGTCCGATCAAGCATGCGCCGCCGGCCTAATGCTTATCCGACACCACGCTGCTTTCGTGGTTCGAGGGGTGTCGCGTGACCACGAAGTCGCGAAACACTATACTGTCTGGCACGAAGGCTATTGCCGTTATCTTTTTTCTTTCGTTCTTGATCGTGAGATTTACCATAGGCCATAAGCTGTAGAACACTGGAAAAACGAGAGCGCGAATTGTCGTCTCCCATCATTCTCGATCTTTCACGGAACTCTCATTCTTTTTTCTATCGTGAATAGCAATGAACCTGATAAACGCGAAAAATATTTCTATAGGCCGCCAATACGGCCCAAGTACTGTTATCTTGGTACTTATATGTATTGCATTCTGTTTACTTGATATACACCGTTGGTATTGATTAATCTATCTATGAAACTGCTTCCGAAATCTTTAGATTTAAGAAAACATTCTTATTTTTTGGGAAATGACGACATATTATCGTAGTCATAAATTTTCAGTTCGTCTTGTATTTATACTGTTTCTTATAATGTTTCGACCAAGCAGTATTTGTAACAATATCCTTGAGAAGTTTCACGAAAACAATTCGAATTAAAAAACAAGCCGAGCAAAAGAAACTCATATATAAGCAAAAAACAGCAATGTAAAAATATATTAGCGTAATTTATCCTATTTCATCTTATCCGCCCACCAAAGGTATACCTACATATGTCACACAACACATTGTCCTTTCTTCACGTTTGGGCAACAAACGCAACTTAAAAAAAGTAAAGAAACTAAATATTTCCGTAACAATGCCGTGTAACAGGACGATAGCTACGTAGCGTAACGAAATTTCACCGAAAGCGAGAACGTATAACCTTACATACGTGTTCTTCCTAATAGACACACCGATGCCTGTTCTCACGTATTTTTCTGTCCCCGTGCCGAGAGAGAAAGCTCTCGCGACCAGATTCCGATGGAATGCATACCGTAGGCAGTAATCCGCCCGCGCTCACCTCGTTCACGAGTCTCGTTTCAACTCGCGACGAGGAGGATACGCGTAAACGCGCGTGCCAGAGAATCGCGAACCGATACATCCTGATCCAGCAAGCCTGATCGAACGCAACTGACGTATACTATAAGTACATATGCCGGGTACACCCGGTTTATGCCCGTCGTTGTCGAGTTCGTCGTTCCAGGCCGCAAGAACTGCTCTCCTTTGTAGATCGAGGTGTTACGCGATACGAATGTGTAACACGATACATCCTTCAACACGAAGAAGCGTATACCGGAGTGCACAGGCCCAGCCTGGACATCGAGGAACTTTGTCGAGTCGCTCGCGCGTGAAGCGAAGGAATATCGCTTTTCGTCGAGCTTTCCTTCCTTCGGTTGTCTCTCTTCTCCTCCTTCGTCTTTCGTCGATGTCAAGCTTTTACTGCTAACCTGCCACACTCGATTTGCTTTTGGAAAGATCCCTTCGATATGCAACACCACGACTCGATACTGCCTACTTTACATATCAGTACCATTAATTATAGATTATAGGAATACCGTCGAATTATCTCGGTAATTGACCGAGTAAAATTAATTGCGTTTATTGGCCACGCGAACGAACCATTCTCGGAAATTACGAGATGCATACACGGTTAGTAATTTTGTTTATCTTTCGCTGGTTATTTATGATACAACAATTTGGAATTACTTTCTCTTAACTTTCTTATGGATTCAAAATTAATAGGTCTCCTAGGTATCTTGGACCTTTCTTTACTTCCAACTTTTTATTCTTATTATTAAAATATGCCACAAGTGTCTCTATAGTTTGATTTAAAGTGTCGAATATTCTACCTTCTTAGAAAGTTTCATAAAGATGTAGATAGATAAAAAGGTAACATTTTTTTATTTAAATTACTTAATAGGTAGTAATTCTGTCCTGAATTGCAACTTTGCAATTAATTATTCCTAAATACATATACATATGTATTTTTATGTATGCTAAAACAAACTGGTACTGTTTTAAGATTTTAGAACCAATCGTAGTTCGTTCTAACATTACTCGCTGTATAATTGTTATTATATACCGACGGAATTCCAACATCGGTCAGAACATCGCGGTATATGTATCCTGCAAGTTTCCCTTTCGTTTATCGGTCACGCATTTCCTTTTTAATGACACGCAGACTGATAGCGCAGACGCGATCGCGTCGCTGCCATACAGCGACGAACATATTCCAAGAGTACCATTATCGTAATATCCGTTTCGGTCGTCGCATATGATAAGATAGGACAGGAGTGTATAACACCGCCTACATCAACCGGATGAATGAAACCTGGACCACTCATCCTACCCCCGCCCTCTCTCTCACTCTCTCTCTTTCTACGTTTCTCTCGCATTTGATTTATTTTTGGCACCGTAAAACTTTCATCCGATAATTTATCAAGGAAAACTATGGAAGTTCAAAGTACAATATTCGCATCGTGAAAGCACGCATTACTCAAAACAATTAGGGATTTACAACGAACCGAGACACGAGGCAAACATTAAGAAGTTTTGTAATGGAGTAATATATTAGCAACTTTCATATCGATACAGAAATTTCTGCACTATTTTCTAAAATAAGTTCTCGAGCTTCATCGTTTTGACAAAGTATAACGACGGTTAACAGTTTCGATACAGTTAACGATAATCGATAAAACGATAGTGAAGACTAATATCCAATTATTCTCGAATAATATTGTATTGTATTTTAATCAGCGGATATAATTTATTCTCCGTAAAACCGATGTCAAATCTTAGCACGATATCGCGCATTATTCGCGAGCGAAAAAAGAATCGAATAATCTCGGGAGGAGCGTGATTAGTTTTTTTGAAGGTCATACGAAGGTCAAATACCGCGGCATAATTTTTACCACACACACCAGTGGATACAGCTCGTTATTTCCCGTAAGAAACTAAGGAGTTACTTGTATAAGGGAAGCATTAATTTTACCAATTAAAGCGACTGGAAACCAAATGGCTCGATTAATGAAAACGACGGTAGAAACGCGAAAGGACATTTCAAGTCAACTAAATAATAGCTTCTCCCTGATAAACAGATTTCACGTTACCTGAACGAGCTCGCCTGAATTCCAGTAACTTGATGAATCCAAACATGGTTCAACACATTCTTCTCTATACTTTCCTATATAAATTCGTTGGAATAAAGCAGACGCGGAAGAAGATCAAAGTGTCAGAAAAATTCATTACATTCAACCATATATATTTCCCATGATTAAATACTGCAATGTAACTTTGTCGTTCGAATTTCACATTCCACAAAACGTTCGCCTTTGCATCCTTTACCGTGGACAACTTGTCTAATTTACCTATCCCCCTGGTAATGAGACACTGTGCGAAATCCATTTGGAAATTGGAATGAGAGGTCGCGTGTAATTGCATAAGAGAGATGAAAAAGCTGGTCGAAGAATGAATCGGCAAGGCACCACGACCAAACGTGCAAAAATTTCACTCCCCCAGTCAACAGTGGCGCGCCAAAAAGGCTCGTTTAAAGTGTCCAAGGAGCTTTATGCACGTTTCGCGTGAGTTTACCTGTACAACGGATCAAAGAGAGCTGGCTGGAAGAGCGGAGGTTGCCCGGCGAAAGAGAAAGGAGCGTGAAAGAGAGAAAGATAGAGGACAGAAAGAAAGAGAGAGAGAGAAAGAGAGAGAGATGCAAGCGACTACAGGATAGGTAAGAGAGATACGGTCGTTGGCCGGTTCAGGCAAGGCTGCTGGCAAGGAGAACCAGGGCTGTAGTTGCAAATAAAACAGACGGGTGCATTCTCCATCGACACCGGTGTGTAATAACGGAGTAGCTTCGATAAAATATACGCGAGTACTTTCGTTGTTTTCCGAAGTAGCCGGGTGAACCGGTTCCAGAATAAAAAGGCTCGTTTGGTTACCGTTAAAAATCCTCTTACTCGAGAGCACCACAGAGAGCAACAAGAACGTGATAACAATAGGGACACGTTGCATTAGGTTTCGTTTAATTCTGGCATGTATTATTAAATGGTATTAGAACACTTAGTTCGCGAGTCACGCAGGAGATAAACTCAGCAACCTCGTCGTGTTTAATGAACGTGATTGGTGAACTGGTCGTTTGATTGGTGAAAAATTAAATCGTTCATGCATTTCCATGCTAAAAAAAATTAAAACGCATTATGGTAGAAGGACAGATTGCATTAGGTTTCGTTTAATCCTTATGCGTGTACCGCTAATTGTACGTATTAGAACAATTATTATTTTGTAAATTGCACAGAAATTTTAAACTGACCAGTTTCATCAACGAAAAATTGAACAATCACGCACATTGCCATAAAAACCTCATAAAAGATATAACTTAGAAAAAACGAAGCTGGCACCCCGCTGGGGGTAGCCGCCCACATGCTATATTATTTTTTATTTATATTTTTTTTCTTCACCAACAAGATATAACACTTTACCAAATGTCCACAAGGACAAATTGTAAAATAACCAAAATAAAAAAAAAAAAAAAAAAAAAATTGCCATAAAAATGAATAAATCTTAATTCGTGATCTACGATTTGTTTATTGGACTACTTTAACAAATTATATTCTATTTAGTATTTTACGTTGTACATTAACTCCACGTAGAAACAGTTCACTAGGGTAGCGGAATTTCAATCTGATTTCTTCGAAGAATTCTTATTCTACGGAACACGTAGTAGTTACAAACTCTTCATTTCTCAATAATGCGATTATTGGAATAAAATAACGAGAAAATGAAAGCAGTGGGAAGCATTCAATTTGTACGAAATGGCGTATTTTGTCCAGACACGGTAAGCGTTCTAATACGTACGTATAGTTAGGGGCGAGATAAAAAAGGTTTCGCACGGTGGTAATAACGTTGCATTTATTAAGAGACGGATGGTAATACTCGTCGTTTAGCTATCTAAATTATCACCATGGGCAACGAATAAGATGAAACGCATGATCGAGGCAAGTCGACGATATACACAGGTTCGAGAGGTTCGTTCGTAGATGAGGATACGAAATTAGAGCGCGTTCAGGTAAAAATAAGAAAGAAAAAATATAGTAGCGCGTATAACGATGATGCAAACTATTCCACGCTTTCACAGCAAGCGCTCCTTAACATTAATCATAGCTGCCGTTCTTAACTAGATCGAATCGATTTATTATCGATGTCTCAAGGTATTCTTCGAAATCTATTCATTACATGTAAGTTCAATAGTATTTGCAATGGTAACTTTCCATTCTGCAAAATGATATAAATTTCGTATTTTGCCTCGAATCGAACAAGAACGGAAATTTCCATAAAAGATTGTGTAATTATTTAACCTGTCGATTGAATTATAGCTTAACCAGAGAATTTTATAATCGAGAGATTAAAAAACGATTTAAACAAATAAATTTCAGTCTTAACCTTTGCAAATATTCATTAATACGAGAAAATATCCAAACGCTCGTGGAGACGTTTTACGAGTACTATATTGTATATTCTATGTGTTATATGACACACTTTGAAATTTCATTAGCACTTTAATGAGTCTCGACTATCATGATTATATCGGTGAAGTTTGAAGCAAATTTAATAACATACATGGAAGCTGCAAGATATTTAGTGCGAGTATATATTCCACAGAGAGCATAGAGAAGATATTTAAACAGTCAATTATCCGCTATATTAATAAGCCTTCACGTTCAGTGGGATCCTCTTTAAAACATTTATTCCATTCATGCTTTATACCAATTTTATACTAAATATATATTTGCAATGACATCTATATAAATTTTCAAATTGACTTCAAATTTTATCTCCACCTTCAGTCTTAAGTTTGATACGTATAATTAAGGCAGCCGCGTCTCGTGACAGCGCTAATGACATTTCAAAATGTTTATGTAGCATGGCAAACATATACAAAAATCTTTTCTATCATCAATGTTCAAACGTGTCGAAAGAAAAATAAAACGCTGGCATCGACTAAACGATCAAGGCTTCCAAACTTTCGAAACTTTTAAGACGTATCGAAATTTTAAAGACTCAAGACTGAAGATATTCTTAGGAAAACTTCGGATCGCTTCGAAGTTGACATTGAAACGCACGTCGCTAGCGATAAGTTCAACCAGCTAACAGGCCAAGAATTCGAGCTTGGCAATTCCGTTTGGGATTTGAGAAGAGACATCTCCGCTCCGTATACCTCGTGTCAAGGTACAACGACACTATCCTTTTGTCCTTGAAGTTTCTTTGTACCGATACTCTCTCCAGTACTCTCGGATACTTGCGTACCAAGAATCGATCAGAAAATTCCGCGTTTCAGAATTATATGGCGAAATGGTAATAGCGAGTTGTTCTCAGGGCTGTGATACGTTTCCTTATGCTACTATCGGGACGAAATTGTTCCTTACGCTAACAAGTTATTGTCTCGCGTAGCTTACAGCGTCTTCCTTTTACGTAAGATCGAACTTATTATGGGAAATACAGGGGCTACAAAAAATATTCGCACGCCGTTGTGCTTATTTTAATATTTACGTAATACACTAGAGAGGATATTAGATTTAAGGATATTAAATTTCGTATCAACAAATAGTACTTTTATGCGACTTCGAAAAATTGTTCCTTGAAAATTGTACAAAAATTGAGTCACTGTATATCGTGCTCTTGCAACGAATCAACTTACGGAAGAGAACTCGACGTCAACTGTCTATTTATATAGCGAAAAGAAGAAATTAATAAAACGTGGACAATTCTTAAGGTGCTCGCATATAACAAACTTGATTGTTCTGTACAAGGTGGAACGTTGAATCGTAAGATATTCGAAGTTCAGGTGTGCCCGGAATACCTCGCTATTATACAGGTTCGAAGCGATTCCAAGTGTTAAGATTGTATCGCTAAGCGCGGTGGAAATAAAACGCGTCGCGTACAAAGTGGCACGATGTGGAGAGGAAAAACGAAGAGGGGGTTGAAACGACGTCGATGAGCAAGGAACGAAAGCCGAGTGGTGGGAGGAAAATAAATCGATAAACGCCTCCTATGCGCGCCCGCAGCACGGCGGCTCAATTAATGGAATAATAATGTAGACTAGGCGAGCCGGAGAGAAGGAGTTCCGTTACAAGATATCGGCTGGAATTTAGCAAACAACAATTATCTCCGTTCACTCGTCCGTAACTTTCTCGTTGTCGCGGCGTTGTCTCCTACCTCCGGTAACTAATTCTCATATCACAGATGGTACACCGGTTAAAACTTGGTCCGGAGGCCCGCTGCTACCGGACGAAGTTCATTCGGGCTTGACTTTCGACGATAGCACCAACAGCAACAGCAGAGAGAGGCATTCTGAAACTTAGACAAACGGTGACCGACCCAGAAGCGAACTAGTTGAGTCAACTGACCTAGAAACATCGAGAAACACAGGGGCCGTCGAAATAACTCGAACAGCGGCGGCTAGCCCAGGCTTCGCAGCCGCTCGTACCGGGGCTTTTGTCCATCAAGAGATGGAATTCAGTTAGCAAGATTGCTCCATGCTGACCGTTCGATTTCCTCTGCCGGAAATTGAGAAGAATTTCGAGCCGATAACGAGGTCGAGCGCGATGTTCTTTAGCTCGACCAGTTCTCCACCTACTCTCCCGCTACGAAGCACACGTACAGCCATCCTAAGAATTGATATCTTTCGTTCAGAGATTACCAAGGACACGGGTTCCTACTTATTAAGAAGGCATCGAGCTCGAGATCGCGCTTAATTATGCTGCCAGCTATGAAACACGGTTTAGAGAAAAACGAATCATTGGATAATGAAAGAAGTTCGTGAAACGCGGAGAAGAAAAAGATAGAGGGAAAGAGAGAAGAAAAAAAAGATAAAAGAAGCTTGGGGAGATTCTTCGGTTTGCAAAGGTATCGTCTGGAAAGCTCAATAACTAATCCGATAATTTCGATCAACGACATGCCTATCTAACCTAACCCCAATCACGGTCAGGAGAAAGGAGAAAATAAAAACATGGCTATCCTCATGGTCATCGAACAACAACGAGCAACGATTTTAAAAAAACGAATTCATCCATGCATGGCGAAAGATGCTAGAAAGTCAAGGGGCGCGCATCTGTTCGGTATTGGTCCGAGGCTAAATTAAAAATAATTACTGTACGCCGTTTCAACCAAGCGATAACAACTCGATTACGATCCCAGAAACGATGCCGGGATTCAACCGGCGGACCTTTGCATCACGAATTTCCATTATCGAAATCTTTAATCTGGATCCGTGCTCGCTCGCACTTTCTCGCCCTTTTACGTCCATTCTTTCCCCCTCTCTCTCTGTTTCTCTATCCAACGTGGTTGATTTCATCTTTACACCCTTCGAGCATTCCGCTTCTCCGATTTAACCCCTGATAAATTTGCCTTGTTATAAACTCGCTCGCCTCGTCAGGGGAAAATAAAAATTTCGATGTAAAAGAAGCGGAAGAGCAGAAAGTAATCCCCCCGATTTCAACGCTCGGAACAATGACGCGGGCGCGTGCACGCGCGTTCCTCTCGTCGTCGAACGCGATTTATAAAATATCCGCGTCAATTCCGTTTGCGTAAGGGATGAAAAAAGAAAAGGAAATCCTTTGTGCAAATTTAACTCTTCATCGAACGTTACGTTACCTCATAAAATCCGGTAAATATTCACCTGGCCGACTTTACAATTATCGTGCCGGTTAAAGCTGCCGCGCTACCAGATCACCTCCATTTCGATAACAAATATTTAAAGATGGAATGTAGGATAGGAGATCCTATTCTCGTAGCGATACTTTACGCGCAGATTAACTAAAGCTTCGTTCGCTGAATCTCAAACCTAGTGAAAGTCGGGGGCGTAAATATTTGAGAAAAGAAACGGTAAAAGGAATCGTTGCTTTCAAAGATTCATGTAAATCGACGTTGTTTGCAAACATCAGCAAACCAGAATGTTTTAATCGTAAAGTTAATCGTTAGCCTGGATGCTTACAAAAATTTGCAACAATTTCTACAATAATCTTGCAACATTTCGAATAAAGATTGTCGTAGAAGTTTTGACAAATTACCATTTAAATATATCGCATAATAAAATATTGGGTCGGCAACTAAGTGATTGCGGATTTTGTCATTAGGTGGTAATGTGATAAAACACACGGAACGTAGCGTTACCATTACCACCTAATGACAAAATCCACAATTAATTAGTTGCCAACCCAATATTTTATTATGCGATATATTTAAATGGTAATTTGTCAAAACTTCTACAACAATCTTTATTCGGAATGTTGCAAGATTATTGTAGAAATTGTTGCAAATTTTTTCATTTCCACCTAATGACAAAATCGGCAATCACTTAGTTACCAATCCAATAAAACACACGAAACGTAGCGTATTATATATAACTCCTTGGAACGCAAAACGCCTGTGTTTACACAGTAAGACTGATCTACATTTTTAAACAAGAAACACTGTTGCCTTTCCGTTCTACAAACAGATAAGGAAAAACATTCGAATCGTTTTAACTTTCAGATAGAGATTTGAATCGATTAAATAGGGGAATAGAAGTAAACGAGAACTCGGAGAAATCGGATGCTGCGTTACATTCTGATCGACGATACCGTGAAACTTGGCCTGTAGAAACACCGATGCGACACGCTTGACAAAAACTTCCCTGGCGAAAGAGAAACAAGGACGTGTACCTTCACGGTGTATACAATGGTCCGTTGGAATCGCGGCAATTCCACCTCTGCCTCCGTTTCTACGACGTCCTTTTTGCGT
Organism: Bombus pascuorum; assembly: GCF_905332965.1. NCBI lineage: Eukaryota > Metazoa > Arthropoda > Insecta > Hymenoptera > Apidae > Bombus > Bombus pascuorum. The sequence goes on along the minus strand of NC_083496.1, from coordinate 10,396,484 downwards.
GTTTATACTCGAAACCCCTCTCATCCGAAGCAAACTGTTACGATTTCGAAATTCGTAATTTTCCGCGCACCAGCCTGCAGGCCCACATTTTCTTAACGACGGTAATGAAGCCACGGTGTTCTGTCGCCGCCTTCGACCGCCGTTTCTCTGTTGCAATTTCCCCTTCGGCCGCGCTAAAATCGTAGCGAACAGCCTCTTCCCTGTAACGAGCCTCGACCTTACGAAAACTTCCGCCAGCGTATCATTTTCCAGCCTCGATCAATTACGATTTCTTTTTTTTAGGGCGGGTAGTTTTGAGAAACTAATTCGAAATTTTCTAATTGAGTCGAGAGTTTATGCTGGATGGAGATCAGTGAGAGAATATGTTTCGTAAAAGTTTGTGCAATAATTATAACCGTGTTTCCTTTAGCTCGGGGAACTTAACGTGAACATACGCATGTATGTAAAATGAACTGTGATATATATCTGTAATAGTCTATATAACTTATATAAATCTATTCTCATTAAATATGTCGTTATTATATTTCAGGATCACTGTATATATTTTATTTCTAGTACACCTTCGAATTATCTTTACATATATTTTATTATCATTATTAAACTTGGTATAATTCATGATTAATGGACTTCGACACGTGTAATTAAGTCTGTTCTTACTAAATATCTTCTTACTACATTCCAGGATCACCGTATATATTTCATTCCCTGTTTATATAATCTTTCTGTCTTTATTATTATAACTGATATAATTCATATTAAATAATGCATATATGATGAATGTATTATAGTCATTAATAATTGTAGGTCAAATCTGACTTTAAAGAAATAAATGATACATATGATTATGCTCTTAATAAAAGCAATATGTGTATATATATATATATATATATATATATATATATATATATATATATTAGTATATGTAAAACAGAATAAATGGAGGAGTCTGATTCTAACAAAATTCCATGCAAAATGTATCCTACATCGGACTATTATTGGGTCACAGAGATCTAACAGTTCAAGTATTAATGGAATAAATATAATTGTTTTTAGATTATGTTCTTAATAAAAATAATATGTATATATGTAAAAAAGAATAAATCTTGCAGTCTAATTCTAACAAAATTCGATGCAAAATGTATCCTACGTCGGACTGTTATTGGGTCACAGAGATCTAACAGTTCAAGTATTAATGGAATAAATATAATTGTTTTTAGATTATGTTCTTAATAAAAATAATATGTATATATGTAAAACAGAATAAATGGAGGAGTCTAATTCTAACAAAATTCCATGCAAAATGTATCTTACATTGGACTGTTATTGGGTCGCAGAGATCTAACAGTTCAAGTATTAATGGAATAAATATAATTGTTTTTAGATTGTGTTCTTAATAAAAATAATATGTATATATGTAAAACGGAATAAATCTTGCAATCTAACTCTATCAAAATTCGATGCAAAATGTATCCTACGTCGGACTATTATTGGGTCACAGAGATCTAACAGTTCAAGTATTAATGGAATAAATATAATTGTTTTTAGATTGTGTTCTTAATAAAAATAATATGTATATATGTAAAACAGAATAAATCTTGCAGTCTAACTCTATCAAAATTCGATGCAAAATGTATCCTACGTCGGACTATTATTGGGTCACAGAGATCTAACAGTTCAAGTATTAATGGAATAAATATAATTGTTTTTAGCTTATGTTCTTAATAAAAATAATATGTATATATGTAAAACAGAATAAATCTTGCAGTCTAATTCTATCAAAATTCGATGCAAAATGTATCCTACGTCGGACTGTTATTGGGTCACAGAGATCTAACAGTTCAAGTATTAATGGAATAAATATAATTGTTTTTAGATTATGTTCTTAATAAAAATAATATGTATATATGTAAAACAGAATAAATCTTGCAGTCTAATTCTATCAAAATTCGATGCAAAATGTATCCTACGTCGGACTATTATTGGGTTGCAGAGATCTAACAGTTCAAGTATTAATGGAACAAATATAATTGTTTTTAGATTATATTCTTAATAAAAATAATATGTATATATGTAAAACAGAATAAATCTTGCAGTCTAATTCTATCAAAATTCGATGCAATATGTATCCTACGTCGGACTGTTATTGGGTTGCAGAGATCTAACAGTTCAAGTATTAATGGAACAAATATAATTGTTTTTAGATATAATATTTCGAAAAACGAGAAGTGACAACCACGTATGACTCGAACAGAAAAATATCCGGAAAGTAGATGCTTCTTTTCTGGCTTGCTAGTTCCTTTCTTTAAAGGTGTAAATGTTCGTGTTAAAATAGAAGTTCTCACGACACGTGACACTCTAACCGAACTTTGACGTATCTATTCGTGATTTTATGATACTATTTAAGGTGCGGAGAATTTCCTGTCGCACGTTTTAATGTAGTAACTCACGTAAATGTAATATGGTGGTTAGAACATGCAGAAAGTATTATGTTCTCTACGCTGCGTTTTACGTTGTATTCGCTCGTGTAAATCGTCTCTATGATAATGTCAATATACGCTGCAATAAAATTGATTTACTTTTTAGGTCGACTGAAATGTCCAGCCATTATTATTTGCAACCACATCTTTATAAGTAGCTGCATTATGGTCGTTGTCTCTGTATCATTACTTCGCTATTACGACGCTTTAATGTATATTACAAACTCGTTTGTCACAGGTAACAGATATATTACATTTTTTCAAGCGATTTAGCTTCGAATATTAAAATGAAAACTTTCACTTTGCATAATCAACGTAACGTCTAAATTTATTAATTTTTTATATGCAAACTAGCTGACAATACGAGCGAGGTTTTACACGTGAATTTATTCGAAATGAAATTTCATTTCTATTTAAGCACGTTTCTTTCTCTTTTTCTTTTCCTTTCTTTTTTATTTGGAGAAGTAGTGATTATAACGGTGATTTATGAAATTGATTATGTGATTAACTACAGTTATATTGATTAATATTCAATATAATCATAGTTTCTAATTAATTATAGCTTCTTGGTTTGATTCGAAAACTGGAACGCGATAATTGCCACAAGTCGATCGTTTGACAGTACCATAATGATTCAGAAATAAAATACAGTGCCTTGGTAATATAAAAACAAGATTGAAAGTACAGTCACAAAAAAATTAACGAACAACCGTATAATGTAATCGAATCTGCTGTCTATATATTTCAGAATTGTTCGAATTCTACAAAATATTTTTAAACCAGTAAAAGTACTCTCTCGTACTGCCCAATCCGCCTACGAAATATCAAAGAATATGTTTACGTTTGTTTCAACAGAGAATCGAAGAAAAAAGAACATCTTCCCGAAATTAAAATATTTCTCAACGAAGTTATCAATTTAAATTCGTAAATTTCAAACAGGAAACTGGATTCTTATTACGTTAGAATTTACAGAATTTTAAGTAAAACGATTGCAACGCGTGTCTATCGATACCCAGAGGTTTATGCGAAATGAACGATAGCCGCCTGCCTGCACGATGCGTGTGACGATTACAAAGCGATCGCATTATATGCGCGGCACGTTCCCCGCGAGAAATTGTCCCAGCGAGAAAAGAAACGCGACGTTGTAACGCGGATCGCGGAAATAGTTAATAGACCACGCCTGGAACGTGAAACGATATTTTTCGTCGTTCCTTCGTGGAACGAACCTGTAAACGGCAACGATTTTCAAACTGGTTGCCGACCAACTTTCAAACACCGATGCGTTCCGATTAAATAGATACCTTAGGGTGCTAGAAATTAATCCTTTTCGTCGAGGGGATGTACAGTCACTCACAAAATTCCGCGATCCATAAAATTCAAATATTACAAGTAACTCCAGCGATATTCTTCGATGTTTGACATTTTTTATTAACTGAACGCAGACATTAGCGTGTTGGAAAGAACGATACAATTTATTACACGTTTTACAAAGAAGAAATAAGAAGATACAAATTACAATTTCACAAAAGTATGTATATACAGACTTGTTACTCGTTCATGAAACGATAATAAAACATGTAGATTTAATGTTACATTAATATCTCGCTTCTATCTTTTCGTCATTGATCAAATGAATAGAATCAAAGACTTTGTATTAGGTTGTCCGAAAAGTGTCTTTCTTTCGTGTTTTTTACCATAGTTCGCCTTTATACAAACGTGAAACCAAGTCTGTGAAAAATCGCGGTGTTTTTAGCTCAACAGAAGAAAATGGTAATTCGACAAAATAATATAAAACAAAATACATTGTGCGTCTATTATTTCCTGATAAAACGAAAGAAATTTTTCGGACAACCTAATAACCTCATCTCGAGACATTTAAATGCTTCATACTTCTTAGTCGGTTAAGGAGCAACCAGTGAAATGGCGTGTAAAAGTTACGTAAAAGTAACATTCTCAAGAAACGTAACTTGTATGATTGACTGTACGCCTAAGCTTCCTGTCTTATAATATGACATTAAACTGGACATAAGCGGAGAAGCGAATATATATTTATTTCGTAAATATATCGTAAGTATCGGTTTGAATTTTCCCGCGTTGCTGCAAGCAAAATTCTGCCAATCGTCCTACTATAATCATTAGAATACCAGCATCGAGTCATTCAAGGTATATCGATAGCTATTACAATCAACTCGATTATTACGTCCTCCAATTCAGAAGAAAAAAGGATCAACGATATGAATATGAAAAATGTATAAAAACCTTCGGTTAGCTGCGCTAGTTGTCGATATGTTATGTTCTCATATGTCAGTCTTCTGTTTCTTACCTGAAAATAAAACCAGAATAAATCATTAACAGGCTAATTATTTTTTTCTATTTGTATCTAGCAATTTGTATCGTTTGTCGCGTTCTTCGTCGGATCGGCAGATGTTCTGATACACGTGAGCGAAACATGATGTATGACGAGATCTATAGTACAGCAACGTAAAGTAGGAAACGGGTAGTGTTTTGAGAATCAGCAAAAACTGTTACTTTCACCGTATGAATCAGACTTTTAGCGGAAACTTTTGGCCCGTCGCCAACACAACTGGCCCGGTCTTCCCCTTGCTGGTGCAAGTAGTACAGATATTACCGTCTCAACGGTTCCACGACCTTTCTGTGTGCTCGATACACGAAAACAAGCGACTCTTTGGCAGCTAGCATTACGCTAATGTCGCTGCTTTTTCCGTGGCATAGCATGTGTCCCTCGGTGTAATCGACGATGAAAGGAATCGGTGAAAGAGCGGAGAGGAGTCGTGGGATTCGCGACTCTGCCCGCTAGGAAGAATGTGGAACGTATTACCGACCAGAACCGAGTATCCGAATTTCCGCAAGCTCGTTAGCTTCCGAATAATTGCTTTCGCGAATTTCTTCCTCGGAATATTTTCTCTAGCATTTGTTTGCTCTCTATGCTTCTTATTTCTCTTTTCGTGACTAAAGTTGGTTTAAAATTTTCAGAGAACTCGGTAGGTTCGATATTATCATTTTTCAAAATTCAATAAGAATAATAGCAATAATAATAATTCAATAAATTAGATTTTTATTAAATTAGATATCCTCGTTGTCGGTTTATAAAACGGCGAATTAGAAAGCTTTCGATTACGTTAGGTTAAATGAAATTAACCTTGTTACGTTCTCGTGGATATTTCTATTGTTTTCTTTTTTTTTTTTTCTTTTTCATCGTTAAAGAATTTCTGAAATTCGTGGAAAATATGACAGAATTTTTACATCCATCACGTGCTGCCTCGATTTCATACCTACTTTTAAGCAAAGTTTCTCTTGAAAAAGACAAGGTAGCGGTGTATGATTTACGAAAGCGTAAGGGCCAGGAACGTTTCTCGAAATCGGTCCTAGTCGGCCAACCGTAATCGTTTCCGTAGAGGAATGTCAGACACGCTGTGATTTATTTCCAAGAGAACTGGCGAAGAGAAGTGACGAGGGAAACGTACACACTGCGACCTGTAATTATCTGTTGGAGTCAGCAATGAATTACGCTCGTGCGTAAAAAGACATAATTACGGTGGTCGAGTTTCGGCGCTATTTCGTCTATACAGAAGACCACGAGATTGTAATGAGACACGACTATCAAAATTACATCGGCAAATTTCAAACTAATCTGAAGATTTATACAAAGAAGTATATTAGATTTAGTATATTAGATTTAATATATTACATAGAGTATATTACATTTTCCGCAAATATATCTGCGAATATAATCGAAAGAAATGAAATCCAGTTAGGAAATCGTATTATTTACAAAATTTTACAGAGACTAGCATAATTACTATATTTTATATATCATTGCACATTATATGTATTCTATGTAGGATAAACCGAATGTGACGCGTTAAATATCTCAAAATACGTATTAGATACTGACACAAATTTCGAACATATGACGAGAAATGATATTTGGGATGCACACACCCATATCAGCCAATATAGGCACGAGATAATCACGTGTATGGCACAAAGAATAATTTTTCGATATCTTGAAGTGACTTTTTCTTATTCGCTTAAAATTGTAATATAAATATCTCCTCCGCAAATAGTTGATTTTTCTACTTTTTCATCTTTAATCTGGCCTTCGATTTAAGCAATACGGATCGTTACATAACCCTTTGCGGGCGAGTGTCGGCAAATAGTAGCCCAAGTCTTTTTACCATTGCGGATGTCACACGCTCAAGAAGGCCACCCGCTCGGAAACAGTAATAGGATAGGCTAGACATCCTGCATACCACAGGCATCGAAATAATAACCAAATAGTAACGGAATAGGCCTCTGAGATACAGACATTCTGAGCTTAGACAACCCCCCCCCCCAGAAGGACTAAGACCTTAGTATAAAAACCCTGCAAAATAAGCGCTCGTCCCAGTCTCTTGTGACACTTAGAACCGTCACTCTGTTGGATTTGTGTAATATATTCTATTATCATATACAAAGTTCAATTTTTTTACTTTATTCGTGAAACGTTCGAATCGCAACGTGAGGAGATCACCGGCGATCTATCGGTTTCATGATTTCTTCCGTCTCTTACGTGACACGGACGCGTGTCGGCATATAGCCGTCAGAATCTGTTCACAGTTCCGGACACTTATTTTGAGGTGGCTGACGTACGTCTATTTTTTTGAGCGATAATCTAATGTGTATTTACATATGGGTATAGTATAAACTAAATAGTATTATGTTTTTGATAAAAGAAAATTATAGATCTTTAAAAAGTTTATCTTCTGTTTAATGTAAACTCGCGATATAGGATGATGGTCAAGTCAGAACGAATTTCAGCCTTTCATTGGCTACATCGCGACCTTAAGATACCTACAGTTAAATAAGAAATATCCAAATTTAGTAATAGATATAACATAAGAATTAACAAGCACCAAAACTCACTAGTTACTCAATTATTTGACACGTCGGATCAGATTCGCAGGTTGAAAAGATTACCCTCTAGATTTAAACATTACATTCAGCTAGAATCAAACACATGATAAACACTTATTAAACACGCCAGAATAATTTACTTATAATTCTCAATGAGAATTGATTGTAAAATTCATCCAAATATAAAAAAAACTTATTGTTCACGTTATAGTACCACGTCAGAATAATTTACTCATAATTCTCAATGAGAATTGATTGTAAAATTCATCTAAATAAAAAAACAACTTATTATTCACGTTATAATACCACGCCAGGACGATTTACTTATAATTCTCAATGAGAATTGATTGTAAAATTCATCTAAATAAAAAAACAACTTATTATTCACGTTATAGTACCACGTCAGGACGATTTACTTATAATTCTCAGTGAGAATTGATTGTAAAATTCATCTAAATAAAAAAACAACTTATTATTCACGTTATAGTACCACATCAGGACAATTTACTTACAATTCTCAATGAGAATTGATTGTAAAATTCATCTGAATAAAAAAAAACTTATTATTCACGTTATAGTACCACGTCAGAATAATTTACTCATAATTCTCAATGAGAATTGATTGTAAAATTCATCCAAATATAAAAAAAATCTTATTATTCACGTTATAGTACCACGTCAGGACAATTTACTTATAATTCTCAATGAGAATTGATTGTAAAATTCATCCAAATATAAAAAAAAACTTATTGTTCACGTTATAGTACCACGTCAGAATAATTTATTTATAATTCTCAATGAGAATTGATTGTAAAATTCATCTAAATAAAAAAAAACTTATTATTCACGTTATAGTACCACGTCAGGACAATTTACTTATAATTCTCAATGAGAATTGATTGTAAAATTCATCTGAATAAAAAAAAAAATCTTATTATTCACGTTATAGTACCACGCCAGGACGATTTATTTATAATTCTCAATGAGAATTGATTGTAAACTACTTCCAAATAAAAAAAGTCCTTCATTGGCATTACCAAACGAATCAGCAAGCTTTTTATATGCTTTATATATTTTTTATAATACCTTATACACGACACCTAAAATATCCAGAAAGGACATGATCGATAGTGACAGTAGTAATGACAAGCATTATTTTGAACCTGACAAGATAGAAGACGACGATAGTACTTCAGGCAGTGGAAATGAACTGCGTTTAACAAGAAATCGACTCAGGCGTTTCAATATTTCTATTAATAATGAGAATGATGATGAACTAAATATTGATGAAAGTAATACAAGCCTCGACAATGAATAACGCAAATGTTCAATGTGTATATTTTCTCAACTGTACGCGCCAATATCTCTCGTCCCAGCGCAAGCGATCCCATCCGCAAAGGTTTAACAGTATTGTGCACATCGTTAGACAAAATTTATAATTTAAACTCAGAAGCATGATCGGTGACGATAGTAACGTTCTTGTAATGCCTATACGAGAAAGAATAATACACCTAGCGACGAAGAAGATAAAGAATACTATTGTCTGATCCGCATGAAATCCTACGGCACTGGAGAACCAAACGAAAAATAGATGCAATGTATCGAGTGTAAGAATGTGACACGTGAAAAATACACCGTTCGTATGATTTTCCAAGCATAAAAATCCGCAGTTTTCCTACGACACGCATAATACGTTCGTAAGAAACTTCTTTATGAGTATTCACTAGAGTTTCCGATTTTGAACGTGTATTGAAAATACACGTGTATACGTGTACGTGTAGTTAATACATGCGTGTTTTAATACGTGCACTTGTTAATACACGGGTACATTGAAATACAATAGAGCTATTAAAATACACGGATAGTAATGTCTGTACGTGTTCACTGAAACACGTGTATAGAAATTATATAATTTCACGTGTATCAATTCGTGTACCATATTTCATTTTTAATTAGATATCAGAACGTTTGCATACACAAATAAGTGAATGATTTCTGATTATCCACTAGCATTTTTATTATTGCATGAATTTTCTGGCGATATTCGTTTGAAGTGCTAGGGTATATTAAAAAACAAAAAAACTATAATTTGAACATTGAAATACACGAATAGTAATGTCTGTACCTGTTCACTGAAACACATGTATAGAAATTATATAATTTCACGTGTATCAATTCGTGTACCATATTTCATTTTTACTTAGATATCAGAACGTTTGCAGACGCAAATAAGTAAATGATTTCTGATAATCCGCTAGCATTTTTATTATTGCATGAATTTTCTGGCGATATTCGTTTGAAGTGCTAGGGTATATTAAAAAACAAAAAAGCTATAATTTGAACATTGAAATACACGAATAGTAATGTCTGTACGTGTTCACTGAAACACATGTATAGAAATTATATAATTTCACGTGTATCAATTCGTGTATCATATTTCATTTTTAATTAGATATCAGAACGCTTGCAGACGCAAATAAGTAAATAATTTCTGATTATCCACTAGCATTTTCATTATTGCATGAATTTTCTGGCGATATTCGTTAGAAGTGCTAGGGTATATTAAAAAACAAAAAAACTATAATTTGAACATTGAAATACACGAATAGTAATGTCTGTACGTGTTCACTGATACACGTGTATAGAAATTATATAATTTCACGTGTATCAATTCGTGTACCATATTTCATTTTTAATTAGATATCAGAACGTTTGCATACACAAATAAGTGAATGATTTCTGATTATCCACTAGCATTTTTATTATTGCATGAATTTTCTGGCGATATTCGTTTGAAGTGCTAGGGTATATTAAAAAACAAAAAAACTATAATTTCGGAAATTTCGAGACGTTTCAAACTCGAATAGAACGATGATCACTCTTTCATTAAATTTTCATTAAGGTATATCCCGTCTTTTTGGTCCAAGATACAAAAATCTGGAGCACGAAACATCTGACGTGAAAGAAACAATTCGTATAGAAGTAAAACATTCGCTTCAAGACTCGGATATAGTAAATGCAGCAAAAGCAAATGAAAAATCTGCTCTCCAACATTTATATAACGAGATCACCGATAACATTGATGTTTACATTCCAATTGAAACATATATGACCGAGTCACAATTACGCTTCGATTTAAACCATTTGAATGGTGGAAGGCTGGCGCAAACAAATATCCACCAATTTCCGAACTTGCCAAAAAACATTTAACAATACCAGCAACCTCAGCGATGTCGGAACAGTGTTTTTCACGTGCTGGAAATATTGTAACAGAAAAAGAAAAAAAAGAAGAAACCATTTATTTCCACAAAATGTTAATACTTTAGTTTTCCTATCTGAAAACAAAAAATTAATAAATTAAACTTTATTAACCAAAACCATAATGTTTCTTATTTTCACCCGCGACTCAGTAAATTAACTCTCACAAACAATTTACATATCTAAATATTCTGATATTTAATTAGAAAATAAAACATAGGCTACGGGTTAATACACGTGAAATTATACATTTCGATACGCGTATCCGTGAACCTTGGTACACGGATACATGTATAGATATTATGATCCGTGTAATCATGTATTTTAATAGCCGTGTACCTATGTATTGAGAAGTACATGGATTAAAACATGGATATATTAACTACACGTGCACACGTATGTTTCAGATACACGTAAAATCGAGATCTCCAGTGCTTACCATTACTACAACCCTCGAATCCCTGTGTTTCAATTTTACTCGTTTTAGCAAACAAAACAGCTTGCTAGTATTTTAAGAGAATATTTAGCATAAAGTTGGAACGAGGAATCGCGCATGCCAGTAACAATTTTTTCATAACTTGCTCGAACGTGAGATACTTTTGAACGTTGAAGAAGTAGCACCGGATGGAAAACCGAGTTAAATACTTTCGTGAATCCACTGTGTCGTCGAATCTTGGCATCGTTTCGTATATACAGAACGTAATAAGGAAATTCCATAGTTTCTCCGTCGGTTTATTTTAAGGCGATCGGCATACGGTTTGAAAATTTTCCAGATGTCGAGAGAGAAGCCGGTCGCCTCTTCTTCCTTTCTTTTCGTCGGCACGCGTTTCACAGAAGGCGAAACGGCCCGGTCACGTTTCGACACCGAAATAGAAGTTCGCGTGTCCCTTAAAAACTCATATCGATCTTCCTTAGAACGCTCCAACTGGGATTTAAAGTTCGCCGACGGTGTTCGCGGCCGGGACATTCGTTTCGTTCGATAAATTATTCCGCCCACCCCGAGGCCAGCAGCCACGGGGAAATTCGAGACCGGCCACTTAAGTGGAAAACCATTCGCTCGGCGGAACAATAAATCGCGATACGCCGAAACGCGCAATCAATACGACTTCCGTATTCGACTCGTTCCACGCGTACGGATTGCGAGCAGACTATTCGTTTCCAACGAACAGATGTACATTGTCATAGAACACTTGCTAATTGAAAAAGTATTATACTCGCGTTTTCGCTTATAAACAGACTGCGGACTTTTCCACAATTTTCTATTTTCGTTAACTTCACGAAGCAAATGGAACCTATATATATACAAGGATTGATTTCACGCATCGAATATTTTTAATGTATTTGAATATTCTTTGTACCGTTGCATGTTATAATAGATAAGATCCTTCCTTCCTTTAAGGGATAAGATTCCTTTCTTGCAACGTTGAATATTAATTATGCACCTCGATAACGTGAAATCGATAGCTTTATAAAAAACGAAGTTGATCGATTTGGCTTCTGAGGATTCTAAATTTGACTCGTGTACCTTATAGAATGGAAATTGTTCATCTGCGTTGCTTATTTAAAACCTTCTTAATGGCATGTTACGATTAAATATAGTAAAACTCATGCAAGTCCTAGCTAGTTTTAAATATTGTTGCTAGAATAACTCGCGATAGTCTCTCTATCAATCTCTTGTAAATACAATACTTGCACGAGTTACATGTACGAGGTCGAGATAAATCTTTTAAAAAACAAGAGAACTGATACTAGAAAGAGAAACAAGGGTCTGTTCTAACAAAAAAAATAATCATATCTACGAGACAATGTGCACTAAACAAGATAACGTTTTCCTATCGTCATAAGCCAAATATCTTTGCTTAATCTACGTACCTACGACATTATCGTTATCCCTTGGAACAGCGTTTCACCAGGCACAGAAAATTCACTAAGGTGACAAATTGAAAAAGTCGAGAAAAGCCAGCTGTTTGGAAAACGCCTTTCGAAGGGGAATAGAGGAAGGGGAAGGGATAGTTTCACCTTTTTGTCCACGTAGGGTGGCAGTTCGCTTCGCGTGTCCCTCGCACCGCATACGACAATGAGGAATCAATAGTCGCGACGGATACGCCCTGTACGTACGTTCGTTTCCCCTGTTTACCGGTAATTCGTTACGTCCACTGAGACAGCTTCGACAGATTCGTATCTGACTTCCGGGATGATAATTTCGTGGCAAAGGAAGAAAGCGAATTTCCAACAATCCAATTTCCTACTCTCCTCCTCCTCCTCCTCCTCTTACATATTCTCCACCCTTTTCTCGTTTCATCGAACGAGGAAGAAGCAACGAAGAAGCAGAGAAGCCAGGGAGGAAGAAACGTGAAATGAGTCGAAAGAGAACACCGATAGAAAGGTGAAACGCGTGGAAAGAGGTGAAAGTCCTTGGTTATCGAATTAGGTTCACGCGCAGGAATTTCACATTTTATAACGCGTCGTTATTATATTGTATTATACATGCACTTTCGTTCAGAAATGTCAGGAATATTATCGATACAATAACAGATTTGTCGCTGCGAGTATGCAACCGCAATTTTATTTTAGGTTCTGAGTGACTAATTGTTTCTTCGTCGACGTACATTAATTTACGCCATAACGCGGATTTTTATCCGTTCATAGAAAATTTGAAGGTGTAATATGAACAAATATATATACAAAATATTCGAATTATAGTGCTTTTCGTAATATGTGGTAGGTAAAACAATTTTCTACCATGATTTTATTTCTTTAATTATATTCTGAAAAATATGATACTGGGTAAATATCAGCAGTTTAATCATCACTTTCTTATCAGACCATCACTGATGTCCTAATACTTGTGAACGTTAACACACACTATATATATATTTAAATACTACTAGTTATTACTACTAAGTAATTGCTAAAATATATTATTATATAAATTTTACTATAATAATTAACATTATACTAAATATACACTAGTTAATTATATATGAACAAATATATATACAAAATATTCGAATGATAGTGCTTTTCGTAATATTTGGTAGGTAAAACAATTTTCTACCATAATTTTATTTCTTTAATTATATTCTGAAAAATATGATACTGGGTAAATATCAGCAGTTTAATCATCACTTTCTTATCAGACCATCACTGATGTTCTAATACTTGTGAACGTTAACACACACTATATATATATTTAAATACTACTAGTTATTACTACTAAGTAATTGCTAAAATATATTATTATATAAATTTTACTATAATAATTAACATTATACTAAATATACACTAGTTAATTATATATATATACTATACTAAATATATTATTATACAAACTTTTAGTAATTACTTAGTAGTAATTACGTATGAAAATGTAATAAAAACATTTCGTTTTTGGAATTCCCTCATGTCCATTAACATTGCTAAAAAAAAAAAACTGAAAAATATTGAAAGTTTTGAGTGGTTCTCTCGTTGAGCGTTTAAATGTAAATTTTTACATATTTCGTAGCAGAACGTTAATGGAAAACGGGGGTTAGATCGAATAACCGATCTTTTGCGAGACGAACGCGGAATAAAATGCAGTTACGCATTCGCTACAGGAAGAATTGCGAGGAAAGGTCTTTACATCCCATAAAAGAGGATCATTCGACCAACTATCGTGCACAGTACGATTACTTGCTACTAAAATCTATTCGATCCTTTTTATCCGTGCCTTGAATGTGATCTCGATGAAAGATTCGCTCGACGTTCCCCGCCACGATTTCATCCATCCACCTCATACGTTTCCAACGGAATAAGCCGACGAACAAATCTTGCTGCTGGTTCGAATACGAGACAATCAATCCATCCCGCGTAACACTGAGCCTGATTTAATTACTGATTTGATTTCGCAATTTCGAGTAAGTTTGTAATTTTGTAATTCTTTACTTTGCGTTTCCAGATTTCGTAATTTTGTAATCTGTTATTTCGTAATCTTGTATTTTTGCAATTACGCAATTTTTAATTTTTATCCTTTGATTTCCACGAGATAAACCATCCATCCTCCGAGCCATTTTTGCAATTAAAGCTTTGGCCTTCGAACGATTGAAAAGCTGCAAGTTGCATGCTTTTTATCATTTAATTTCACAATTTCGAGTCAGTTTGTAATTTTGTAATTCTTTATTTTGCATTTTCAGATTTCGTAATTTTATAATCTGTAATTTCGTAATTTTGTAATTTTGCAATTACGCAATTTTTAATTTTTATCCTTCGTTTGCCACGAAACAATCCATTCATCCCGTGTAACACTGAGCCGTCATTTTTTCAACTAAAGCTTCGGCCTTCGAACGATTGAAAAGCTGCAAGTTGCACGCTTCTTATCATTTAATTTCGCAATTTCGAGTAAATTTGTAATTTTATAATTTTTTATTTCGTAATTTCATAATTTTCTATTTCGTAATGTTGTAATTTTGTAGTCACGCAATTTTGAACTTTTATCCTTCGATCTCCACGACATCCGACGCGTTTCATAATAGATCGATCGATCGTCAAACGTGCCGACAAACAATAACCGGTCAAACGTCTTGGGAAGAAAATAGAAGGAAGGTGGCGAAACGAAAGGCCATTCGATAGATTGTAATCATTGGATAACAGTTACCGGTGTCGATACAAGCAAATAAGATGAAGATTATGTCTACGACGCTTGGGACAACAGAAACTTAATAAAAACGACCATAAAACTTGAACGATCCTCTCGCAACGATGAAACCCGTAACAGCGTAATTAAAAATGTAGGGTCGACACAAATGTAAGAATTAAACATGATTTACGATAGTTTTTACCGTTACACCGTTCATTTCGACGTTTTACGACGTCGAATTGAAATACATGCATTGCCCCGATGTTAGTTCCGTCGATTTATGACGGTTCTTAATTACTCCGCTATCTCCAATTTCATGGAATTGCATGTTTAATTAACGAATATAAGTTGATGAATAATTAAAAAATTAAAAAGGCCAGTCAATTGTAATTAGTTGGGAAGAAGAAACGAAATTCCAACGAATTACCAGCATAGAAGATACAATAAGCTGGTTAACTTGAAATAGGTAGACGCGTGTAATATGACGATCGAGAGAATTTTATTTCTAACGTTATTTTCCTCCTTTTGATGTTTCGTTACATGTAACTGTCGTTGTAATCACAGACTAACAAGCGACGAAAAATCGCTTTGCTTAAGGGGAGTTTCTCAAGTTGCGACAATATTACCAAATGATCTTTATGAATTTCTTTAATCTAATTATTGGTTCTACGAGACTAGATCATTTTGCGATGTAAACAAATAGTCTCGAGGCACAGATGTAATTTCTAAATTTCAGCTTTTATCGTTTATTATATATTATGCAAGTCTTGTGATCATCTTTGATTCTGTAATCATTGTTGGCGTGCAATGTAGCGTTTGTCACAGTCGCCAGAATGCGATAGTTCAGAAACTTTCTTAAAGTTAAATAGTTTACGCTGCGATTGAACAAATTTTTTTTACGAAAAGCATGAAAAATTGATAAA
Organism: Bombus pascuorum; assembly: GCF_905332965.1. Classification (NCBI taxonomy): domain Eukaryota; kingdom Metazoa; phylum Arthropoda; class Insecta; order Hymenoptera; family Apidae; genus Bombus; species Bombus pascuorum. The sequence goes on along the minus strand of NC_083496.1, from coordinate 10,380,294 downwards.
TTCTAACAATTAGAAGAATATTATTATTAATTCGGTCCCCGGAGAAATTTGCAACAAATGAGTTTTTTCCGAGATCGTTCAACCGACTAGTTTTTCAGTTACATCAGTTTAAGAAGTTGATAAACGTGACACTTTAAAAACTCAATAAACGATAAGCGGTAATTAAATGAAGAAAAATGATATTTATTCTGCGATACTATACTTACATTTCAAGAAATCCTACTACCATATAATTGGTAATCAGATTAAACAGACTTCGTAAAAATCACGTACCTTTATTGTTACTACACAAGAATTCTCCCTTGGGTCGCATTTACATTGAGCAATTACCTTTTCCTGTCGACTGGAAGATTTATATTACACCGTGGTCTTACGTTTTCATCTTTCGAGATAAAATGCATTGCGTAAAGCAATAATACACATTTTATTATCAGTTATTAATTATTCGCCAATATATATCATTATTTGCAGCTATAAATAATCTGTAATAATAATCATAATTAATTATAATTATTCGATAATTGTTCGTCTCTGTCGCTCGTTAATTACAATTTCACAGTGTTTACACGATCAACTACAATTAACGTTATCAGTATACTTACACTCAATAATTTATTATATCGCCAATATTAATGAATTGAAAGGTACAAGGTAAAAGAAGAAAAATTCAAAGCTGTTCAATGTAAACGCAGCCTTATATCGCCTTTCTTCCTTTCTTTGTCATTCGTATGCCATCGTCGTATTGGCCGTTTATTACGAGTCAATAATTGTTCGCGTCGCAAACTCAAGCAACGATAAAGACATCTTGCTATTACGCTTCTTATAGTCAAGCACGATTTGGTAACAACGCATAGCGTATTGCCAAGCGTGTTTACAGAGGTAAAGATTCTTGTGCAAAGTAACGGGAAGTTAGAGACCGCATGGATAAAATATCGTGCAATCGGGAAATGTTGAAGACACAGAGACCAGGCTATAGTCAATATTGCACGTGGACAGAGAAGCGCGGCAAACGTCACGACACCTACTTTGCTTCCGATTCATGCGCCGCTCTGTCAATGGAACGTTGCTCGTCGACTCTCTTTCTCTTTTTCTTTCTCTTCCTCTTCCAGATTCGTTTGAAATTTTATAATTGAAATTTTGGGTTGGCAACTAAGTGATTGCGGATTTTGTTATTAGGTGCAATCACTTAGTTGCCAACTCAATAGTATCATCATCGTCGTCGTTGCAGTGCCAAGCAAACAAGATGTTTCGTACAACGCGCGTAATATATAAGGTTTGCATAAGTATTGGAACACTTCTTCGCGGCCACTATATATATAAATTTTATAGAATTCAAACTACTCGCCAACCGACATTTTTTACTTTTGTTTTGTTTCACCGGCAGTCATTTTCTGAATAGAAAAGATCACGAGAGAAAAAGGGAAATTTAGGTAAAATTCGTAGTACATTTGTTATTAACTGTTATGGTATTTAATTTAATTATTCCCGAAATAAACTCGATTTTCCAGAATCGATCGTCTGATTTATCCTAAGGATTTACGTTATTCCATATACAAGTGAAATATCGAGCCAAACGAACATGCGAAACAGCAGTTCGTAAAAATTGGAATTTACGTAGATCACGAAGAACCTAAATTTTCATAAATGTCTACCTATGGGAAAATTAGATACTTTCCCGCGTCCCTTACAATCGGCCGATCGTCGTTCGTCAATCGTGAAAATAGAATTTCGAAAGGAAGAGTAACGCGTGCGCGAACAAAAATTCTATTTTGCTTTTAACCGATAATTGGCCGGATAATTGATTTAATAACCGCTTTCAGGTAGCGACGCGAATGTTATAAAATGCCAGGCTTAAAAGCGAAATGGAGCGTTAAAACCTTTCATCGAATTCGACATTTTTCGCATACTAATGGCGCGCATCAAAGACGAGATTTTATACATCATTTCCGTGCACGTCACTGGCACGCGGCCCTGTGTTGCGCAGAGTAACCGGCGGCAATGAAAACGTCAATCAAACATCGATAATCTTTCTATTCTTCCGTTCCTGGCCTCTTTCGTCGTCGCTTCGGGCTTCCTGCGTTTCCTATCGATCGAAACCCGTCATTAACATTAAAACAACCAGCTTATTATACGACTTCATTTTCTCCGTATTTTGTATATCCCTGCTTCCATATAATTTTCTATCATCTGTTCTAATATCTCTTGCCATATGCCAACGGTGGAGACGTTAACACTAGAACTATCACGCCAGTCGAATCGACTGGTTTTACAATTTTATTTTCAAATTCCTACTTCGTGTTATATCCTTTTCCGCAATGATGTAACGAGTTTCGCAACGGTAACTAAAAGAATAATGTAATGAATTTTATTTTGTTCTTTATGTATTCAAACTGAAAATAATTTTGTATCAAAGCTACTTATATCAATATCAGTCAAAATGACTGGTATTTGACAAAGAGTAAAAGAATCCTGCAATCTGTTTATCGAACCCTAATTAACCAGTTTCCTCGTTTTGTACAACTTCGCACATGTTTTTAAAATTTTTACTGCGAATCATTCGATATGATGATATCAGTTACCAGGAAAATTCCGGATCGATCGCTAGATGCTAACACTAGAAATACCACAGCAGTCAAAATGACTGGTTCTACAATTTTTATAAATGTGTCAATCCTCATTTAGGGATCCCAGATGGATTAATAATACCAAAGATGTACTACATAACATGGAATTCCTTTCGTAAGAAAGTAATAAATCAATAAATATAAAAATATTTTATTATTACGTATTTGTTAAACATCAGTCATTTTGACTGATTTTGGTAGAAATAGCTTCGTGTTAACTATCGGTGGTTCTAGTGTTAAATATATGAAAGTTAATATAAAAAGTTAAATGTATACCTTCCACTAGCAATTTATACGTTTGTTGTATTTCAATTTTTGATAATACTTTTCAAAAACTTCAAATCCAGAGATTGTCTGCGAAGCCCCAAGTTTATTTTAGTCACGCAACGACGCATTCCGACCCCTATGGATTTTATACTTTCCTCGATACCTTTCGTTAGCCAAAAATAATAATTCAGTGGCAATCGTTCCTTTCACCCCTGTCGTCGGATTATATATTAACTATCAGTAGTTCTAGTGTTAAACAAGTCAGAATGATCTGGCGTCGTATCTTTCATTTTTGCAATTACTAAGAATCGTGTACGAACGTTTTTGATAATACAGGGTGGACAATATAAAGCGTTGAAGTGGTCGCCGCTTCTAAGAAAACTCTACATCTGGTCTTTTTTCATAAAAGATATAACTTAGAAAAAAAAACGAAGCTGGCACCCCGCTGGGGGTAGCCGCCCACATGCTATATTATTTTTTATTTATATTTTTTTTTCTTCACCAACAAGATATTTTACCAAATGTCCGCAAGGACAAATTGTAAAAAAACCAAAATAAAATAAAAAAAAAAAATCTGGTCTTTTTGGTTTTCTCAAGCACTGGAGCCATCGACGGCGTATAGACAAAAGCCTGGGACGAAGGCAGACCATAAACAGTAGACAGGCGACGATGACTTCAGGGCTTTCAGTCATAGAGTAACACTGCTAGCGTGCGGATCTGAACCAGCTCAAATCATATTCCTACTTGTGTTTATACTTCTATATTAAAATATATTTTCTACCTTGCAATTTATCCACGCGTTCCTTTGTTCACACATCTAGTAACGTCAACATAAAGCAGTTAGGGGAAAGATACCAAGCAATCGGAAATCAGAGTGTATCCAGTAAATGTTATCACAATCCTATCCACGAATTCTTTTGTTACTTCAATTTGTAGAAAAGTCTTGGCATTTGTTTTAACATACAACGTCAGTATGTTGATGAATGTTATGCTACGACGTTCGTAAAAAATTTTCCTATCGCTTAATGTACATACATAGTCGCATATTGTATATATATAAACGACTTGTATTAAAAACATCGTTGTTTTCCATTTTGTTTAAAAGTTATTGATAGTGAAGATCAGACGGTTACATAGTGTTCAGCCTGTATTTGTATTTGCCTTTATTGGGTAGGAGATTCTGCATGTTCATTCATTTTTGTCATATCGCTTTGATCGATTAACATTGTGTAATATATTAGGCGATATATTATATTAACCCTTTGCACTCCTATGTCGAGTGTGTCATTAGTTTCTATCTCAGGAGCTTCTTTGTCCAGTCCCACTCGACATTCTTTCATGTCCACCTTCTTTGTGAAACGTGCGAAAGAAAAGCAGGATTGCATCCTGGAAATTATTCCAAGATATATCATACACTTAAAAATCACAAAATACAACAATAGTGTGAATAAAACCGGTATTTCAGTGAATTTAATTCTTCCTTTATTTATTTAAATTCTTATTTTTTAGTTAAAGTAAATTTTAAATAAAACATTTAAAAGCGTTGGGAGCTGTTGGTAACGAAATTGAAATAAAATACCGAGTGCAAAGGATTACAGATTTTATAATTGTCCGTTCTGTAGACAACTAATAATTTGAAATTTTGTTATAATGACATTAAATTGTTAGCGGAAAAATATTTAACGGAATTTGGAAGAATTTCTAGAGAAATGATACGTTTGAAAAATCGTCGACTTTGATAATATCGACAAAAACTGAGTCTAAAAGTAAACTATTTATTAGGACAGAAGTGTCATAATTGTTTAATAACATTATTACTACTACACGCAAAAGCTGTTTCACTCTATTTCTTCGTAGAAAGTAAAACACACAAACCATATTTCATCGCAGACCTTTAAAAGCGTATTTCCGTAAATGAGATTTTCCATATGTTTACGGTGTTCGAGCTTGCGGCTACTTTAGTTGACACGCAAGATAACCGACAACTTGAAAAAAACATTTCAGAGATATTTGAACTGTGAGAAAATTAGACCGGATTTGTACGCATCAACGACCGCAGGATTCAAAGATGCAGAAATGATGGAAGGGAAGAAAGTATGGCGGAGTTCTTTGGTAATTTCGACCCGATTTCAGCCAGCTGCCTCGTGTTCCAAGTTAAAGATCGAGGGGGACGAAGAAACAGAGGGGACAAAGACAGAAGCAGGACAAGGTAGGACGAAGAAAAATGAGCGAAAGAAGGGCGGTGAAAAAAGATTCGAAAAACCGTAGGAATGATGTCATCCTTGGCAATGCAAGCCCCGGGCCAGGATTACAAGCAGGAAACGTAAAAAAAAAAAAGAAAAAGAAAAAGAAAGAACGAAAGAGAGAGAAGGAAAGGAATAAAGAAAGGACGAAAATAATCTCGTTGATGTAACGTGTCAAGTAGCCTGAGTAATAGATTAAAACTATTTAACCCGTGGCGACGTGTCTGATATAATGATACAATTAACCGAATGACGATTGGACCAGGTCAAATACGAGGCTCCCCTGCGGATAATTAATCGACGTCGAGGATCATGTCAAGTACGCTTAACGATCCCCTATGATTGAAATATCTAACGTACCACCGTTAATTAACGATGTTCCAGTTTTTTAATCGTTAGATCTCGCTTACAAAACTCGCGTTTCCGTCTGATTTTAATCGGCCGCGACGAGGGAAGTTTCTCTTGCTAATTAAAATTCGCTTTCTCGCCGGAGTCGCTGACCGTTTCATCGAATATTCGATTGAAAGCAGCAGGGTAGATGCCCGCTGGGGCAAGAGACAGAATAGCATGAGAAAGGAAGAACAATCGTGGAAAAAATAAGAAACCAACGGGACGAAATTGCTATTCGAACGCTCGAACGTAATAAGAATACGCGTAACGATATACTGGATGGTCTAGTTTAACCGGGAAATGATTCGGACAGAGGTTCGTTCGTATCGAATGAGAAACGAATATTTCAGTGCGTATAAACCGCTGACCGTAAGTTTTGCGACGCTTGCTCGTTACATCCGTCGAGAAACTTGAACGAATTTTACTTCGTTCGGTATTTTATATTATAAGGCGCGTATAACGCGAACAAAATAACGGGTGTGTAATGAAAGAAGTAGAAAATAAAAGCAGCGAAAAGCATCGAATCTATACTGAATATGTATCAGGTGTCCTAATTTTTATGAACGGTGGATGGAGCGTGCGTAACTAACAAGCTCTCTCTATCTTCAGATTCTTTAATTTCTAAATTACACGTCAGATCGACCAACATCCGTTGAAATAAGAAAAACGCGTTCAACATTAATGCAAACGGTGATATTGAAATAATAATTGCATGCATATACGTACATAGTAAATAACAAAATGTACAGTAGCGGACAAAAGTTTAAGACGAAATGGAAGAAATAAATAATTGATTTACTTTCCATAAAAAATATAAATACGGTGTTCTACTTTTGGTATTAACTAATTGTACATTTGTTTGTACACTTAGAAAAAAAATTTCATTTTGATATTTTGCTCAATAGCTAAGTTATAAAAAAGGAACGAAATCTGTATAATATTTCGTCGGTCAAAAGTTTAAGACTATACAAAAAATATTAATTTTTGGTTAAAAAATATACACAATTTTTGTTTAAATTCAATATTTTGTTCAATATCCGTTATTTCTTATCCCTTCGGTACATCTTCTTGGCATAGAATCTATTAATTTTTTATATTAATCTACCGTAATATTATTCCAGGCTGTTTCAATCGTAGAGTAAAGTTCATTTAAATTTTTCGGTTTATAACCTTGTACTGTCTTTTTTATGATGCTTCACAAATTCTCGATTGGGTTAATGTCTGGTGATTGCGACGGCCACGGCAGCACGGTGATATTTTCTTCTTGAAAAAACTGTTTCACAACCCGAGCCGTGTGCTTCGGATCATTATCATTTTGAAAAATAAAATCATCACTCATATTGTTGCGTGCAAAAGGTAACATTGTGTTCTTGAGTATGTCCTTGTATTGAAAACGGTCCATAATTCCATTGATACGACATATCGGACCAGGGCCGCTTCGAGAAAAACACGCCCACACCATAACGTTGCCACCACCATGTTTAAGAGTTTTTAAAACGCACTGTGTTTTCAAACTTTCGCCAATTCGACGTCTAACGTACCGTATCCCGTCAGAACAGACGCGATTGAATTTCGATTCGTCAGAAAACAATACCTTTTGCCAATCTTCACTTGTCCAATGCTTATGAGCTTTAGCAAATGCAAGTCGTCTTTTTCGATTCCTAGAACTCAGCAGTGGTTTCTTTTGGGGTTTTCGTCCTCTTAAGTTAAAGTCTTCTAATCTTCTCCTAACAGTTCTAGCACTAATTTGTGTATCGTTTTCATAGTTTATCTCCGCAGCAATATTATTTGCACTACGAAAACGATCCTTTTCGCTCAATCGATGAATCCGGCGATCCATTTTCGGTGTTGTTTTCCGTGGTCTTCCGTTTTTCGGTTGATCGCAATACATGCCTGTCTTTAAACATTTATACCAAGCTTGTTTACAAGCTGTTTCTGACCTGTTCACTATATTTGCTATTTCGGTGAAGGTTTTACTTTGCTTTCGCAGCCTTACGATTTGTTCCCTTTCGTTTTCAAGTAAATTCTTTGATTTACCCATAGTCTGTTCCTACCTAAATGAATTTTAAGCAATAAAAGGTACACTAAACAATGATTTTGACATTCCAGAATCAAAATGTTCAAAAACTGTACTCGTACTCACGTTTTACACAGATCGTCTTAAACTAATGTCCACTGTTTCCAAGTGCTAGGCGGTAACTAACTGTTGTAACTCCTACATTGTTTGTATTTAACAACTGACTGTCTGAGGTTACGAAGGTCAAACATACAGCTACGTTATTCCAAAGAGACAAACCGAATAGAAGAACAATATGCGTATAAGATGTTTGTAATCCGGTTTACAAATCATCGTCTTAAACTTTTGTCCGCTACTGTACCATTGCAATATCTTTTAAGAAATAATTTAATTTGTAGTCCGTCAAAATCGCTACTTCTGGTTACTGCTTTCCTCGTCAAGTTTACGTTACTTTGATCGAACGCGGATACCACTGTTACAAATCGACCAAAATGTTAGCCAGCGAAGATCTATGAACAACACGTACGCGTCCCTGTACATAGCTAAAATATAGCGAGGCGAGATAGAACGCCGTGCAAATTAAAAATTAATCGTATTCCTATGCGCGGCAATCCCGTGCTCATTTAATTTCGAATAAATAAAGGAACCGAAGCTCCGAGGCTGCAGAGCAATTAAATAAAATGTCAATTATCCGGGTCGAGGAGCGCGCGCGCACGCACGTGTGGAGTACGCTTTAACCGTGAAACCTACGAAATGCCTAAACATCAGTGGTACGGTTCATAATTTTTCCCTTCTATCCTGGCTGAACTGCGTTCGCTTCAACATTATGAATTACGAATATTGCGTGCGTGAATCCACTATAGCCGCGTATAACGTGATCGCCCAACAACCGTATTTTATTTCGTTACAGAGGAAAAACACGGAGGTAGAGAGGAAGAACGGAAGAGAAAGAGCGAGAATAAAAGAGCGTGCTAGAAATTTGCTTTCCACGCGCGGGCACGCACGCTTTAGCAAACGAGGAAGCGTCGAGAAGGATTTATCGAGGCGTCGGGGCACGCGGTCTCTGTATCGTTTCTCAACGAGAAACATCGTACGCTACCACGTGCGTGCCCCGGCAAACTTTCCTCTTTTCTTGGGACAGATTTTGTTGCATTTTAATCGTCTATAAATTTACGATACCGTGACGCAACAGCGGAAGGCGCGCTAGTGAACCGGAAAATAACGCAACGCATAACTTTAAAGGACGCTTTCTGAAACTTTGTAAAAGGAATATTTTTCGGGATGTTTCTCGGAAACTACGAGACTCTTCCAAAGTTAAGTGAAGCTGTAACAAAGCTAATTAGTCTGCGATTTCGATGATTTTTGGTTTCGTATGTCGTAAAACTCAACATTTTGAACATGTTTTCTCTATACGTATGAGGGGTGGACTCGTTTAGCTTCCGAGATATTCGCGGAAAACTGCCTGTCGGTACTAGCGAGTTCAATTCTGCCTGTTTGTGTGTCTGTGGCAACGTATTTTGAGGATTGGTTGTCGGTTATGGCTCATCTTCCGTTTCTAGATGAGCGTTGGACGAGCTTGCAAGCCACATGCATATGTTACGTAAAATTCGTGATAAAAAAGGAAGAGCTGAGCAATAGTTTAAGTTGACTGTCCTTTAATATTTTTATATGCTTTTATTCACCAAAATGGTTAAGTACAATGAAGTAGCGAAGTTATAAAGTATTAAAATAGTTGTTCAAAGTAAGGCTAAGACTGTATCCAAGACGAGTCTCGTAGTCGAATGCTCGCAGTTTTTATATGTTAGGTTTGTAGGAGTTGAGGGGCAAGCAGAAGATCCTGAGTGCCTTATGTAATGGGGAAAATTTGGTGTTGGACCATGTGCAAAGGTAAAGTCAAAGTCTAAAGATTTATTGTCAGGCAGTGAGGAATGGCGTGGATTTGGGAATGGTCGCTGTCACACATACATAATGTCATACATATGCGAGGCTGTAAGGAACGTCTGTTACAGCTTGTAATTCAATTAAAAGAGAATATTAATCGACATAAAGGATCTGGTTTAGTTTTTCCAATGCGACTGCCGTGAGACGACAGGCTATGTCTATGTAAAGTAATAACAAATTGGCTATAAAAATAGTAGGCACGATTGAAATTACTTTGACTGAAAAATAACGAGCGATTGATATTATTTTATGAAGAGAATAATAATAGTTATTATTATTTGACGGAAACATCGTCGACATTTTTTGGAGGATATTCGGGAAATCAAGCGAGTTATATCTTAGTGCATCGCTTATATTTATAGAAGAAAAGTGATAGAAATATTGAGTTTCACACATATTGAAAAATCATCGGGATCGTAGTTAGCTTCTCTGTAGTTTCACCTAAAGTTCTATTATATTCGTCATCACGAAATAATATCTTAAATTGAACGAAGAAAAACAAAGAAGGTCCAAAAGAAATAATAAAACGTCTTCAAGGTTCAAAGAATTAATGAAATTAAGATTTTCATCAAACAAAAAGTCATTTGACTGTTAAAAATAAATCATGTGATTGTAATTCTCATCTTATCAGTTTAATTCAATTCAAGATCAAACTAAAATTTAAATTCAAGCTTTAAAATTTAGATTCTAGTGTTGATAACAAAGAAGGCCCAAAAGAAATAATAAAAGGTCTTCAAGGTTCAAACAATTAATGAAATTAAAATTTTCATCAAATAAAAAGTCATTTGACTGTTAAAAAATAAATAATGTGATTGTAATTCTTCATCTTATTAATTTAATTCAATTTAAGGTCAAACTGAAATTTAAATTCAAGCTTTAAAGTTTAGATTCTAGTGTTGATAACAAAGAAGGCCCAAAAGAAATAATAAAAGGTCTTCAAGGTTCAAACAATTAATGAAATTAAGATTTTCATCAAACATAAAGTCATTTGACTGTTAAAAATAAATCATGTGATTGTAATTCTTCATCTTATTAGTTTAATTCAATTTAAGGTCAAACTAAAATTTAAATTCAAGCTTTAAAGTTTAGATTCTAGTCTTGATAACAAAAAAGGTCCAAAAGAAATAATAAAAGGTCTTCAAGGTTCAAACAATTAATGAAATTAAAATTTTCAAATAAAAAGTCATTTGACTGTTAAAAAATAAATCATGTGATTGTAATTCTTCATCTTATTAGTTTAGTTCAATTCAAGATCAAACTACAATTTAAATTCAAGCTTTAAAGTTTAGATTCTAGTCTTGATAACAAAGGAGGCCCAAGAGAAATAATAAAACATGTTCAAGGTTCAAACAAAAGTTTTCTTTGGTTTCAAAATATGTAGCAGATAAAAGAAGAATATATTCCTCTCTTTAATCGACTGCGTTCCGACTTTCATGATATATCGGTACGTTCCAACAGATTTTAATTAAACCTTTTTTTATGGTGAAGTCTCCAAAGTTCGATCAACCGATAATTATTCGCTATTATCGCGATACTCGAGCCCACATATCGAGACCTTAGAGAAATTAATTAAATGCTCCGTGGCGGAGTCGTGATTCAGGGAACAATTCTTCAATGCGGACTCGCATTAAACGGAAACATTGGCGTGCAATCGATTCACCATCGGTTGCCTTCGATTTAATTAATTTTAATAGCTGCGCATCGTCTTTTAATTATAACGAAACGTATCGTATAATTACGACGTGCTACGTGTCCTTCTATTATCATATTGTTTATAACTTTCTGCGATTATTATTGCCAGAGGAAACGAGAATTTGGTATGAATGTTTTGTTCGTGGCGCGTGACATCTTAATCGATGTGTCGAACATGGCCAGATAAATTTGTTGCTGTATTATTAGAAATTTGTTGGGTCAGGGCCGGCGCAGAGCAGGTTCAGCGCGTTCGCCAGAACTCGGCCCCGCTTTTTGAGAGGCCTCGCGGTCTACGAAAATTACCCAATTAAAAAACACCGATTTTGATTAATTTTTAACAGAATGATGATACCATTAACAGATGCAAGACATTTTTTTGATAGCGATGATTCGGTTTAAAGGAGTGACAAAAATCAAAAATCAAAGTTCAGTGTATCTTCGTAAAGTCCTCATATCCTGGAAACTACTTTAGATAAAAATCCAGGCGCTTTCAGAGAAATGTACTTTTTAAAGAAATGAAACTACATCAATAGTTTTTTGCAAAAGTCATACATGATTAGAGATTTTGTACTTTCATTGAATTTTTTGAAAATCGCTTGGAAGCGAATTATGGATGCGAAACATATTACTTGGATTTGTTTAAAAAACTGCTATTTATTTGTAAATAAATAACTCTTCGTTATAAAATTTAAGTGTAGGATTTGAATGTGTATTCAGGCCCCGCAAAATTTTTCAACCCGGACCCACAAAAGATCACGCTGGCCCTGTGTTGAGTGAATAAAAGCTTGAGAGAAAAGAATATTATTATAACAAAGAAGGCCAAAAAGAAATAATAAAAGGTGTTCAAGGTTCAAACAATTAATGAAATTAAGATTTTCATCAAATAAAAAGTCATTTGACTATTAAAAATAAATCATGCGATTGTAATTACAAATAATCACATAATCACAAAATAATAATAATTAAATAATAAAAGAATATTAGTTATATTGTGGATTTTTACGCAAATTCATATTTTTATGCATACAATTAAGAGGACAGCGAATAGAAATTTACCTCGTTCTTTTAAACGTTCTTACGTTTATTGCGAGTAACTGCGTCTTGAATCTTAGAAATACAAAGAGGACCTAGGATTATGGCTACGAAGGAATACAGAAGTCCTGGGAATATCTGCGTAATTTATGTCTATCGAGTGGAAGCGATTGTAAAATAGAGTATCAAGTAGACAATGTGTGCAAGGCACGTACGTAAGTAACTATATCTCATATAGATTAGTATAGAAGTTGCATTTGCATGGCAGTTATTGTGTGAATGGAATTGAAAGCGAACTTATCATATGTCGTGAAGTAGAAGAGCCTCGTTTAAGAAACCTGCTACTATATATATCTCTACTGACACAAATAAACCTCCTCTGCCAATAAGCAATTTTTCCAACTAACACCAAACTTCTTTTATTTTATGACTTCTTACTTTCAAAAAATAATTTCTAGAAATACCCTGAAATAATTTGAACGACGGTGTAGCGAATATGAATCTCCGTGTAAAAAGTAAGCCCCGTAAATGTCGAAGTAGGTCTCACTTGTAGGAAAACTCTACATTTTCTCTAGTGTTTAGCTTTTGGCACAATGATTCTCTTTACAGCGGCTTTTTTCGTCTCTATTACATTAGGTGGTCTGAAAAGTTTCTTTCGTTTTAAAAGGTGTTAAGTCCGGTGACTCCAAGTTCGAGGCGGTCACCAGCTGTGCACATAGGATTAAGTGGATAGCGATAATCCTAAGGAACTGTCATAAAACCATTAAAGCTGTCAATTGGCATAAAACATCTTCGAGTCAAGAGGTTCCTTACGGTTATTGCTCCATCAGGTCAAAATTGGGGAAACGTGAATTTTCCCATGTTTCCCGGGATTCCATCCGCAAGCGACCAGTGGTGGGACGATCACCACCGAGTAAGGGTTTTCCTTTGCTGCTACATCGTCACCGGACTTCACTGGTTCATCGACTTTAGAACAGTCAACATCTCTTTACCGGGTTTCCACCCTTCAACCATTCACCTAGCGTAACTATCTTCTCTACAAAGTTGTTGGAAATATATACTATCTTTGAACTGTTACTCAAGCATTATACTAATTAAAGCACCTCTATTATCCTAATCGAAATAGGATCGATGAGTTTGTGGCACCGATTGTCAAATCGTAACGGGAATTTACGACTCCCACTTCCTCGCGATCGCGTCTCTCCGCGACTGGTTGAAAATACAGAAGCAAATAATAACATTTTTATATTATATTTTACTACACGTATTAATATACTGCACGTAGTGCAAAATGGATCATACTATGTAAATTGTAAGATAAAAAAAGTAATGAATCAAAAGAATATAAAACAAAAAATATTGGGCGTCTATTGTTTCCTTGTGAAACGAAAGAAACTTTTCGGACGACCTTAGTACCACGGAAAGATCGCCAACATGCAGACAATGTCGACGATAAAGCGCAAATGCCGACAAGCCGAAAAGGGTCAGGAAACTTCAATAGGCCTAACGGCCATCAATATGTTTCGGCAGCGCAGTCGTTGATCATCAGTTAGCCACCGGAGAGTGAAGAGTCAAGAGTGGTTAATCGAGAGTCGTCATATCACGCTACTGCATCAAGTTCACGTTAAGTATCATCGTTTTATGTTTAATGCACTGTAATAAATCCATCTATCGATAAATTATTATATAGAATAGAAGCCATTGGAAATCCTAATTTCTAACATTTCTGAATAAAGAAATTCTATAATACATTCATCCACGTGTTTGCTCTCTCTATTCCGAGATAAAAACCGAGATAAATACGACTTATCTCTATTTTGAACCGAACGCTATTTGCCAAAAATCGTAGAACGAGTAGGTATATAAACGATCACCGGTTAGATAAACGATAACACTGATAACTGACATGGAGAAATTGGAAAATGAGCCAGCCAGCCTGCTATTCCGAGTGCCTCTAAATTACATGCGAATATAAATGCGTCATGGATTTATCCAACGGTGATTCTACGCGTCGATTCCGCTTATTAACTAAACAGACTTATTAGGATAGCAGAACATGGCACGGTGTCAACGGCAGACGTAACGCGAGAGACTTCTCGTTAAGCAAAGCCCGTCGCTGCCCCGGTGTTGATTGAATTCGTTAATTTTGCAAGGCGACACCAGCAGCGCCCGCTGCGAATTTTCGACCCGCGCAACGCCGTTTATTGTCAAACCACGACAACGACGACGAGTCGTTTCCTCTCTCGGTGTAACTCTGAAAACGAGGCTTAACGTGCGCCGGGGGATCGAACCCCTGCCAACACACAGCCTGAAGGGTTTCCAACCCCTTTTCATGCGAGTAGATAGCGGTGACCCCTCCCCCCTCTCCACATATACACATATACACGGCCGAGTATGTACTCCCAGCAAACTTCACCTGAATCATTCAATTCGAGCAGGGGCTCTTCAAGGAGAGATTAACGCGCCAGCTCGCGGCATCGGGACAAAGAAAAAGGAGCACATCGGGGCAAAGAAGCCGGCAAATCCAGATCTACCTTCGTAATTGCCCCATTCACAGGATCCAGGACGTTTGAAAGAGAACCAGCTAACGTAGAACCTGGTCGCAAAAATTCTAAATGTTCCGTGAAATTTCTCTGAGACGAAGATCGTGAAGACAGGGGGCGAGTTTTCCATCTTTGAGATTTTTCCAGTAAAAGGTTAGAGAATGTACGGTTTCGTATTCGTATACGTTCATTTTGCGTGAATCGCATACGAGGCCAAATTGGCATCTATGTTTCTAAAAATATGTACTAGTTGTTCAAATTAACTGCTATGTTCTTACTCTGCTGTCCGTAAGTATTCAGACCACGCGAAAAGTATTGACGGATATCGTTGTTTTTCAGTGAAGCGTTTTTCCTCTTTTATGCGACTTGAAATTTCATCTGATCGAGTTTTTGTAACCATAGGAAAGTACATAGAATGAAAATATGTAGCATATATCTACGCGTTCGCAACCTTTTTGACGACAACGTACGTGTTTTTATTGGGAAACGAACGAATCGCAACGAGTCGGGAAAACTGAACTCGCTATGAGTCGAATAGGAAAAAATCAACTGAAACGATCGGAGATATTTGAAGGTCGGGTCGATGTCTTTAACGCTACGTACCCTTTGATACGGCAGCTACTTTTAACGGCCTGAATAGTCTCGTTGTAGCAGGTCTTTCAACATCACAAGTACATAATGAAATCATGTCGAGAGTACATGTTGACTGGTTAGAGGTCGAAACTTTGAGTCTCTGCGACGAAGAACGATCACCGGAGCTGTGCTTAAAAGATCGTTCGCTAGATTTCTAATTTTTGAAACATCCTTGACGTCATCGTCGACTTCCATACTCGACCTTCTTTCATCCTCGGGAGCCTCGTTCTTCTTCAAACCAACCTACTTTTTCCGAGAACACGTGTACCCGTTTATAAATTTAAACAATACAATCTGCACGTAAGAACGCTATGTACGTGCTGGCGAATAATCCGCATTGTGACAAATCAAAATTAACCTGTTTTATTACCATAGCTAGCATGGCAGCGATTCAAGTAGCTTTTCAGAGGAGTAACGGTCGTAGGAATTAAATACAATAGATCTCGTAGCATCTTTCTAATCGCTGGTTAAAACGCCGTTACTCGTGATAATTTTCCACAGCGTAATATCCTCTTTTCTAATCTCAATGTAAAGAGAAACAAAGATTAAGAAACAAATTCACTGCTAATGCTGGATCTTTTCTTTCTACGAGTGAATTTTACAAGACAGTTTCCTTCAGATTCGATCTACATTTACTCGTACTTTGTTTTACTCGAAAAATGTATTTCTACATACGTAGCAATTAATTTAATGCACTAACCTTGAAATATTTACGATGATTCCCACTGATAATCTCTTTTCCATACATTTCGAATGAATTTTACAATTCCAATTACGTAGCTTGATCCGATCTATACCGAGAAATATATTCGTTTGCAAGTTAAAATACGCGTATTATCGATCAATTTGAAATGTTAAACATAACTGTATAACTCACCGATTTATAACGAACCACAGATTTTCCAATTTTAAACCCAACTTGCATACAATCGACATTTTCTTTGCTTTTTAAATTAAAGATAAAGGAGGACGACGATTTATACAACGCGTGTTAATACGTCACACGTTAAATCGATATTGACTCGTCAAAGACGAACCAACGCAATTATAATATCTATATAATAAATGTGTCAAACGATCTTGCGATTTAATAGCAAAAAATTACTTCACGAGATTAATCATCCCATATTAGCGAGCCACGGTGAAAAAGGAACAAGATTTAATGTAATATCGTCATTCGAAACGACCCATCGCCCCATCCTCGACCAGATAGACTTATCCTCTCGCAACTTGTCGACTTTCCGAGTCATCAAGATGCGACAGTCCTCTTTTCCCGTAATCTTTTTCCATTGCAACCGATGTAATTTAACGGCGAGTCGTAGGCCCCGTTCCACGGATAAAGAGGTAAATATCTTAGCACTGGGTGCCTGTTAACCGATTTTATGACATTCACCATTCATTATGCTAATGGTCCCGGACTTAGATAATGAAGAGCCACTACAAATATAGTAGCCTGCAGAGAGGCATAAGGGACAACGTAGCCAGCTTAAAAACAGTCTTACGACTTTCGCGTGCGAACTATCGCGATATTTATGTGTCATTGTCTACTGTTTACGACACTCGACCATCCTGTTGGCCAACGTATGATAAAATCGTACGAACATCGGCAAATGATCCTCCGACTGATCACGACGAGCACGCGTTTAACGAACCGAACGTTTCGTTCCAATTAATCGGCCAACAGTCTCTGTTGAATTATTCGCTTATAGTTTAGACGGCTAATTCTTAGCTTTCGTTAATCTGATTGTTTAAAGGGAGGAAAAAGAGGGAAGGAATGTTCGAGCGGCAGAGATCTGGTATTAGCCACTGAATCTGCTTTTATATTCATGAGTCAGCTTAATGTGTCTTCCCTGTTATTATTTTCGCGAGTAACGCGCTACGAACGATCGATTTCCTTTGTCTTATGTTTAATTCACGACTATGGTTATTCCTACAAGCTGGTTCTGTCATGCACGTTTTGCCTTACTTTTAACCCTTTAATACCTACCCCAGTGACGACCGCGTGTTACTCATAGAATAATATAGTTCTGTGATTCTTACGAATAAATATAATTTTATCTTGTATATATATGTATAATAATGTTATATTTATATAATATATATAAAATGTATAAGTACACAGGAGAATTATTATGTACAAACGGTGAACGTTTATGAAAATTTACATCTTTATGAGCGCTGGTAGCACAGCGAAACCAATATGGAGGTCCGTTTCATCTATTATGTATCGTAACAAGTATATTATACTTTAAATATTCTATAAATTTTTAGCAATTATGCTCGAAAAGCTGCCTCAAATCCAATGACCTTGACCTTAAGATATGTTGCAGGGGGAAAAATTCTGAATAACATGCACTTTATCCGTGGTATGGAACGATCGTGGTTGAAAAGTTAGGTTAGGTTAGATCTTTTGGGCTCTATTTCCAGCTACCCAACCTAACCTAACCATACCTTGCTAGTATTAGAATCGCAGTCCCACGCAAACGCGTATGCAATTTCATTTTTACTCTAACAAGTAGAATTTTCGTTTTGCCGTAACTTTCGAATTAAGGTCGTCCCACGTTTCGGACAAAGTTAAAGTTGTGGCGCCCTCTTGCGCATAATTACCAAATGTTTTTATATTAAAATTTCCCGTGAACGCACTAACATCGGCAACTTAATTACGCGTTTCATGAAATTCAGGGTTTTAAAAAACTCTCCATCGTGTAGCAGTCCGAAAAAAAGACAATGTACCTTTCCAGATCTAATTTGCGAAAAGAAAAAAAGGAAAAAAGTAGAAGAAGCTTCAGTCACCGAGAAGTTTTAAACGTAACAATACGCGACCCTCGCTAGATCTACGGATCTTTGGTAACGATCGCCTGGTAAATCCATCGCAAGCTGTCCCAACAAGGTTGGCGTGGTTGTTTTCACGCGGGTCGAACTGGTATTGTCGCAGAATCCGGGCCTTTTTTGCGGGGATGGAAGCGGTTGTCCCGCACGATCGGTCCGCATGAATGAGGTGCACGTAACCAGCGTGTACGTCGGAGGGGAACGAAGAGAGGAGAGAGATACATGGGGAGTGGCGTGTGTACATGTGTCATTTGCAAGCTGCCGCCACGTGCTGCGCGCCGCTTTCCTCGAAAAATAAACAAAACGAGGCGACGCGACGTCCGGCTCGGCTCGGCGCGGTGCGGCGCAGCATCACGGATTGACGCGCGTTTACATCGCTCGAGTTGCCTCACGTTAGGCCGGGGAACGCGAGTTCCCGGACCCGCACAGCCGAGAAAAAGCTAGAAACACGCGTCCAACCCCTGCCATCGTCCACGTGCGCGCACGTGAAAACGAGATTTGCTCGCGTCGCACGGCGACAACGTGTAAAACGAGCTCGACACGACGACGCGTATGCCCGGATTAAGAAGCTTCCATGCGAGCTTTCGTTGCAATAAATTAGAAAAAAAAAAAAAAGGGGAGGGAACAAGGATGAGAGGAACTTCAGAATGCTGAAGCTCTGCTGTGACGAAGTATCGGCGCAATTTTAATATTTAATATCATTTAATGTTAAAGAAAAAACATTTTGTTTTAAGTACAGCAGAACTTCCCTTATCCGAACTAACAGGAAGACAAATTTGATCGAATAATGGACTTTTTGAGTGATAGAACGATCACTTTTTTGACATGATATTTCATTTATTTGAATATAGATTAAAATTAATTAATGGATTCTTTAAATATTTGCGGATCGCGTATCTTTCTAGCTGTTAAATCACATCATTTTTTCAACATAACTGTATATAATTACGTTCTTTTTGTGCTTCCAATTATTGAAGCTCTTTTTCGAGTGTCACGAACGCTTCGTCATGAGGAGACACCTCTGTTTTTTATTCGTATAAATTGTCATTAATATCATTTTTATTGCTACGAAACCATTTCGTTGCATCAGGTTTATTTAAAATTTTTCTACTGTAGCCAGAATCTGAGGAATCTATGTGATTTCCATAATTTTTGTTTTTGGTTTTTAATATCTACCATTGTGGATCCTCTAACATCATGTACTTCGTTTCTTCTGTTACGCTTACACCACTTCCGAATTTTATTAATTATGTATTTTATTAATTTTAATGTTAATTATGTCGTGTTTTATTTCGATAGTTAGAAAGTTATTAGTTTCATACTAAATCATACTAATCAGAATTCACTCGACCGAATAAAGGAAAGAATACATTATTATTATAATACATTATTATTAAGAAAATATTATTATGTTATAATATAATGTTCGGACGAAAATATAAAACGTTAAGATATTATGTTACTCGGATAAGAGCGGCTCTACTGTACTTAATTCTTTATTAAAATCATAAAAAAAATACTTTCGTTTGTTCTATTGGTTCAAAATGATACTTAAAGTGATAAACTAAAGAACGTACCCGGTCAAAGTCATCCAAAACCATCAGAAATAATAGAGGGTCTTTCAGGCAATAATATAAAAGATATGGAAGAACCGGAGAAGGCAATGAGCTCATAATTCGCTAAAAAAAGAAAAGTGGAATTGAGGCGGTGAGAAAATTGCGAGGGCGTTCATGGAGAATTTACGGGGTTGGATTGCCATTTAATTGGCCAGTTTGAGTGGAGAACGCTTTAAATTCGATTTCTTCGTGAATCAGGTGTAAGATAAGTTTTGGCTCGTACCGAGGAGCGATTTTTCGTGACATTCGATTTTATAACAAGTTCCGTTTGACGTAGGAATTTTCGTACGTGGCATAAAGAACAAAAGACAGCATTTAAGTGGCGAGTATCAAATTTTCTAGGAGCGAGAAAACAAATCTTAAAATTATTCTCGAAATTTGATTTCTTTTGATTATTGTAAGATCTTGAGCGTACAAAAAATAATCCAAATGCATCTTAAAAGTTTCTACAATAGCTGATACAGTGAAAATTCGTAGAAAACAGAATTGTATTTATGGAAAAGCTGCATGTGCTACCTCTTACTCGTAGAAGAAACTGAATGTGCCATTCATTGAAATTTGCAAGCACTGCAAGTGTCGATCCTGTTTGTCGCTAGATAATTTGTATAGAAGGCAAAAAATATATTTTTCAAGACGATGAATCTTTTAATTTTTATTACAAAAATATATTTTATAATGATCCAAGTAAGAATCGTTATACAATTGGTGATGTTTGATGTCTATGTGTTCGAGCACTTAATGACATTTATATTGCTTTATAGAGAGGCAATTTTACATGTATTACAATATTACATGTAATTATTTACAAACAGGAACTGCTCTTAAATTCTACGCTACAGTACATTCCCACTGGTATGTAGAACACTGTACGATAAAAAAACAACACTTTTTTATATTTTTATGCTTACAGTGTTGTTTACGAGTAATCTTCAATTATATAAAATTAACGATTTTCCATATTCTTTTAGGGAAATACGGACGAACTTCTTACACAACCTAATGGAATAAATAAACCGGAAGTAAATGTCTTAGGCGGTATTACATCAACGTAAAGGATCTAGCTATCATGTAATCCAATTTGTTCCTGCGATCATCTAACGTTATATCGTTCCTTTGGCATAACATTTTTTACACATAATAGTTCCCGCGGTCCCCTTTTTAATCGGGTTAATATATTTAATCAAAACATACGCCCCGAATAATCACCGGTTTTCTCACCTTTATATTCACGGGTCTCATCGTTGCTTTAATTAACCGTCGTAAACAGTTACGTAAATTACTGTAATCCCCCTTTAATTCGAAGGAATGTCACGGCCACTTTGTATCCTGATTTTTCGACTTGAATCTCGCCCGACCAGTTCTCAGGCAGTCGATTAAATTTTACAAACGAAGCCGGGTCAATTTAATTGTAAACCCTGCCGTGTGGCAATAAAGAAAGACAAACGGTCGGATATATTATCGCGTGGATGAAGACGATAGAGGTAACATATGTCGACAAACGTGAATTGGGATTAAGAAACGAAGTAAGACAGGCTTACTGTTCGCTACGTGGTGAAATGGAAAAAAGAAAGAGTAGAAAGGTCGCGGGACCCGAAATCTCGTTGACAAAAGCGACGAGTCGTAAAAAGCAACCGAGAGGATTTTACGACAATATAACACGTCTAACGATCCGATTCGTGACGCTCACTGCTTGCAACTTTTCTGCAACTAATCGCGATTTTAATATAGTTAATCGCTTGATCTGCTTGGACACGCTTCTAAATCTGACGTTGACGACCGAAAAAGGCAGCTGACGCATACTTTTTTACTTTTTCTCTCTTAACACATTATGTTAACACGAAAACATGCTAAAGATACTACATTATTTCTATTGAACATCGAGAAAGCTACATTAACGTCACACGAGTGTTAACTACTGGGCCACCATATTCTGCATTTATATTATCTTCTTATCGGATTTTTCTACAAATACAAATCATATTGTTACTTACATATAAAAGAAAAATTAATTCTATGGTATTGTAATATCTTACGATGCATTATATGTAGTATTAACACCAAAAACTAAAATCGTATATTCTAATTTTTTATATACTGTATATCGTATATTGTTGTATTTTGTACATTGTAACTTGTAATTTTTTATTTGCATTAGTGGTAATACATGTAAATATTTTTTAATCTTTGTGACAAACTGATATGTATACGTATCTTCGAATGCAGAAGTTCCTGTGATTCTTACGAATAAATATAATTTTATCTTGTATATATATGTATAATAATATTATATTTATATAATATATAAAATATATAAGTACACAGGAGACTTATTATGTACAAACGGTGAACGTTTATGCAAATTTATATCTTTATGAGTGCTGGTAGCACAGCGAAACCAATATGGAGGTCCGTTTCATCTATTACGTATCGTAACAAGTACATTATACTTTAAATATTCTATAAATTTTTAGCAATTATGCTCGAAAAGCTGCCTCAAATCCAATGACCTTGACCTTAAGATATGTTGCAAGGGGAAAAATTCTGAATAACATGCACTTTATCCGTGGTATGGGATCGTGGTTGAAAAGTTAGGTTAGGTTAGATCTTTTGGGCTCTGTTTCTAGCTAGCCAACCTAACCTAACCATACCTTGCCAGTATTAGAATCACAGTCCCACGCAAACGCGTATGCAATTTCATTTTTACTCTAACAAGTAGAATTTTCGTTTTGCCGTAACATTCGAATTAAGGTCGTCCCACGTTTTGAACAAAGTTAAAGTTGAAGCGACCTCTTGCACATAATTACCAAATGTTTTTATATTACGTGCGTTCAGCGCATTTGTAAGATTTCAAATTTCAAAATTTCAAAAAATAAAATCGTATACTGTATATCGTATATTGTTGTATTTTGTACATGGTATATTATATTTCGTACATTGTAACTTGTAATTTTTTAATTGCATTAGTGGTAATACATGTAAATATTTTTTAATCTTTGTGACAAACTGATATGTATACGTATCTTCGAATGCAGAAATTTCCATTACGAGGATTTCTACACCGTTAAATACATAGAAATATATGTATCCACACCATATGTATACGTCTATATTATCAGCCCCAAGCGACAAACATGCGCAAATTCAGCGTATCATATAACAGTTACTCTATGGTCGGCAAGCTTTACGATACGTTTGTTTAGAGATATTTCGAAAAAAATATTCGACGCGTATCTCGCAATATCAAAATTATCTTAAAACGACTCAATAATACTCAGCTATACGTAACACAAAATACAAAGAATTAAAAAAAAAGTGGACCAATCTTACTTCCCCCATCTAGTCGTTAAATACAATTACCGTTTAATTAATTAATCACTCATCCAAACACCATATTACGTACATGCAAAATCGAACGTAAAAGGTCACTGTTTCTCTCGTAACACCCTGTATATCCCATTAGCTGGCAAGACGAATTGCGAGTCGAAAAATAAACGCGAACGCACTACTTCCGTACAGAGCTTTGCAAAGAGAGAAAATATGAGAAAGAAGCGAAGATATTTAACAAAGCTGCATATAATTACTGCCCCGGTAGAGGTTTGCTGGTCGGTGATCGAAATCGGCCATTACAGGTGGAAGGTTATTACCGGGGGCGAGTTACCCGCGGCATAGGCGTTTCCCAAGAAACTGGCCGCGATAAATGTAGTGCGTTAATCTTTTGCTCAAAGAAACGAAGGACGGAACGAGGTCGAGTGCGCGTTTCGAGCTCGGTCGGAAGTGCGCTCATGAGAGACGACGTGGTTGCCTCTTTAGCGTCGAGGAGGAGACTCGCACGAGGGATGCGAAGAACAAGAAGAAGGCTGTAACACGAAGATCGTGGAAACGGAGCGCACGATGTCATCAGGAGACAGCCTAAGGGTAGCGAATTTTTCAGAAAACAGTCAAGAAAGCGTATGGCGGGTGGGGGTAAAAAGAGAAAACGAGAGAGGCGAGTCGTTTTAGACGAGAGAATTCCGGGTTCTCTCCCTCGCGACCACAAATGAAATCCAAACAGATCAAAAGGTCTGCAGACACGGGCAAATGATACGAACAACTTGGAAACTACAGTGGAACATTGTAACTGGAAACTCGGTAAGAGCGCAATTTTGTTCATTCTCCTTCGTCACATTGTAAAGATCCCTAAGAAATTAAAACGTATGTATAGTGGCTCACGAAGGTTTTCGAACACTTGTAGAAACCCTTGTATTATGTGAAATTTTGAAAGTTCATCGACGCTACGAGACTTAACTCGATTCGATTCGATCGTGATCACGATCTATTCGTAAAAAATTGAGGATCGTTTTTTTTTACGAGAAGACAATTTCAAAGTTTAATCCAATATTATCAAAATTTGTTTGGAATTAAACTATTGGATAAACGGACATTGCAATAAATTCGAAGATAAAGAAAAACGATGCCTTTAACCATCTTGAAATGCTAAATTCCACAAACTTTCAATTTCACGTTGATTGTTCATAATATCACTAACGAGGCTCGTATAGTTTTATTGCAAATCTTTCTGACATTGCGCATATCTGATTTACAGGAAATTTTTCTTCTGTAATATCACTAACAATCGATGATACGATGGAATTATTTTTTAATTAAGTAATACCGATCGATCAAATTGAAACTTCGAAAAGAAGATATTTCATATGTGCTAATACTATAAATAATACTAGAAGTAATGCTATATAACTATAATACTAATCCTAGTACAAAGTCCCTGTAAGTCTTTCTCATTTGTTGAGCCTCTGTTACCCGAAAAATTCGATAAGACAGAACCTCCATAACTCGGAGATTTTAGCTGTTCCCTTGAGGTTCGTAGTTCGACTGTATAAGTAACTCGGCCGTGGAAGTTCGAAGTAAAATCTATGACGAAATATACACGAGATTCAGCTCGGCTACGTCGCCTTCATTTTAGAGGGCAACATTTCAACGCGAACTCGTATCTCATCTCAGTTCTCGCGGTAGATCACCGTTCCGCAAGATTTCCTATCCGTTGTAAAAGCGTAGGCAAACTCGAATAAATGTCTCTTTTTCGCTGCTACTTTCTTCTTCTCTCTTTACTTACTTTTTCCAATTTCTACGAAGATAAATATCGTTGTTAAAAGCGAGTCACTCGAGAGGAAACACGCATGTACAGAATGAATTTTTCTTTCTTACTGTAAATTATGCTATGTGGGCACCTGTGGTACAGTCAGACCGCAAGGACGTTTCGTTTCAGCGAATCAAATGCAACGCAGTTAATTATAGAAACGTGCTTGAGCGTAGATCGTAAGCGCGCGTGAAATTAATCACGATCATTTTCTTCTTCTCTGCTATCGTGTGTTTTTATCGATATCGAGGATAACGTAGGCTTGACCTTCGCATAATTTTCTTTTCTTCTTTTTCTTTTTCGTTTGGAACAAAGATACGGTAGAATTCGCGAACAGAGAGATGTTTCACATTTCCTGTCGTTGCTCGCCTCAATTTTCCAAGTGGCAAGTTATGTAATTTCTTTTTACACGATTTTATTTTGCATGGGACAAGCAGTTGTAATTCGTAAAGTCCATTTGTACAACTTTACTTGTTAGCATGTATGTACAATATATCGTATATAGTACATAGTAAGACTTTAACAAGCTGACCTAATTAGAAGATAACCGAACAATCGTATTATGGAATGATATAATCGTGCAATATAATATAATTGAAAAATTTTAACAAGGTCAGGGTAATAAAAAAAAGAGACAAACACGCGAACTATCACGTCCACGTTGCGATGAATTACACGAATCGATCTAAACGGTTCGTGATCTCGTGCACCGTTAACTTTCAACTTTCCGTTCCGAAAAACCTTGCGGTGAAACGAGGAAGAAAGTGGAAACGGGAAATAGCTGGATCATAAAAAATTAAATCTGGATAGTTTATAAGAACGAATAAAATTCTCTGTCCTTGTTCGTTAAATGTAACAAATATCTCTTTAAATTTATTATACAAGGTGGGGCGGTAAACAAATTTGATACGGCAATTTTTTATTTCATATTTCATTTTCGAGAAAATCGATTTTAAAGATTTGGCAAGTATGTTTAGCTAATTTCAAATGGAATAAAAGTAAATAGAGAAAATGTAGAGTAACATTTTTCATAAGATGTTCCATTTTCGAGAAAAACGAATTTGAAAATCATGTACGTGTATTTAAACGCGTTTTACTTATTTTCATGTGTAAGAGTCTCCTGTGAATCATTTATTCATAGTTACCCGGTATTCGAGGTATACTTGACAAATTTTCAAACTCCACTTTCTCAGCAACGTGGCGTCGTGTGAAAACATGTCCTTCTATGTCTTCCACTTATTTTTACACGTAAAATCACCCGCTGCCCAGTTGTTCTATCTTATTACCTCACCCTGTATGTACCAAATTCCTCTTCAATAAGTATCCACTCGAAAGGAACACCTTGTGTATACCTAACCGCGCAAAAAGACACCTCAAATAAAAGAAACCAATGACTCGGGTTACACCCCTCAATTTCTCACACGCGTTACCCACGAAACAAGACTGTACGCTAATTTCAGAAGGTAAACGTGCCAACCTTAGCTTAGTTCCTCGCCATAGTGCATGGCTACAAGTCGTTACAGAGCAAAGGTGAGTTGTTGGTTCGCGAGATAAAGCCAGAGTGCAAAGGGGTTAAATGCCGCGCGCCTCATAGATGTAATTTCGTTAAAAGAACAATGATTTCCTTGGCCGTGTGCAGTCGACATTATCGAGAAGGCCCGATCGGTGATGAACGTCGACCAGACGGGCCAGGATCGGCCGTCTTAAGGTCAATTCCCGAGATAATAAATCAGTACGCGCGTTAAGACGATAAATCACAAGGTACCGAGAGACCGCTCATTCTTCGCCCGCTCCGTCCTCGGATCCTTCGCCTCGTTCCTACAATCTAACCGCGATTAGGTTGAAACTTTCCACGGAAGATGTATACGACGACCGCCGGATACATAATCCACTTGAACAGCCTGCTCCGGATAGAAGCAAGACGGCGAAGGGAAACTTTTTCAACCGTTTCTCGGTATAGTTTCCTTTCGGAGCTCGATACACGCTTTTCCGTTTTGCGGCCGGAAACCAGAACACCCGAACGAGTCTTGCTAAGGAAATACTCGCGGAGAATACGACGAAACTTGCACCGACCGAAGGCAAGAGGAAGTTAGAAGCTAGGATTCGCGAGTTGTCGTGTCTGTACGTTTGTGCTTTCTTGCGTAGGCTAAAGCTTGTAATTTCGAATTGATATTGCGACTATTAGGTTGTGGGTGTTTATGGATGATTACGTGGGTGTAGTAATAACACAGGAAAATATCCAAAGTAGATCAGGGTTCTTCTGATTCGAAAGCTACGTTGTACAAAGAGATTTGGGAGAGAATATATTTGAATCTACGATGTATCTAAAGATACGAATATTTTAATAGAATATTCTATGTCTTGCTAGGATTTTATTCTAATTTCAAACGAAATATTCACAACTATTCTTATCGAAATAATACATCGCGACCTCAAGATATCCACAGTGAAAGAAGAAATATTCAAATTCAGTAATGGATATAACATAAGAGTTAACAACCATCAAAACCCACTATTTACTCAATTACTTGACACGTCGGATCAGATTCGCAGGCTAAAAAGACATTACCCTTTGGATTTAAGCACTAGATTCAACTAGAATCAAACACACGATAAACACTTATTAAGCACGACATAGTACCACACCAGAAACGTTTACTTATAATTCTCAATGATTATTGACTGTAAAATTCATCTAAATAAAAAAAAAATTATTCACGTTATAGTACCACGCCAGAATAATTTACTTATTATTCTCAATGAGAATTGATTGTAAAATTCATCTAAATAAAAAACAGCTTATTATTCATGTTATAGTACCACGCCAGAATAATTTACTTATAATTCTCAATAAGAATTGATCGTAAAATTCATCCGAATATAAAGAAAAATCTTATTATTCACGTTATAGTACCACGTCAGGACAATTTACTTATAATTCTCAATGAGAATTGATTGTAAAATTCATCTAAATAAAAAAAAAATTATTCGCGTTATAGTACCACGCCAGAATAATTTACTTATAATTCTCAATGAGAATTGATTGTAAAATTCATCTAAATAAAAAAAAAAATTATTCACGTTATAGTACCACGCCAGAATAATTTACTTATAATTCTCAATGAGAATTGATTGCAAAATTCATCTAAATAAAAAAAAAATTATTCACGTTATAGTACTACGCCAGAATAATTTACTTATAATTCTCAATGAGAATTGATTGTAAAATTCATCCAAATAAAAAAAAAGCTATTTTTATAATGAAATTCGTTTTACACATTTTTGCTGTTACTATCTTTCTCTGTACTTGGGCAAGACTCTCAATTATTCGTACGTTAACATTGCTTTGAGATAAATTATATTGCATGATTATATTTTCATACAAGATTGTAAAGTATCTACGTATATGTGAATTTTAATTCTTTGATACAAAATTTGTTGAAAGTCTAAGTTAGAAAGTTAACCATGTTGAACCAATACGCCATCACTTACGTAAAGCATTAGACTAATAATTTACGCTAGGCGTTATACGAAATGCACAAGGTCGTAAATTCGCTCATATCCAATTTTACAACAGTTACGAGTTTCAGTAATATAATCAATCAGTATGTAATAATAAACTGTGCTGGCGCCTAGATAGGCACGACCTATATTATCTCTCCTATCGTATATCAGACATACTCACAATTAGCTCGATTGAAAGCATTCCACGTGACTATGCTGCGTTTTTATTTGACAATTTAAGAAAAATACAGGTCAGTGCTTCCGACCAAACGGGCAGCTATCGCGAGTATTAAAAATTCTTGCGTCACACAGATTGGAAAAATAGCGAGTAATAAGAAAAATTGTGGATTGCTTGGAAAGCGATTTCGTTTCCTGCGCGAGAGTGAAAGACCTTTTTTTTTATATATAAAGAAAAACAGTTTTATTAAAGTATGTAAATTCGCAGCAATTTTTCGTGATGTTATGCAACGATTTGCTTCCGCCAATGTCTTTATTATTTGATCTTCATCAGCCTCGACTGACCTTCCAAAACACACAATTTTCCTTTTTCTTCCTTGCACTGCGTTTTTATCAGGTTGTCCGAAAAGTGTCGTTCTTTCACGAATACGTCTTTTACAATGATGCATCTTTATACAAACATGAAACCTAATTTATCAAACGTTGTGATCTTTATCTCGATAGAACAAAATGGATCATATGTAATTCGATAAAATAATATAAAACGAAAAATGTTGCACATCCATTTCCTTATAAAACGAAAGAAACTTTTCGGACGACCTAATACCTTACAAGAACAATACTTTACGATCAAAGTATGACAAAAATGCACGCTTTGCTTTTTCACTTACAACAATTTTTTTTTCTAAACGAAGCCTGAAACGTTAACCGTTAAAATATATGATATAACAATCTTATAAATTAGGATAAAGTTAGCTCTTAAAATACGACATCTAAATGAAAAAAAGAAAAAAAGAAATTTACTTTAAGAACGACCCAATGGAATAATCTACCTGGCTGTAGTCGCTCTGGAATATCCTGTATATAGTATATTACGAATATCGGAAGATTCTAAGTTCGAGCAAGTTAGTTACATCGGATCAAGCAGAAGAGCGTGGCAAGCAAAGCGTGCTCGAGTATTTCACAATCGAACGAGCACGGGGCCAAACGGGCTCGACTCTCGGTGTATCGGCATCTCGACGCAGGAAAAGAATGCTCATTAAATCCAATTACCACAAGTTTCGTCGTTAGACGGCTCGAAAGATGCGCGCCGATAGGAAAGGAAGGGAAGCTGGAAGCCGACGATTTCCACGCTTCGATGGATCCGTTGTATTTTGTCTTAATCGCGGTGCAACCGCATTTTCCTCTCGTGAGGAGGAAAATTAAGGGGTGGAAGCGAAATGAAACGATCCACGGAAAAAGACAGATCCGTGGAATCGATGAGACGCGATCGCTGTAGATAAGACCGTTTTCCATCGGAATTACGATGGAATGGTTACGGTGAGTTTGCAAGACGACGAGCGCCAATCGATGTTCCTTAAGAACAACAAGCACTCGAATCGTACGTATTAGAACGCTTAGGAAAAGTTAAGAAAATCGGGGATCGGGTTGTTGAGAAATTGTTTAAAACGTTTAAAATTATTATCTTAAAAATTATTATAATATTATAAATATTATTATTAAAAATTATTATCTTATTCGAAATGTTGGACTGGAAAGAATCTGTATAATCGATGTTAGAATAATAATCTCATCGATTTGGTATGATAAAGCTCATCGGCTTTTTCTCCACATTTGTTCGATTTTGATACTGATATTATCACTGTATTTGTTGTTATTCGATTCTCGTCCTACGAAGAACGACACATTTGTACAATTTATCGTAACTGTGATATTACTGTAATTCTTACAAATATATGTAGCGACATATGCATTTTAGGACGTTTCGATACGAAGATGCCTCACATGGATGTTTTTTCACAGAGGATTAATACAGTACGCACATAATGTAATAAACAAACTCTGGATAAAGCAATTTCGCTGCTACGTACAACCTCATAAAAGATATAACTTAGAAAAAACGAAGCTGGCACCCCGCTGGGGGTAGCCACCCAAATGCTATATTTATTTTTATTTTGTTTTTTTTTCACCAATAAGATATAACACTTTACCAAATGTCCATAAGGACAAATTGTAAAAAAAACAAAATAAAATAAAAAAAAAAAAAAACGTACAACCTACAAGTGACGACGAGTTCAAACCTTTAGGTACCCCTCTCGACCAGTATAAATAAACGACCAAGTTCTCCAGTCAGTCAGTCGCACGAATTAATATCAGTATCGAGTCAGTCAGTCCTGCGAATGAATATTAGTATCAGTACCGCAGTATCGCGCAATCTTATAACGAGTATTATCAAGCGAGCAACGCTTGCGATTAACTTTGTATTCTACATTTTAAAATATCTGTAAATATAGTTAATTAAATTAACTCGTCTCGTTATTGAATTAACCAACAACACATCACACCGTCCACCACATATACATATTAGATAGTAACCTTGCACGAGTAGAAAATTCCAATATATCGCTCCCTTGGTAATTTGGATTAATTTTCTACGAATACGGCAGCTGTTCCGATACTTGTGTACAAGAACGTAGTACATTCTTTGATTCTGTTAAAGATATGATACAGTAACTGCTGTTAGAAAAATTATCGTCAATATCATCGATCGTATCGAGCCTCTTAGTGAACAAAGCGAGGAACAGATCGAACGAACGAGAATTCTCGCGATGCCTGGACGAAAAGCAGACGATCCGAGGAGTCAAGAAATCAAGGCGGAATAAGGAGAGGAAAACGAAACGAGAAAGAGTAAAAAAAAAAGAGAAAGAAGTACAACAGGGGAGGAGATCCCTTTCCTTGCCTCCTCCTTTCAGACACGAGAGAAGATGGTGAAGTTTGGAAAGCCCGAGGCAACCTGGAAGACCGTAGAAAAGGAGAATTCCTATGGAAGGGGCAACGAGAAGTTTCAGGAGAGCTACAGGCGGCCAGAGAAGGCCCCGGGAGGACGACGAGGCGGCGAAAAAGCGAGAGAGACAGGGAGACAGACGCTGACAATGAGAAAACGAGCCACGGCGACTGGACCGAAGAAAGCAAGCTGTTGAAAAAGAAGAGAAAACGTAAGAAGGGAAAGCATCGAAAAGAGACAGGTAGATGGGAAGAGTGGGCGTAGAAGAATACCGACGGCCATCGAAGAGAACATAAGAAGACCCAAACTCTCTGTTATTCGACGAGCATTGGTGAATTTAGAGTATACTACTGAGAATAGTACTATTTTGTATCGTTAGTTTTTTCTCCACTTAAAAAAAATTCTCCTCTAATAACTATTATTAGATATTAAGGATCGATGTTAAGGATGAGATTTTTATTTTACAATAGAATTCATTTAAAAATGCGTTTGAAGTTCTTAAGGAGAACGTAATAAAGCTAATGCTTCGTTATTCGGCGAATATTGAAAAAAGGATACGCTACTGGAAAATTATTATTTCGTAGCGTTTATTTCTTTCTTCTCTAAGGTAACAAATTTTGTAATCAAAATTTGTAATCAAAGAAATCAACGTTCAGTAGCCGATTTTTAATAGAACGTTCGTATAAGCCCTCGGTATAATATTTAATAGATGAAACAAATTGCTATTTAGATTGCTTTCATCGGGTTATATTCGTAAAAAATATGAAACTGCATAAACTTTCGCAGTCCAGTTATGACTGTCATTCTATTAACCTTTACACTGCGATATTCGACTGTAATAGAACTTTACTGCATATCCATTCGCTGTGAGATTTTTATTTAATTTAGGTATATCGTTAAAATCTATTTTCTTTCGCTGTAAGCCCCAGAAATGATGCTGCGCGTGTTATACGAGGAAGATCGAATACTAAAGGATTTTCCTCTTCTTATAAAATTGACGCTTCTCAAAAATAATTGAAGAAGTTAATTGCACAGCGTAATTTACAAAAATCGGACTTTTTATATGTTGCAACATAATTAAACCTTCAACTGTGTTATTCTACTCTAAAAAAGATAAACTTAGAGGTTAATAAAAAATGAAAAATTAGCGGAAGATTTCTAAAAACTTTAAAATACAAAATTGCGGAAATACGATAACTAGCCTGTGTGTGTCCGCTAATGCAAACGGATTAGCGTGTTACCTAATGGCGTGCGACTCGTTTCTCAACCTTTTCGGTACGGTATGCTCCGAGACACGCCTTTCTTGTCTCTCGTGCCGGCGTTTGCATGAAATTCCGTCACATGTTAAACGATTCACCTCTTGCATTATAGAGCCACGGTAAGCAAAGCAAAAGAGCTCGTGATTCGCAGATTTTATGCGCATTACACTACCACGCTGTGCTTGAAGATTGAATATGTTTCTCTTCTCCATTCACAACGAGCTAACTGCGACGTCGTTCAAACTAAGAAAGCAAAATTCTAATTTTAAAACCACATATCTCGGAGTACACTTGCACAGGAGACTTTAATAGGAAAACGCAAGTCCGCAAAAAAAAAGAAAGAAAAAAAAATAGAGCAATTAAACGAAAGACGTAGAAAACTTTGATGGCTGATTAACAAAACTAAAGCTAACAATCTTAGAACAAACTTCTCATACATAAAACTACTCTGAAACCGATGTAGATGTGCATCTGCCAATTATGAGGTAGAGCCTCAAACTCCAACGTAATGTCAGTAGAGAGATGACAAAACAAAATGTCGAGAGCCATTTTGAAAGTAGACTGGTACTTGCGGAACGAAAAAATAAACAAAGGAACCGATATATCCACGGTGAAAGAAGAAATCATCAGAAAGAGCCGGGTTATATCAATAACGTCTGAAGAATCGCCTCAACAACCTGGCCAGAAAATCGCTGAACATCTCAGAAGAACGCGGAAGATTGAAAGAACTCTTTACTTTTACCGTACAAATTTAACGGCATAAGCTAAATACGATATCATAATAATACACCAGTGGATCTACTCTCATTCGTGTCAACTTAACTCATCACGGTCTGCGCTGAGTATCACTGTAAGCGGATTACAATAAAAAAAAAATAAAAAAAAAAAGAAAAAAGCGAGAAGATTTCGAGAAACTATTCGAAAAGTCTGAAGAGAGCCTGGAGGAATATTTCGCACGTAATCGAACGGAGCGGACTTTGGTCGTTTCACGAGCATAAATCATGCCGGAGTATCAAGACCTTTAACGTGTGCAGAAACAACGAATGTCGAGCTATTGCATATTCAAGGAGCGGGCGTTGAGTGAAATCTGGCCGAACCAGCCACGATTACGTATATCCGATGCACGATCAAGACGTGCCATTGTTTCGTCATTACGTAGCCACGGAACAGCCTAGATAAGCTTCAACCTCCGTCATAGTTGACGATTCTGCGGCTGGTCAAGCCGGAATGTATCCCAACCATGCCCGCCACTCTATCCTCCACGCATCGAATTCTGACGTTTCAACGTTCTACGTTCTACATTCGCTGGATTTTTCTTCTCCAAGCACTCGGTGACGAACAAAAGTACTAGCACGCGCCAGCTTATTTTACAAATTTCTATATGGATTCGTAATGCTATTTTTGTTTTGTCATCACTCTACTGACTTTACATTGGAGTTTGAGCCTCTACCTCCTAATTGGCAGATGTACGTCTACATCGGTTTCAGAGTAGTTTTATGTATGAGCAGTTTGTTCTAAGATTGTTAGCTACGATTTTTTATCAATCAGCTACCAAAGTTTTCTATGTCTTTAGTTCATTCAGACTATGCAAAAATATAAGAGGAGCTAGAAGAAGCTGCCTACGGAGGAACGATCGATTTTAACGTAAACGTGTAAACTAAAGCTAAACATGAGGAAACGGATGAAGGATGAACTCTCCGCTATTATGCTAAGCTTTAGACAAATTAGGACAAAATTTGAAACACTTGCAATGAGAACGAAGATTCTTTTCGACGAAATTTCGACGAAGACTGAGATTTTTCTTGGATTGTCTATGATCCAGTTTAACATCTATAGACCTGTTAGGTTGTCCGGAAAGTGTCTTCCTTTTACAGACACGTCTTTTACAACGACTTTATACAAATCTGTCGAACGTTGTAATCTTTATCTTGATAGAAGAAAATGGATTATACGTAATTCGATAAAATAATATACAACGAAACATGTTGTGCATCCATTACTTCTTTGTAAAACAGAAGAAACTTTTCGGACGACCTAATACTTTCTCTGAAAATACGAGATACGTTTTAAGGTGAGATATATATATAGTAGTATATGTAGTAATATATATATATATGTTATATAATATATACAGGGTGCGCCGTTAGAATCCGGACAAAAGAAGTTTTGTGCAGAAAGTTGTTTATTTAAGTCAATACACAAAAACACATGAAAATGTTGTTATATCTCATTTAAAGGGTCCTTGCTGAGAACTTTTATTCTATGTAACCACCCTCTGCCTCTATGACCTGCTCTATTCTTGCTCTAAAGCGCGAGCACGCTGACTTCAACTGGTCGCGTTTAATTGTCGCGAATTCTGACTCGATAGCAGCTCGTAGGGAGTTGACGTTGGGGTGCCTGCATTTATTAGTTTGTCTCTCGATAACGCCCCACACGTAATAGTCCAATGGGTTTAGGTCGGGACTGTTAGGAGGCCAGAAATCTTTCGACCAAAACATGTCCACATTGTCAGAGAGCCAA
Source organism: Bombus pascuorum (assembly GCF_905332965.1). NCBI lineage: Eukaryota > Metazoa > Arthropoda > Insecta > Hymenoptera > Apidae > Bombus > Bombus pascuorum. The sequence goes on along the minus strand of NC_083496.1, from coordinate 10,345,088 downwards.
TTTTGAACAAGATGACTTGTGTGAGCAGGTGCGCCATCTTGTTGAAATAAATACGGCCTTCCAGAAGCCGTAATTTCCATCCACGGCTTTATTACTGTCTTCAGGACCTCCAAATAAACCTCCTTTGTGATTCTTTCGCCTTTTTGGAAGAAGTGCGGAGGCATGACGTCGCCCTCACTTGAGACAACGCTCAAAACGTGAACACTTGCTGGAAATTTGGTTTTGCCCACAACAAAATTAAATTACCGTCGATCTTGGGTAGCTAAAGAATTTTATAATTTCGACCGGCGTTCTCCCGGCGCGAAGACTTTCTATAATCGCCGCTCTTCTATCGTATTCCGGGTTTTGCTTAACGAGTTCTGTCATTTTGAGGTTATAGAAGACTTATTGACATATTTAACTAACTTCAGAGTCAATCAGCACAAACATCTGAATTCTAATATGGTGGGAACTACAAATTGAATTCTGTCCGAATTCTAACGGCGCACCCTGTATTATTATATATGTAATACCATATAGATATTATCCATTCAAATATTAGAATTTCCTCAGAAAATGAATAACACCGTTAATATTTCAAGTTACCCAACATCATTGCACAAAATCGACAATATTGTATTGACAAGACATATTGATCCTTTTAGTTTAGAGAATTTTTTGTCGAAATATGGACAATATATATAAATAGACTGAGAGTACTCTTACGCTACGTAAAAATTCAGTATACGTATGCATAGACTTAAATAGTAAACTAAATTATTGCGAATCGCTTATGAGCCAACAATAACGTACGGAATAAGTAAATAAATAGTGACGGTAAAAACGATACAGCATAGAGAGAAAATTATGGCTCCACTACTTTCCATATCAATACGAGTGCCACAGTGGACGAAATATAACAAAAGAAAGCTGAAACTAAGCATTAAGATCGTCTCATACGCCTCGTGTGTAGACGAAAATAAAGCAGGCGAAACAGCAGTCAATGGAACGTGGAATAGTTGTCGGTACAATGATGTTTTGGAAAGATGATGCAAAACAAAGGTAGCTGGAAAAAGAGAAGGGCCGAGGTAGCCGAAAAGGACACGGAGACGTATAGTTGAAAGATGAATTCCGATGCAGAAAAGAAGAGAAAAAGAAAGATTCGAGGAAGAGGAATCGAGGGACTGACAGGGAGATCTGGTGTTGGTCCACCGGCGAAGAAAGAAAAAAAACCGGTAGAAACAGGAGTACCGAACAGTCGAGCAGGTTGAGGTCAGGTCGCGAGGTATACCTTAGGTCCGGTCTCCTTTGGAATTCGCCGAACACGCAGGGGATATTAAAACCAGTCGAGTAATTTCCTCTGGAACTCGTCCGCTGTCTAATTAAACTTTTCCATTTCGATCAATAAGGAACAGAAAGGCAAAAAAATGTGGTATATTGATATCGATATACAGTTCCTGAACGTTGAATTCGGAATATACGAAGGCTAGGAGAAGAACACGTTAAGTGACAATTTTCATCTTTTGTAAGAGAGCAATTCCAAAAATTCAGTACGTTCTTGTATGGAGGAAAGAGTATGGTGTTGGAATTGAACAGATATAGTTCCATTTTACTCGTAATTCCAAACGTATTGCTTGGCATAATACTAAAATACTTCGTAGAAATCTAAAAACATTCCAATTCGTTTGTCCTAAATACTTTTTAGGTGGTCTTATGATGTCTTATATGTATCATCAAGTCTGATGATCCTAAGTTTAGATAAAATTCGATATTTTATTGTAGAATGCATATCACTGTGACAGCAAGTCGCTGTTCTATCCGGAGCATTTAAATAATTGCTACATGAATATATTATAATGTGTTACCTATGTATATACTTGAATCTATATATTTTAAATGGGACGTATAACGACAGAGATAGCTGAAAGAAAGCGATAAAATTCCAGATTTCTCCTATCTCTCCCAATATAAAATGTCCTATTAGCATCGAAACTTGGGACCACCTAACTCGACGATACATAGAATATTGTAAGACCAATCTGTAAGAGGCGTTCCTTGCATGGTTATCGGTAGAAATGAAAATCCTTTCTCACGTTGATAGCACGAACCGCCTGAGAAGAGAAAGAATCCCCAGGAAACGACGAACGCTCGTCTCATTATCGACGAAACTCGGATATACATATACATTAAAACGAGCTTCAAAGTCGTGACGAGAAGAAAGATACGCTGACAGAGGCGGAATTAAAAGCGAGATTCGTAGAAAGCGATAGAAAGAGAGGGGAAAACAAGGGGGAGGAGTGGATTAGTTTTGTAATAAGGAGGAAACGATGTTCGTTGAAATGCGAAAAGGACGGGCACACGTTGTTACGGGGTAAAAAACGAACGACGTGAACGAGAAGGAAGAGGTGGGTATAGCGAGATGGATGCATTCGAAAGGACTAGCCCGGAGAGAAAGGGACCGCCAGGAGAAGAGGATCGTAGAGGTGAGGCCCCCTTCTGGCCGAGATAACTGAGGACACTCCGAGAAGGCTCCGTGGGACTGGCGGAGCTGCGAGTTTCTTCCTTCTCTTCTCTCTCACGGATACGAAACCGAGAATCTAGGACTCGTCGTGTATACGCGGTATGTATATATGTATAATATATATGTATGTACGTATAACTGGCTATAGCGGAGAGGCACGTCGTGCACGAGGCATACTCTTCTCGATTCTTCCTCGTGCCCCACGTTTTCTATAAGGGCGCCGTGCCCAGTTGCATCATCGTGGTACAAGCTAGGCGGTACAGGTCGTTTCATCTGTACTTTAAACGAGACGCCTTGTTCTCCCTAACGATTTGTGTACTTTCATCGGTCCACGTTATGTTTATGTTCTACACGCTCTCTGTAATAGCTCATTGTTCGTACGTGCAATGATACCGAGGATGGATATCGCCCAAACGTGGGAAGAAGAGGATGATGGTAAACCTCTCCGTAGAAATGTACTGGTTTAACGTTTAGAGGATATAGGATTTAGAAAATATCTTCTTTCTGAATGTATTCTATTCGATAATACGATAGGATGGAATTTAGTAGATGGCATTGGTCTATCAAATTTAAATTTCCGGGAACGTTGGATACAGTGGCTCGTGAGAATATTTGAACATTTATGTTTCTGAAATTTTATTAACACCGTAATGAGACGCGACAATCGTGATGAAATTGGTAAAATTTCGAACCTAACAGAAGATGTATTGTGAAACTGTAACTTATGTATTTAGTGTATCAGGTAAACAGCGATCGAGTGAGCTGAGGACTTTCAAATGAATTCAAATTAATCTGAACGAGGTTTTAATGAAGACGAGTATAGAGATACGAAAGGATATTTCAAATCAAGTGGATAAATAACATGCGATAAAGAGGTTTCAAGTTGCTTGAATCGAAATCACTTGAAATCAGGTAACATGAGTAATCTGAACGAGTTGCAGTACGAATGCATGTCGAGCATGAGAGAGAATGATATTTACAAATATTTGAAGAATTCCGTTTTTCCGATAGTTATTACGTAAGGCCACGTTGTTCGGAGAGGATCTTCTCGTCAAACAAAACTATGAGGATGGTAACAGACCCCCGCGAGCTCCAGAGAAACAATTTACGAGTGGAACCCTCTGAACAAATACATCGAGTAATCCGACGAGCCCTCCTGTTATTTCAGGTACCCTCTGACCCCAAATGACCCTGTCCATATTTTTTTTTTTTTCTCCGATCGATCCGATTAACACGGACGGTATTTGAAAAGGATTTTCGCGAGTAACGTTTAACACGCGAGAACCAACAAATCCTTTCTTCTTGCTCGATCAAAGTATCGTAACGTGCATTTTTATATTAATTCGATACGAACGATCCAATTAATTAAAGGAATAAAATCAAAGAAAAGATCCGTTTCATTCTTCAAATATTGTTTACTGTCTATTAAAATTTCTTCTTTTCAATTACAAAGTAAACTAGAAAGAAACGATTAAAAAGCGAGCTAAATTCCTAAAAATATTTCTTCCTTCGTTTTTATTTAAATTTCTTCCCTCTTTAATGCCAAAGTAAAATACTCGTAGAAAGAAACGACGCGACGGTCAGGCGATTAAGAAGCCAAGCCTCATCCACGGCGAAACGTGGCCTGCTTTCGTTAACGACGCGCGCAACACCGTTCCTTTTCGATGCAACTGCGAAAAGAAAGAAAGTAAAAAAGGACGAGGATGCCTACGCGCGCGCCGACCTCGTTCCTCCGCTATCCTTCCTCATATTCTCCAGTGAAATTGCCCAGGGTTGCCGACGGAAGGCCCAACTATAGACTTTTTGAGGTTAACCGCATCGCCAGTACAGCTTTTAATGGTCAAAGCCACGAAAGCTGCTCGTATTTTAAGCCCGCTCATCGTGATCCCGAGCGAAATTCTTTCATCGTCGATTAACTTCAAAACGGAATACCGGGTAACCGCTAACGAACCCGTATAATTATGAATTTCTTTTGGATTTTGCACGAAAAAAGGAAAAGGAAGAAAAAAAAAGAATATGCCACCATCGACCAGTATTTCCTGAAACGATTGTAACAAAACCATCCGCCACCCCCAAGGGGTTAATGATGTGGTCCAACGATCCAGGTTACGTTTCGACGAAACGACATCCGTCACTGCGTCTGTGCCTGTTTTATTTTTTTTTTTTTTTTTTTTTTTTTTTAACCAATGTCTGTCTCTATTCGCGAGAAACACGGCCGGAAAAACGGTCCTATTCGAGTATTGATCAGAAGTCGACTGGTACTCGAGCGTTGTATCAACGGTAATTGAATTTCAGCGTTGCACGCTGTCAATCAATTATATTTGAAAGGGAAAAAAATCGGAGGCAGAGTGGGAGGGAATGTAAAATAAAAAAGAGAGAGACTGCAGGCAATCGCTAAATACAGTAGCGGACAAAAGTTTAAGACGAAATGGAAGAAATAAATAATTGATTTACTTTCCATAAAAAATATAAATACGGTGTTCTACTTTTGGTATTAACTAATTGTACATTTGTTTGTACACTTAGAAAAAAAATTTCATTTTGATATTTTGCTCAATAGCTAAGTTATAAAAAAGGAACGAAATCTGTATAATATTTCGTCGGTCAAAAGTTTAAGACTATACAAAAAATATTAATTTTTGGTTAAAAAATATACACAATTTTTGTTTAAATTCAATATTTTGTTCAATATCCGTTATTTCTTATCCCTTCGGTACATCTTCTTGGCATAGAATCTATTAATTTTTTATATTAATCTACCGTAATATTATTCCAGGCTGTTTCAATCGTAGAGTAAAGTTCATTTAAATTTTTCGGTTTATAACCTTGTACTGTCTTTTTTATGATGCTTCACAAATTCTCGATTGGGTTAATGTCTGGTGATTGCGACGGCCACGGCAGCACGGTGATATTTTCTTCTTGAAAAAACTGTTTCACAACCCGAGCCGTGTGCTTCGGATCATTATCATTTTGAAAAATAAAATCATCACTCATATTGTTGCGTGCAAAAGGTAACATTGTGTTCTTGAGTATGTCCTTGTATTGAAAACGGTCCATAATTCCATTGATACGACATATCGGACCAGGGCCGCTTCGAGAAAAACACGCCCACACCATAACGTTGCCACCACCATGTTTAAGAGTTTTTAAAACGCACTGTGTTTTCAAACTTTCGCCAATTCGACGTCTAACGTACCGTATCCCGTCAGAACAGACGCGATTGAATTTCGATTCGTCAGAAAACAATACCTTTTGCCAATCTTCACTTGTCCAATGCTTATGAGCTTTAGCAAATGCAAGTCGTCTTTTTCGATTCCTAGAACTCAGCAGTGGTTTCTTTTGGGGTTTTCGTCCTCTTAAGTTAAAGTCTTCTAATCTTCTCCTAACAGTTCTAGCACTAATTTGTGTATCGTTTTCATAGTTTATCTCCGCAGCAATATTATTTGCACTACGAAAACGATCCTTTTCGCTCAATCGATGAATCCGGCGATCCATTTTCGGTGTTGTTTTCCGTGGTCTTCCGTTTTTCGGTTGATCGCAATACATGCCTGTCTTTAAAAATTTATACCAAGCTTGTTTACAAGCTGTTTCTGACCTGTTCACTATATTTGCTATTTCGGTGAAGGTTTTACTTTGCTTTCGCAGCCTTACGATTTGTTCCCTTTCGTTTTCAAGTAAATTCTTTGATTTACCCATAGTCTGTTCCTACCTAAATGAATTTTAAGCAATAAAAGGTACACTAAACAATGATTTTGACATTCCAGAATCAAAATGTTCAAAAACTGTACTCGTACTCACGTTTTACACAGATCGTCTTAAACTAATGTCCACTGTTTCCAAGTGCTAGGCGGTAACTAACTGTTGTAACTCCTACATTGTTTGTATTTAACAACTGACTGTCTGAGGTTACGAAGGTCAAACATACAGCTACGTTATTCCAAAGAGACAAACCGAATAGAAGAACAATATGCGTATAAGATGTTTGTAATCCGGTTTACAAATCATCGTCTTAAACTTTTGTCCGCTACTGTATGTATATAATCTGGCGAACGTGGTCGCGCAAATAGCGCGTACTATTTGACGTCAATCATTTTGAAAGTAATTGCACCGTTAACAAAAATGAATTCGCCTGGCTGCCATATTCGTTTCACCAGTGAATTTTGTTTCCTACTATTGAAAAAAAAAAAAAAAAAGAAAGAAAGAAAAGAACGCAGGGAAAAGGAGACTATAATGGGAGGAGACGGCGAAAAGCGATTGGATTTTTATTCAATCGACTCTAAAGAGCTTCCGCGTAAAAAACGTCTGCCCGTTCGACAGAATAATCGAATCGAATCAACGTTAAACGTATGTATCACGTATAAATACAGCGGCCCTCGTACCTATAAAACAAGCCAGAAACTTCCGATTCTTATAGCGTGTCGTGGTTAACGCGAGAAGGAACGAAGTATAACGGCTCACAAAAGTATCTGATAGTCTATAGAAACTTTTTATCCATATACTATGTGTGTTATATAGAAAAAACTTCGAAATTTCATTACAATTAGAACAAGACGACTATCACGATTGATATTAGTGAAAGTTAAAAGAAATTTGTAAGCGTAAATAAAAGTTACAAAATCATGCGATGAATGAGCTTATGGAATTATTTGTTTCCTGAGAATGAAGTATTAATCTTACGTAAGTGCACTTATGTAATAAAGTTAAGAAATTAATGAGAAGCGGAGTTTGGCTTTTTTGAGAAGCTTGTATAACAACCACACATAAACGTACTACACAAGTAAAGATTTTCCACGATAAGTATTCAAATAGCTTCTCCAGCCACTGTATGTAAGAAATGGAAAATTTTAGAATGGTTTTATTGCTGTGAGACGCAGCGTATTTCCGAGAAGCCGGAATTGCTCGGAATCAGGTAACCGAAATCAAGTAACTAGCTTCGTGGGCGCGAGCTAATTCAAGATTCCCCCAAAGACGCGCCGAACGCATTAAATTAACCGCGTAATTCTCGCAAAGCATACGAACGTTGAAAATGATCACCTTAAGTAATGATACGTGTTCAGGCGCTATAAAATCGTTGTACTCGTGTTAAACCATGTATGACTAAGCGTAACGTAGAATTCCCTGTAACGAAGATACGTTACTACGCGCAGGATATTAGGTGCTCGTAATTACAAGAAAATATTAGGCGAGTGCAAAGGTCTGCCGGTTCTTGCATTATCTATTAATAACATTGTTTTTTCAACCCGGTGGATATTTAGTCTTACATCATTCTTACTTTGTTACATTCTACGTTTAATGGAAAGATACTTTACGGAAACGTTACCACTAAGCCAAACAAAAGGAAATCGACGAAGACGCAATGATTTATTTATTTCGTTTTCATCGACGAATTAAATGAACAATATATAAACACAGAAAATAGACGATGATATTAAAAACAATTTTATTTTGATTACATAAAAATGGCAAATACCTAGTATTTTTATAATTCGCAATTATAAAATTCATAATATTTAATGGACAAAACAAATATTTTTCTCTATTTCTTTGCTTATACTGATAAAAACATAACGCAAATATCCATAGTGCAGTTACTATCCATCTACAATTCTGTTATTATTGATTTCAATATTGAAACAGAAAATAAAGCCAGAGACTAGAACAAACGAAGGATCAAGAGGATAAAGACGTGTTTTCGACGAGTTCAGAAACGATCCAGGGTGTAATTAGCAAGGTCAACAACCTTTCAACTCCTTGTTCGCGACTTGGAGACAGAGAGATCGAGGGTAAGTCACGGATACGTGCAACGTGGTATGCAACATGATGAAATTGGAGCCAGTGGTGTTTCGGTGGCGAATCAATGTCGTATTTTTCTCTTTTCCGGGCAGGAACAAAATCCGCCAGCCGGAGGACCGTCGACCAGAACACGACGCGGAGTGCGGATGAACGAAAACAAAGAGAACAGGGGAGGTATAGACAAAACACTTAAAGAAGAACTATTCTCTGCTCGAGCCTGTTTGTTTCTTACTCCACGCGGACAAGAGAGCAGGCCAGGAAGTGAACGCGGCCTGTTACTAAGCGTACAATGAATCCCGACGCGACATTGTACGTTATCATAATGTTCGGCCGACCTCACAGGACAAAAACCCTATCCTCCCGCTCCCTACCAATCCCAGAATTCATTTCTTTCGCGGGCTCTCAATGCCACGTTTCGTTTCGTTTCGTTTCGTTTTGCAAATATAAATGATTTGCATTCGAAGAATGAGAGATAAAGGCTGGTGAAACGCAGAGAAAAAGGATACAACGACGAAGGTCGTGGTATACAGTATACAGTATCGTTCAAAAGTATCTGAACACTTGTATATTTCTGACAATATGTATTTTAATTAGGAAATTAAATATCGCATAAATGGAGTTCCGGTGATCTTATTATTTATAACCATCATAGATGTATACATTAAATTGATTTTTGTAAATTTAAATGCAATAATAAAAAAATAAATGGCGTTCTTAATAGTCAAACTTTATATATTTTATATTCAGATTCTTTAATTTCTGAATTATAAATCATACGACTATACTTTCGAACTTGTATTCTCTTTCGTATTAAAAATGTGCTTATTTTTAATAATAACGTTTGTTCCGGCTATGCTGTCCACTGTTTTCTTTGCCTGTCTTATGTTATTTTATTGAAAGACACGGAAATTGAAATGTAGCAGTTGTATCAGTAATATTACCTAAATAATTGTGTCGACGCAACATGTGCGCATATATATATATATGAAATAAAATACGTACATAGCAATCGTTCTTTAATAGCTAACTTGAATTTATATTCTATTGATTCAGGAAAAAAAAGGTGGAAAGTGTTACTTCTACTAAATTATTAATGTCTAAATAACTTAAGTTTAAAAAATAAATAATTTGTACAAATCGATAAAAGTTCCCAGATATGTAATTATGAATGGTAGTGTACGCAGAATTTGCGCGAAGGAAAAAGAATTCATGGAATGTGACTCACCTAAACGGCAACGTTGTAACGCCAACGAGAAATTGACTTAACGACGATGAAGTCACAGTTTCGGACGACAGACAGGGGGTAGGGGGGGCAAAATCAGTCTCACACGCCCCCCCAATGTCACTCTGGACCCCCCGTCCTCGATGCTACTCCTTTGCAACGTGCTCCGTTTAGAGCACACACTCTCTCTTGCCACGCACTACCCGACCACTCACAGTCGTCACCAATTTTCTATCCTCTTCCTTTTTAATCCTTTATCCTCTCCGTGATCTTCTTCTCTTTTATTCGCTCTCCTATTCTCCTTCTTCTCACTCGTTCTTTTTCTTCCACACCCTTCTTCCTTTCTTTCGCAAAGGCTTTACCACTTCCTCCTTCGCTGTTCTCCCGACGCTTTAATCGATAGACACTCGCGGGAGTCTGTTAATCGGTTACACCGAGAGCGAGCACTGGTCATCAGGGGTCGAAGAAACGCGCGACAAAGAACGATAACATCGTTCGTGTTCCTCCCGCTATTGAAATACGTTTCCCCCACTCTTGATCGTAGATCACCGGTTGTCACTCTATTTTTTTTTCTTTATCCACCACCGAACGCGACGAACGTAAATATATGTACGCGAGCCCTCGAACGACGTCGTGTATTCCTCTTTCCACACGTTCTATCAGTCCTATCTATCCCTATCTACGTATCTAACTATCTATCCATCTAGCTATCTTGTTCCCTCTCTCTTGCGTACACGGTACTTTCAGACGCGCAGAATCATCGTGCGCGCCTGTTCGATTCCTCCTATATACTTCCGATATGCGTCTTCCACGGGTTTAGGGTTTACGTACGCGGCCAGCAAAGTGATTCGGACGTTGTCTGTTGTGACACCACCATCGATTTCTTCCTCTTTCGGTCGGTACGAAGTGGAAAACTGGTCCGTGTCGATGGGAGAGGTGTCTGTCTGCTCAGTTCCAGCAACGAAGACGTGGCCTATCGTTGTACGTACCTAAAAACCATTTGCGATCGATCAGAGGCTTCCATGCGATATGACGGACGATCGACGAGTCATAAACCGAATCGAAGGAAGCGAGTGCGAGAGAGAAAGATCGCCTAATGTGCCACGAAAACTATGTACCGGGGAGCCAGTATGGCGCCGTCCTTCGTTTATCTCTTTCTCTAACCCCTTTCACTCTTTCACGCACACACGCATACATTCGTCCCTTCTCTTTCATCGCTTTCCATCTCACTTTTCTGCTACGTTCGTAAGTGCCCGTCCGACCCTCTCTCTATACCCCGATCTTCTTCATTCGCCTCTTTTCACTATACACGTATATTCCTTCCCTGTCTCTCTTGTGTTCGTTATGTTCACATGTATGCGCCTCGCCGGTCTCACTCTCACCACCACCTTCTTCCTCACTATTTCGTGTTAACCACGCGCATACACGTTCGACACTTGACTGTCACCGGCGCGCACGGGATCGTTGAATTAGTCGAGGACTAGATTATGTTAAGATTATGACACGATTCCAAATTCCACTGACTATAAAATAATCATCAAGTCACCGACGACAAACAACGAATACACTATTAGAGCAAGGTAATTTCACTGATTCATGCGACATGACATCTCCTCTTTTTACGTATAACCTCAAACGACGAAATAAGAGAAACTATATATATCCAAACTAGATGGAACACCACGAAAGTGACACAAGTCGACTGAAGCGTTGGGGCCAGAGACAGAGGCGGACAAACAGCAAATGTACAATATATATGTATATGTGTGTATGTGTGTGTGTGTAGCTCTCACGACACAAGATACACTGAACACATTCTGATCGACGCGCGCTTACCACTTTTCTCTTCCCCCGTTTCTATCATGTATCGCGTAGCGGTCCCTTCAATAGCCAAAACACGAGACACACTCGAGGGGAAGTCACCGAAAGAGCCACAGCCCACAAACAGCACCACCGTTCATCGTGTCAGGGCGCTCCGTTTCGTCGCCACTACCGGCGTGCATACCCGGTGGTTCTTCACCGCCTCGGCGCTAAAATGGCGATCGAAGTGACAGCTCTCGCCTCCTCCTCGCCGGGTTCGGTCGAGCAGCCGCTCTTTCCACGCATACTACCACGCATCGACTATATTCTACTTATCTTTCTCTCTCTTCTTCGATTCCCACTCGCTAATCTCTTTACATTTACTCTCTTTCTAACCTTTCTTTTTATCAGACACACGCACACTCACCTACACACTCTTACAGCACGCGGCACAACAGAATAAGGCTCTCTTTCAATGTTATCAAGGTAGAATGGAAATCAGCCACGAATCGAGCCGGTTTTTCGATGCGTACCACGCGGAACCGACGACCACACGTAAACGCACCAGACACACCGTGTGGAGATGCTTCTCGATGGCGGCCTCGAATTCTCAGTCCCGGACGACGCCTACACCACCACCACGTACCACCTTAATAGCTGTGCTTTCCCGGACTCACGGGACTCGACTGGGCTCCGCCAGGCCACGATACCCCCGCCGCACTTGCGCCAACCGGCTATTGCTCCTACCCTTCGCGAAGATATACTAACCGTTCCTCGTTCTTACGCCCACCCCCAGCGCAGTTCTATTACCCGTGCAGACTAACTGAACCCCTGCGGAGCTCCCACGCCCGCGAAACAGCCAATGCTGGAGCCTCTCCGCAGGACCGTCTAACCTCGGCCAAGGGCGCCAACCTACCGAATACGTTTTCTGTTTCTTAACCAACATTATGATACACCGGTATAGAAGCAATGTTTTATGGTTATTAATTATTGTTAGAAGTATCGGTAGTAGTAGAATTAAAATTCATTCTTAAGTAATAAAAACTGATCGTCGACAAAGGGTTTTTAACAGTGCAAATAAATATAAAGTAAGTTTTGTTGAATGGAATGAAATTAAAGTAGATAAATATATATAGATTTTCTACTTAAAGGCTTTGCGTAGGATTATTGTAGGTTAAGAAATAAGTAGAATTTATTACGTAGGGTATACATTTGTAAAACGAGGGTCCCAATTCCTCAATATACGGGTCTAGCACTCGCCCCGTTGAATCGTGTTGTGACTGGGTAAACGAACGAAATACTCTAATGGTCTACGTTCGTCTGTTTCCATTTGTTTCTTCGAACCCACGAAACAAAGGACAATCGCGTGATAATATTTTAATCATTGTTTCATTCCGATTTTATAAAATCGCGTCAAACAAAGAGAATTACATATGTATAACATTACACAACTTTAATGACAAGTATAGAGGGAGAAAATAGAAGAGGAACGAGTGTATATGTAAATACGCATCCCTTCATCCAGACCCTTATGAAGAAACGCGCAATAGAGAGAAAGATGAGAAGGGTAAAAACGAGAAGTGTCCATTTTTCGTAATTTTCTATTTAACACATTTTCACAATCATAACCCAAATCACAATGATTGTGATGTTCAAAATTTCTCTATATAATAACGTTAAAATTTGGTATACTTAAAAATCGTTTATTTAACCTAATCATACCTACATAAAAATATGGTTACTTCGAGATATGCCATTCTCGATAAATTCTTGTACACGATTCCGTAACAAGATATAAGCAAATTTTTTGATACTTGTATATTATCAGTGTCTTAAGAAAATACGTCAAATGTTATTACTTTCATGTAAAATCTATCTATAGTTAAAGAGATTTTTATTTATCCCATTTCTTTATAAATATATCTTATGTTATTTCATCAAAATATTCAGATATAGGCGTGGAAAGTGAACAACATTGATCGTTTGACGAAAAAATTCGCGGATTCTTACGCGAGGTTGACCGTTCAAATTTTTCTCCGTCTCTTTGAAGTTACCGGCTCCGCTGTTCGGCTTAGCTGATATCCATTCCGCGAACATCGGTCACGGCACGTAAAGGGGCCCACTTGAGCGTTGATTTCTCATTGCGGGACATTGTTCGACGACTTTAACGATGCAATTAATCCTGGAAGCTTGATCGCTAGAATACTCTGTCGACAGACGAAATGTATGCCTCGTCGAACCGGTGTCGTGCCAGCAGCTTAATTAATCATCATACGATAGAACTTAACGACTTAATCTTAAGGTAAGGTTACGAACTATTTAACACACGAGTGTCGCGTCGTCTGTGTCATGCCATCGAACAGTTGTTAAATATGAGACGACGGGTGTTAAGTTAATATTAACATATTATCAATCCCGCGAATCGACCTCTCTATGTACTATGTACATATTGGCTACCGGGCATCTTTTGTTTAAGACGTATAGTAACATTCTTATTTATATACAATATAGAAAAAAAACATATTTATATTATTATATAGACAAAAATACATATTCACTTCCATGATCGAATAAAAAGATGTAGCGCTGATGAAACGAAAAATATTATTCGTCATGTATTTCTCCTGTTATCCCAAAATTTTAATATCTATAATAATATACATATGTACTTTAAGCTTAATTATTCTGTGCAAAGTTCAACATTGAATTTCAAAACGATGAAATTTAGATGACTCATACAACTCTACCTTACTACATATCTAATTAAAAATGTAGCAGATAAAGTCGTGAGAGTGGCGACAAACGACAGACTTCATTTTTGTTATTTATGCGTATAGCCAAGTTTAATTCGATTTCTCGACCACCGACGGTCGGAGATCAAAGTTCTGTCCGGCCGATTTCGGGCCGTTCAATCGGCGTCGCAAAATATCAAGCCGTGGGAGCTGTAATTGAATCTGTAACAGCAACCGAATCAGCGCGATGTCCAATCATTGCATTATACGAGTCACTCGCCGATCGACATTCGTTAGTCAATCGTTCGTATAATTGTTGGGTTACAGTTGCCCGGTTAAGCTACAGCTTTGTAGTTGAGGTACCAGATAAACGAGTAACGCTAACAGCACGAGGCGGAGTGACACGTTGAGTGAAAGAAATACGATCATTGGCTCGTTAGATAGCGCGGAACAAGACAGAATTGTCCGACAAAATGTATAAAAGGCCTTCCATTTCACTTTATAAATAAACGTGCCTGGAACAATATGCTGAGAAAGACATTGTTATATATAACATGAGAATAAAATTGGTGTCAGTTACAAAATCGGAATTGTCCGTGATATATCATCGACACTTTCGCCTGTCACTTTTCCTGTTTAATCTATTCAGAATCAACATTGCGCTGTGTAACATTTCATTTGTAATTTCTCTCTAGTCAATTTATATTATGGAATTCTGTTCTTAACGTTGCAATTGTGAAAGGAAATTCTAACGATTTACTTGGCTCAGTCACTGTTTCAAATGTATCGTAATTTTTAACTTCTATAAAATATTATAAATAGTAAAATAAAAAATTTACCAAACGTCGATAACCATCAAAACCCTGTTGCATAATAATTTAAATAATGATATTAATGAATTGCCAAGTTCAGAGTTACATATAGATAATTGATCTCTCGTTTACAGCTTGAAACAGAATAATCAAATAAGTTGTAACTTGTAAAATTTACTTGTAAAATTTCTATAAAATATTAAGTTATTTTATCACCAGACTTGTTACTGTTATGCAGAGTTACTAATATCTAATTAATTCCAATAATTTGCTACTTGTCGCTTCTACAATTTCTCTAACGTCGGTTGAACTATGCTATACAACTGAGAGATCCAGTATAAAGAGAAACATCGTAGCAATGAATATCCTACGCCAAATTTACAATGCATCGATTTAGAAACGAAAATGAGCTCCTCGAGACCAAGGATTTACATATGTCATGTATTCGTTTGAAACAACAGCATAAAATTCTCACTAGCCCCATTCTGTTTCATGATCCAGTTAAGATGCGACGGTCTATGCGAATAAGATAGGAATACCAAAGAGACGTTGTTCTCGAAGAATGTAAGAAACGAAGAGTGCAAAACAACGACAGGTAATGATACATGTAACGCGTAGACACGCAAAGATTACGGAGATTAGAGTCGTCCCACAGGTTGGGAGCGGCGAGAATGTAAAGTTGTTGCTTTGTTACCTCGGTAAACAGTAGGAAAGCGGTGGAAATTAGTCGTTCGGCTAAAGCCAGTGGCAGGAGTGGCACCGCGATAATTAGGTTTCACTTGGTTCGCTTTAATAATCCAGACAACATGTAAAGTGCATTGCTGGGATCCTTGCATCCGTGAAAGCATAGCTACTCTGTATGAAAGTGTTTGGTGTGCGTGACCAACGTTAACGTTACCGCGGCCTGGCCACGGTAGGTGACAAATTTTGCAAGGACAGCCGGAATTATTAATGCCTTTTCCGCGGAGAGGTTGAGACGAGGCGCGAAATTAGCAAGCCCGAAAGCGGTACACGGTGCACTACAAGCGAATTCCAATCGAGATAATGAAAATTAACGACGTTAAAGCGACGTCACGCTCGTAATTAATTATCGCGGCCCGTTTGCCCGGTTGTCGATCGGCCTCTCTTGGCACACCGGACCCTTTCCGCAAGGGAAGGGCCATAATCGCGATATCAATCCTTCATTAATTCCCTCGGCGAAGAACGAACGACTTGCATCGAAACTCTTCCACACGACGCCACGATTAATTCCTTAAGACGCTCTCTATATCTATATATGCATGAAACACCGGCTCTATGAATTATACATCACGTCGCCGGCACCCTCGCCGCGAACTTTCTTGCGGCGGATGATCGTTCTTGCACTCGCCAACAAAGATAAGACAAATAAACCCACCTCTTAATAAACGCCACTTCCAAAACTGTTACCCACCGATAGTTTCATCGAAAAAAGAATACTTGAAGCACGCACGAATATTTGACGTTGATTGCTCGATAAATTTTTAAGGATTTATTTTTTGATTGACATACACTGACGTACGTAAGTATTTGCACATCTGGTACAATTCGATAAAAAGAGAAAGACTGGTCTATTTGTTACGTAATAGGCTCTCGCTTAACCGGCCCTTATGCGATTAAAACGTATACTTATTACTATTTATCAGTTGTAAAAAAAGATGCAAATACATGTATAAATGGTTAAAATTCCACATGTATGTATGATTTAAAAAAAGCATTTATTTAGTTGGATAAGAAAGCATGATTAA
Source organism: Bombus pascuorum (assembly GCF_905332965.1). Lineage (NCBI taxonomy): Eukaryota > Metazoa > Arthropoda > Insecta > Hymenoptera > Apidae > Bombus > Bombus pascuorum. The sequence goes on along the minus strand of NC_083496.1, from coordinate 10,328,463 downwards.
AGAATGTGTCAATGAATTTTCTGTTGGTCAATTGTTCTCATCAAAAGTTAAAAAATTATCAAAAGTAAATTAAAAAGTTTCATTTGAGAAATATATTTTATATTACGTAAAATAGTTTGAAAATATTCAAATACTTATACATTATGATAGCGTAAGTAATTGCATCCCGTTTAGCTACCGTCTTTGTTAGCTATCAAGAGTCGTACATCAAACTGCAGTTAGCTAGAGTGAGCTGTACGAGTACGTATAACGAACCTCCTTATCTCGTTTACTCTTCGCCGGATTTTCGTATCTCTTTTTTTCTACGAGCCATCCTCCACGCTTGAATTCTACTCTTCGATAACACGAAATTGCGTCCTCTGCAACCCACGCGTCACGTCTGAGACCAATTTATATTAGAATGCGATGCACGATTTTAATGTGTGAACCTTTACATATGAAACCCTTGGAAACATTTCATCCAAGAATCCTATTTTTAAACATTTATTTTAAATGTGTAAAATTAGAATTTCTATTCATCTCCATTCCAAAATGTTTCTATGTTCTGTATAATACTAGACAATTCAGTATACATATACTAATCTTAATTTTCTACCTTCTTTGAAGTCGTAAAAATAAAGTAGATATCTAAGCTTGTTTTTACGTCTGGAGTTGACAGTCGTAAAGATATACGAGTACACACAATAAAGCTTTAATTCAGTTAACGAGCGCAACGAATGCTTTGGTTAAAATTTCGAGTTATGTATCATACATCTGGTATTCAGAAGCACCAACTGTAGAGAAACACGTGTGAAACACGTGTGTGGAATGGCTATCGTAAAAGGGAAAATCGACTTGAAAAAGATGACTTAATCTGGAGAGCTTTGAGGTTGGTAAGTTTCATTTAATTTTTCTAGGAAAAACGAAATATTAGTTTGAATTGTTGGATTATAATTTCTTGCAATAGAAAATAAGACCCTAATAGTATTTTCTACTATTAAATGAAGATGGTGAATAGAATGGAACAAATTGATGAAATAAAACGAATTATATAAGCATTAATCAATATAAATCAATTATATTACAACAAACACATGATAGAGAAATAGATTTAAACAAATTTATTTAGATCGAGTGAGATTGAAAACTCGTTTAAATTTATAAAATATAGGTATTGTCATGAATACATCCATTATTAAATATTGTGGATTATTAGGATCAGGCTCAGCACTCAGAACTGTCGCTTCTTTGTACAACCACGATGCTTCCGTACTTCCATTTCCTACTCTAATACGCCTCTTTATTAAATTAGATGTTTTTGTAATTTCTTTTTCTATTTTCAATCGTAATAGATCGATGCCTGTCAATTTAGTAGCAGAAATGGCAAACGTATCCTCTGGTATAACACTTTCTATAACATCTTTTTTTACTATATCACATTTATTAGCAACGTTAATTATTACTTTATTTTCATCTACCATAGGCTCTATTGTTTTTTGAACATGTTGAATTTGAGCTCTAACATCAGGATGACTCGCATCAAATATATGAATTAATATATCCTACAGAAGATTAAATAAAGTTACATTAAGCTACTAGATTTCAATATAATAAAAAAAAAAATGAGATTGTACATACTGCACTTGTAGCATCTTCTAAAGTTACTATAAATGGCTCTATTAAAATTTCTGGTACATCTTGAATAAATCCAATGGTATCAATATATAATACTTTTAGCATATTTGGAAGTAATCCTCCATGTACTGTTGTATCTAAAGTAGCAAATAATTTATCCTCAGGTTGCAACGAAGCATCATTTGTTAATGCTTTTATCAAAGATGTCTTGCCAGCGTTTGTGTAGCCAATAATAGCAATGCTTGGAAAACCATAATTAACTCTGTGCTGTTTTATCCTTTGTCTATGTTCTTTTAATCTTTGTAGTGCATTTTTTAACTTTTTTTCCCTACTTTGTAGCATATTCTTCATTTTTTCCGTATAGTTTATTCGTCCAATACGATAATTGGTTAAATCCATCATTTTCTGCTTTATGTATGGAAGTTCAGCCAAAGCTACCTGCAATTTTGCCTCTGGCGTCTTTGCATGTTCTCGGAAAATATGAATGACTATAGAATAACGATCATAAATTGGTAAGTGAAGAGCCCTTTGCAACTCAGCAATTTGTACAAATTTCAATGAATTTGTACTAATAAAGATACATGTAACATGTGGACATTTTCCAATATCTTGTTTCAACGTTTCAAGAGCTCCTGGACCTACTAACTTATTTTTATTCAAAGTAAGTAGTGGAACTAGCTTCTCACCAACAACGCTCCAATCATTTAAAGTATTAATGAGTGCTTTTGCCTCGGCTAACTGCAACTGAGGTGTAGTATTTCTTTTCTTATTAATACCCCATTTTATATATGGTTGTATTACAAATACTCTATTTCCACCAGCAGCTGTCCCCAAGCAGTCTTGGGATACCTGTGCATAAGTGTTCTTTTCTTCTTCGTTTTCCTCATATTTAAATGTTATATCAGACACATGTTTACACTGATGAATAACATTTAGAATATTAAATTTTCTTCTTATATTTATTATATATTGTGATTTATTTAAAACCATAACAAGCTTTTTTGAACACTGCATCATTTAATAATTATGTAATATTTGCTCCTTAAATATACACTTAAAAATAAATACTCCAAAAAGCAGTTATACACATACTTTCATAACCTCAAATTTAGCATGTATGTCGATAAAATATTAAATTTAATTTTAAAGAAAAATAACATTACATCTAAATAAGGACTTTTGTTCCTTTACGTTCAATAAGTAGGGGAGAAAACGTATAAAAATAAAGAATACAAACTTTTATTTTTTAAAATAAAATATTTAACCTTATTTAAAATGTAACTCTTGCATCAAACTGTTCGAAAATTGAATATATTGCCGGAGTATATATCACTTTATATTAATTAATATTCGCAAAATAAATATAGATTTTGGTTTTAATTATACTCGTATTTGTATAATTTTGTTCTAAATAAAAGAAAGTATTGCATACACTTTTCAATTAAAATTAATGTTCTACTTCATTTAATACAATGTATATGTTACAAAATTATTAAATTAGCTTTTCAACGTATGTTTGAAATATTTATCAACTTTATAATATCTTGAAATACTTAATTCCTATGTTTCTTTGTGATATATTCAATCGCACGAGTTAAATTTGAGGATCGACGTAAATGAACACATGTTATTGCCACGTGACTAAAGATCTTATCACGACACACTACACTGACAAGGTGTCAATCTCTCCAGAATTGTGAATTGTGACTTTCCAAAATTAAAAGTAGGATTAAATTAAGTTTTACATAAAAATGGAACCAGGAATACTCACGAAAGTTTTATCCGACTTTTTAACGATTGTCGATGGAGAGTTAAGTTTACATAAAGGAGAACATTTCTTGGTATTTTTAAAAATATATGTGTACATAAACATTTATTTATAACCTTATTGTATATAATTACATTCTTCTTTTTGTAAAATTTGAATAGGTATATAGTGTCATAGATAAGCACTGGTGTTATGGAGAATCTCGCGGCAGAACTGGAAAATTTCCTTCAAGTCACTTACATAAAGTAGAAATTCCGTCATTCCAAGATTCTGAGTGTTTGTTTGTATCAATTGCTAGCTTCCCAGGACAACAAGATGGAGATCTATGTTTTTCCGAAGGTAATTTGTGTTTGTACATATATATATTTTTAAATAACGGAACTATTCCAATGCATATGTTTCATAAATATAGGAGAAATTATTATTGGAGTAGAAGATGTTGGATCTGGATGGTACTTAGGTCAAATAAACCCTAAAAAGGGTATTTTTCCACTAACACATGTATGGCAAATTGACACTAAGTTATTGAAGGTATATTATTTGTATAAATTAACTTTTTAATCTAATAATTAAATTGCACTTATTATATAAATAAGAAAACCATTAAAAAACACTAATTTTTATCATTTTCAGAAAGCTTTGGAGAAGAAGATTACAAGAAAAAAAGCTAGAATAAAAACTAATTTAAAAGCGCAGCTTGAGGAAGAACTTGATTTGGTAGAAGGTGAAATAGTCACTGTCACAGAAATTCTAGGTGATGGTTGGTGCTATGGAATAACAAATGATGGCAAAATGGGTATGTTTCCAGAAGGATTTATATCTTATATAAATGACAGCACAGATCAATTAGATATAGCATCTGTTACGGACAATAATTCTTCTATATCTATAAATTGCAATGAAAGTATATATAGAAACGTTGAAGAGACACCTTCTACAAGTTCCTGTGTGGAAGAACCTGCACCAAATTATTATGATTTATTTCCTGAATTCAAACCAACTTCTTCAAGTGTAACAGAAGATATAAAAAATACCAATAATCTGAATAAGTTAGATGTAAATCCATATGCCATAACTCTATACCCTTTTAGTGCTCAATTTCCAAATGAGCTTAATTTTGGAGCAGGAGAAGTGGTACATCTCATTAAACATGTAGATTCAGAATGGTTAGAAGGTACGATAGATAATCAAAAAGGCATTTTTCCTATGTCTTACGTTAACATCATAGTTGATTGTAGCGAAACAAACAATGAACAAAATTTCTGTAATCAAGAAACAAACACTATACAATATGATGAATTAGTGCCTGGAACTGAAGCAAAAGTGGATTACACTTTTAAAGCTCAAATGGATGGAGATTTGACTATTTTTGAAGCTGATACAGTTAAAGTAATTAATATGGTAAATTCAGATTGGGTTAACGTTGAAGATCACTTTGGTAAAGTTGGTTTATGTCCAAGAGGTTACTTAAGTCCATTGCCTATAGAATCATCAGATGTTAGTATTTTGGAAGATTTTGTAATAATACGACACGATGACGCAATTTCTGAAAGAACAAAGGAAGAAAAATCAAAAAGACTTTCAGAACCTCATAGACCAGCACCACCTGTACCCGCACCGGGTAGTACTCCGCTACAGAAGGGCGTAACAGAGAATAATTCAATTCTAGATAATACGAATCACCAAATCAACATTACTGATAATGATAATTTAGAAATTAAACAGAAAAGGGCAGACCAAAGACAGAATGTTATATCGGAATTAGTTCTCACCGAAAAGGAATATGTTCGCGACTTAAGGATGACATATGAAACATTTAACTTACATAATCCAAGTCAACTTGAATCTTTGGGAATAGATGTGACCACTTTATTCGGAAATCTTTTTGACGTAATTCAAGTTGCAGAAGAATTATTAGAATTGATACTAAGAGCAATGAAAGGGTGTGATGAAGAATTACAAACTATTGGTCCTTGTTTTACAAGAATGGCTGAAAAACTGAAAGGCGTCTATGTAAAGTATTGCGGAAATCATGAAGCTGCATTATTTTTATTAAAGAAGGTTATTATATTAAAATCACTTTTTTTTACCTTTTATATGTTAAGTATTTTATAGATTATTATATGATTTCAGTATGAGAATAATGAGGAAATAATGAAAATATTCAACAAGGGAATTGAAACATTACGCTATCAAGTAGCTTGCTTTGATATGAGTTCTATTCTTATAAAACCAGTACAACGAATATTGAAGTATCCCCTTATATTATATGAGTTAGTAAAGGTAAGTCATGCTAATACTTATATATGTATTGCCAGTGTATTATACGCTTCCTTAAAATTAGGCAACTATTTTATAGTGTACTGATGACAACCATCCAGATAAATCTACAGTTGAGGAAGCATGGAAGACTATGACTGCTGTTGCCAGTCATATTAACGAATATAAACGTAGAAAAGACTTAGTATCAAAATATTTGGGTAATGGCAACACATTAATAAGAAAAATGGCTAAACTTAATATGCATTCTGTGGCAAAAATGTCTACCCGATTAAGTACACGATTTTCTGCTAGTTTAGGATTAACAAATGTTGCTATTGACCCAGAATTTGAAGAACTTGTGAAACAATTTAGATCTGTCGAAAAATGTGTCTTACATTTAGCTAAAGATGCTGAACAGTGCCTTACATATTTAAGCGATGAAGCTATTTCTGGAGAAATGATATCAGATTTCTTAATTCAATACTATCAAGGAACACCTAATGTTGAAGCAATGAGACTTAGAGACATAAGGTCCTCAATTTGGTCACAATTCGTACAAGAATTGAAGACATGTTTGAAAAATAGAGTTAGTGCACCAGTTAATTGTTTAGCAACCTTATTAGAGGGACCTGCTGTGTTAATAACAAAGACACATGACAAATTACTTGATTATGATGCTGCTATTTCTAAGAGTGAAAAATATAAAGAATCAAGAATTGTGAGGTTCTATTGTATTTAGTTATTTCTTTAAATAACGCGATTAAACTGTATAGACACATCACGACATTTTATTTTTTATATAGGCACAAGATGAATTATCAACAGCAAAAAGTAATTATGAAGCTTTAACACATCAACTAGTGGAAGAATTGCCAATTGTGATTGATGCTGGAACAAAAGTATTAGTTGACTGTGTTAGTGCTTTTGCACAAGCTAGAAAACTTTTATGTGGAAAAATTACCAAAAGATATTTGTCTCTTTGCGAGGTATTTCAAATAAAACAATCGATATGTACGATTATGTAAAGATTAAAAATTTAATCATATTTATTTATATGTGTAGACCTCAACTCAATTATCACGTTCGGACATTTTGGAGTCATTTTTAGTTAATCATAATTTATTGTGGAACCAAATAACTCGTTTTGCATTTGCTGGATTAAATTCACGGATAGAAGAAACTCAATCCACATGGTGCCCACAAGGGGAAAGACAAAGAATCGCATTAAGAAAGAAATACTCTAGTGATAAATTATATGTTGTTACAGAAAATGTAATAAGCACTTCCTCTTTGGATATGGGTGCAGCATATGGAACATTAGTTGCAGTGATTAAGAAGCAAGATCCTATGGGTGATGCCACTAGATGGTTTGTAGATAACGGTGTTGCTCAAGGATTTTTACCTTCAAAAAGTTTGCAACTTCAACCAGTACCACAAGCTGAATTACCCAATGAAGTTACTACTTCAGATAGATACAGTAATACATCTGTATCTTCTAATCTAATTTGCATGGATTCTCCTGAAAAAGAAATCAAAACTACATCCCAATCACATTTGAAAGAATTGTTAGACCTTAATATTAATGAAGACATAAAGAAAGAGAATCACTATTATGGCAACATTGAACAAATTCCTAGAGTTCAACAATATCAAAATTTAAACTATGAGGTAAGTAATATTAACACATTTAAGTTTTTTCATACGCGCCTTTCCCAATAACATATTATTCCAGTTTCCGTTAAATTACATTTTTATAAATTAAAATTGCAAACATAAATGGCGTAAATCACCGGTGGGTCACGTCGCCTGATGGTAAAAAAAGATATGATTCAGTGGTGACGTACGCTGCAAGATAGAAGTGCAGATTGTGATCCAACGGTGGGTCACGCCGATCTGAACGTGTTAAATATATCAAGGAAAATTTTTTTGTTAAACTAAATTACACTATTTTCCAGTTTTATTATGCAGAATATGATTTTTCTACAAAGATACCTGGAACATTACCTGTCGTTAAAGGACAAGCATTGAGACTCGTGAGACCTCATGATGAGAAAGGAAATGATGAATGGTGGCTTATGGAGGATCGTTACGGTAACAAAGGTTACGTACCTAAGAACTATTTACGGGATCCACCCGCGGAAAAATAATAAACTCGCAAATAAAATATCAGTTCAGTATGTTCATGTATTAAATTGTTGATATTATTGTTCCAATGCACATATATAGTTTCATTTATTATAAAATTTTAATTAGGTCATTGAATAAGGATTATATTAAATATTAGGTTTTGCTCGAGATATTATTTTTAATTTAATATTAATACATATCATTGACGTATATTTTAATTTTATAGAAAAGTATTATAATGTTACTTGCTTCTAATAATAGTACTTATGCTTACATGCTTTACGCTTAAACGTACTTCCTCAGTATTTATTAATACATACATATGTGTGTGAAATATAATTGAAAGATGTATATTATAACTTTACTTATAATAATACATTACTTCTGTGATACTATAAATCTGTGTCACTTTAAATAATCTTAAAATTTTATTGTTTTATTTACAAATATATATAACTTGTCTATATATTATATACATTTGAAATATCTATATATTATATGTATATGTTATACACATTTTTAATCAACTTTATAAAACATCAATACTGTTTTGCATTTTATATAAAAATATGTACATATATATTTAATATTATATATTATCTTTATTGTTCCATATTTATCAAATTATAAATATATTAATAAAATTCTTGTGTCAGTATTAGTCCATCTAAATAATTTATTAACCACAAATCAATAATACACATCAAATAATACACAAATGAATAAAAAAGGTAGATTTCTCTGCTTGAGTCTCACCATCCAAATTGAGGATACTTGCAATATGTATTTTATGTTACCAAAGAAACCATTAATATGACCCATATTTTCATCAATAGTTAATAATTTGCATTTTGAAGTAGGATCAGCTGAAATTACTTTATAATATTTTCCCATAATCAAAATGAAGAGTATGGCAAATAAGGCATGTAGAAACGATCCGTTTTATAAATAATTACCGATAAATCAATGGTATCGATAGGAGGCACAGGAGGAAGAAGCGCAACAAAGTAAAAGAAACTGAAGATATAAAATAAATTGCATACTTGAGTACAAACTAAATATTGATATTATTGTATTACAAGTTGGACATATAAACGAAGAATGTGATCTCAGAAATTATTGATATTAAGTATCTCATTAGCTGCATGAATTAATAATAATCTTGAGCAAAGAAAAAGATAATCTAGCACATATGACGACCCGTGACAATTTATTATAATCAAGGACAATGAATTCATTGGTAGAGAAGGTAATGGAGAGTAGTTTAAAAAGCAAATTGCAGTTTAATTAGTTAATAGTAAGTCCTTGAGCATACTCGATCTTTTCGTTATAAATTGGAACCTCTGTCTAATCGATTAACCTATTTTCGACGAATCAACGATTTTTATCGATTTCAATGTCAGTCATTCGATACACACGGATAGAGAAACACATGAATTCATGTAGAGGAAGACGACAAGGATCTAAATGAAGGTGTAGTATGAAATACAAACAAGTACAATTATTTTAATAAATCTGTTGTATTATCACCATAATATAATACAATTACTGCCACAACGAACAGTCAGTAGAATAACGTGTGGTAACACGTATCCACACCGTTAAATTATCGCCTAGGTTTACAATGAAAAATTAAAAAGAGAGAACGGAAATAAAAAGGACAAAAGTTAATTATACTTAAATAAAGAAAACAGTCTTTCAAGGTAGAGATGTAATAACTGCGATATGAGATACGATTAGTTATTTCCTTATATGCGCACAAAATGATCAACTTATCCTAAATTGCGCTATATGATAAAGGAATACTGATACCTAAGCATAATTTGCGAAAATGCCCCGAAACGTGATAACACGTTCGAAAGTAATTCTGGTGTCTCGATTACGAGACAATCGTATTTTATAAATGTTATATTATTCGTTAAATGCAAACGTTTACCAAATCTACATGTAATGGTAAAGCAACGTTTCTTTTCACGTGATGACAGTTTCGTTCGTAAAACCGCCGACCGATATGATTCATTATTTGTACCTAACGAATTAGGAGGTGTTTTCCTTCCACATTTTAATTGCTCGATTATATTCCGAGTACGTGTGCGAAATGCATTCTGAGTATGATTTATGTCATTTAAACGATGATATTTGATGACCTGATTACAAAATCTTCCTGCATAACTTTGTCTTTCCTAATCGAATTCCTCAACGAACGATTACAGGCCGGTATTACATGTTAAAAACTTGAAATCATGACGACCATTACGATTCAATTGACATTAAATATTTAACAGTACCATTAATCATCTGTTGATACATCGGACTTATACGTGTATCCGATATATATATACCACGTAAGGTTAAAATCTACCCGAGACTTAACTTAGTTATTAGTCGATAACTCTGTTATCTCTTAAACTCTCAATGGTTGGCAAGGTATTCAGAAACGTTTCTTTAAAATTTTATCGCAGATTGTGCTTTGTTATAGTCGCAGATCATTAAAGTTCAACAAACTCGAGCGTTAAATATATTTAATATTAAAATCTTATCTTAACACATTGTTAATCGGTCACAGCTAAACTCGTGTTTTTATGTATAAAGTAGAATTGTTCGATTTTGCATAAAATAGGCGGTGGCACACGTTAATTTTTACATAAAATAACCGGTCAACAATGTGTTAACAGCTCGTTAGGTAATATTGGCAAAGTCTTTCAACGTTGGAAATGAAATATATAATTACGTTCTTAAGTTAACAACTCTTAAGTGAAAGCAATACCACGATATTAGCGAAAGAGCCATGGAAAATATCGCATGCATAACGGTGTATCCAATTCAGCGATAAAACTTTCTCTGTGGTATTCCCTACGTTTGCATGACGTCATCGTTTCTCGAATACCTCTTTACTCTCTACTCTATGACAATACAATTTCACGATGATTTCCAACAAATTCCTGGGAAGCGTGATTAAACGCCTTCGAAACGAAAGATGCGAGTAAGTGTGCCCTTATCGGTACTGCACGTAGCAACGATACAATATATGTAAATATGTGAATCGATCCAAAGATAGTCGTTATCGTATAATACATCATTGATAGATACGCAGTGGTATACGGAGGATCGTTCAACTTTTCTCGTTTCGCTTCATCCAAGGATTAACCGTATTATTTCGTATATAAATTAATCGCCCAGTGATCTAACGTTTTCCATAGGACAACTCTACCATTATTCTCCTTGCTCCCTGCATTTCGTGCAGAGGAGAAACATTATTCAACGACCCATGCTCCCGATTACTCTTTGAAGCTTCAGTGTCCCAAGTATCCACACTGTTCAGCCACGTTGGCCTCAATACCTAATTAACCGAAGTTGATCCGGCTACCGTCTATTCTTCAAATCTCCTCGGTCGTTTTCCGATTCGCGTTTCGTGCCGATCCGCGCGGCACAAGATGTTCAGTCCCAGAGAATCCTTTAATCTGCTGGATAGAAACGTAAAATCGCGCGACCTTGAATCTCGGAGTGACACAACTTGCGGACCACGTCGAGAACCTCTTCTGCAGGATAAACGGTATGTGGCGGGGGCTCGATTTCACCGGAAGCCACCAGCTCGACCAACTCGCGAAGTTGCTCCAGAGTACCAGCCTCCACTGATTTGATACTCTGTTGCCATTCTTCCGCGCGTCTGCTGAATTTTGGTAGCAATCGATCGGCCACTTCTTTGATCACGAACACCACGCCTCCTTTGCTCAGGCATTGCATACTGCGATGAAGACTGCGCGAGGTTGTACCGAAATCGATCACCACATCCACATGACCTTGACAGGCATCCATCGTGCGTTCGATCAGCTGTTTCTCGTACAGATCCTCGCTCCATTGTACCACGTTCACGCTGTAGTGAGAAAGGAAACTGTTGGTGAATAAATCGAATGGACTTCGGGTAGGATGCAGATGGACTCGGTTATTTAGCTATCTACTCTAATATCTTGCACCGTATGTATAGGGGATCGAATGGAAATTAAAACGATGTTTCGATAAAAGGGTAGAAGGATTTAAACGATCAAGATATTGTCTGAACCAAATCGGATTTATTTGGATTTAATGAAAATATGTTTTATTGAAATATATTTCGATAGGGGAAGTTATTTAGTTGTAAGATCGAAGTGTTGGGATAGAGTTTAAATTTTTAAATCGTTACAGGGGACTGATTTGTCAATTCATTAACAACCAATGTTCAGTGCAGTGAATTTTGGTTTGTAATATTTTGTTACGAAAGTTATTAAGGGAATTCTTTTCATCGCTGTTTCTAATTCCACAGATCTAGGTTCTATAATTTTACGACATTTTATAAATAGTATAATGTCTCCTTTTTAATGGAAGTTATTTTTGCATCTCTAATTTATATATATCTAGCGAGTAGACTGTGGATGTTCATGTAAATTGATGTTTTTCTGAATACGATTAGAAGAACGGAACCTAAACAGAAACTTGTTTCATCCTCTGAATGTTACAATATCGTGAACATTTTTTTACATATCAGGCTCACTAGTAGTATGCTACTGAGATTCCGTTTAGTATCCATTATTGTAGTACATCTCTCTTTTTCTATCTACAATATATAAATTACTTTATTCAAGTTTCCCAACAATCTTGCGTTTATGCACTATTTCACTGGTTGGTCCTCAATAAATTAATTTCTATACCTGTCATGTTCCTTATTCCTAAACGTGATACTGGATAACAAACAATACTACATATCAAACAATACTACTTCTACAAATCTAAACCAACTACTTACTGACAAGTGCTCAAACAGTTACCTTTAAATCACCGACAATAATTTCATCGAAAATGTCCTTATCGACATGATTTCATTGATACCTAGTTTGCCGACAATTTTTATTTACCCACACATCAATGCGCTAATACCTTTAATGATTAATATCACCGATATAGATTAAAATAATAACTTTGATCTATTTCCGCGCATGTCTATTTATATATAAATAGGATATCATTTTTCTGTTTTTCTCAATTGCAATTATTATTTGGGAATATTCACGTGGACATGTAACTTATGCTGATAACTAACTAAATAGATAACTGTAAGTCATAGTGAGTTTCATCATTTTTCTTTTTTTCTTTATCTTTTTATGTATGGAAATAAACGTGTAGATAAAGATGTAGATGAATAGTCAACGATGAGACATCACGGTAGGTATAATATAATAATTGCCGACAAAGAAGAACGAGGCAGATATCGATTGCCAGTGATTTGAAGGTAATCGATTGCTCAAAGCTGTACATGCAAATGAAAGACGACAGAGTGCAGTAATTATCAGAAATTGGAATACATTATACGTACATACAGACAACGACATGTTTTGATCTCTTTTTCAATCCTCTTTATCGGTTTATATAATATTCAAATTGGATGACGCATCGCGTATATAAAAGTATGCGGAAGAGATGCGAGATACGAATTTATGTAATAGCAATCACGGAAAAGATAGATAGAATCGAGCAGAACGTCGATGTATCTAAATGACTTTATCATTGGTGTCGACACGATCAATTAGCTCGAATAACAAAAACAAAACAGCTTTGCTAATCGACCAAACATTGCCAGCTGTCTAGTTCAAAGATCAACGACGAATAATGCTCGGTTTAATACGCGTCGTTCATCTAGCAACCAATTAAAGGCGAGCCTAGCTTCAAGAGAAGGTCAATTCCCATGGTGAATCTCTAAAAAATTGATATGTGATATCATATGATTATTTGTGTTTATGATATAAGTTTCTCAATAGATGCTCAAGTGCATCCAGATATGTATTTGTTTATATTTGATAAGATGCAATTTAATTATGGAATTCTAGATAAAAAAAGAACTACTTGAGTCTTCAATGACGCATACGAATTGGATTTTTAACTGTTAGTCAACAAATATGAAACGACAGAAAATCTTTGTTCCAACTTAATGAAAATACTTGATTTTTTCGAGAATCTTTTAGCTCTAATTTATTTGAATTAAAATTCATTACTTTATCGAAAGTATTTTATCTTCAGCTTCTCCAGGCTATGAGTCTGACGAAACATTACTACTGTCACTGAGTTTCTAGAGAAACGTAATGTCGAAGATCAAATGACGGGTCAACATGTCGAGAATTCATTGTTTGAGAGCTAACAACACCAAGAATATCATTTCCCTTGAAGGATCTCGCTTCTTCGTCGCAAAGAAAACATATTGCCAATAAGAGACGTATTCGCAGTAAAAGACGTATTTGCAATAAGAGACGTATTTACAACAAGAAACATATTTACAGTTCCTATCGTCTACCATCTAACATCAACAAAGTCGTACTATCCGACACTCAAAACAACTCACCGTTGGAATTCCTGAGCCATAGTCAGTCCATCGTCTTTCAGCGAAGCGATCGTAATGGTAACTCTATCCTTCATGTTGCTGAAGTGATACGCCGCGATTCTCAGAGCCCAAAGTGCCAGACCGCCAGTGCCAACAATTAGAATCTTGCAAACGCTCTTCTCGCCTCTCTGTTTCAGCACCGCTTGAACATGTTCATGAGCAGCAAAAACGGTATTCATGGCTAATAGAGCACCAGCTGGTAACATGGCCGCTACGCTGAGGCTGACGTTGTCTGGGATCTTTATAAGATACTTCAGATCGTGAACGACCAGGTATTCGACGTATCCATTTGGAATTCCCTCGTAAGGATAAAGAATCACTCGATCTCCAACCGTGTAGCCACAGTCCTCGGGAACGTTCGCTCCAAGGGATTCGATCACTCCTGCTACCTCGTATCCAGGGAACAGAGCTGCGTCACGGACTCCGTGATGAGGCAACGATGCTGGGAAATCACCCTCTACAGAAACATCTGTCGCTAAACTGCTTCCACTGGAGACAGAGGTCAGGCTGGATAGGCTTGGCGAACGACGAGGATGGTAGCAAGCACCTGCACACATCACCCGGATCCGCGCTCCCTGCGCTGGAACATCGGGAACAGGAACGTCGAAACTGAACACCCATTCGCGACCCGTCACGCTCGGGCTGTCGATGGACACCTGTCTGCATAGTTTGTTCATCTTCTTCTCCCTGCAAAGAGACACCAATGAATAGGGTGAAGGGTACTTTGAATATGAGTAAATTACGTATATTTTGTGCTGCGCTTTTTATTTTACCTACTAAATGTTATTACGTGAATATTATATTTTTTTCATTTCTAATTTTCGTACAATTACGCGCATTGTATGCATTTTTGCAGAATTAAAATTTTATGTATGAACATCTGCAGTCTGGATACGAAGTATCGGGAGTAAAAACAGAGTAAATTATTTTTGGGATGTTTTTCAGTGTCAAGCTTACATATACACATATATAACGTAAGCTATGTCAACCTCGATACGTTCTTTGAATTATTTTCGATTCAATCGAAAACGAAAGAATTCTCGCTTATATATGCGATTCCTCGTTTCAAGTTTATACTAAGATCTTTTTTAAAATGTCGAAGATCTCGTCCATTTCACAAAAACAAAGTTGAAGCACAACGATTTGAAAAGCGAAATTGTATCTGCCGTAGGAAAAGATACGATATTGTTATATTTTATAAAAGTCTACGAGCGAGAAAATAAATTTATTAGATTAATATCAATCATATTAAATGGCGAAAATTTTCCAGACAAGCCAACAAATTACAAGCGACGTATCGGAAATTTTGGAGCAGCCGCAACCGCAAGCGGAAACACGCCGTTAGTCCCAGTTTCTACACGTCAGCTGTTGCCTCTTACACAAGACTCCACCAAGGTACGTATACGACTATATCATATATCAAGATAATCGAGGCAATTTCACACTTGCGCTGGCCTCAACTCTCTTTCAATAGACGTAATTCACTAAACCAGATTAAAACACATGCATACCCGTTACAAGGTGAGAAGGGCTTGTGTGTGATCGGTGCCACTGACTCCAATTCGACAGGCATTCTGTATCAGGCTCTTCTTACTTCTATTTCACAGTGCTCGATTATTATCAACAACTCCCCTCTAAATCTATTCTCGAAAAATTTCAGTCTTCTTCAAGAGGATGGAATCTCGTCAATGAATCTCGCGACTCGATTCTTCGAATTCACAATAAGATCTAACGCTCGTGGAATTATCTCACTTTCGAATATATTAAGTTGAAACTTGGTTGAAGGAAAACGAACGATCGTAGCGAAAGAACGATTGGAAGGGAACGACTTAGAGTTACGAAGAAAATAAGAACTTTGGTAAAAACAGAGTACGTTGCTCTGTGAACGCGTAAAACGTACTAGTGGAGCGCGCTCACGCTCCTTCACTTTTATACCCGGACGGGCTTTCTCGTTCAAGCTGCGTTAGTCATGGTAGGCAGAAAAGGAGTCATGGTAGGGATCCGAAGAAACGGAACGTAAGCAGGTACGAGCATTCGCGTACCACGTGCAACCTCTGTTTTTCTCCTATATCGACGCCCTCACGTTCGTCCAGTGCTTCGTGATAGACGCATGAATGAGGCGGAGATAGCTCGTGTTTTTATTTCGATGACGACTGCCATCGATTTAACTCTTCGAACACGTATTTCGAGACTCCGTCCTGCAAACTCTATGATCTTCGTTGGGGTGCCCCGCGTGTTGTTCATGGAATATGTTTCCGAACAATAGAAGTACATAAAAGCAATAGAAGAGGTGTAATTATACGTTTCTCGATAATAGTTCACGTATTATCGACATTACGTTTTACCGTGAATCGATCGCGACGTATTCGAAAATTATTTGGGAAAAACGCGATGAGATCATTCTTTTTCGTCGATTCACTGATCGTTATTTTATTTGCGAGTAAAGAGAAATATTTCAACTCCTTGTACTTATTCTACTGGGTCATTCCAGTGCAACTAAAATAACGATGATCTTGATGATGTGAAAATCGTTTCTTGTATCTTCTTCTTGATGACAAATAAGAAAGAAAAAAAGGCTATCGCGTAAATAAATTTGTGAATATATAGCCTTTTGATGATGTAACAAAATAAGAACCCAGAATGAATACTTTTTTATAGTAAAAAAATTATTGCTCTATCAGCAATATTTCTTGCGTTTTTGGTATCGGATATAAGAGATACTCACGTTTCGTATTTTATAAGCAAGTATTAATAATTGCGTTGCAATGTTACCTAGTGTTACAGCAACAGATATCTTTGAATAATATGAGAATTTGCATGATTACATCTAATCGTAGTCTATGGAAAGAAAACATGAAATTAAAACTCAGAGGGAAAACAGTAGTTTTTATATCTAAAGGTGTGCAGGTGGGAATTTGCTTGACTATAATTATATCTCGTTAGAGAATTTGCAAAAATATTCCCTTATTCTCGACGTGTTAACAATGATGGAAATCTTCATCTGATATTGGAAGTTTCTCGAAATCATATAGAAGTAATTCGGAAAATATAAAGTATATAACGCGCGTTACTCATCGCTAAGATAGGGTAATCTTTCTATAACGATCACGAAAAACCGTCTAACATCACGTATTTTCGTATAACGAATAGATATTGAATATATAGACAACACGATATCAATGAATATGGGAACGCAACATGTTCTGAGACAAGAAAAATACTGATATAAGTTATTAATTATTCAGATGTATGAAAGTTATATATAGTCGATATTTAATATACATTATCTTATCGGCAGAATGTTCTATTCCTAAAGCGCAACTTTGTTGAACGAGTAATCAATATTCTTCGAAATGTGGTTATTTCTATGTCTTTACCTGTTTCAAAGTCGATAAGCAAATTTAACGAATATCACGCTGTACGAAGCGATCAAAGAATTACCTTTAGTAACGTAATTAATATTTTTGAAGTCTTTTTATTAAAAAAAACAAAAAAAAAATGGAGAAATTTCTTTCATATTTAACGTTTAGTTTAAGTATCTAGAGATACTTTCTATATAAATATCCAGATTCTATATTCAGTATAGAAACTTTCAATATCGAATTGGCTAATCGTTTCAAGTAGCGTAAAGGAATGATGAAAATGCAATAAGTTATATATAAAAGACTATAATTAATATAATACGATAATAAATTGATATTAAAGTGGTATATTAAAAATAGATAAATTAGTGAAAATAAATCGTGGCTCTGTCTTAGTAAAATTCAATGTTGATTTAAAAACTCGTGATTTTTACAAAGTTGTTTAAAAAAAAAGCTAAAGATTAATTTGGACTTTGAATATCTTGGAATAGACTCTGGACAGGCTAATTGACTATGAACTTCGAAATTTTCCCTAATCTTTTAGTAGATTTAACTACTTAGATTCTCTTAAATGTTTGATTTAACCTTCCTGATCACTAGTGCTCTCCAACGCGATAAAATAAAATAACAATGATCGATTATTAATTTGATGTATGATATGACACGTACACACGATCAGATATAGTTGTGCTTATAAAGAATAACATTGTTTTGTTTTGACTCAAATAATAAGCATATGTATGTAGCCATGTGTTTATTATTGATCAAGTGATGACATGGATCTTATCAATTTCGTGATGACCCTTTGATGCTGTCCAATTTTCATCGTACGTCTTACGAATCCGCGGGCAAATAGCCGCTGAATAATTTCAAACAAGATTCGCCTTCAGACGAAATTAATTTTTCCCCTAAGAAATTGTCGCCAATTGTTCCAAATACTTCACAATGTGCAGTATCGTGTTTTAAATTGCACGAATTTATTTTCGACAGCAACGATACTGATAACGACCGATTTACAATATTTAAATAAAAGTATCATGTGTTGTACGCGTAAACGTAAATGGAAATTAAAAAGAAGAGTCTTTCAGCGGAAAATAAAAAGCACACTCGACTGTGAAATATAATAAAAATACAGATAAAATAGAAAAGGATAGAAATTGTGAGTTATGTGTAGGAGGAATCGTGTTGGCTAGCGTTCAGTTATCGTCAAGAAATTATCAAAATCTAGGTTAAACATTCGTTTACGAAAATAATTGCCCGAGTTTTTCACTGGGAGATAAAATAGACGTTGCCTCTGAAATTCGTTTCCTCTGTTTATCAGTTTCTATAACCCATTATCAAGGAAGCGACTTATTCGATAAACAACTAGCATCTTCTTGTAATATTTGCATCGTGGTACGTTTACAATTGCTTAACTCATAACTGATCGTCAGCAACATACAAGAACTTGGGGCAAGTAGAATAAATCCGGAAAGAAGAGCCCTAACGTTAGATCTAGTATTACTTGATCCTTAACTCATTAAGAACCAAGCAATGAAATAACATCTGAAAAATATGTAAATGCAATATTATTGCATAGTAACAAAGTTGGAAGTCTGGAAATCTGAAGATTTAAAAGGTTGAAACTTGAAAAATTTGAAGGTGAAACATTACGTTCTAAACCATTATTTGGCCTTGTTAGAAAATACTTACATTGTAGTAAACATGATAGCAAAGATATTAAAAGGTATAAAAAAAAAAATGAATTACGGTGTTGTCAACAATCGTGATTGAAGAAGGTCATAGGAAATAAAAAAAAAGGAGGAAACTATGATCTTCTTTATCACGATTGTTGACAACAACGTAATTATGAGAAGGTTAATTAACGAGGTCAATTAAAAGGAGTTCACTATTTTAATAGAGAGAATAATGCAACGCAGCTGCAATCTTTTTCAACGCATTGTTTGACTAAGTCAATTCCATGATAATGACGTACGATAACGTCAACGCCTACATTTCCTCCGTTACCTAATTAATTCCGTCTATTAGCATTAATACATTGTGTTTTTGCCATTATATCTGACTGGCATCGTTATTATCGTAGGTGCGAAATTTGCAGTCACATCAAACACACGGAAACAAACCGAGACAGACAGTTTGTCTAGATCCCGGAAATGCTTACTTCATGCTGTACTGAAATAGCATGAAACACGATAAGAAGACAATGTAGGTACTTAAGAATTATTTTAAGTTTATTCTAGAACCGTCTTTGATTGTTTCGCATAACGAATAAAGTTCTCATAGCGAATAGAAACAGGACTCATGATAACAATACTAATGAGAGTACCATTTATTTATTCCTTACTTTACGATTCTCCAAATATTTTAAAAATAATTTTTTAAATGTACTTTAAATTATTTTTTTTAGCAATCCTTTAATCGTTAACAGACTGTAATAGAGAAAATTCCAATCCACGCAAATTTTGTTTTAATAGTATAATCCTATAATAATATCGTTGCAATGTTACGTGTAACCAGTGCAAGTAATAATTTTGCCACTTTTCACCCATCATCGAATAATAACGAGAATAATCGAGAAATAATTGAACTGCATTTACTTGACTTTATTCTGTAAAATAAATCTTTTTCTCTTTTAAATATTTTCAAGTGATTTTTCTAAGCTCATTATCTTGTAAGTAGTTATTTCACTAATATTTCTAAGACGGATTTCTAAAGAAAGGAAACCTAGACGAAACTGAATTGTTTTCACATAGAGCTAAGAAACAGCAGCAAAATACAATTAGCTGCAATTACGATACTAACCTTGGCTTCGAGGAGGAGCATAGTGCCTCATGCAGCTTGCATTGTGTAAGAACGTGTTTGTCATTCGCAATAAGTAAAAAGATACTGTTATTCGTGCTTTATACCATATTTTGATCGAACATCAATCGTTTATCTTTTTGTTATCAAAAATATGATTTATTATTTTATTTTTAAGAAAACTACTTTGTCAATGCCTCCGTTATACCGAAGTCGATTATTATTGTTGACCAATACGTTTTATCTCGTACAAACAGTAGCTGTTTGAAACTTTTTCATTACACAATATGTACTTTACAAACTGTTTATCTAATAATCTTATACAATAAAACAGTTCAACGATTCGAATAAATGATATTAGAGAATATCTTGCTAATATGTTCGCTTGGTATAGAATAGAATCGATCAATTTTCGCACAAAGTCACCCAAGTCAACTTTTACCAAGCTTCTGTATGTGTTTTAATAATTTTCAAATTATGCCATTCTCTATCTGATATTTTCAATTATTAAGTTGCTACAGTATTGAGTCAACGTGCATCCAAATCTTAATCACGTTAATTCCGACAAGTAAACGAATGTCTAACAACACTCATGTATTTTTTTTTTCTTCAAATGACCAAATAATATTAATGATATCGTTTTACGACCACAATATTCTATCACACAGATACTTTGTTGATACTTACGATAGATTCGACCGATGATACATAATATCAAATTATTATCGTTTCTTTACGACGAAAGAACATACCAGAAATAAAATATGTCACACGAGCAACTACGATCTAATAGTATCACAATAACAGTCGTTCAAAGTACATAAAATCATGCTCGTCTATGGTTCATTATCGATAATTAACGATACTTGAATTATTCCTGGAAATGGTACTCCAGAGTATCCTCTGCAACAATTACATTTTAGACGTAAATACTGTGTGTTATCTCATTTAACCAGGTGTTATACCATTACTCGACTAACTCAATAGCAGACATTGATCATCATTGTTCCAAGGATTTATGTATCAGAGAAATCTAGATTGAATTGAAAAGATTGTTTTGCAAGTCATTGTGATACAGATGAGTTCTTCACAACGAAAAATGGAAACTCGAACGGAAAAATGATAAAGATTATTGTAATATTCTCAAATATTTTTTTCATGGTTTCGTTTTCATTTGAACTGAGAAAAGAACGTTTAATTCTCGAGAAAAGCTATTATTAAAGGAATTAGCGTTAATGCTATCACGGATAAAATTTCAAGCCAGAGTATATTTTTGTTATTTGAAAAATCAATAAAGCTAAACGAACGCGATTTTTATTATCGTTATATTTAATATTCTCTAAAAATAAAATAAAAAAGAAAGTAAAATATTATTTATAATGATTAAAAATAACATTGCGGTGGTATTATTATGAGTGGATAATATTACAACAAAAATAGAGAGAAATTTCACCTTACTTAAGAATATTTTCAGCATAAAATTGAAACAAGAAACTACATATAGCAATAACAATTATTTCATATTTTCCTCAGACGTAAATAATTTTCTAGCGATAGGAAAATACAATTTAATGGAGAATCACTCTAGGAATGCAGAAGGATTAAATAACAATACAAACTTTTTGGAAAATTATTATCTTGTACTAAAATGACTATTAGTTATACAAATACGTATACAGTCGCAATTTATGCGCTGTGAATGAACCAACAAGCAGCTGATCTCATCCTGTATTTCCAAAAGACAAAGAGACTCTCGCGATGCGTGCAGTGCTACTTGAAGACAAAGAAACTTCACAGTGCGATTTAGCGTTACGCAATAATAACAATAATATTTCAAAAATACCTGCACAATTATCTAAAAATATTTCTACTTGTTTCTATGTTCACCTCCATATCTTAGACCACTTTACTTGTCTATTTCATAGTTCTCCTTTTCCTTTACCTATCCTTATCGTTTAAAAACATGTTTACGATGTCAGTATTTAAAGATTTTATGATTTGACAAAAATCTTCTACTTTCAAGCGCAATCTAAAGATTTCTCACATATATCTATCAATTAGACAGTTTCTTGTTAAAAATCGAGTGTAAGGCATCCTATCACGCAATCATCTTTGTTATTGAAAACTTTATCACATGATACTGAGTGCTATGAAGAAAACAGTGAATCATAAACTTAAAAAATCAGTATTTCACGATAAATTCCACTATTTCCAGATGAATGCATCATGCGTATTTTCTCCGGAACAACAATTTCTAGGTATTCTTTATTAGAGTAGTGTTTATTTTATCGTAAAATTATTTTTATTTATGCATCCAATAATTTTTCATCGCAGTTAATGTATGTTTTGTGCTCTGGAACATTGTAAATATTTTTAAATGGACACAAAACAACACGCAGTTGGCTTTCTAAATTTGCACACGATATTCTTATGCCTTCGTGATACACATACATAAATCAATCGCGCGAAAAAAAAAGAAAAGAAATCGTTACACCTAACCCCTACTACTATCAAGAGATACTTTCCTACTAAAAATCGATCGTATATTTTACCAAAGGAACAAACAAAATAATTTTTTTCATCAAAATTTCATCACCACATTACGATATGAAAAGGTTTTTATTTCCAAGCACGAATTGAGTCGCAAAATGTACGCATGTAATCCGAACCCTTTAAATTTTATACCAGACGACCGTTTAGAAAATTTCCAGACTACACAACCGTGCACCTTCTCAAATTTTTATTTTCGCGTCAATCCCACCGATAAAAAAATTGGATCATCGAATGTTTCTCACTAGTTCTGCGCGTGTAAGCAACGAGTTACGAGAATGTTTACAAAAATCGATCTTTAGAGTGATTACAGAAATCGCATGCCATCACGATTCTATTACCACGTGAAAATCTTCCACTGAGGAGAAGGAGGGCAGTACTTTTACTCGTAAGAGCGACACGAATCGACAATATATATGGTACCTAAATCTTGAATTTAACCTCTATCTTCAAGCAGCATTTTTGTCTTTCCAAAATTTTTAACTTCTTTGTAGAAGATGTCGCGTTTAAGTTAAAAGGAAAGGCTTAAATCTCGCGTCATGAAACAAACAAATAAGAGGAAATAAATAGAGAAGAATCTGTGTAAATATTTACACACATATGGATTTATATTTCTTAATCGTCAATACAAAAATTCTACGTTCCGAGTGCACAATAGCTTACCAATTACAACAGACCTCCGTTTATATTGACTCCATTTATTTGAACCAAACTTTAGTTATTACCTGATTAAATGAATTCCGTGATGGTCAGATACATTTATCTGAACATGAATTCCTATTCCATAAATCAAAAAATCGTAGGTGATGAGAAAAAGCATACTGTATGTACTGTATGTACACCAATTATATAAATTATTTGTTTCTCGACAAGTTCGTATAAACAGAAATCTATCGTAATAATATTAATGAATTGAGAAATAGCAAGTTCACGAGTTTACAATTTTATATTAAATAATCGGATAACTTGTAATTTACAAACTTTACTTCAATAATTTCATTTGCTTTATCATCAAACTCAATATTTTATTATTATTTCACTTTTCCAAGCCCTTTGAAAGACAAAAATGAAAACGAGGATTTTACCATGAACCGATGTACATAAATAGCGTAGTGCGCGTGGTGTGAGACTGCATCAGTGGAATACGGAGAAGGGGAACTCGGTCGATGCCGTGGAACCGTGGCACGTTGGAATCACGTGCACATCAGCAAGCATCCGCGTGCTCAGCCGAGCCACTCCGCTCGACACGCTCTCACCTTCCCGAGTACAATGCCCGTGGTGTTTCGGATCATGTTTACTCCCCCAAATAAGCGACTGCGTCCGTTAGAAAATTTTATCGATTGCGTCGCGAATATCCGAACTTTTACGAGCATTACGAGAATTTTTGGAAAAATTACTATGTATGTATAAACCGCTTATTTGTCAAATTGGTTCACACCATAAAACAAAGAATAGAGAATATTGATGAAATTATGTAAGATACTAAATTTTACTAATTTTATAAGGCACTTAATTTTAAAAATTGTTAAAATGTTCCGGAAAGAAAGTTGACCAGTTTGACCAATGGATGGCTTATATCAATATTTATGTACAATATGTACTTTGGGCTTTCTTATCTTGTCAATAAACAAACAAATTCATTCAAACAAAAATATGGACACGTCAAAGGAAGATTGAAAAATTGTACATCATGGGTGTGAGGCAAGCCATCGGTAACGCTGGTACATGTATACGTATAAGTAACATAAGATAGATATTTTTGGACGTTTTAAAAGCATTTATGACTGATGAGGTTCAAGCATGGATGGAAGGGAGAGTGTTTTGATGATAGGGCTCCGATAATACTACTAGAGTGACGCAAAAGCCTTGTTTTTATCCTTGTTCTTTAAAGGGGTTTGAATAATATGATCGATGAGAACGTGGAATTTTTAGATTAATAATTGAAGGGTATGAGTTCGTATGTAAATACTTCTATTAAGATGAATGACTTTTAATTACACTATCTAATAACCTATTATCAATTTGAATCTTTATTGCAGTTAATAGCCATTTAAGCCAGCTGCGTTGTTTTGGTCTTAGATTTTGTTAAAGAGTTTCTTAAAAAATTATTACGTGAAAAATTCATGGGCCGTAGCAGGATTAATAAAAGTACCTATTATATAATATAAAACATTCAATCATGAGAGAATACAGCTGCTAGGACTTATTTTGTATACATATACATGATATAATTATAGCGGAGCTAAGTTTGTTGAATATTCTTTGAGGGTCACGTTATTATAACTCGTTTCATCAAGGGTTACCCCGTTGCGTAACGCTACGCACCTGGACAATATGCGGCTCTAGCTTTATAGCAGAATATCTCGAAATATTATAGAGCAGTACAAACTTTATTAAACAGAAATTAATTCATATACGGTATTATATACAGTGACGAATAAAACCACATTTTTCTGCAAAATCTTTTATAAATATGTAAAATATATCCTTCGAACCTATAGCTTATATATGCATGTTTAAATCATAATTCATTATTAGTAAGCAGTTCAATAATAAAGTTTAATAATAAATTATAAATAGTACACAATGACTTATTTTACTGAAACGTAAAATTTCAATCACTGTAAAATTGATACATGAACTGATTGTAGGACTCTTTGATTCCTTTACAAACCTAACCTAAATTGATGTAAAACTAACAATGTATACTAAAAGCGACACAAAAAACTGTTATAAGAATCGAAATAAGAACTTTGATTATAATAGTTATTCAAAATAAACATTCTGCATAAACGTTTTAAGAAATAAAATCAATATCATAATAATTCTCAACTTTTCTTATATTTTACAAGAAAATCAAACAAAGTTTCATGTTGCAAACAAAGTTAAAGTTTCATTATGCTGTTTCTAGTTCTCACAAAATTTTATAAAACAAGCTATAGCTTGTACCGATACTTTTATTCATCACTGTACATATACATATAAAAATATTGATATGCAAGATTTAACAAATCCATGGCTGTCAATTAAGATAGGATTAAAATTATGTGTAATTGTTGTGTCTGCTTAAAAGTGAGACATCAACGTAGAGGAATAATAATTCTTGAGAAAAGACGTTTAAGAGGATTACATATTATATGCAATTAATTTGATGCATAGGCGATGCAGCATTAGCTGATGCAGCATTAGTAACATCCAAAACGTTAGCTGAATGCAAGGAGAAATAAATTATGCGTTTATCCTTGCATGCGTCCTCGAAACGTGATATTATTTTATCTCGTATGATGTCATTTCGCTGATAATTTGAAAATATCGTTCAAAAATCTTTATGAAAGGATGTTAACTGACAAAAGAGGCAAATATTTCTCGTATTAAAACAAATTGGGAATAATGAAAATTTAATTATTTATACAAATCTATTTGGAATATTTTAATTTAGAATAGGCAAACATTTTTATGGGTTACCTTCGATTTGCTTAAGTAGTAACTTCTGTTAAATTTTTTTTGCGAAATATGATAAATATAATAGTACTGTTCTCGCATTTTAAAAGTGATATAATCTTAAATTTTTGTTATCGATTCTTGTCCTTGAAACAATGACCGTGAAACAAATTATCAGAAACATTTCAGAGATAAAAATGGTATATACTGATGTACAAACCGAAAAAGTTATCAAACAAAGGCTCAAGTCCTTTGCATTCACTAACATTTATAAGTCGACGACCTATCTTTTTAGTACGTGTTAGAAAGTTACAATCAGACCTCGAACCTCTCTGCTCATCAAAAACAAAATTAGTGATCGTTAATGAATCGATTAAGGTAAAGGTATATGAATGTACGTCCTAAGAAATGATTCATATAGTTTGCCTATTCATAGACTTCATTTATGACAATGCATCGTAAATATACATAACCTCTTTCTTAACTCTTGAGATTCTACTGTATATTTAAAAAAAGAAAATGAAAATTTCAATAAAATTCAGTTGCGTAGGTTATGGAAGATGTTCTTGCATTTAATCAGCGATAATACTTTTAGCACGCCAGTGCATCTTTTATACGCGCTGAAACAAGCAGCCGATCTCCAAATTGATTACAGCGCAAGTTCTGCTTTTGTTTACACTGTCATGGGTCGATGAATGCGCCTGATTTTAAAATATCGCTATTTTGCGAATATAGCGTAGTTATTCGTGATATCGCGCGTTACGCCTAGTATCTGTGCGAAGTGGTAACATAAATACGTATCGTGAACGATCAGTTGATAACGTGACACGTTTCTATGTTCCAATCAGCTGTTCAGGAAGCGTCATTCAGGGGCACGGAGTTGGCACGTTGTTGTCGATATCGGTTACGTGAAAACACCTACAATATCTGACGTATAAGTCACTGGTCGATATTAACTTCTTCTTCTGCTAATTTAGTTTTACTTCTCCATTGGAAAATTAATAGATTGTGTAAACATAAAATTCAAAATTACATGTAAATTAGCGTAACTGAATAAGATATAGTAGTATAATAACAGTAATTTATGATTACTATATTGCAGCATATTGTATCCTATCATATATAAATCATTGTATCATATATTCTGATTATTAACCGCAAAAAAATTTGCAAGATGATTGATATTTTAAATTTTGCGAAATGTCAGCATATTCGAAGAATGCACTTACTATACGACCAGGTCTAAAATACAGGATATATATTTCGTCAACAGAAATTCACATACGACAGTTTTTTATCACCAACATTCATCTTTTCATTAACATTACAAGACAAATCAACTTTTTCAATATGTAAGCACTTATGCTCCGTATAAGTGATACACATACACTAATTATGAATACAGAAACACTCGATCAGGGAATTGAAGAACTTTATATAATATCCGATATCCTACCTAACACTTACAATCGTCCACAGGGACATTAATTTTTCCATCAACTTAGCTACAAATCCATAAGCAATTATTATGAAAGACAAATCAAGGATGATTCCTCACCTTACAAATTAACCGTTTGATAATGTCGTTGGTATCAACTGCTTTCACGAAAACACGTAAAACGAACACGTAATGCTGACAGTCACACGCCAAGCCTTCGTTTTATTCTGATAGATTTACTGTGGAGGGCAGAATCGTATCCAGCGAGGGCGCTTCACGGGGAACCACCATCGCGCCGACTCCGAAAAGTCTGCAAATTCAACGTCGAACTACGACCTATGGAAGGGATGTCATCGATCGCACGTACACAAGGTCTATGGTCTGTAAGTATAGCAATCCCTTATTTTCTATTCTTTAGAACAGGACGAGTGGTACTCTTATGAGTGGAAAATTCCGAACAAGCTTCGAATCAATGGATTCATGAACCACGATTTTTATTTTTCAGAGTACATATATTGTTAATTGTATTGGATATATTTTATTAAATACATCCGACTTGACGTGTCTCCTGATCCTTTTAGTTCAAGTATCATTTTATTAAACACATCTTTTCCAATAAGGTAATTATTGATAGATATGATTGAATTGGAAATTTTTAAATATTTAATCATAGATGAGATATAATATGGGCCAACCAATGTATTTTTATATTACGTAATGATGTTAGCTATTATATATAAAAGAATATCTTTTCGAAACGTCAAATAATATTGGCAAAATTTTGAATTATTTGGTACATGCATTACAATGTATAACACATGTATATAAGATTTTTTAAGATCCACAAAAAATTTAAAGATTAGAGTGAATTGCAGATTCCACAAATGGAGTACGCAGACCTTAGGACGATACTGTTTTCTAAAGAATAATTTTGAATAAAAAAACATCAACTATCAATTTTTGTCACGAATAGGTGATTACCATAAAAATACATATAAGGGATAGAGTACGCGAGCCATATGTTACCGTGTAAATGGATGTGATATGGCAATAGAAAAAGAATGCTGCATAGAAGTTCCTTGTGTCTTCGTCTAATCAGACATGCTGACATCGTTCGTTAATCGATATTACACTTCTATATTTACTGCATGAATGTGCATATTATACATAAATATTAGACAAAGATACAAAGGGCTTCTATACAGCGTTCTCTTTCTATTTTTATATCACTTTCCCAACTCGATCACGCACTCTATCTTTGTATCCCTATAATGATTACACAAGAGACCTCACTGTACACTAATTTCAACCGCCTTCTAGTATACAAGTCTTGTCTGTTGCTGTTAATTATAAATCTCTTGTAATAATATTCAATATTTATTAACAATTAAAATTATACGTATAAATCGTTAGAAATTCTATTTTATTTCGTTAAATTTAAGAATATAGATATTGTGGACATTCATCTATCTATACCATTTACAGTTCAAAATACGCTGGCTAAGTTTAGGATCCGCTTCGTACGAAGACAGAACGTTGAATGAACGCGAATTACGATTTCATGACTCTTACGTAAACAGCAACCACTATCTCCGATAGGTCACGGAAATCCACGGTGACTGCCGATATGATAAAATTTCTTTATAACGATAACTTTTATGTGATTCGTCAATTTTTCCAATTTTATGTTAAATAATAATCAAAAATTAAATTGATTTATCGAAATACATAAATGGTTGTTCTGGTAAATGGTAAAAATATAGAGACACCAAGAAGGAGCAAAATTTATATAAAAATTTGGAGAAGTATGGGAATTACATCTATGATTATTTTGAGTTTATGGTACGAAATAAGGAGCGTTATAAGGAAATAAAAGAATATACATATACATGAAATAAAAGGAATATGATAGTTTGATTTCTGTTCAAATATTTTCAATTATCATTAAAAAGAAATAAAATTGTATTTATTAAACATTAAACATGCAAATATTACAATAATTCGGACAATCCAAATAGATTTCCTTTTTGCAATATATTATTTTATAATGGAATTTAATTATTTACTTTCCATTTATAAACATTTTGTTCAATACTGTTTAGTGCCTATGAGAAATTCTGTTATCAACATGAATCTCATATAGACGTTAGCAAAAATCTGAAATCAATCGTTGAAAATATATTACTTGGAGATAACATTATGATTTATAACAGTATTAATAATTTGCTGTAATTATACATACTGATTATTCTTTCTCGCCTTCAAGTTGATAATGATAGCGACGTAAAGCAGCTAAGCGTAATCTTTCAGTCTCCAGAGCTTGCTCTAATTCCAGTACATGTACTTGTGCTTCCATTTCTAATCGTTTGGCTTGATGTAAAGTTAGTCCAGAAATATCTAAGTCATCTGTAAAATATTAATAATTATTAATTTCTTATTGCAATTGGAAAATATTAATATTAAAACAAATCCCAAAAAGCGTCATTACCATTTTCTTCAACAAGTTGACTACAATTTTTAGCAGTTGCAACAACACTTCCTGTTGCTTGTGTTACATCCCTTGATGCTTCAGAAAGTGCAGCTAAGTTAGAGCTATTTCTATTGGCTTTTACTCTACTTGCAACTACCAACTGCGCTGTAGATGCAGCTATTCCCTGGGATGCAACCACTAGTTGTTCAAATTTACCATTGCCAGCAACAACCTTATCTGCAGCTTCTCTGTAAACATTAAAAAATTTTGTAAACAAGCAAACATTGCAATAAACTGTTTGTACTTACAGCAGGAGATTAGCACCCATTGCTACTGCTTTAGCTGCAGATATAAGTCCTTCGGACCATTGATGATTACGTTTATAAAATTCTGTTGCAGAGGCAGTGCCCTAAAATTCAAAATAGATGTTTACACATATATATGACAAGAGTTGGAATCCCATCCTCATCGACATACATATTGTGCCATATCAAATTAAATATTATATACATTTACCTTCCCTTGTTCTACAATTTCTGCTTGCAACAGTCGTGATTTTTTAACTAGCATTCTTATACATTTCATTAACTCTGTACAAGAATCCAGAATTTTTCCATTCACTTCTAATTTTAATCCCGAATCTGCTGCACGAGATTTCTCTATCATATCCTGATTTAACATTATAAAATATTTCATATAAAAATAGTACATTAATTATGACATAATAGAATGTAAAAGATAATTACTTGTATTCTATTTGCAGCTTCTTCTATTGCTTTATCCATACTTAATAATTCCATTTCTACTAAATTCCCAATAACTTCAACAGTGCCTTGTCCATTAGACAATGTAGCGGCAAGATCACACACTTTCTTAAATTGCTGTTTTACTTCGTTGATTTGACCCACAGTCACAGGTGATTTTTCTCTTATATGATTAAACATAGTCAATGATTGTAATCCTAACTGTTTACACTCGTCAGTCAATTCTATGATAGAATAAAAAATCAGTATATGGTTTTTAATCTTTTATTAATCTTTTCAATTTATAACTTACTGTCGCCCAATGCAATATTAGATGTAGTATTGGACGTAGATTTGGCGTGAATAATATAAAGCCCCAAAATATATGCAACATGTATTGCACTTTTAATGAGTACTTTTCCATTCGTTGTATCACATACATAACCGGTATATGCTGCATCTAAAGTATCTAACGATTTTAGAATAGGGTCTTCTAATTTTTCAAGATATTGAGAAGTGCAAGTTAAATCCGACATTGCTGGATTATCAATAGCACTTAATGAGTATTGCATAATATCTTCTGCTTCAGAAATACAATTTACTGAAATAAAAGTTCATAATTCTAAATAGATAAACGCAAATAATTTCTCAGTCTCAAACGAATGAAACACTTACGCAATAATTCATGCAACATAGTATGTGTATACGTATTCATTTCATTGCGGCATCGTTCGGCTTCAACTTCCAACTTTTCGATTTTTAGATCTAATTCTTCTTTCTGTGCTAATAGATCATGTAGATCCCCTTCTAAAGCCGTTTTTTCAGAAGTTATAAAATCATTTTTGGCAATCAAAGCCTAAAATATTACATCTTTACCGGAACGAAATAAAAACAAACGTAAACGTAAACTAAAGAAAAGAAAGAGAAATATTAACCAAGTTTTCAGTTTTCGCGTCATTCAGTTGTTGTTTTACATCATCCAAATCATGCTGTGCTTCAACGGCTTTTCGTGCTTCTTGCTCTGTTATTGCTTGGCCTTGTATTAATTCTTCAAGACGACGTTCTGCTTCAAACGTTCGTCGTTCAGCTTGTTGTTGCGACATTTTTAACGTTCCTAACTGCTTATCCACTTCAGCTTTCTATTGCATAGAAACATACCCAAATTCAACATCTAATATTTTTTATCCCTTTTTTTAAATATTTAAAAGAATCCTACCTTTCTAATTAAATTGATATGTTCGTCTCTGAACTTTGAATATGCATCTTTCAATTTTTGAAATTTCTCTTGTAAGACTTTGTATTTTTCTAGAAAGAAAACAAAGATTGTATTATGAATGTTTTTCACAATATTTTATATAATGCAAGTGAAAACAGTTCTAACCTTCGCTTTCATGAACTTTCACCATCATATCTGCTTTCTGCTTGACAAAGTCTTGATTAACTTGCTTTTCCTGTTCAATTTCATTACCCTAAAGAAATATGTGTATTAAAATATCATGTTTACAATAAGTATGCTAACAAATAATCAAGATATCCATACTTTAAGAAGCAAATCAGATTCCAACTGAGTAACACGAATTTGAAGATCCCCCACGATACGTTGATGATCAGTCAATACACGATGTAATTCTTGTCTTTGTCGATTAATTTCCTGTTGCAAATGATCGATGAGACTTTCTCTAAAACAACAAACGATTGCCTTGTGTAACTTTCAAATTTCAATTAGATTTCATATGTAACTAACTTTTAAACTTACCTTTCTGCTATTGCATCGGGTGAAATCGAACCATTTCGCGTGGAATCTAGTTGATCACCTGGTAAGGAACTTGTATCGGAAGTATCAATGAGATCAACTACGGTGTCAGAATCCAAAGATTCTTCTGGTGGTAATACTACTATCGGTGTAACATAAGCTCGAAACTCAGATTGTATTAAAAAGTTTGGTGGATTCTAGAACAAATATACCGCATTACAAATATAATTTATATTACAAATAATATTATAAATATTAAAAATATTATATGTAGATATTATTATATAAAAATTACATTAAAAATAATATTACAAGATAATAGTTCAAGATTACCTCAGGTAACGCAGGTATCGTTATAAGATGCTTAAAATACTGTCTTTGTTTAACAGTATTGTAAAATTTCTTTAGTTCTTGAAATTGTTTAGAAAATCTATCGCGATGGCCGGCTAAAGTATCCGCAGGCAGAGCACCATGAAGTTTAAATAATATTTTTACACAATAATCGTAAAGCTGCGATGCATCTAAAACGCAGGGGATTAGTGGAGCCAGCCGACACTGTCCACTTACAGTCATCGAGTTGGAGGGTGTGTTCTTCAAAGAAGTGGTAACTGAAACGTTTCATTTATATAAATTAATATCAACACAAATCTTTAATATCATCGACATAACGAAATTTTGAGGCAGATTTTGATCCAGAAGTTACTAAAAGCGATACACTCAGCTTCCATAATACACGAGACGATAGGATAAATGTATCTGGTACGATCGGCTTAATTGTACCTATTTGCTCGTTCAAATACTGCAAAGTATCGGGTTTCCTTTTTACAATTTGTATATTCGACGTTGGATCTAATCGGAAATACGAATCTCCTTTGGTAGCTAGATTTTTCGTCGGTAATTCACGAAATAAAAAGATATTACCGTTATGTAAATTGTTCTGTTCATCCGTCAATGACGCCTCCGTTCATTTATTCAGCATGCAGATCTCGATTTAACCGGTCTGCCTTGGTTCAGTTCGATCTGGATAATCGAGATTCCAGTAGATTAATTACGTCAACGTAGCGAAACCTAAGTTGATACCGCGTTGCTTTCATTTTACAAGCACAATCGACACTTTCACGCCAAAACTACTCTAGTATAATCGGCCAAAATGATTCATCTAAGAAGGAAGAGAATGCATCGGAGGTTGAGGTACTCGTGCAAAGCAGAACGTATGTCAGCAGAAAGTATGAGAAAGATGATCTGTTTCTCATCGATTGAAAGGAAGCCAGAAACTCGAACAATACAAAAAGCATCGTGATAGACGAGAATCTAATTCGTACCTACCTGCACGTTGTAAATTCAAAATGTCATCCATGTAATCGAACATTTCAACCGACATTTGGAAACTAAGCAGAAAAGATTAGAAGAGATTATAAAAGATCATAAAATGTGGATAAAGGTCATAAATACAAATACAGTAAAATTCCAATTATCTGAACTCATTGGAGGATAAACAGATAATATTAACAGGAGTTCACCAATTTCCTCTATTACTTATTACTGTTTCTCGGTCATATAATACGTAGGATGAACTATACGATTAAATAATTGAGAGATTAACAAAAATGATACTTGTCAAATTTTCACCTTGCCAACTTCTGTTTTAACAAATGGAATTCAAATAAATGGAGTTCTACTGTGAACTGATTAAGTTAGAAACTTACTAGACATTAATATCGTTCTCCCCTATAGATTCAAGTTCCTCCGGTGTTACTTGAAGATTTCCGGGTATGCGTGGGTTTCGTTTGTGAAAATCTAACTTGGTAATCAGCAATCTTATGTACAATTGAATTAATGGGCCATATCCTTCCCGCAAGTGTTGCCATAATTTCCCGAGATCTTCCAATCTTTTGCGATACCGTTGGGAATCTGGAATCACTTTCTCGTGACCCTCTCGTAGTATCTTGTGCAACACATGACAAAATTTCCAAGCGACGATCTGATTCTCTTGCAGTGGTTGCCGTAACATATACGTCCAAAATATCGCTCCACCCTTCTCTTGATGTGTACCTATAATCGCGCCTATATTTCTATAAGGAACATATAACGTACTTTGAAACACAATTTTACTAATTGCAATACCTAATACGCGCTATTAATCTTTTGCTCGTTACTTAACGTATTAAAAAGGCGATTTTACGAAGAAAGATATAGGATTATCTATTTGCTACAATTAAGAAACATTAATTTGTATCATCTATCAATTTGTTAATGTACATTTATATTTTCTGAGATAATTACTCAAACAATAAATTCATCCTTTAAATTCCACCACAGACTTGCGAAAATTATTCAATTTTTTACTACAATGAAAGCTTCATTTGGAACTGGAACAGAAAGTTGCACGAGATTTTCATTGAAAAAATTAAGATAGTAACTGATCGATTGAATCCTTATGGTCATCTTCATATTTGACAGTTGATTTTTATGTAACTGTAATGCACTAAAAATTTACATGAATCTTTAATACATAAAGTATTTTTAAATTCAAAGTTCGAAGTTCGTATAGAATAATTCGGGAAACATTTATAGGTGCAGAGGGTCAATAGTCTTCTCATTTTTGAAAAATCTTTTGTTAAAAAGGATACTTCGCACATGTTTCTCTTTTACGGGTGTTTCTGTAGGGTTTACAGCTTTCCCTATAGAGATACTCTAAAAGTTAGAAATCATTTATTACAATTTATTTATGATATACTGTCTTTAGTTTCGTTAAACATTAAAATTATAATAGTCATAATTAGTTATACATAAATAGTTATAATTAAAGTGATATGATCAGAATAAATATTTATATATGAAGGTTACAGGGGAAAAGAGGGAACAACTTATTCAGTTTAAAGATATACGCTTATACAGTAATAAATGACAAATGAAGTCAATGTCTAATGTCTAAAATATATACATATATATTTAATCAAATAATCGATGCTTTTTACGTAAATATCTTTCAAGAAAACCTCGTAGCTATATTTAATACAAAGACAGTTTTGATAATATGTGATTGTTTGATAAAGTATTAGAGTTCAAAATTGAATTTTTAAAAATTAAAAAAGAAATGTGACTTATCATGTTTTTCCTCTGTGATCTTCATATATAATTATGTTTTCATTTTGATAAAAGTCAGCATTAATCTTGCATCTTTATAATAATTGTAAAAGCAAAAAATCTAAAATAGTTTCAATGTTAAAAACATTCATAACATTTAAAAAGATGAAACAGGATCTTTCCATGAGATTCATTTACCAGCTGGTGGAGTTGTTTATCGGTGAGCGGAACGACACCCGTCATGATAATAGCGTACAACAGCTGCGATAGAAATTAAAGCACGTGTAAACAGGAATCCTAATGGTCAGTCCGTATGAAAAGTCATCGTTTCATCAATTCGTCAATCGTGTCGAAATGCGTTAAACAAGCATGCTCGACAACGTTACGTTGCTCCACATCGCCTGAAAAAAATATAGAAATTGCGATACTTTTTATGAAGAGTAATGATGTATCACAATATTAACTTTACAAAATTCTTATTTTTTTTTTATTATTCTAATTATCTTTCTGCCGTTAAAATATTTCTTAAATTTAAGGAAAATATGTGACAATTATTATTGATACGCGTGATTTTTTATTCATAGAACGTTAAATGTCCTTCTTTCGGTTCAAACTAAAGCGAAAGATTGAAACATCAAAAAGTCGAGAATTGCAGCAGAGTTGAACTATTGCACAATGATTATCACGGTTAAATATGGTCTTATAATTTTATAAATATATTTACATTTAAAACACTTTATAAAAAAGAGATAAATGAAATTTATATGTCACTAAAGGTTCACTATTATCCATTACTTTAGAAATATCAGCAATGAAAGGTTCAAAGCCCTCGTAATTTGTATCGTCAGTTAAAGTTAAAACTGAAACATATTATATCAGTATGTTATCATTATCAGATACATGATTGAAGCTAACTTCAATGCTGATAAAACGCTGTAACAGACATTAGAAGAATGACACAATTAAGAAATATAAATTTTTTAGGAAATTCGTTTAAAATGGACTATTTGAAGTGGAAAATTATTGATTACCATTTGACAATAACGAAATCTTCTTCTTTTAGAGTTTAGTTAATAGACTTTGAGTTTTAAGTTAAATTTTCAATAAAATATTGTTTATATGTATTGTTTACCAGTGTCAAAGGGATTAAAACAACTATTGAATTGTGACATTTTTCTTATTAAGTAACATAATTTACATATATGAGTTTTGCATTCAAAGAATGAAGAGTTTTGATTTGCTTTTAAACTGTATTAAATTTTCTTTTATTTCTAACTTAAAACAATAATGAGGCCATGGACACTTATATAAATTCATATTTTTATGAATATAAGTGAAACAACTAGAACCAAGACAAAAATTTGTTTCATCTATTGAATATTATAATGAGTTTGGATATTTTATATATTTTTGCATATTATGTGCAACCCATGTATTTTTCGCTCCTCTAAGTTTACCATAAATGCATAGAAATTCACAAACTAATAATGATATGAACTATTGAAAAAAAGAAGCAGAACTATAAAATACTGCAATATATGGTACAATAGAATTTCCTTTGAATTTTTGACTATATTAACTTTTGCTGCGAAAATCGTTCAATATTCATAAAATACGTATTCGAAGTGTCCAATCTCGGAAGTCTAAATGATGGGTCTTTTATGTTCATTAACCCTCCGACTGGTGTCACCGCAGCGGTACAGTTAACGATGCCTTGTGCCAGAAAAAGTGCCGCTATACGGTTACGTTCATTCAGAAAGTACTGCACTGGTTGCACTTGTGTATTTATATGAACCAAGCGAGATGTATGTATATATGTATGTAGTTCATTATAGCATAAGTCAAAGACCCTGTGTATCGCAACAGCAAAATAAAGATAACAACTGAAATAAACGCAACATTGGCAATATTCAATTCTGACATGCAATTACAATTCAATTACAAATTGTAGCTAACATAAATATAAACAAGAAATTGCTAAGGTATTCTTTAAAAATATACATTGATAGAAAAGAAACATTCGTGTTTCGAGAAGATAATGATAATATGAATGATTACTTTGTGTAATGGGATAAGATATCAATTATTGTATGTATAACTATGAAGTTTGTACTAAACAAAGATGTTTGTAAATGTAGCGATAAGATAAATAATATTGAATTCCAATTTGTGCCAGTTATTGTAATTATTTGTATCGGTATGCGATAATTGGTGCGAACATTTCCTTCGGCCGCATACATTTATATTTTCGGAAAATATGACATATTTTGATTAACTTGATGTTTTTTGATCCTCTGCTAAAAAAAATGATATGTAAACTATGGTCGGAACTGAACTCATTCAATTAAATACAGGGCCTTGACCATGGAAACATCATATTCCTTTTGTTCTATTATTTTTCTACGTAAGCGTCAAGAGTCAAAATTATTATATATATGTACACATATTTTCTTTTGAAATTTTGTGTAAATAATAATAATATATGTTAATATAAACACATACAAATAATTAGTAACTTTTACAATTTCTGTGTAAAGTATGAATATATTATCTTAAAAAATCAAGTATTACAATAACACATGTTGTAATGTGCTTATGTATAATTCGTATAATTTTATAATATGTATCCTTTTTAAATTTGTTTACACGCCTGTCATATGATAGCATAAATATTTATAAATACCATCATAATTCAAGTATGTGTACCGAAATAAAATAATATTCATGTAAAAATTACTCCAATTTTGTTCACCGGTAAAAGAAACGGTGCATACGATAGAATGTGTGTCTGTATATACATGAAAGAACATCAAAGAGGCGGTTTCCTGTTCGCTGATGTCAGATTTTTCTTAGAACGATGTATACAATATTACGTTATCAATATTAATGCAAAAAATGACGGATATAAATATTCTTCGTGAATACAAATTTTTGAAATTTGAGAACTGTACACTGAAATAGTACTGTCAATGACTTAAGCCTTCAAATACGTACAATATCATAATAAACACATTTCCTAACCTATAAAAGGCATTGAAACGATATACAAATTGGAACGAGGTCAAGGACCGCATTTTCATCGTATACGTCTAGTTTTAATAGTTTGAAACATCTGTACACTTTAGAAAGAAAATATCACTTTTAGTATAGTTCTACTGATTTAGCAAAAATATAACCTTACGTTCATTTTAAAAGGCATCGATACATTTAAATACTTATTTTCAAATATATCATGCAGTTAAAAATTGAAACTCGTATTACGTACCTAAAAGTAAATCCAGATCTCCGCTTTGTTAGAAAACACAATTATATGTCAAACTCATTACACCATCAATACACGAATTGTTTCAAAAGATTACGTAGCATAGATCCGGCTATCATAAACGGGAACTTCATAAATGCGCACTAGCACTTCTTTTAAAATATTAACGCGTCTGGCTTTGAAAAGTGCGGCAAACGTCAGATCAATTTATCTAACTGATTTCTTTTAATTGAAGACCATATTAAAAATGCATCGATACGTAGTAGTACGGATTCACCGATACGATATCAGATATGATGGATAAATATTAAAGATAACAATGAGAAAGTTAAATAATAGC
Source organism: Bombus pascuorum (assembly GCF_905332965.1). Taxonomy (NCBI): domain Eukaryota; kingdom Metazoa; phylum Arthropoda; class Insecta; order Hymenoptera; family Apidae; genus Bombus; species Bombus pascuorum. The sequence goes on along the minus strand of NC_083496.1, from coordinate 10,289,041 downwards.
CAGAGAGCGTTATTATTATATAAATCGAAATTCGTATTAAATACGAAATAAATACGTGCTTCCCCTTCGCGAGTATGATGGAATACAGTGAATCGCTTGGAATATAGCAATAGATGTAGCGTGCATTCAGTGTCAAACCGCTATTTCGAGCGCTCTTCCAATGGCGTAGCTGACTTGTGAAACCTGCTGGCGCGTAAACTCGCTTTTAAAGTAACATTTACTTTTACGTTTTTCGTTCACATTTCAACGAATCGTTCAATGTTACCGCTCTTATTATCTCATCCTCTTTCTTCTTTCGCTAGTATCATTATCACCCCGTTATTTGTGCATTATTTATCTCTTTCCGGTATAACGCTTGTATATAATCTTCCTTGTTTTAAGTTCTTTCAAAATACATATAGCCATAATACATTCACCAAAATTTATTTTGAATAACATAAAAATCTCTAGTCAATAAAAAATGTAATATTTAATACAATTATCTATTTCTTTCATTTTTCTTACTGAATATAATACAATTTCAAAAATACCACTATACATTAATTATTTGATCAACCATTTATTATTGCTTTTCATGCGCTTAAATTTTTATATGATTTTCATATCTTTTTATTATAATTGCATATTTATTTTATCATTTTTTTAAGTTAATATAATACATAAAAATTGACATAAAATAGTTTAGAAATTATGTTAGATTATTAAATGAGGTCATACTTTGCTTTTGAAATAATTCTAATCTTAATTGTCGTCATTTAATTAAAACAAAAAAAAAAAGCGATTGAAATGGACCTAATTAACATACGTTAATAAAGTAAGGGATCTTCACAAATGATTTGCCAGATAATATTATATATTATTAATTAATAATATATATTATTAATATAATTTATAATAGATTCGATTTGAAACATGTAGTGCTGTAAAAAGTACAAATGAAATCGTTGAACATGTATTCAGAATAAAATAAGATATATATGATATGCTCGTGTATATTTCAATAAAAAAAAGTAAATTAAATTTATTATAAATAGACAATATATCATGGATTTCCTATGTTTAATAATATCATTTGATAAATAATTGTGATTCTTCAAGCTGATATACATATTTTAATTTTAAGGATACAACAGTACAATATTTTAAACGGGTGTAAAAATTGAATACTTATTGTGGTAATAAGTTTCGATTATTACATCCATTTGACATTAGATTACATACATCTATTTTTAGTATATTTTAAAACATCATAGAATACTTCGAAAAATGTATGTTGCATATTACAGTAGGTACAAAAACCATTTATAATAAATAAATTCCTTTTTCTTTATAGAATATTATCTGAATTAACATTTTCTACCTAAAATTTTTCTAAATATTTAAGATATTAAAGTATATTAAACTTATAATCAAAACAAAAGTGCATGTGTACTATGTTTATTTTTACATTTAATTGGACAAAATACAGGTAGCATTAGTATTTCTCTATTTTCTTGATTGGTATTACTACTAATGGTTATATGTAGAGAATTTATCTTTAGTAAATATTTAAATTTATTGGACATATTTACTTAAATATAAAAATTATAAAAATGTCTTAGTTTATATGTTGTAATTAGAATACTATATTTCCAAGGCATACCAAAAATAACAATACCAATCATAATTAATAAAATAATATGATTTTTGGTTAGATAGGCCTCACAATAAAATTGATTTATATGTTTTTATATATTCGTCATTTCATACATTGATACATACATATACATGGTGTCGCGTTAGGTAGTCAAGTGTAAATCATATTTTTGACAAATCACTTTGATTTATATATGTATATCAATTATGATTCATTATTAAATTAAATATGATTCTAAGATCAGTGCACAATACATACAATATACAATGTGAACAAATACAAAACATTAAATAGAAGTGCCTATCCTCTCCCGCTTTATCAATGTCCAATAGTAATTAATTTCTTTCTCAGTTTTTTCGTATATTACAATTAAAATTAAGTAATTTTAAATGTAAATGAATAAAAATCTAATGTAGCACTGCATTAATAAAATAACATTAACTTCTTTCTAGCACATTAAAAATAACATTATCTGTATATGTATATGAAAAGCATCTAATATTTTATAGATGTAATTTAAGAACTAATATTACTATACTGCTACAAAGGAATTAAGTACAGAAAGCATGTAACGAACATATTTGAAACTAATAAATTTACATCAGCCAGAATCTGTAAATTAAAAGTTTATTAGGTTTCATGATGTAAGCAATATATAACATTTTCCCTTATAATATTTCTATTTAGTACGTATGTATATGTTATTTTTTTTAAATAATAAATACACCAATAGAGTCACTTGTTACCTCATGATGCGACACGCGCAAAAAAATATACAATGTAATTGGTTGAGAATAAAATGTGGAGCAGGAGTGAAAAGATCAATTTAAATTGGAGAAGGATTAAGCGGTGGACAGGCAACCCCCAGCCCCTAGCAGCATCCACCACCTTGCGTGTTTCCTTGACCACCAGTACCCGCTAATCCACTAGGACTTGTCGGTGAATGTTGTGGTCCAATCTTGATACCATTTGCCTAAGTACATTTAAATTTTGTTTATTAAATGATAATGTCAAAAGTACAATATTGTAATAAAGTTTTTATTATTATAACTCTCTGATTTTACCTCATTATTTATATCAAATACACCTTCTTGAATTTTTTCATAAATTACTTTTGCTGTATTGATAAATGCATCTTCTACATTGATTGCTGTCTTTGCACTGGTTTCCATAAAAACAAGTCCATGTTCTCTTGCAAAAGCTTCACCTTCTTCTCTCCTCACTTCTCTTCTATTATCCAGATCACTCTTATTACCAATTAACATGATCACCATATTAGAATTTGAATGTTGTCTTGCATCCTCTAACCAAGTGGTCAAATGATTAAATGTTTCTCTACGTGTAATATCATATACTAATAAAGCTCCTGCTGCTCCACGATAATATGATCGTGTAATAGAACGAAATGCTTCTTGACCTGCCTATAAGTTCAATTTAATCGTATAAGCAATCATTATTCCTTAAAATTCACTATTGTAAGCATTTGTGAAATTCAACTAAAAAAAACTAAATAATTACAGTATCCCAAATTTGAAGTTTGATTGGCTTCCCATCAATTGTTATCATACGGGCTCCAAACTCAACACCTATTGTTAAATCATGAACAGGCTGGAATCTCTTATCCGTAAACTGCAGAAGTAGACAAGATTTCCCAACCCCTGTTTAAAAATAAGATATCCCTACATTAAACAATTAATGCAGATTGGAGATATTTCCATAAAATTAAAAATCAATGAATTCAACCAAAAAATTAAAAACAAAAACATATAATATTAAAATATATTTATTTATTTATCTTAGTCACATTACAAAGCAAAAAGTTCAAAGATATATTACATTTATATAATAAACAATATATATGAAAGTAAACAAGCGAATTACAATATTATAAAATATTTATAGCAAATTCATAATTACAACATCTAATATAATTTCCTAATAATACTACGTATATACATATATAGTACAAAAAATTTCATATGAAATCTGTTCTGAACATAAATAAATGAATTGGACAGCTTTTAAGTTGACGAAATTATTATAAAAAAAGAAGCTATGTACAGATGTTACAATCAAAGAAATATTTAATTCGTAACATTAAATGTCGTTGCGAAATACGCGCATTATAATTCCTAGAACTGTTGTAGGGTTTACGAATCAAAAATATTATCGTCGAAAGAAACGAAAACAATGAGTCCTGTCACGGTCGACATAGTATAGGACGTAGAAATCATTCGAAATTTGTTTTAGTAGACGCATCAGATAATTACCTGTATCTCCAATAATGATGTACTTGAAAAGGTATGCGTACGACATTTTTCGAAATCACGTAGCAAACAAAGATATCTATACGAAATGCGGATATATTAGAAAACAGAACTTCACTTTTTTTGCTGTCTTATCTCTTCTGCTTCAGCATGACGTCACTGAATCAGTTCGGCAATTCTCGGGATTTTTCGTATTATTCGTAATAAGCTCGGGTTTCCGATATCGCGCTGTCGTCGCTTCAGTCATTGACGTATCTTAGAAACGTTGGCCGTGTTCCAAAATCACGACACTTGATACCTTGCTGACCATAGATATATTAAAATATATATTATATGATTATAATATTGTACAATGGAATCATTAATCTGATATAATTCATATTCCATATGAATTCGTATCACACTATCACGCCTATTTTTTTGTATATTACATTCCACCATTCTTCGTATTCTCTTAACTACGCATATTATCAGAAAAGAAATTCCTCGTCATCATAATATCTTTGATATTATTAACAGATGTAATCAAATTTTATAAATGATTCCTTTCTATAACATTTCTTTTACTAATAAAAAGAAAAGTAACAATGTACACGAACAAATCGAGAATAGATCTGAAATCTAAATATAGTAATTTTATAAAAGAATAATTTATATCGAGAATGATAAATAATTAAACAATTTTAAGTATATTATTATATATTGACTGTTTGTTACAACGAATAGAAATATTTGCGAGGGAAAATAGAATAAGAAATAAATAACAAAGAACTTTGTTAGACTTCGGATGATGTTATCGGTGAATAAAGCTGTTAGCCAATGAAATCTTTGTCCGAGAAATTGATTGTCCAATGAGAATAGAGAAACGACTCTGGTGGTAAGTAAAAGTAGTAAACAGTACGATGCGAATCGAGCTATCGTCGATGTCGAAGCTGTCAAACATGGCGAGAATGTCGATCTTGAATGGTGGTCAAAAATGTGAATAGGAGGTTCGCGTTCGGTGGTGAGATTGGTGAGTCTCGGGTGTTCTCGTCGTCGGCAGAGGCCGACGAGAGATGCGATCGGGAGTTAGACTGTCAGGCCGAAAGTGAATGTGCCGAGTGAACGGCCCCGGCAGTTTTGCGGCCGGGATTAATCTAAGGGCATGCCAATTCGGGAACTATGGGTGCTCAACAAACTAAGGAGAGAATTGTTCCTGTCGGCTCTGCTGCGCGACAGACGCGCAAACAGCCTAGGAACCTCAAGGAATCCCGTCTTGTCGGCTCTAATATATTTACAGAGCACAGCGGTAATTCCTTCTCTTATTTTCCTACTCTCTCGCTTTTTATCTTCTATTCCTTTCTGACTTCCGTCCTTTTCCCACTTCTCTCCCTCACGCTTTCTTCCCCTCTCTACTTAGTTTTCTCTCTTGCGTTCATGCACTTTGTCTGCTTTATAACAGATTATGATTATAGAAGATCAGGAAAATATTAAATAAAGTTGCAAATAACGACATGTATAAAAATAGGCTGTAATTTAGTTATATAATTAATATATGCACATATATATATATTTTTTTTATGTATTTCTTTTATTAAATTTATTATTAATTGTTTTATTATAATTTTGTTATAAAGATAAAACAATTGTTAAATGACTTAATATTCTAAATTAGTTCTTAGTCATTAACACAGATGTATGATAACAGAATCTATTTGTATTGTAAGTTTTGTTTCAGTTACTCTGAATAGCATAATTTCTAATTTTGTAAATTATCTTAAACAATTTAATATCTAATTAATCATAATTGTTAGTTTAATGCATCATATATGATTGTGTTCAATAAAAAGGAAAACAAATATTTTCAGTAGATATTATGTTTTTTTAAATAAGATATTAACATTTGTATATTTTATTAGTGAAAAGAGATGCATCATAACTTTTTCGAAAAGATAAAATGCAGATGAAAATACTGATATTAAATTGTATTAATTAAGTTTCTTACATTAATTTATAGTCATATGCATACAACAGTATTATGATGTTGTGCAGAAGCTCTTTTACAAAGCAGACCGCTACCTCACATTCCGGCATTACCAGATGGTGATCCACCAAATGGGTCCAGCATTCAGTCAATTTCACAACAAGTGAATATTCAACAACATACTGTGGTTTCTTCCACTGGACTTTTGGAGGCTGCGAACAGGTTACTTTATAATATTTATATAATTTTATTACTTTATGAATGATTTTCATTATACAACACATAAATATAAATATTTTATGCTTCAATTTTCAAAAATAAAATATATTTTATATATACAAATTAATTTAATATGAATCTGAATAATATTAAAATATGTATATCACAGGTGGACAAGTAAGGAAAATCTATTGGCACAAGAAGAGGATGATCCTCAACTATTTGTGGCTTTATATGATTTTCAAGCAGGTGGAGAAAATCAGCTCAGTCTTAAAAAAGGTAATTATTTTTTAAAACATACTTGGTGTTCCAGACTTTTTTACACTTTATAAGTAAAGGTAAGATTAAAATATATTATAAAAAGTCCATAGATGTCTTATTACAAATCTGGAGAAAATACCTGGGACACCTTGTATAAATATAAAGATATAAATTTATGTTGTACATTATAAATTTAAATTTAGGGGAGCAAGTGCGCATTCTAAGTTATAATAAGAGTGGCGAATGGTGTGAAGCTCATTCAAGTACTGGTCAAGTAGGATGGGTTCCTTCAAATTATGTTACACCAGTAAATTCCTTGGAGAAACACTCCTGGTATCATGGAAGGATATCCAGGAACGCTGCAGAGTATCTCCTAAGCTCTGGTATAAATGGTAGCTTTCTGGTTCGTGAATCAGAAAGCAGTCCAGGTCAACGCAGTATTTCTCTGCGATATGAGGGTAGGGTATACCATTATAGGATTAACGAAGACAGTGAAGGGAAGGTATAAGTTTCATATATCTTACTAGTAATTAAATGATAAGATATAAACACAGTATTATGAAATATTAATATTTTAGATGTTTGTTACAACTGAAAGCAAATTTAATACTCTGGCAGAATTAGTACACCACCATTCAATGCTTGCTGATGGTTTAATTACACAATTACTTTATCCTGCACCAAAGCACAATAAACCTACTGTTTTCCCACTTAGCCCAGGTATGTGGAAAAAAATAACACATATCATATCTGTGATACTCATGTAAAATTATATAATCATTGTAAAGATGAAATGTATTGAAATTATTTATTTCAGAACCTGATGAATGGGAAATTAATAGGACAGACATAGTCATGAGGCATAAATTAGGTGGGGGGCAATATGGGGATGTCTATGAAGCTGTATGGAAGAGGTATAATATGACTGTGGCTGTAAAAACCTTAAAGGTTAGTCTTTTAATATATTAGTTATAGTTACTATTTATATCATTTTTTATTTTACTTATTTTTGGTTTACTCTTATATACCTTTATTTTATAGGAGGATACAATGGCTCTAAAAGACTTTCTGGAGGAAGCTGCAATAATGAAGGAAATGAAGCATAGAAATCTAGTTCAGTTATTAGGTGTATGTACTCGGGAACCGCCTTTCTACATCATTACAGAGTTCATGAGCAAAGGAAATTTGCTAGATTATTTGCGGAATGAGAGTAAACATCAAATAAATGCCGTCGTTTTGATGCATATGGCTACGCAGATCGCCAGTGGAATGAGTTACTTGGAAAGCAGAAATTTCATTCACAGGTATTGTTTCATACTTTAGAATAAATACATGTTTCTATATGGTATACATGTTACTACATATTTCTAAAGAATGGAATGAAAGTATATTTATCAGTATTTTTCTATTTTATGAACAAACTAATTCTCAAATAATTTTGGTATGTATTTTAATTGTTCTTTCTTTTTATAAATGATTTAATCTTATTTATATTTATTGGAAAAACATATTTTTATATTTTTATCTTGATCTTATGCACTATCACTATGATTCGCGCATAAAAATATTTGCATACTCATTTCAGAATTTTGACCAAATAAAAAATTTTACTGGGGATTACTTAAATTTTTGCAAAAAAAGGCACTAAAAAGACCTAACAAGTAAAGTACATAAAATGTAATGTTCACTTTTTTACATACTGCATATCAAAAAGTAATTAATTTTTTCTATCTCGCAAACTATAACTACATGTCTTAAAATAGTATAGTTTCGTGATTAGTAAAAAATTAGCTTTAAGGTGGTATGTATTATGCAGAAAAGTAATCGTTGCACTTAAAGTATTTTTCTTGTAAGTAGCTGTTTTTAGGGAGCGATTTGTAGCGTCACAAGGATCACTGAAGAAAAGTAATGGCAGATTACAGTGATGATTATGATATGCATATTCTGCACAAAAAAGTACATTCAGTTAGTTAGGAGAAATTTTTTAAATTTCATCATCCTCTCCTCTTAAGAAACGAGCTCGCGTTAACATCGCGACTTTCGAAACAGAGATCTAGCGGCTCGAAACTGCCTAGTGGGTGAAAATCATCTGGTGAAGGTCGCAGACTTCGGCTTGGCCCGGTTGATGAGAGATGATACGTACACGGCTCACGCTGGAGCGAAATTCCCTATAAAATGGACTGCTCCAGAAGGATTAGCATATAATAAATTTTCTACGAAGGTAAAACAAGTTTTCTTATAGTACAGAGTTTTAGGAATTTTTACTCAAATTTGTTTTATTCATATTACATTTGTACTTTATTTGTATCATATATTTGTAGTCTGATGTGTGGGCATTTGGCATCTTACTTTGGGAAATAGCAACCTATGGAATGTCTCCCTACCCTGGTGTTGATTTGACCGATGTCTATCATATGCTGGAAAAAGGCTACAGAATGGAATGTCCACCTGGATGTCCACCAAAAGTATATGAATTGATGCGGCAATGTTGGCAATGGTCTGCTGCTGATAGGCCCACTTTCAAAGAAATTCACCATTCTCTTGAAAATATGTTTCAAGAATCTAGTATTACAGAAGGTAAAATAATCTATCAATTCCATGCAAACATCAGAGATAAAGATGTGTTTTTAAATGTAAGTAATTCGTATAAACATGTATAAAAATTGTGCTTACAGAAGTTGAAAAGCAATTGCAAGGAGGAGGAGAAATTCCTTTACTTTCATACAAAAAATCTCAGACTGGTAGCACTGGAAACATCCATGGGCTTGTTCTAGTTTCTGAACCATTATCTTCTTCAGGTATACATGTATGGACTTCATAGAATATTGTTTTGTGATAATGCTATTATTGCGGGTTATACATAATGCATTAATATGTTTAGGATTAAGTCAATCCTTATTTAATCTTATTTAAAATGAGTTAACTTTTTAATATTACAGCAGTTTACGAACTTCCATTTATTTGTTGTAGATACTACCAGTTCAGTAACAAAACTGAGTACATTCACAGGTGGTATGTCAAGTAAGAACAATAGTAGTATCGTACAAATGAGACGTTCTACAAATAAAAAGGGGAAACAGGCTCCAGCCCCTCCAAAAAGAACGAGGTATGAAACTTTTTTGTTTTCGGTGTAACGAAACCTCGATTATTACATGTTTATTATAATTTTTTTAGATCTGGTTACAATAATAAGTAAATAATAAAATATTATATACACACATATGGAATATACTTTATCTACCACATTACTCGCATAAATCTGCTTTTATTAAATTTCTTTCACATAATCGAGATTTCGAACACCGACAGATATTGATTATATGGTGATACGATAACATAACGATTGGGTAACAGCTTGCTGTCGTCGTGCAGTTCGTTCCGCGACTCTGCCTATCAAGAGCAAGACTCTCAAAACACTGAAACGAACACCATGACTCTCGACGATGCCACGGATCTAAATGGTATTGATAAGATTCTCGAAGGTATTTTCATTCTACTTTAATCGAGCGTACTGATACGTGCACGTACTGCTTCAGTTTCCTACCGTAAGCTCTGTATCCAGCTTTTTATGTTCAATTCTCTCTGCGTTTATATTCTTTTTCGAATTAGATAAATTAACTTTTTATAGTAAAACTGATGGTTAAAAAAGAACGAGTTCATTTTGATATTTTCATCTTTATTATGTTATAACTAATTTGTTTTTATAAATTCATTAAATAACTTATAAGAAGTACTGATATGAAGAAAATTTAATATGTACAAAGGAGACTACTTTTAATTTTTGAACATACTGTTTGTATTTCGTTATGTGAGCTTACGGAACTTGTTCGCTCCCAGCGAAAGGACTCTAAGCAGAAAGAGAATATGTACCGGTACGGTTTGTTGTTAAATGGGAACTCAGGTATTGCGCGAGATCTCGCGACGATGGCTCAAGGAACGATTGCTACAGGAGGCTGTGAAATCGAGGAGGATGGAGAGGGTTCTCAGGGTACGGCGGAACCAAACTTTATCACTCAACCTTCAACGTCTCCGGAACCTATACCTGGCTTGACCTGTTCACAAAAACAAATTAAGCCAAGACCTTATCCATCGAAAGAGCCATTACCACAAAAGGTAGTTCTCTAGTGCAAAGAAATATTAAAGTAGCCTCCAAACAATTTTGAAACTTAAGTCACATAAATAAAAATTTTTTATTTAATTTTTAGTTGGTACAAGTTGGTGCATTAGAAGTACAGAACGTAAAAAGAGCCATTAATCGTTACGGTACATTGCCAAAAGGTGCTAGAATTGGCGCGTATTTAGAGTCTTTACGTCAGAGTGGCATGCCATCGAATCAGGAATCGACGACAGTGGCTTCTTCCATGACACCTGGCACAGTGGAACAACATGAAGCATCTATCGACAATTCGCAACACAGATCTCTTTCTCCTCGTCAAAGTAATTTACGAAGTCAGCCTCAAATGACTCGTAGTAATTCTTCAAGCGGTGTTGTTAATACTTATCAACCTCCAAATTCTCCCCGTACTCGAGTAGTAGCTGTAAGAAAGAATAATCAGTCTGATGCTGTCGGTTTAAGAACTTTTCGGGTTTCAAGTAACTCTAATTTTCGTACTGCGAGCCCATCGAGATCTGTTCAACCGTCGTTAGCTGACTTGGAGTTTCCTCCTCCACCCGCAGATTTGCCTCCTCCACCAGATGAAATTTTTTCTGGACAAGAACAAGCTGAACTACCACCTCCTATTTCTTGCAGCGAAATTTCTCAAATAAGAAATTCTCCTTTATCCATAAGAAAAGCAAAGAGCACAGATTGGCGTTCAAAGGAGGATGAAAATGAGCATCAAGAAGACAGGAATGATGTTAGTAACGCAGAACCCTCTGTGAAAGAAGCGTGTTCGAGGTTTGGAGTTAATTTGAGACGCAGAGAAACTCAAGATAACTCGTGTAGAACTACTGATAATAAAAGAACCGGTTTTAAGTCCAGGATAGAAACAATCGAGCCTGCTGCACCACCAGAAGAAGCACCACCGCCTCCTCCACCACCTCCACCACCAGTTTCCACAAATTCACCTCCTGATAGTTTTGAACGGAAGCCTGGAATGAAAGAGATGTTGGAATTGAAGCTAATAAATGAAATTAAACAAAGTGCAGAAACTAAACATGGTACAACTACGAAAAAACCTGGAGTAATAAGCAGTACTCCATCTGCTCTTTTGGATCCAGCATCACAATTACTTTCGGAACTCTGTGCTAGTTTTAACATGGATTCTGGACAAAGGTAAATCCCAATATATATACATACATCGTGTGTAATAGGTATTTATATATTGGTGTGTTCGTTTTTGCTTTCCTGCATCTTAACTGTAGTTTAAAGTATGTATATATATGTTATATTTTTCTTATCATATTAGACACGCTCAAAATGAGTATGCTGTATCAACTTTAAAAACCAACGAAGCAACTCAAGAACAACAACTTCAAATACATAATACTCATAAAGATTCATGCATATCTTCTCCAGTAACTGAGTCGATACTCTCTAGCGGAAGTGTCGGTTTTAAGTTGAAGAGAGTAGATAAGCGAAATAATCCGCAGAAGGAGGAAACATCTGATGGACAAATAATCGATTTCAAGGCCAGACTTCGAAAAGTTGAGAATGCAGAAAGGGAAAAATCGTTAGAAGAGAAAAGTACTATCACTGAACAATCTTCAGAATCAGAAGAACAACAAGATGATAAGCGCAGAAGCACTGGTAGTATCAGCAGTTTAAAAAAGCTTTGGGAAAATAAAGAATCCTGTGATAGTCAGCCTCACAGTCCAAAACTCAGTGTCAGAGGAAGTAGCGGTAAACAAGAAACTCTTGACCAGACAGAAGATTCACCTGAAGATCATAGTGGAGCCTCAACCCGTAGTCAAAGGTACATCAACGTTTATTATATTTTTTATAATACTTATATATTGCCTACTAAACGGTAATTTTCTAAATCTTCAATTTATTCAATATTATATATAAATAGTCATAAAACATAAATCAATATTTTCAGTTCTGGTAGCAAAAGCGATACTAGACTATGGCCACCACCTGAACCAGAAAAACCAGTTGTTCCTGCAAAACCACTAAAACCATTGTGTTCTTCAACTAAACATTTTGGTTCTTCGATTTACGCAACACCAAACTGTACGAAATCCCAACATGCAGAAGATGATCTAAGTAAACAGAATACAGACTCAAAAACCGCAAAACAGATCGTATTGGAACTTTCAACATTAATTGAGAACAGCGTATTAAATTTGAAAAGTAGCTCAACGATAGTAATGACTAGCTGGCTTCAACTTTCAGACAAGGTAGGGCTGTTACATGGAATGTGCGCTAATCTCGCAGACAGTGGTATCGCACCACATGCGCGGTTTCAGTTTCGCGAACTTCTTGGAAGGTTAGAGCTTCAGGCACGACAACTTCGTGCAGCTGGTACTCGAAATGTCGCAGAGAATACAAGACTTCTCACTGACCTCCAAAACACGATAAAGGATGTTGTCAATACCGTACAAAGATAAACTAGAGAAATTAACATCATTCTCTCTATCTCCACCCTTATTCTCGTCCTCATTTTCATCCGATACTATTTGCAATGTCCCTGTCTGTTACTCAATCATGAAATGTTTTGGACATCTTTGGAAATCTTTCTGAAGTCTTGTATCAGACTTATATGTTTTAACTCCTATGTTGAATGTCAAGCAACTTTATGGTTCTTATCTAATCTCAGTTGAGATCTATTTAAAATACTTCTTTTGCAATGGACATTTTATAAAATTTCTATTGCAATGATTTTCCTAGAAATATTTTTATAATTTTGCTTCTGGAGAGAGTACGCAAACCCAAGGATATTTTAGAGTAAGGCCTCAAGTCGATCTCGGCCTCAATCAAGTACTGATTTGATGGAAAAATAAGAAAAATCTAAAATTAAAATACTAAATTAAAAAAAATATATATATATATTTCTCTCTCAATTTTTTCATCAATACATTTCTTAATATAGACTGCGATTAGCCATTTTCCTTCGGATTTTGAGATATTATTATAATAAAAGTATTATTCTTTTGATATCGAGAAAAAAAGACCATATAGTACGTAAATGTAATTCACTTATATTTTTTATGTATTGAGTTTTGCAAAAAAAGAAAAAAAGAAGAAAAGAAATATGTATTCTCAAGAGCAAAGTGAATTTAGAAGTATGATAAGTATATAAATAAGGATCAAATATACTCTGGTTCCTTAAATTTTTTTAATAATAGTTTTAAATTGATAGAAAAAGGACGAGTAATCGCAGTTTATTGAGACAAAAGAACGCATATTAATCTTATGAATACAGAAAAAAATACTTTTTGTACACTGAACACTTGGTTCTTCTTTTTGTAAATTAATTATGGTTACTTCTACGTCGATCCAACATGTATCCTGTATAAGTGAAAACTCTACGTGAATCATACTCGTCCGCTATACGATAAATGTAGTGATTATAGTTGTCGAGTAAAACATCTCGGTGTTCTTTCATCGAACTTTCTTGCGCCGTGCTTCGTAATATCGTACGCAAAGTCTTAGGCTAGATTATACATCGTAAGTGCGAAAACTTTTAAGCGAGTAAGCCATTTTAATGCGTGAGAGGATGTAACAACTTTTGTATTTGTATAGAGTAAGTCGAATAACAGGTATGCTTAATAATACAGTAAAACTTTGATTAGAGAAATTAATCAGAAAAAATATTCTTAAATTGATGGACTTTTCGATTAATCAACCCCCATTTATTTTATTTGCATATGTAATAGTATCATTTATTTCGTTTTTAACTCATTTATGATATATTGTTTTAGTGTTTTAAAAATATTGTTTGTAATATTTATAAAAATTTTATTGTTTGATGTGTTGATATCTATCGTAAATTTGTTTTCATGCAATAACTATACTAAGCATACATTATTAAAATATGCGTATCTTACATATATAAAAATTTATCAGCCAAAAATATAATACTTGTCAATTTAAATTGATAGTTATATTAATATTACTAATTAATATTGAATAATGGAAAGTTCGATCAAGTATTATAATAATCAAAAATCAGATTTGTATATGATCAAATAGTGTCAAGGTTTTACTGTATATATTTATGTAAATCAGCGGGTGTAATTAATCAAATTTCGAAATATTTTATTTTGTCTACGCATTGCGTAGATTTTCTTCCACAGAGCGCTAGTAAAAAATAAGGACTCCGGATACTTTTTAAAGAAATCGAGGAAAAGAAAGCAAAAACAAACTATCAACTTTAAATAAAAATTAGTATTCATTTTATTTTATTTATCATTCTCTTAGTGTAATATAATTCTACTTAATCGTGAATGAATTCATTAATCAACTTAAATGATTGCGTTTAGTATGCTGCTCGAATTCAAATTGCATTTGCCATTTTGAAAGTTCTTTACACTTAAATATATCAATTTAGTAATTTTCTAACGTTTATTTCTAACTTTCATTTGTTAGTCTTCCAATAACAGTTTCCGGAGTCTGAACTCATGTTTTACTTGATCATTTAAAAATAAGAAACATGCAACGAGAATGAAAATGCCACTCGATTTGCCAATCAAGACGTTTTTCCTTGTAACACTGCCTACATATGGCTACTAGAATACATCGATCGACAACGCTAGTTACGCGAACCGGAATTTCTCTTCTTTCGGTCCGATCACCCAATCATTTCTCTATATTTTTTTTTCTTTTTTTTTTTTTTTTTTTTTTTTTACATCATTTGTACCTGTGATACACCGATCGACTTATCTTTTATCTTCAAATAAAAAAAGCGAGAAAGAGAGGGAGAGAGAGGGTGGGAGGGAAAGAAAGACGAGCGATCGTACGAACGAATCTTCTTGAGAAGTCCTAGATGTATAGATTTTTAATTGGAATTTAAATCAATTCTTAGTTTATTAAGGCAAAGTATTCAATAAAATGTTATCTGTAAATACATAATTATTTTCAAAGGATCACACATAACATTTTAAGTGATCTTTTAGCCTAAATATGTTTAATAATTTTAAAACAATTTTCGATTCTTTTTATAAGAATGATGCTTTACAAACAGTCTTGTCTATTATATGTTAGATAGTTGTATTATAATCTTATTGCATGTTACATTTAATTATGAAATTTCGTTTTATCAATTACTTTTAATCTCATTAATGTTAACTGATAGGAAATATAACACAGTTAATATAAATAGGGAATGTTATGTGTGATTTTTTCAAAATTTTAGTAATTATAGGCAATATTTATAGACCTTAAGAAGTATTACGAACTATATATTGATAGGTATTTCATTTAAAAGGATGTACATTTAGAACTTCTCGGAATCTTATTAATCATTGGATATTTAAGTTGATGAACCGTCAAAGGATATGAAATCGATGTTTTATACGATATGTATCATAGTAATGTTTATGTCTAAGTATTTATATCTATATTTATTTTTAGTTTTTTCTCGTGTAAAGTTATTCCTAAATGATCGACCAACGTACTGATTCATTAATACGAAAATTTTAATATCGCTTTATACATTGATATAAGACCGACGATAGAAATAAAAAGAAATATTGAATCAAGAAGGTCTTTGAAAATTTTGAAAACACATAAATTAACTTATTTTATATTTCAATTTACATTTTCTATTGCTTCTTGTATTCGGAAACAATCGCATACAATTTTCCACTTATCTCCCATAGCTGCAATTAAGAAGCTTTGGTTAAATGGTTTCGATGTTTTATCGTCATATTTTACTTGCCCTCCAACTTTTACAAGAAATGTTAATTGATCTGCCATCTCAGGACCTAATACCAGAATTAAATATATTTATATATATTTAATATCCAACAGTAATTTTTGTTCAAAATATAATGAAAGAAAAACAATGTTATAAAAGCATATAAATTTATAACTAAGGATAACAAAAATTTAAGATATTTAAAACATATATTGCCTAACATATAGATCTATTTACCCATTATTGGTTGAGCATCTAAAGTAAGAATAGAATGATCTGAAGGTAGCAAATCTGTCCAAAATTTCTGTATATTATCTTTGCCTTCAATACCATTCCCATTCCATATTAAAGTCGCAGTATCCAAATATAACCTTGATATAAGCTAAAATAAATATGATATATATTCTGTAAATTTATTTGTTTTATTTCTCTTAACTTTTTGGATTTCATTGTTTAATTTGTATAAAATAACAATTTCAAACAGTATTAAAATTACTTACATATCTGCGTTTATCTACACTTTCATAATAAAGTTTTGTAAATTCTTCGGCTGTTCGACAAGCCTGATCGATTTTCGCCTTCCAATCCTAAAAATAATAAATTATTATATTGTAAAATTTACAACAATAATAGAAAAAAAAATGTTCCATAAAATACCTGTTCCATCCTTTATACTGATGTCAATATAACCTTATAACATAAACATGGCAAATCGATTTACGATTTAATTGCTGTAAACCAACTACAAAATATTTTTTCTTTTTGCGTTTCTAAAAGTAAAACAATAAAAACAGTATTTTTTCTCTGAAAAGACTCCTACTACTGTTTTGTAGGTATCTATCACTGAAATATGGAACAAATAAGAAATATTCCTTGTAGAACTCAGAATTTTATATATTAACTGCCAATAAATAATTTTATAAATGTTATTGTACATCAATAATGTATAAATGATTCCTGAAAAATATTGTTATTTTAGTTTGTTTTTGGATCTTGTAACAACATATTAAAAATAAATAAAATTGTACTCAAACCGCTTACCATAACCTTAGCACAATAAAAACGCTGCTATTAAATGCTACTTGTATTTAAGGAAATCCCATGTTATAAATCATGCAGAATATGTTTAAAAAAGTTTTAAAAAGAGATTAAATATTTTTTTACAAAAGAAAGAAAAAGATGAATATTTTAATATGTTAAATACTTTAAATTATTCCGTATAAATACATATGTGTCTATTTATTATAACAATTATCTACTATCAAATGAACATAAGTGAAGCATCAAAATTAGTTCTTAAGATTTGTAGTAACTAGATACGATCACATGAACAAATCTCGATACTCAGATACTGAAGTATAGGGAAAACCGTCCGTAAATTGAGTCGTGAAAAATCAACTTGGAAGACAAGAAGGTTCATGTTCTGCACATGTGTGATATGCTACGAATGTCTCAATTAGAGGCAGAAATACTTTATTCTTCCCTGTTATTTTACAAAAACGAGAACTGTTGCTTTCCATGTTGAGTTTTCATGATTCAATTTTCGGACGGTTTTCCCTAGTGGGTGTCGAGACCTATTTATATGATCATGGTACTAGTTACTTTACGGGCACATCATAAAATAGTTAGATAACAAAAATCCTAGATGATATAGTGGCTTATTGTGTAAAACATTTCTAGGAATAAATTGTTTAAATAATATAGCTTTTTTCTCCTCTCCATTTAAATTCTTTTTGAATTTTAATTTATCTGACGAAAAAAGAGTTCATTCGCAAAACACATTAGTAAACGTTGTACATAAATGTTAAATGAAGAAAATATTTAAAAATTGTACTTATAACATAAGTTTTTATTAAATAAAAAACTGATGTTTCTTTATTTAATTCTTAGTGGATTTTAACTAAAATAAAGCAACGTTTATTAGAAACATTCGTGGTAACTTATTCCACAAATTCTCATTCTGCTCAGTTTCCAGAGCTCATAGCGGCTTATGGATAAAAGCAATCGTGGAATCTCACCGTGTTGCGAGGTCACGTGACTTCGCGCACAGACAGTTATTTTTTTAGGCATGATGGCGCCAAACAGCAGTATCCACATTAATGTAAATACAATATCGATTCGGTGCACCGCGCGAGGAAGAAAGCCATCGGGTGTCCTTACGGAGGCTATTTGAGGGCGTCGAGTGAGCTCGACAGGAGCCCTCGGGCCACGAAGTGAGTAAAACCGAGCTGGTCGCGGCTGCGACTCGAATTGCTAATGAGGACATCTTGGTTAGGCTGCCGTGACAGAGGCGTACTCGGACTACTGCCATCTCGGAGCTACCGATCGAAGAATAATTCGATCATTCACGATCAGACATACCGGCTATTATTTGTCACGTGCATCATCGCGCGCGAAATCACCCTCTCTGTCGATAGATCAATAATAAGGCATTTACTGCCTTCCGACCATTTCTATCTTTTTCTGTCTCTTTCGTTCTTGCTCTCTCTTGCGCGCGCGTGCGTGTTCATGTTTACGTGTGCGTGTCGAACTTGTGCTCGCGTGTTCGTATCAACATCGTGTGCGTATATATTCACGTTCGTGCATACCTGTGTTCTTACGTCGCGTGTGCGTATTTACTTACATTTCTGTGCATGTGTATTGAAATTCGGCTGCGTGTGCGTTCAGATGTGTATACGTGTGTATCGAGATTCGTGTGCGAGTCGAGCCTGTCGCCATCTGTATTGTCAATGTTGTCGGCCAGCAGGAGCACCACCAGCCCAATGGACCCGTGAGCATTTTCGACTCTCCGCCCGATCTTCTTCTAGACGTCTATTCTCGACCGCGAACCTTGACTTCCTCGTGTCAACTCATCGAAAGTCATACAGCGATCGTTCACGGTCGAGCCTCGGTGCCGCTCGAGCGTCGCCGCGGAGTAACTTCGTCGCAATGTTTACATGCCACCCGCCACGGCGATCAGTTTCACCAAGATTATTGTGTTTTTCCAACTACTCGACGCCTTGTTACGTTACGGGAAAACTATTTCATCCGAATAATAACTTTTCCTGCTGGACTGCCCCATTTATAACCTCTCCGCGGCGGCCATCGAGGATCAACGGCCGCAGACCCCCTGCAATACAATCAGTCTATACCATCGGTCTTTTTGTCCAAGTGTTATGATCTCAAATGTATTTGCATTATTAGAATTCTGATATAAACATCTTAATGTGTGCTAATTAGTAGAATTGTCAATTTGTGTTATCGAATAGTTCTAATCTCAAATGTTATCTTTGGAAATTCAGTTTGCGAAGGAATGCTTTGTGTCTTACAGTTATGATCTCTGTGTAATACCAATTCTTTATCTATAGTCACTTTTATATTTTTATTATATGCAATAATACATTTCTACTTAATTGATGAACATTATTGCGATGTGTAACGTATGAAATATGTTTCAATGATCGTATTCTATGTATTTTTTTCTACGCAGTTACTGTTGTGTATTATAATTGTATTTATGTACTACTTTTACTGGATTTGATTCTTTTCTTCTATTATTTCTTTGCAAACAGTTATTAATTTAAATTTATACAATACAATGCATAAATTTTTGATTTTGTATATTGCTTTGTTTTCATTTTAATGTGATATACTCCATTTGTTGCATCTAAGCATGGAAGTTTTATTTTATGTAATATTTTTATTAAAATCATGTAATATTGTTATTCCTGTATAAATATTCCTTTATTTATGGAGAACAATTAATTTTGCACAGGGAATCATATTTGGTGTTAAAACATAGTTGATAATTATTTGAAGAAGTTTTAATTAAATTTTTTTAACTGTTCTTTTAACTAGATTAAAGCCACAATTATATTTTTGTTGTTGCAGCTCCAAGAGGAATCCGCTTTCTAGATAATAAATACATGGACGACTATGTAGTGAGTAATTAAATAAATACTTTTATTTCAAATTTTATTTATCATTCATTTAATTTACAATAATGAAACGTTTCAGGGTGTGCGCGGCTCATCTGCACGTGCCACGTACCGCTAGCTCACTTGGTATAGTAGAATGGCACAGCGAGGCAAACGAATAAATAGAAACGACAATGATTTGGCGTCTTGCCCAGGCGCAATCAAAAGGCGCAAATGTAGGCTGGTTCCAGCGTCGGGTTCGTCGTCGCTGGCAGCTACCATGGGGCCCTCAGAAGAGGAGGAGACGATGGCGTCGTCCAGTCAAGGAGGGGCATCCTGGACCCCCAGACCACTCTGTGACATTAAAATCTCTAGTATATATAATCGCTCCTCTGCTGAGGCTCCTGCAGAATTATTTCGTAAGGATTTGATTAGCGCAATGAAATTACCTGACAGTGAGCCACTAAGTCCCAATGAATATTGGGTTATTACTGATCAATGGAAGCAAGAATGGGAGAGAGGTGTTCAAGTACCTGTCAATCCAGACTCCCTTCCAGAACCAACAGTTACTATCACACAAGCTACACCTATAAAGCAGCACAGTGAATTTAAATTGTAAGTCTTATTTACGGTTTATTGTATCTTCTTTAAATATGTCTGAAAATAACTAAATTTTGAATATGATAGATATACAATAGTTATATTGAACTTAATAAATAATTTTGTTGGAAACAATTATTATAATGTTACTTATAATTTACAACACTATTGTTATTATCTACATGGTAATTGCTGTACTATAGCAAGTACTACTACAAGAGAAAAATCCTTTCTGCATATTAAAATATAATCTTTGAGGTTTCATAGAGTTAATAGAATGCTTTAAGAAACCAGTGATCTTATTTTTCTAAAAAGAAATGTTAATATTTTAAAAATTATTTGAAAGCTAATGTCTATTCTATATTTGGTTAGAAAATGATTTATATTTAATGGAAATGTGATTCTTATTCCTGATTTTTAGTTTAATTTCAGACATGTATCACTTTACATATTAATAACTATGATTAAAATAATATAAATGAATAGAGTCTTTTAGTAATTTTCTTCAATGATAAAATTTTTATAGACCTAAAAAATTCATAAGGATATCTCGTGATGATTATTTCAACCCTGAAGATCATCATTTAAGCACAACTCCAGCACGAGCAGAAAAAGCTTGTGCCTATGACCTTGATGATACTGATATTGCTTGGTTAGATGTATTAAATGGTGAACGTGCACAGGTAAACTTGAAATTTACTAGTTTTCATCACATAATATTTCGTTAAATAAGTCTATTTATTTAATCAAATAAGAAATTTTTATTGACTTATTATTATCTATATTTGTCATTTACTGTTTTATTTTAGTAAATTTAGTGGACATGAATAATAAAACTCTATATATGTATAATAATTTTATTTTCTGCACCCAAAATATGAAAGTAAATGTTTATTCAAAATTGCATAGTTTTATTATATAATTTTATAATTTATAATCGCATTATAATTTTAGGCTGGACAATTGCCTATTACGGAATCGCAATTGGAACGTGTGATAGAAGAACTGGAAGTTCGTTGTTGGGAAAGAATACAAACTATAGTCAAGAATGAGGAAGGTCTTGGTATTGAGTATGATGAAAATGTGATCTGCGATGTTTGCAGATCTGTAAGTATCTTCTGATTAATTTCATGAAACAGGATTAATAATACTGAATAGTATTATTAATTAAAAAATTATTTTGTTAGCCTGATTCCGAGGAAGGAAATGAAATGGTATTTTGTGATTGCTGCAATATATGTGTACATCAAGCATGTTATGGAATTACTTCAATACCAGATGGTTCATGGCTATGCAGAACTTGTTCTCTAAGTCAACGACCAGATTGTGTTCTTTGTCCTAACAAAGGTGGTGCTATGAAGTGTACTCGTAGTGGCCAAAAATGGGCTCATGTTTCTTGTGCTTTATGGATCCCAGAAGTCAGCATTGGTTGTGTCGAAAGAATGGAGCCTATTACTAAAATATCCAGCATTCCGGTATATAAAATATATATATACATATATGTTCAATATAAATTTTATAGAAAGAAAAGTAAAAATTTGAAGTTCATATAATAAATTTTTGTTTATAGCAAAGTCGATGGGCCTTAATATGTGTATTGTGTCGAGAGAGGGTCGGTGCTTGCATCCAGTGCAGTATAAAGACGTGTAAAACAGCGTATCACGTAACGTGTGCCTTCAAATATGGCTTAGAGATGAAGGCAATCATTGAAGATGAAATGGCAGACGATGGAGTAAAATTAAGGGTACTATTCAATAAACAATTATTTTAAACATTATGGCAAAAATAAAGTGCTTTTTTGCAATATAAATATAGAAGAAAGAAATAGATATAGATCGAAAATATTAATTCAAAAAGTACTAAATTATTAATTATTATTACAATTTTTTGTATTAAAGAATAATAATGTGAATATTAATGTAAATTTTATTTACAGTCTTACTGCCAGAAACATAGTAGAACAAATACGAAAGATAAAGTTCAAGGTACTGGAAGCACTATAGGAAGTGGAGCTGACAAAGCAGGATCAGATTCCGAAGATGCGGAGTCTAGAAGACGTAAGAGAAAAGACATGACTTCTGAAGAGAAAAATCAAGCACGTGCTGCAAAGTATGTGTTTAATCACTATTTTGTTAATTTTTCTTTATCAAGTTCCTATATTTATTATAAATTTTCGATTATTTTTCATTAGACTGCAAGAAATTGAAGCAGAATTTGACAAACATGTGAGTTTAAAGGATATCGCTTCGCAGCAATTAGATGTCGATCCTGATGGCATTGTTTATATTTATAATTATTGGAAGCTCAAAAGAAGGGTAAGTAAGATTTGAAAACATCACATATTAGTTGAAACTAATAATAATTTTTTGTTGTTTACTATGTGCTTCTGTACTAATGATTGTTATTAATCTACGATTTTTCTATTTAAGATTATAATTATAAAAGTAATTTGACTTATTGATTTAATATATTTGAATTACTTGTTTAAATTTATTTTTTCCTACATCCTATTTAAACATTCTATTTCGTTTCACTAATTTTAGCGTTGTTTCTTTATAAAGTCAACATTTATATCGAGAATGAGCAGAAAATCATAAATGAAATAAGTGAACAGCTTTCTTATGTTAAATTTATTTTTTCTTAATTTTTTCATTTAATTTTATAGGCCGGTCATAACAAACCGCTTTTGGCACCGCGTTGTGGAGAACTTTCGGGTAGTGGATCGCGTAATCAAGGACAAGCAGCAGATCTTGAAAAGATGAGGACATTCGTGCAATTGCGCCAAGATCTGGAAAGAGTTCGAAACCTATGTTACATGGTTGGCAGAAGAGAAAAACTCTGTCGAACCTTCCTCAGATTACGAGAGCAGACTTTCCACAAGCAAGCTTTAGTAATGTCTGGTCCACCTTTACCACCATCAGCAGTTGCTGCTGTAATGGAGGCAAATCATGGACCTTCGATATATGACCGATTATATTCCCACCCTGACTCGGAGGATCACACTCACGACTTTGACACGATTATTGCCAGAATTGCTGGTATAGACTCTCCGACTAGTGAAGAGAAGAAGACTCAGCAGCAGCAACAACAGCAGCAACAACAAGATTTTAATGGTGCCTCTAGTAAAAAGTTATACTTCAACGGCTCCGTCCGAAGAAAGACTCTTTATGGCAGTGATCTATCATCTGTCAGTAGTAGTGAAACGGACGCAGCTAAGGTGAAGACAACCGAAAAATCGAAAACTGAGTCGAGTACGGAAGAAGAAACTAACGTTTCGACAAAAACTAAACTATCGCGAAGAAAAACGAAAAAGACTGTTCAATCGGCTGATAAATTGCATTCGGCGCTTAGGGATAACAGTGAAAATGAAAAGCTTGTGAATAGTAGATCGCATACGCTCGAACATATGGAGAAAGAATTAGGAAGTGCTTCTGGTAGTGAAAGCGACGAACTGTTAATGTTAAGCGGTGGCGCAACGAAGCATTTTACCGCTTCCACTATTTATTCAGATACTGACTCTGACTCCCAAGAACATGCATCTCATTCTGCGGTTTTAATCACGAAAGCAGCGGTGAAAGAGTTTTCCGCGGCAAATTTGTCAAAAAATTCACAAAAAAGTTTTGGCAAAGATCCCAGACATGTCGAATCAACGTATCATAACACAGGTTCGAAGAATAAAGAGAATCAAAATAAAGCTGGCTCTAAAAAGAAAGAATATATACCTTCCGCATTAATCGTCCCACAGAGACAAGCTGCAAAGAAAGCTTCGGAAATCATGCAACGCACACAGCAAGGTAAAAAAGACAATTCGGTGCCTGAATCTACCCCAGAAGTAATTAAGTCTCCTGTCGAGGAACTTCCGAAATGTTCCTCGTCAAAGCAATCAAAAGACAAAACCCCTAATAAAAAACAGAGAGAAAACAAACAGTCGAAGGAAACTAAAAATAACGATGTATATGATTTCGATAAAGAAGATGGAACGGAGATTTTGGCGTATGTGCCGCAAAGACAAGCTGCCAAGAAGGCCGCCGAACACATCAAAAGTGGCATGGGTACTAAGACTACGCAGCAAATCGAACAGGAGACGCTTGACGGAAGATCGAAAAAGGAATCTCCAGAAGCAGGAAAAAAGAAGGAAATTAAAAAGGACGATTCTTCCAGAAAAGAAGAACTTTCTTCACGAAAAGAAGAAACATCCTCATCATCTTCATCGTCGTCATCTTCTTCATCATCCTCATCATCTTCATCCTCTTCTTCATCTTCTTCTTCCTCATCCTCTAGAAAAGAGGAAGTTTCATCCAGAAAGGACGAATTGATTTCTAAGAAAGAAGAATCGTCCTCCAGGAAAGAGGAAATCATCTCGAAGGAGAGTCGCCCGAGAAGACCTAGAAAACCGAGCGACCGAAAATCGTCGGTGCTTTCAAGCAACAGCGATAGCAGCAGTAGTAGTAATAGTTGTAGTAGTTCCTCAGAAAGTAGCAGTGATTCCGAAAATCCAGAACGTAGGAAATTCTCAGATGAATTGATGGACGGTTCTTCTTGTTCTACTTCCTCTGAAAGTGATACTGGTAACAGAACGAAAAGTAAACCGGTTACAATTTCAAGCACAGCGAATAGAAGGCAACAGTCTAATAAAACGTCACCAGAACGACAGGATGCTGAAAGAAAACAAATTTCAGGGCGGAAACTCAAGAAGCTGCCCGAGAAGAAGCTTAAAACTTCCGACGGGCGGCGGGGACCTGAGTTTCAGCCGCCTACTGAGAGAGAGGAATCTCGTAGAACCCCTAAAGAACAACAACAGCCACAGACACAACAACAAGAAGCAACTGTCAAGAAGCAGGATCAAAGAGACAACAAACAAAAGCAACCAGCAACAGCGGGAGCCGCAACAGCAGGAACAGAGACTAATGAGGATCTGCTCATTGGGTCTGGAGATCATGATGGGCCAAGAAGTGTTTCTGGGTCCAGACCTCCCAAAAAGTCGGGTCAAGCTAGTAAGCAGCAGTCCTTGCCAAGGAAAGAAGATAAGAAGACCAAGTCCGAAAGCAGAAAGCGAAAACCGAACGAGTCTGTCGCAAAGGATGAAAAGAGTGGGAAAGAAACGATCAAGAAACCGGAGAAACGGTTAACCGACAAGCAACCTATCAAGATAGTAGAAAAGAAAAACGAAGAGGAGAGTAGAAAAGACGAACCAAAGATTGTTGATCAAGGAAAAACTAACGAATGCACGGACAATTCTTCAAAGAACGAAGAGAAGAAAGTTAAAAAAATTGGGGGCAAGGACGCGGTCAATATTTTGGAAGAAGAGATGAAACAGCGTAGAGCAGAAAGGGACAGCCCGAAGAAATCATTGAGGGGATTAGATAAATTGTTGGAGAAACGTGAACATCACGACAAAATGTCTAAGAGTAAAAATTCGGAGGTGAAAGTTGAGAAAGTTGCTTGTGATGAGGAAAAGGAAGAGAAAGGATCCGTGGAAGAAAGTCAGCAAATGAAAGACGCTGTGAAAAACGAAGATCGTAAAAACCATATTAACGAGAGCGATATTATTATTGAGAAACCAAAATCGGAAGAACAAGTGGAGGAAGAGATAATAAAGAAGGATATTTCCGAGGTACCAGAAGTTGACAAAGTTATAGCTGGAAAGAAGAAAACGGATCGAAATCAAACAAAGAATCTGGAGGAAATTGTCGAACAACGAAGTGTCGAACCACCGCAGAATATCGAACCTCAGCCCATTCCCGTGGAAGACAATGTACAGAAAGAAAGTAGCAAAGATGACAACGTCAAATCTGTTTTGGAAAGAGTTGAAAATTCTGAAAAAGAACATCAAAAACGACGAAAATCTGCAAATAGATCAATTTTCTCACCACAACATGGTAAAGATGCGAGTGTTTCGGAATTGTTTGATTTTGACCAGGATATGTTAACAGAAGAAATAGTGAACGAAGATGGATTTGGTATATCAAGAGATGCAGAAGAACGGGGTGTACCATTAAGTTTCTCGTTCAATAATGAATTGTGGTTCAAGGAAGATTCGAAAGAAGATAGCGCGAGGGAAACATTGCATCTTGTTGAGAAATTGCGTATGGAACTCTCGAAGAAATCAAATTCTAGTCAGTTCGAATTAGAGGCAGTACCTGTGGATGGCGAAATCAAAAAAGAGGAACCACCAATAGAAAAAACATACGAACAACAACAACAACCACCGCAACAACTCCAACCGCAACAACCACAACAATCCCCGCAACTTCAGCAGCAGCAGCAGCAACTTGCTCAAACTCAAGCAGAAAAAGAGACAAAGATTCTCGAGCCTATTGCAGAACCAGTCCTAAACGTGAAAAATGTTGAAGTTTCTGAAGAAGAGGTAGCTATTAATGAAACCCGTCCTAGCAGTTATAATAAGAGTACGGTAGAAGAAAAGAGGAAAACATGCTACTCGAGCGGTAACGATAGGTATGCGGCCTATGAAGAGGATCGTGAGGCGAACAAAGTAAGCTTAGTGGAACGATCGAAGCTCGATCGAGCGGAGACCGACGAGAGATGGGTTCCACCAAGCATCAATAGTTTTGAACTGAGTGATGTGCAACATTTGAATGCTTTGATGGAGACGCAGAATCGCCGATACGGCAATCATCAATTTCCTAATGAAACTATTCCAGAGAACGATTCTATCGCGCGTACTCATTTGACCGCACCGAGTATACAGGAACAATATCTTTTGCAGCAATCACATTCGATTCTACATAGTCAGCAAGAACCACACGAAAGGACGATACTCGATCAACAGATACCGGAAGAAAATCCTATGGAAATGATGAACAGACATTTAATCAGTTTGCCAGCATCAGAAGAGGATCAAGCTGCTGAAATGATGGACAGGGTGCTCGATAAAGAGGACGACGTTGTCAGACAGCAGGAGTACGATCAAAATTCACCGTACAATGATATAAACGGTCGTCCAGACACCAGGTGGGCGGAAAGTCAAGTTTTGCCTTCCCGAAGATCTACATCTTCTTCGATTACTTCCGCCTCTTCTGCGGAGGATCATTCCATTCCACCTTACAAGAACGTACCGAGCATTCCGTTTCCACCATGTTCCATGGAAACAACGTACTACGCGGATTCGAGTTACGGTACCGGTCCGGTCAGCCTATTTCCGCCACAGTCCTGTGCAGCACCTTTACCTTACCCTTCTCCTGGACCAGCTCTCTTTCCGCCAGCATTTGGAGCTGCGTTTCCAGGAGCTCAGTCGTTATTGCCACACGTGAAACCGCTAGAAGATTCGCTTAATCTACAAGCTTCACCATGTACCGCAGCATTCACGTCTTCCTCGCACAACATGGCGCTTACCGCAGCCATGGTCTCGCCTACTAAGATAGTCACACCACCTCCACCACCACCGCCACCACCTCCACAAGTCACTGTTCCACCTGCAGAACCTATAGAGAGGACGCAACAACAATTGCAAACGCAAGTAACCGCTTCACCTTCGTTGCCAATAAATTTCTTAAACACCGTAGCACCAGAGAGTCATGCCAGCGATACCGTTGTCGAGAGTCTTCAAGAAGCTCTGACGGACAACAAGAGTCAACATTCTGGGAAAAAGTCACCTTCCAAACCTACCAGGACCTCTGCTCGTGTAACATCTTTACAAGGGAAGTCTCCGGGAAAATCTCCGAGACAGGAAACCCAGAAAAACGTTCCTGGAGCGCGAGGTCGTGGCAGAGGTGCCAAAAATTCGGCGCAACACTCCGGTTACAGGGGGCGTGGACGCGGAAGAGGCAGAGGTCGAGGTAGAAGCGGACAAAATTCAGGACTCTCTCTGGTCTCCGGCGTGGGTATCAGCCAACACGACGACTCCATTCAGAACAAACTAGTCGGCACGGTTTACGACTTCGATTCCGATGAAGATTCAACTAGTGAGGCGAACATTGCCGATTTACGCACTATGAGAGAGCGAAAGAAGTCGACTGATGCCGCGATGGCCGGAATCGAAAGGAGAGATTCCACAGTCATGGCTTCTGGAGAAAGCGTTCAGTCAAGACTCTCCAGTCCTGGAGGCAGTAGGAAGTATCTGGAAGACAGACGACTTTCTTGCTCTCCAAGTCATGATGGTTCTGTTGTCGTGGAAAGTCAGTCAAACGCTGGGCAGAGCTTCGATACCGTCCTACCACTTATTCCAGGCCCTGTCGATATGAGAACATACAATTCCACTCTTGATGCTTCAAGTTCTTCTACCTTGCATGGTCAAACGTACGAGAATCATTTCCTGGGTACGTTCACGAGCGTCTCAGCTAATGATCCTGCTCTCCCAGATATCGAAGAAGACCTCGAGAAAGAATTCGGACCCGCGCTGATCAAGCAAAGTCAAGAAGACTGTTCAAAGCCGAGTTTTGATGCGAGTATCGACGCCTCATCTTCTGGCTTTGTTGACGCCAATAAAGTCTCCTTGACGGATTCGAGAAACCAGCTGAAGGTTAAGATCAAAGGTCCTTTCCTGGATGCCAATTACGTTCCTACCTCGTCGGTACCGCCCCTTGCACAGCAGGCACCCGCGATAATCACACCAGCCGCTACCAGTGCTTCCATCGCTTCCGGAACTTCAAACCTTAGACGAATGCGAAAGAAGGAATTGCTCCGGCAGTACTGCTCTCAGGATATGAATATGGACGAGCCAGGTTGTGGAAATCTGGCTACGTCAGCACCAATCATCATGCCACAGATCAATCGCACAGTGATAACAATACCGAAAGCGGTTGCCTCGATGACCAGTATACCCACGAGAGAAGACTACAAGGCAGTCGTCGATGCAAACATGGAAAAGAAACGAAGAAAAGAAAGATCTACTGGGTTCTTGGATACTAACGAGGAAGAGGGAAGCGTCGAGAGAAGGCGGGGCAGCGCTACTAACGGTGCTAGTTCCAGTGGTAACGCTCCGGTCGGAAACACGGATCGTAGAAGAGGCAGACAGAGTAGTGGCGGTAGATCGACGACTACGACCACCACAACTACTACTACGAACAATGGTCCGCCGAAGTTGAAGATCAAGATCGGTAACAGCATAATTGGTGTCCAAGAAAGTGGCCAGGATGACAGAACGAGGATCAGACCGCCGAAAAAGCGGTTGAGCAGTATTCCTAGTAGTACACCGAGCATCGAGGAGTTAAAGAGAGAGAGTATGAAATTCAGGCGTATGATCATGGCCGGTTTCGATAACGATGAGAAATTAAGAGGGAAAAGTAAAAAGGATAGAAATGGTAAACGAAAGAAACGACAGTCGAGTAGAAAGGAAGCTAGGGTACGTATCCTCGAGGGTGGAACCGCTCCTCCGAAATTAATAATAAAACTCGGCAAAGGTAATGATTCTCCAGACGAGTTACCTATTTTACTTGCGGATGAAGAAGAAGAGGAGGAAGAGGAACGACATCCGACTGATAGTAGAGTAGGTCCTCCACCTCCGGAACCGGCCAAAGACGAGCCTGTTTACCCATCGGTAGCTGCTAACATCGAAGAGAAACAACCTACCGACCCAGATACTGGTGGTAGTGCACCTAGAAACGTTCGTTCGGCGAAAGTCACTCCGATTAGGTTAAAATTGACGCGCTGTCAGGAGGGCTACGAGTTGAAGGGCCCGCCAGTCCACGGTGAAGAGTCCAGTTTAACGAGGGAGAAACCGGGAAGTCCTGAAGTTTCGAACGAGATAAGAAATCCACCGATCAAGGGCCAAGACGAGGAGGAATCTTCCAGAGAGGAGGAAGAAGAAGAAGAGGAGGAAAATAATAGTTCCGTGCAAAGGGACTCCTCCACGTGTCCTGCCGCGACAAGTATACCGCAGGGATGCCAAGTTAGGTGATAATTAATGATACTCGTGGAGTAATGAAGCAGAGGACAAGAACACATACACACGGTGCTTGTATGATTTTTACGATCGATAAAGAAAACGGACTCGATACACGCTTGCGGTGAAAGCACGTTGCCGTAATAAGGTGAAAAACTGTTTCTCCAAGTGATACGGTCCAAGAAGATCGAGGTACTGCATATTCTTACAAGACAATTTTTTATCATATTTGTTGCAGCGTATCGTTGGCTTAGTGGAAAGATCTAAGAAAGAGACAGACAACACTGATGTCGTCGTAGGCTTCGAAACTTCAAGTTTTTGGTATTTGCTTTAAATCAGGTCAAATATTTTACTAATATTATTAAACTGAATAATACTACTTCGATAAATAGATCGATATTAATAATCAAATCGTTAGTGATCAAACATTTTTTGTTTTGCAGATAGATCCGTTTAGGTTCAAGATTTTCAATAGGAGTTGTACATATAATTGATAAAGTACGGAGTATGAATTTTATCAACTGTTTTCACTAAGCCTATGATACGATAGTTCTTGATACAACATTTTTTACAAAATTGTATGTAAGAATTACTTGCATTAGTCTGTTGATGATATTTATAGACCATGTTTTTTATTTTATTATTATTATATTTTATTATTATTAATATTAATATTATTATTATTAATCATTATCATTATCTTATGTATATACGATGATTATTCTTTGTTCATATTAATGAATTTCTTTTATAAATTTCACCTTCTTACGGCAACAGAATCACGAAACAAAAACGCTCATTTCGGCGAGAGGAACAAGGTGGTCGCGCGACTTCTAAGATATACTCGTTCTGGACTCGCTTCAACGGACGTTCTCCTACGTTAAATGAGAAGAATTTATACTCCTCGAGAAAAAACAAAAATAATCCGGTTTTATTCTTAAACAATACTCGAGAGATGAAAACGGGCGTGCCATTTCGCGGCGGCGACCAGATGTCTGTTTTTCCTTGATGAAAGAGAAAGCAGATTGAAGAAACAGTCGAGGTTGTTGACGAAGATCTCCATGGAATCTACTGTGAATTCAACGGACTGATGTTGTAAAGAAGAAAAACATTTTTTGTTTTGTCTACACGAATTCTTCAAAATGAAACTGTGTATGCGTGTATGTCTGAATTATGTGTGTGTATTGTATGTGTACAGAGAACTTGAAAAAAAAATAGGAAGAAACGATTTAAAGAACGTTGGATTAAAACGGGGATGATTCTTGAGATTACTTCGTACGCGGCCTCGTCGGAACTTTCACAGTAAGAAATAGTTAATTGTACATAATTGTAATCTACGATTGTATTTAGTCTAAGTCGAATAAGAGGAATACATGCGATAAGAGAATGAGAGCTGTGAGTACACGAGGGAGAGAATGAAAGATCGTTGAGTGTGCGAATGAGAAGCTGCATGAGAGATTTTGTAATCAGTGCGAAGCTTACGTGATGGCTGTGTTTTACCACGCGGTCCGATCTTCCAGGCAAATTAATCCTGGGCCGCGCAGAAACGTTCAGTATCCCCCCATAATTACTGGATCGCTCGAGTGTTCCCCCCTCTCCCCAAACAAAATGGTCGATTGACATTATAGTAGAAATAGTATATATTTAAAAAATGCAGAAAAGAACATTACAAGTAAAAGAAGTAATAAACTTTCGGGCGGAGAAAAAATTGTAATTTAGCCGAGTTATAGACGAGGACAATCTTACTGCGCAATAGCAGTTTCTTCGATGAATTAGATCAATTAATCGTATAGTCTACCGCAATAATATGCATCGACTATAATTACGCAGTTATCTTTAGTATATGAGTCATCCAATGTCCATTGTTAGATATATCTATTCGTATATAAGTATAATAATATACTTTTTACCAAAGTAAATTCGTAAAAACTATCAACGCGCATTTCTCATCGTTTTTATAATTCATTTGGTATTATGTATAATATATATATATATATATATTTATAATATAAAAAATATATAGTATATATATATATAAATTATACCGAGTACAATGTTAATAATTTATTGTATTTGTTATTGTAAGTTCTACATAGAATGGAAATATGTTTTTTACGCAATAGTATAGTTTATAATGCGATAGTTAATTCGTTTTCGCTCTTTCTGGTTTTTACGTTTTTACTTGGACATCGAACAATCTCATTTGTTAACTCATTTACGGGGAACATGAATTTCCCTTTTAAGGATAACTGCGTAATTTTACGATGATAAATAAGCATCCACTCTTATGGATGTTCATTAAAAAAAAGAGGACTATATGAGAAATATTAATCAAAAATAATCGTCCATATCCATATTGGAATTCGTTATACATTAAAAAATGTTTGTCCTCGTTGGACTTTCGCCGTGTGTGCCAGCGATAGAGGGACAATTTCCTTTTTTATGCGGAAATAAATATAAATTTTGTTTCCTTCTTCATTCTGTGACGAAGATAAGACGTAACTTCTTCGCTCGGAATCCGGGGTACGGAATTTCTCTGCGCGGACCGATGTATTTGACCCTAGATCCAG
Source organism: Bombus pascuorum (assembly GCF_905332965.1). Lineage (NCBI taxonomy): Eukaryota > Metazoa > Arthropoda > Insecta > Hymenoptera > Apidae > Bombus > Bombus pascuorum. The sequence continues at coordinate 10,255,985 of NC_083496.1, read as the reverse complement.
TCAATCAAATTCCCATATATCCGCTTTTCTGTACTTATTACTTTTTTTAATTGCAACAATTATTTTTATTCAACTACAATGTGAAGTCGTACTAAAATCGAGTGTCGTATGCTATTTTTCGGAATACATAACGATATTCACAGAAAAAAATTCGTATTGTCAAACGATAGTTTTGTCTATATTTTCTACTTTTTAATATTGTTTTACACGCGTACAGAGTGTCCCTTTAGAAGTACCGTATCCATGTATAAGAGATTCCTGAGCTAACAGTACTATAATTACATGTTTCTTAAATATTTTTCTTTTGTTCTTTTTAAATTATTGACGATCAATGTTGAAAAATATAAGAGCTCTAATGTATCGTACTTTCACGGTATTGTACCTCTGTACGAATATTTTGTACAATTTTTGATACAATTTTGTACGACTGAATGAAATGTCTGTAAAAGAATTAACAAAAAAAGAAAAGGGATAAAACAAAACGTTATTCAAACGTTTTTAAATAATTCGTGACTTATGTGTCACTTTTAGATATTGTTGCTTACTATTTATCAATTTTAAGAACGATTTCATATAATGAAATCATATCTTCGTAATGATGGAATTGTGATCTATGCAAATGAAATGTTTTATAAATGTCTCCTTTTTTTTCTTGCTGTAACATCATTCATTTTGAACGACAACTTTTTATGGCTCATAAAAAGAGTGGTCTAATCAGCATTTTTTTTTATAAGTCAAAATAAACTATATGTAAAATGACGGTGCAATATGCTACAAATACCTATACTTTATTATATTCGACTATCTCTTTTTCTTGCTCTTGTATGATTCTCAAAGCCGTAGAAACATTTAAAATTATGTTACCTTAGCTCAAGAATCTCCTCATTTAGAAAATGTTGTACAATATTTTATTCTGTATATTTATACAAACAATATGGGGTACAAAAGAATCATTGTAGATCGTTCTAATAAATCAAAGCTATCACGAAGATTATCTCGCTCAAAGATGACGATTTTTTGTTTTCAAGTTTTGATATGTATATTTTTTGTTATCTGTATGATTGATTTTACATAGAATATAGAGAGTTACAGTTAAATGCAATTAAATATGCGGACTCAACGAAAGAGAAGTTTAACTTTAATCAACTTGTAAATAAAATATAATCCCAACTAAAATCAGAAGAATTCCAATCGTGATTTTAATCGTGATTTTAGTAAAATATAATAATCGAGTCGGCTGGTTCTAGGGTCGAACGAGATGTTAATATTAAATTATATAGTCTCCTGAATTCTGAGACGAAGAATAACGTTATACGCCGTTGGACGCCGGAGAAAAAATTCGTCGGCAATAAGCGGATCCTTAGCGGAGCCTATTACGTTGTACAGAGAAGAAGCAAGTCAAGCAGAATTGTTTAATTTCGAATCGTTTCTTGCTTATGCTAAGCATAGAAAGAAAATTAAAGAAGCTGATGAATTTTGTTATAATTTGTTGCACGTGTCTGCATGTAAAAATAGAAAGTGTAGACACTTACAACGATTCAAAAACACATACGTGCATATATAAATATATAAATAGTTTTATTATATTGCAAAATGAAATAATACAATATTTAGCTACTGTATATAGTGTAAAAGAAAAGCTGGTCTTGTAAGATACGGATTAAGGTGTTTTAATGTGCACATAGCCGCGTCATTGTCAATGATGAGTATATTATTACGATTAATAATAATTACAGTTTTTTAAAAAAAAAGAGATAGATATCGTTGAATACCATCTTGTTTAATCCTTATTTTTTTGTGAAAATATCCATTAGAATTTTAAAAAGTAATTTAAAATACATACCTACCTACTTGTGTAGCTTTGTCAATTTTCTCGAGAGGGCGCTGATATAAGATTTCAAATTCTTTGGATAACATATTATTGTTACATGGTAGCTTGTTGTTATTAATTGTACATATATCTAGCCATAATAGCTTTGCAAATAATTTACACAGTCCTTGTTTAATTCACATTTGTAACAAAATGAAACCTACCCTTGTAGCAGATGAGATGTTTCCAGAAGGTGCTGGATCTTACATCGAATTAGAAGAGGTACGTATCGGTTTAATAAGGTTATGTTTATGTTGAAACATTAATTTTCTATTAGTAAATGATGAGCTAAACATCGTTTTTTTCTCCAAATTATATATATTGATAATTTTCGAAAAGTTTGTAAATAATTGTTCTAAAGGGAAAAATAAACCAGTACGAATATTGATAATCATGAATTTATTAAAATTATTTTAGGTTGGAGGTAGTCGTTTATTGGTTGACTTAACTGCAAGTGAAAAAGCAGTACACGCAGATTTTTTCAATGGTAAATAAAGATAATATTTTCATTTAAAATTAATTAATGTTGATAGCATAACAAATACTATTGATATCTTATGAATAATAATGCTTTTTTCAGATTTTGATGATCTATATGACGATGATGATCTTGAATAAAAATTTATAATTTTGGTAATAGCAATAGTGAGAGTAATGATAATGAAAAAAAAAACAACTTATAAAGCATTCTGTAAATATTTGATTTAAAATATTTTGTGATATATAGTAGAAATTGAAGTAAAAAACATGGAACAGATTTACTTTTATGACTACTTATAGTAAATCTATTTTCATCTTTTATTTGAACTGATTCAGATAACAGTAACAAATTTTGAATTTATATAATACATATATATGATCGTTATAAATAACTATAAAAACTGAAATTAAAATAATTATTCTTAATATTATATATTTATAAATTATGTTCTATTATATCAATTTATAATCAAAGTTTTAAACAAGCAAATATATGTCTATTAGATGGAAAAGCAATTAAACACATACAGGTAGAGAAAATTGATATACACAGTGCAATAACATTATTACAATTTATTATTTTTAGTTCGAAATTGAATCAGACGTGCGCCCTTGTTCAGAATACCATTTATCTCGGCATATTAGCTTGGGCGATATTAATTATAAACGTGCCATAAGAAAATGAGTACTGGTCATAATGTCTCGTACACATTAATATCGATATCATTGTAAAGATTATAATTTATAATACATAGATGCTAATCATATAAACCTGTTAAGATGATGCACAATTAAAATAGCACCCCGGGTTTCAGTCGCGCCACATAATCATGGATCCTGTCGATCGTCATGCATCGAGAGTCTCCTTTTTTCAGACGAGACGTTCTGAAGCTTTTGTGTTTTATGCCTACACGATTTGTTTCTTGTTTTCTTTTTTTTTTTTTTTTGTGTTTCTCCTTGGCCCCAATCGACATTTAATTCACTTTTTGACCATCCTCATTTTTCATTAACAGACTTTTATTAACGGTGACAACGAGGTTCCATATTTAAGAGACCCCCGACTACCGTCACTCGTTTGCATCTTGAATGCGCACAAGAATGACATTTTTAAGAGCGATATCGATGACGACCATGTCGAGTACGCTGCTAACAGTGACGAGTATCCTGTAAAATACAAATTTTACACTATTTGTACATTAAAAAGATTTCTTTAATTTTATATATTATGAATTGCTTACCCTGAGTCCAGCCCCGAGAAAATCGTTCGGAGTGCTAGTTAACTTCGAGATCACTATCGGCTTGGTCATCTTGATCACTTTCCTCTTCTTCATCTTCCTCCTCGGAATAATACTGCGAGGGTGGCGATAGAACATCCTCTGAAAGTGAAGTATGAGAAGATGAAGGAGGTCGAGAGCCTTCCAATTTTGTGTCCAGATCTTCCATTGAGGTACTTGGTCCAGGAATGGTCACTGGGATGAATTTTTCCAAATCACCAGATGCTAGTTCTAAATTAAAGCATTGAAGTATAGAATTCATATAACGATCTGAACAATTGTTTAATTATGAATCATACGTACGTTCCACGTATTTCTCCAGAGATTTTGGAACCATTAATTTGGCCTTCCGCAAATTTTCCTCTGTGCATTCACCTTTCTCTAAACCTGATCAAATATTATTTCTCTTTAATTAATCTGACTGATAGATTCAAAAAGAAATATAAAACAAATTGCTTACCGAAAGCTAAACCCATTTGCTTTAGAACTTCAATATCGTCGTGAATTTCGAACTTATCGTTAAAATTGAACAGGTACTCGGTTCTGTAACCAACATGATTTGATATTATTAATTAAAATATAATATTGGCAGTAATAAAAAAATCACTTGTTTCTATTATCATACTTGTCATTTGAAATGCTGCAATCTATGACAGTCTTTTTGCTAGTATTCACAATCAGGAATGGCAGCTGTATGGCAGAATTTGGTTTTGGTGGGCCACGCAGACTCTCATTGGCACGATTACGTTCCACCAAATTTTTAAAAGAGATATGCGAGAGGATCAATTGATGCAATTGTTGTGTTTTTGCTTTAATCCTCTCGATTTTCTTCTTTTTATCTTTTTCAAGTGCCAAACATTCCTGAAGAGAATTAGTTGGCAAACCTAACCACCTGATTTCTTTCTTCTCTTTTGAAATAATATTCATTGCCATTAAAACGTTCAAAGCATCATAAACACGTCTTCTAATATTTTTCTGATCATATTGCTATAAGACAAAAAATAATACGCTATTCTTTATTTGCATTACTTTAAAAATGAAAAAAAGTGGCGAATATCATACCTGATCTGTTAAAGAGTTTATATGAGCAGGATTAGTAAATTCTCCAACAAGTTCATCCGCAACCTCATTGTACGACGTCGTTCCCTTCTTTTTAACTTTCTCACAAACTTTCATTGAAAAATGACGTAATCCTTTACCTACTTTTTCCGTTTTTCTCCGTTTGCTATCAAGAAGAAAATAAAACATTAATGATAAATATATGTTATTAAAAATTTATCTTAAATATTTAAATTCTTAATCATTAAGATTTGTTTACAAGTAATCTATAGAACGAAGACAATAGTAAATACACGTATAAAAAAATATTCCATTAAATAGATAAATCCTTACTCTGGTACAAAATCACCACCCTCAACATCTTGTCTTTTTCTAGAACCACTATGATCCAATATTGGACTAATATATGTTTTTCCACTTGCATCTTTCACAATTTGTTGATTACCAGATTGTTGTTGCTGTTGTTGTTGCTGTTGAGATACTATTGCCTGTTTTATATCACTCTGTAAAACAAAATAAACAAAACAATTAGTTCATATATTCCTACAACTTTTAGTGAGTTTAGTATTAAAATTTTACCAACAGAGGTAATTATTTTGAATAAAGCATACCATTTGTGCAGATGTTAATTGTATAGTTTTGGTCAATACAGGTTCACCAGCCTTGGTTGTTGCTAATTTTGTATTCTGTAATGGTATTGTAACCAACCCTAGAATAATTGCACACAAAAAATATTGTTTTAATATCCTTTATTTTAAAATTAAATGACAAGGAATTATATTACTGTATATACAGGGCGTCTTGTATAAACGTTTTCACATAATTATATCTTGAAATATTGGGTATTCAAACAGATATTTCAAATTAATTTATTTCAAAGAAGGTATCTAATGATGGACATAAATTTTATCTAATTACACCTCTGAGATTGCAAGGTGGCTTTTATTTTTTAATATGAAACTATATATTTTCGTTCAATTAAGCTTGTAGTTCATTACAAGAAAAAATATAAAATAGAAAACAAATTTTAAATTCCCATAAACATCTTTGAATGACATTGAAAGATCAACATGTTATATGTAAATGAATTCATTTTATAATGATTTACATGCCTACCTAAATAAAAATATATAGACCTATTTAAAAAAACAAAGGTCACCTTGAAATCTTAGAGGTATGTTCAACTAAACAAAACTTATATTCCCTATAAGATATTTTACTGGAAGTAGAGTAACTTATGTTTACAATATTTTTTTCAAATAACCGATAATGTAAGAAATAATTATGCAAAAAGTTTCAAATGTATAAAAAACTAATTTTTTAAATTTGTTAAGTAAAAATACATAAAAAGATTGGTTACTAGATAAAAATAATTGTTGAAAAAGTTACTCACTTTGGCCAGGAGTTGAAGGACTCTGCAGACTGATAGTTCTAAGAACTTGTGCGTTAGATGACAAAACCTAAACATCAGAAACAAATCACTGAATTCAATATTAAAATGAAAAACTGAATTATCCCTATATAAATATTATAATAAAAAAAGATTCAAATGGCAAATAAAATTATTATACATATATTGTTTATTATACCTGAGATTCTTGGCTCGGAGTCTTAAAGACTTTAAGGCCACCTGCATTTGTTGTACTGACGATACCACCCAATGCCTTATTAGCAGTACTCTGCACTACTTTTATTACTTGTGGATGACCTAAAATGATATTAAATTTTCTATTACTATTTTGATAGTTAAACAAGTACAACATCAATATATGAATTTTTTTTTTAATTTAACAGAAAATACATTTTTTATCATATGACCAACTTTATAAGTGTATTATGATAATATCAAACAATATAAAGTCAATAGTAATTAATGAAAAATTTAAATATTTGATAAACATAAACATGAAAAATTATTGAACTAAACAAAGGCTTTCCAAGCTAATATACCTTAACTATGTTAGAAACACACTGAACAGGATCTGAATATCTGAACCTGAATATAAGCATTGTGAAGTAAAAGTGACCTTTTTCGATTGAACAATCAAGACAAGCAAGTAAGTACATTCCTAAACAATCTAAAGTCAAACGACTTAAAAGTAAATTGATTTTATCTGTTTAATAATAGAAAAGAAAATAAAAACATCTTTCCATAAATTCAGTGCAGATAGTTTAGAAAGAAACAGAGTATAAGACTAACATGTATGTGGAAAAAGAAGAGTCAACATGAAATTGCAATTAACAAGAATCAAACGAAAAATAACAGAAACACGAGCATGAAACCGGGAACGAGGCAACGATAGTGAAACTATGTGATTTTAAGGAAAATGAGAGAAAATCAAGGCATTATCATCGAAGCGAGGCATGCTGATAATTGGCGCGCACTCGGCATACTCACCGTTCGCGTCATGTATGAGAAAGTTCATCGTTTTGTTTTGTTGCGTCATCCTCGAGGTTAGAATTTCGTCCCGGCGTCACCGACGATCACGACGATCGACCGAATGCCGAGTGAAAATAAAAAGATCATAGGTACACTCGCTAATCTTGGCTCGGTCTATCACCAAAATGGCGACTATGATATAGAACCATTTGAGAACAGAATTCAACGATATACCGATCAAAGAACGTCTTATTGCACGCACAAAATTGAAAGCTAGCTGTTTCTTTATCGTACTATTGCGACCATTTTATGAAAACGCTCATTGGAAAAATATCACACACAACACAAATCTAGCTTCCGCGTGCACAGTACAGAATAGAGACGAGCTTGGCGGCATGACAAAGTTAAACAGCTGATTGGTTGCTTTCTCAGTCACGTGGCTCCTTCTGTTCCACGTTTATGGGCACTGTAATATCTGCAAGAAAAACCTGTTTCTAGTGTTACAAAATGCCAAACACTATTATTGGGATTTTACTTTTCAGATTGGTAATACACATTTGTCGGCTTTTGTCCAATAAATAACTTATGTTGAACACAAACGCGTAGTAAATTAAAAAGTACGCGTAGTACATTGCAATTGACTTTACTATACATAGTAAATAGTGGAAAGATTAATCCCATTCAAATATTTAATTCCATCAAATATACTATTTTTTAAAAGAATTAAATATTTAAAAGTAATTACTACTTCCAAAGAAAAGTTTTGTAATTTGTTTACTTTATTATCGATTCTAAACACACATGAATTTTAAATTAAGATAGGTATTTAAAAGTACTTCTTATTTAAGATATATTTCAAATGAAGTGTAGTATTAAAATTTATGCATTGTTTCACTATAGTCTTATTTGTATAAAAAATAAGCGATAAAGTATATGAAATTTTCGCGCCATGATTCAATATATAATATATCATGTACAAAGTAATCCTAAGAATATTCCTAATAATTTTAATTAATTAAAACATAATTAATTAGTAAAAAAAACGTTCAGAATAGTTACGTAGTTCAAAATAACATCAAACGAGACATTTTTTGTGATTTCTCAGGTTAAATAATTTTCCAATACATCTCATAAGAAAAACTATGTAATTATACCTATAAGAAAATAGAATAAAAAATAGTTCATTTAAATAACATGATTACGTATTAATTAAGTGAATTGATGCGTGATTTTAATTTTAAAGCTTTCCAATTGGTTGAAATGAAAGTTTCTAGATAGTCAAGACCAATAATGTTTTTGCAGATTCGGCATTAGTCGCGAAAGAATTTTGATAAGAGACGTCACAGAATCGTGCAATTAGTCAAAAGTTTTCAAAGACAAATAATTCATTTGTAGCGTTCTTTAAAAGAAACTATATCACATTGCGTAGGTTCGGGATCTGTTATCAATAGAGTTGTCATAATAAAATAAATTGTGTTTTTAACACGAAATATTGAATTGAAAAGTAGTTGCCTTATATGTGTGCTTTTAAAAGAATCGTATAGAATACTTCGAACCGAGGCTGAGGGTTCGTTCAGGGTCTGACTGAATGGTAAGATTATTTTAAGGCTCGTGAGACGATTGAAACGCTCAGGTTAAACATTTATTATCTTCTTCAACAAACTCGCACCCTAACAAGTCGCAATTCGATTTCTTCTAGTTTCTTTAAATTGTTAAATTTTTACTTCATATCATTCATGTTTTTTATAAACATGTATAAATTTTATGTTGCTTTGTTGATTTCTTTCTCTTTTTTTTTTACCTGAACCTTTCTGTCGTCATTGTATCGTTGATCGACTTGATACACGACCTCCATTTTTGTTGCAACTATTTCATTCGGCATATTTCTTGCAGTGTTTGTCGGTTCAATTATTTTTTTTATATCACTTTACGAATTTTTAAACTTGACTTCGGCGAAAGTCAAAATTTTTAGGTTAATTCGAATGTGTACTTTCGAAATAAGAAAACAGACACAATTAATATTTATAAAATCATGTATGATGATAATAGGTCGTAGCCTGTAACAAATTTGACATTTACATCTATAGATATAACCTGAAGAAATATGTTTGGCGTAATTTATTGCAAATCTTGTAATATATGAACAAAATATTTAAGAAGAGTATATCCTACAACAGACTCTTCGCATAAACATATATGAGGATATTATAAGTCTGGAACATGAAAAATATCATACATAGCCTCCTTTAATTCAAAATTTGGAGCACTTACTATTGCAGCAATTAAATCACGTAATTTTTTTAACCTAAATTTGATATATTATTTTTATCTTCTTTTAATTTTATTTCATTATGTTTTTGTGCACAAAATATTGGAATGAATTTTCCAAATGCATTTTCTATGTTTGGAATTTACATAATGGTTATGTACTATATTAGTGCACATTATTTAATTGTATTAATTACAGTTTATATGAACTATTTACTAGAACAAGAGACCTAACAGTTGTTTATTGTTTCCATATATTCCGTAAGGTCTGTACATTGTGAAAAACATGCCTCTGTTCGGAAAGTCTCAAAAGAGTCCGGCGGAGGTGGTAAAAGCTCTGAAGGAAGCAGTAAATGCATTGGAGCGTGGTGATAAGAAGGTAGAAAAGGTATGTTGTGAAACTACATTTCGGTTTCTATGACGCAATACATTAATTTTTAGGCTCAAGAGGATGTCAGTAAAAATTTGGTACATATAAAAAATATGCTTTATGGAACAGCTGAAACAGAGCCTCAAGCAGATATTGTTGTTGCCCAATTGGCCCAAGAATTGTATAATAGTAATTTGTTGCTTCTACTTGTGCAAAATCTTAGTCGCATAGATTTTGAGGTATGTTCAGATGTATTTACAAAATAATATCAAATTATAAATTGTGCAACAATTTTTCAAACTTTTAATATTTCATTTATGATATACTATTTGTTTTTTTATTAATATACTCATATAATCATATATTTAATATGTTTTATAATATTTCATTAGGGAAAGAAGGATGTTGCTCAAGTATTTAATAATATATTACGGAGACAAATTGGAACTAGATCTCCAACAGTAGAGTATATATGTACTAAACCGGAAATATTGTTTACTCTCATGTCTGGGTAAGTTCTCTTTCTTCCTAAAGTACAATATTCATCTTCTACTTGTTAAATATAAATATGAAATATTTTAATTTATAAATGTAATAATTACAGATATGAACACCAAGACATTGCTTTAAACTGTGGCACTATGTTAAGAGAATGTGCAAGATATGAGGCCTTGGCAAAAATCATGATCTATTCGGACGACTTTTACAATTTTTTCAGATATGTTGAGGTGTCAACATTCGACATAGCTTCCGACGCGTTTTCTACGTTCAAAGTAAGCGATGATAAGCGCATGATATATCGTACTTAAAGTAAAGAATACTCTTGGTGCATCCGGTACGTTGGTTTTTAGGAATTACTTACCAGGCATAAAATACTGAGCGCTGAGTTTTTAGAAATTAATTACGATAAAGTTTTCTCTCATTATCAAAGGTTATTGAATTCAGAAAACTATGTTACGCGACGACAAAGTTTGAAACTGCTAGGGGAACTCTTACTCGATAGACACAATTTTACCGTATGTATAATTATCAGTAGTGAAAGAAAGCATATATATGTATACACGTATAGTGTGCGTGTGTGTTGCGTGCCTATATATATATACCTTCTTAAAAGCACGTTAATTCGACAGTTCCTAAATTTCAGGTAATGACACGATATATTTCGAATCCTGATAATTTGAAATTGATGATGAATATGCTCAAAGAAAAATCACGTAATATTCAGTTTGAAGCGTTTCATGTTTTTAAGGTATATTTACATAGTTTAGAATCATCATTATTATTTAGATTTAGAAAATAATAAGAAAAATTTGTTCGTAATTTTTTAGGTATTCGTGGCGAATCCAAATAAACCGAAACCAATCTTAGATATATTACTGCGTAATCAGGAAAAATTAATCGAATTCTTGACGCGCTTCCACACTGACCGTTCCGAAGACGAACAATTCAATGATGAGAAGGCGTATCTTATTAAGCAGATTAAAGAACTTAAGTCTGTACATGAGAATTAAGTCCAAAATACAAGTTATTGCTACAGCTACCGTTAACTACTACTATTGAAGTCTATTCAACTGCTGTTGCTACTGTTACACCATCACAGTCACCGATGTAGCAATCTACCATTATTTTCTTCCTATCTTTCTGTCTTTTACTGTCCCTTTCTTTCACTTGTTATAGTTATCGTTAATCGATTCATAATGATTCGATTACTATTAATTATTATTATTAATTATTACTATTATTATTATTAATTATTATTATTATTATCGCTATTACTTTTATTTGCGAGTAGTTCTGTAAATAAAGTTTTCGTTTAATTATGCATTATTGTATATTTACACAAAGCGATTCTATGCCATGTTCATATATTTCCATTTAAATATCCACTTAAAGTAAATAACATTTGAAAAGAAAATATTCCTTCTAGAAGTTAATATCAATTTCTCAATGCAATTGCATTATTTGATGCTATCATAATTATGCTGCCTAATATTTATTAAATTACGAAATTTATGTTATAAAATATTGTTCAAAAGCTAATATATGTTTAATATTTTTATTTAAAATTTATAGGAATAAAGAAATTATGTATTTATTATTGAAACTTAATAATTGTTAGGTTATGTCCATCATGTTAAACAGCATTTCATTATTGAACATTACAATGTTAAAAAAACAAATATATTTTCAATCAAGGGAAAAGATTACATTGGAGTAGTGGGGGATGTCACGTGGTATTTTATGACAGCAATATCATGGCGGTCAGTTTAGGCTAGTCAATAGTGATCAGTATTCGTCAGAAAATTTAATTGTGCTAACATTTTAACATTATTTAGTGAAATAAATCAACTGTTTACTTATAAATACGTTCCGACTTGATGTTCTAGTGCAATTATAGAATAAAAGACTTGAACTTAAATGGAATTAAGGAAGATTGAATTGAATTCGTATAATGTAAATTCAATGAAGAACGAAATTACATAAACTCGTTCTAAGTCTGTGACGATAACTGATATATTTGCTAGCAAAGAGTATGGAATAAATAAAAATGTTTGTAAAAGACCCCTGTGGGATTGTGTGTATCATAATTACATATGTTGCTGTCTTCTATGCAGATTACGTCGTCGTATGTTGGGTTATCCTGCAAAATTTGCAAAACAGGTGCATTTAATAATATTCTATGTTTGTAAACCTATTTATTTGTAGTTTTATATTTATTTGTACGAAGTTGATTTGCATAAATTTTATATTAATATAGATATGTGTATTTTAATCTTTTAATATACTTTTAATTTAACTTAATAAAATATTGCTCATGGAATGTTTTTTTTTCTATTTTATTACATTATTGCACTTTTCTTGTAATTAGAGATGCATCTTCAGGAAATGCACTTACATTAATTATTTACTGATTTACAATTAATCTCATTTTGTATATTATTATGTACAGTTTTTGGGGTCCCTTTCATATTGTGGCTTTCAACGCTATTATATTATTATTGTTAGCATCACATTCGAAAGCAGTCTGCAGTGATCCTGGTGTTGTGCCACTACTTCAAAGTCGTATGGACTTTTCTGATATTCATACAGATAATCCAGAAACAAAAATTGAATGTGATGAGAGAGACAGTTGGACTGTTTGTACTAGATGCGAAACATATAGACCTCCCAAAGCATGTCATTGTAGAATTTGTAAACGATGTGTTAGGCGAATGGATCATCATTGTCCATGGTATGCTATAACTTATAGGAATATAAAACATGTTTACAATTGTAGAGTAGTAAAAAATATTAAATTCAATTAAAAATTATGCAATTTATAGCAATTAATAATTGATCTTTGTTATTATTTATTTTCAATTGTAATTTTTATTTTTTAACTTTCAAATTTATGATATTTTCTTAGTATTATTTTTTAATATTTTTACCAAACATTCATTATAATAAAAATAATAATGCAGTAATAGCAGATTTATAATTTAATAATATTTTTAACATTGAACTTAATTTATAACATTGCTCAAAGGATAAACAACTGTGTCGGAGAACAAAATCAAAAGTACTTTATTCAATTTCTGGTCTATGTTGGAATATTGGCCTTCTATGCACTAGGCTTGGTGACAACCTCATGGATTTTAGAATGTTCTCTGTGCAATAATGACATAGCCATCAAACAGGGTCGCATGTATGTGTGTTTCAAATATTTCACTATTGTTTGAAATTATAACTAAATAATTACATTCTAACTTAAATTCAATTTCTAATAATAGAATAAGAGTACTTTGAGAGAAGATTAAATAATTAGTAATTTTTTCTTATACAATATTCAAATTTACATGTAAAGTTTATTCAAATCTAAAAATTATTTGAAGTACACACAGAAATATGTTGTCAGAAAAAAATGAAATTAATCAAGAAGTTTTTTCTCTAGCTTACACTCTCTTATATTGGTATTGGAATCAGTACTGTTTGGCATGTTTGTCATCGCAATGCTGGTAGACCAATTTCAAGGTATCCTCGGAGAAGAAAACATAATGGAACATATGCAGAATAATCATCATTATAAAAGAAACAGTTCACGTACTCTGGTTTTACTTTCTCAGGTTTGTGGCAAGAGCCATCCAATTCTATGGATGTTTCCTTGCCAAAACCCGCCACGTTATAGTTTCCGAAAAGATGCGTACCTGATAGATCATGAAGTTTAGATGAATACTTAATCACATATTGAGACGTAAATGCTCTTTTATGGCTTTGCTTGCCATAAATACTTTTCTATATGTTTAAGAAAGTCTCCATTATTTAAATGCAATTTGCGAAAAAATAAGATATTATGCATTACAAAATTTAGGAGAAGGAAAAGGAAGACTTTCACATATTATATTTGTCTACTTCAAACACTTAAATATTATTAAAAACGTTTAATTATTTAAAATTAGAAAATTTACAGCATTCTAATATTTTTTAATAATTTTTAGTCTTTTAATAAAGTTTTTTTTAAAATAATCTCATATTTAGTTATAAATGTAGAAAAAGTAACACATAGGAAAGAAGATGTTTGAAGATTTAATTTTATACAAATTTTGTATCATTGCTATTGAATTATTATTTAATCCCTCATTAAATTATATCCGCTTATAGTTCAAGATAAACTCTTAAATTAATATATATTTTAGTATTTGTAAGTCATTCCATAAGATTAAATATATCTAAATATACTTGCAAATTTAATACTCACATGATTGAATCAAGTGTTAGTAACTGTATTGAATGTAATGTCAATGAATGAATTTCAACAAAATCTTGTAATACATGTAATCAAACATTTTAGTATATCTTTTATAAAATTTCATGAGTTCATATGCTTTACGAAATATTCCAGTTTATGCAAAATTCAGTACTAATTTTCAATTTTTTTAAAATATTAATGAAATTCATTTGTATTTAAATTGTGCAGAATGTATATTTTTTATATTTATATGTGTTATGAAATTATTATACATAAAAAAGTATTATACTGTAAATTAAGTAAGAAATTTATTTTCTTCAAAAAATTTATTGAACATATAACTTTTAAAGACAAGCAGCCATTAAACCAGCGACATTTTCGAAGTCTATTTTTTCTGTAATATTTTTTGTTTTAATATTTTCATCCTGATTAGCTATAAAAATAATGGACTTGCTTTCTTCTTTCCATCCATATTTTTTTACCCAATGTTTTAATGTGGTATCTGAAATAAATTATTTTATTATTAAATTTGTGTTCATACATATTTTAACATAGTATAATAATTTGTACTTAAAAAATAGATTTCTAAATTTGTATAAAACATTAATAAGTAAAACATATTAACAATATTAATTCAAGGAATTTAGTTTATAAATTCACGCTTTAATGAATTTATGTTGTTTAGAATAATTATTTTTTTTTTATATAATATTTTTTAACAAAATATTCTTTTGTGAATATTTTCATAAATCTCTTTCAAAATATTTAAAAAATGTGAAACAAACATTACCATCAACTCCTCCAAGAAGTTGTGCTAAGAGATTTTTATCTATTGTTTGGAATGTAATTCCTACTACATGGCAAACAAATTTTCTTATAGAATCTTGAAATCCTACAATCCTATCACAAAGATCAGACATAGAAAGAACTCTATCCCAAAAATGTTGGAAATTACATTGTTCTAAAATGTCTCCCAAATACATGATTTGATTAATAGGACTTTCTTGCATCTGTAAAAATAATTTTAAACTTATTGGTCAATTTATGCATTAATTATAAAAAGTAGATTAGCAACATATTTATGTAAAAAATGTAAATGAGAAATTATATATATTTTGTATGAAAAAATATTTTATTATATATATTATAAATGTGTTCTTGAATTAAGATCATGCTTAATTAATACATAAGTTATAAATCAAAATATTTTGGATGAAGATATAAGAATCAAGATGATAAATGAATAACTTACAATTCGTTCACTGAGAAGACATTTACAAAGTACGAAATCAGTATGAGGAAGATTTGTTAGAGCCTTCAACAGTATTTGACAAGTAATATCCATGTTAAACCTATGTGGATTTAATTGATACAGTTTCAAAACTGCTAAATTAGCTTCCAAGTCGTATGCATTCTCTCTTGATTGTATTTCAACATATTTTTCTAGGGTTGCTAAATGATCTGGATTATATCTGAAATTTTTATAAAATATAAAAAATATATTTACAGTTATTTTATTTTCCATGCATGCTTAATGTATATGATTGTAATATGTTCTTCATGATAACAATATAAATACAATTTTAATGAGATTAAATAAATTAATAATTAAATGTTGAAAGAAATATATTAAATTTCCATGTATTTTTTGTGTTATTAAAATAAATCATGTATAAAATATGAATTAGATTATACTTTTGAGTAATGAATAATGCACCTTTCAATGCCTTTCAACATTCCAGCCACAGTTTGACGCATTGCTTCAGCCATTATAGTAAAAAGGATTATTTCCTTAATTGCTTATTATAAGTTAAATAGTATATTGTTATTTAATCTAGAAAACAGATATTTTGTTAGGTTAGGAAACGTAATTCCAACCACACGATGAGAGTCTTCACAAGGTTGCCAAATTTGACAACATAAACTAATAATACCAACCTACATAAATGCTTTTAGAAAAGAAAATTTAAGTATTACCAGGTATCATCTGCTATCAGCTATTTCATTTTAATTTTGAACGCAAAATAGTATATATTGGTAATAACACACAATATATAATAGTAAAGTAATTTTGTTTGCAGGTAATAATAAAAATGTAAATACATTTGTCTTATGCACATTAAATTAAAAACAAAATAACTATTCCCGAATTGTTAATAGATGATTCATCATTTATACGAAACTATCCATTTTATGTACAGTTGAAAGAAGAATTTAATGGAATTATACGAGCTATATATGCATGTTTATCATGTTCAAGTCAATGTTTTACAAAAAGTGTGAACTTAAGAAATGTTATTTAACCAATATTTTAAATGTTATAATTTATTCCGAATTATATATATATATATATATTATATTTGGTATTTTTACTTGTCTCTTATCAATTTTTGTATTCTTTGTGTAATATATATTTTATCTCTGTTGCGTATTAGAAGTTTTGACGTGCTCCGTGAAATCAAAGGTGGTTCGATTCGTAAAAAAAAGATATGACCCGCAAAGTAATTCTTAACGCGGTTCCCGCGCCACTTCCCGCACATCCTCTAGTCATTGGGGATGCTCCCCTCTGCCGTGTTGACCGTTAACGAGCAATCAAACCGCGTGCACGCGCGCGCTTGTAAGGTATAAAAATTAGTTACGTTAACAATTTCTTGTTTCATGTAAAAGTTTCGAACATATGGGCACCATACATCAAATTCGTTGTTTTTATGACGAAGGGTCACTTTTTTCAACTTGATCAGAGAAACTTTCATGAATACTACTTCTTTTCTTCTAAGATTAAGAATTAATCCTAAAATTTTCTAAGGAATTCAAAAAATTTTTTCAGATAGTTGCTTAATTTCATAGATCGAAGAGTGATTTCTATCTATAGCAGATGCTTCGGGATTTGTGTGAGTTAATGTCGATCATCCTGATGATCTATATTACGGAGTGTACCCAGAACGGATGTAGCGATAGATCGGTGTCACGTGAACCCTCCGGATATACTAGCTTCCTAGTCTTGCTCACCTACTTTATCGCACTCTTTCATTTCGTCGGAAAGCACAGAAACTTGCTTATTTCATATACAAAAAAAGACAGTTTCGATAATAAGAATAATAACGCGAAAAATGAGATATTGTAAAGTGTTCAAAGTTGTACACTTGGAAATATGATTGACAATATTGTTTGTATAGAGCAGATGATCAATTGATGTTATTTCATGAATAACAAAAATCGTCATAAATAATGTTTCTCTATTTTAAGGCTCTTTACTTCAATTGACTAAAAAGGAACCTCCGTGGTCAATATCTATGATAGAACTTTCTAATTACATTCTTAGGAAACATTTTTTCTGTCATCCGTGTTGCAATTCCAAATACTTGAGATTGGCGCGATCGAATAATAGCGATAGAAGGTTGCAACGGTATTGCGAGCTAGGATTGGAAAGTTATCGATACATAGAAGAAAATGAATGGATATGTAGATGTACATATCTAAACATTGACAATAAAGAGCACAGCATCGTCGGGATAGCCGTCAACTTGATGATGATATACTGTTGCGATCTTGGTGACCCTCTTTCTCCTTGTTTTCCTCGTCCCCTCTTGCTTCGTGCGCGCGAGCAGGCACGAGTGAGCGCGCGCGGATTAAACGCGTGACACCGATGTAAACGGCAAGGGTGGACCGGGGGAAAAAAAGGAAAAGGGGGATCCCCCGATTTTGTACCCCTGATATTTCAGCTAGTTCGCCGTCGAAAGTGAACTCCTGATTCCAGTTCTGAGCGGGCCGGCTAACCATTCGCATCGTCCCTCAGATATAAATTGTCTTTTAGACATCGACATCGAAACGAGACGAGCGAAAGTTGAGAGAAAAAAGGGAGATCAAGGGAGGAAAAAACGAACAGTTGCAACAGTTCTCGTCGTTCATGTACATCATACGTAGTAATCGATGATCGTAACGTCGCTAGAACCGCCAGGATCAAGAGAACCTGTTAGCTCTTGATCGCCGAATATCACTTTACCGAATCGAAGTTCCGTCGAATCAAAGTGTTACATCACTCTTTTTCTGCATCGAGGACTTTGCTTGAAACACTGAGAATGCCGCCCGTTCGACCCGATCGAGCTGTTGCGTGAAAGATTAAGAGTGTGCAGTGCAGTGCATACGATCTAATTCGATTCTTGAGAAAGTTCCGTTAAATCGGCGTTTCTCTTTCGCGCGGTCCTTCCCTCATTTCCGTTCTTCTCACGAACCACCGGAAATTCACGAGGAGGAAGCACGGTGACCACGGAAGCGCAATAAACGGCTGATACAGTGTCGTGAGATCGATAACTGGCTAAAGTTAGGTTTGTATGAAACTATGTCTTGTATAAAATTTTATTTCGCAAATTATCTTATTGAGAAAGAACAAAGTAAAATATGGGGAACATGTAACACGTGCGAGCAACTTGACATTCCTAGGCGCGTCATTGACCGAGAAACGGAGATCTGATCGACGGAAGGAAAAGCCGCAAGTGGAGATTGAATTGGAAAAGCGAGAAACCAATTAATAGTAAGCGAGAAATTCAAGATCATAGCAATGTCGGTTATGCGGAACAACGCATTCTCGGCTAATTAGAATATAGCTGTTTTTTATGAGCGTGGAAGAGGAAGAGGGAGCCAGGCAATGGATCGGCCGCGAAGGGGCCGGGGAAGGATGAGCTTTGGGGGAACGCACACGGACTCGGATATTCATTACAGGGTTCCCCAGCCGGACATTCGTATTTAACCGGATCGCATCGATATTACTTTTACGCCTTAATTTTTTCTTATTGATCTTGACGTCAGAAACCATGTTACTTTTCGTTTCACTTTTGACTCTCGCACGATTCCGCGATAGAAAGAGCGACGAGTCCTTCAAGAATCGTCGAAACATTATCTCTTTATAATACTGTTTCTGTAACTAAACTGCTCGTTTACTTATGATTTTCAGTCATTTTGAAATACTTGTCAGTTTAATTAAATTTTCAATAACTTTCTTCAGTTTTTCTTATAAGAGAAATCTTAGAATCGGAGAAAAAGTGAGTGAAATGTTAGATTCCAGTCATGTGACTCGGTATAGTCAGTGACTACAGTTTTAAACTATAGCTGGTATCCTTGAATTTCGACGCGTAATAGTTTTCCGTAGATTTTCCACACCGCAAAACACAAATCGCATCCGGTCCCGGAAACAGAACTCGGTCAAACTCGTTCTTCGCAAACTACATCCTTTCAGCGAACCTTGAAAGTTGCTTATAATCCATATAAGAGGGCTCATAATCCACTCTCGTGTGAACTTAATAAATATATTCTATAGAAAATCAATACATAAAATAGTCGAAAAATATATAATAGACGAAGAAATAAAAATTATGACACGTTTGATTGCCAACAGAAACACTGTTATGTCTTCGCGGTAGTTCCGCGGCCAATAAAGGAATACGCGAGAGAGGTCATCGAAAACGAGGGAACTCTTTTACGGTGAGCGGAATAAATCGTTCAAAATGACGGAAGCATCGAGAGAACCGGAACTCGCGGATCCTGAAAATCCTGACAAAATCGCATTGAACCTAGCATCCGCATCTAATAAAACGAAGCCACTGCCAGAACGTGGTACATGGAGTACCAAGCTAGATTTCATTTTGAGCGTGGTAACTTTATCAATTATAATATTTCTTATTTCTTACTTGCTTTTCAACGTTTATATTGTATTGATTTTATACTAATTCACTTCGATTCGAAGGTTGGTTTAGCAATCGGTCTGGGAAATGTCTGGAGATTTCCATATCTCTGTTACAAGAACGGTGGCGGTGCATTTTTAATTCCATATTTTTTAACACTGGTTCTTGCTGGGATTCCAATGTTCTTTATGGAACTAGCTCTCGGCCAGATGCTTACCGTTGGTGGCCTCGGTGTCTTCAAAATAGCGCCATTGTTTAAGGGTATCGGATATGCCGCCGCTGTCATGTCCTGTTGGATGAATGTTTATTACATCGTAATTCTTGCTTGGGCTATCTTCTACTTTTTTATGTCCATGCGCAGTGGTTAGTTTAATCGAGAATATTGTATTTTATATATGGAGTAAAAATAAATTTGATAAACATATAGAAAGTTCAACGAGTTATATGGACTTTTACTTTTAATCAGAATTACCATGGGGAAGCTGTAATAACTATTGGAACACGAAGAATTGTGTAAATCCCTACGACAGAGATTCGCTAATATGTTGGAATCAAGTTACTAGACATCATAATTATGTTAAAGTATGTTCCGTCAACGACGTCAACATGACAATCACAGAGCTTACTGATCCGGTCAAAGAATTTTGGGAGTAAGCTCGACTAAGCAATTATAGTAACAATATAAAAGATTTCTTTGAGTGTATAAAATACTATTTTGTAGACGTCGAGCACTTCAGATCAGTGAGGGCGTGGAGCACGTTGGGAATATTCGTTGGGAACTAGCTGGCACCCTCCTTTTGGTTTGGATTCTCTGTTATTTTTGTATTTGGAAAGGTGTTAAATGGACTGGAAAAGTGGTATACTTTACCTCCTTGTTTCCTTATGTTTTATTGACGATCCTTCTGATTCGTGGCATTACTTTACCCGGAGCCATGGAAGGCATTCGATTTTATATCAGTCCAAATCTTTCCAAACTAAAAGAATCCGAGGTAAACAATATATAGTTATACCGCAATAATCGTTTTTTTTTAATGATTGAATGAAAATAATTGTAACAATTGTTCGGTTTTAGTAATAGCTTATTGAACTTTGCAGGTATGGATAGATGCTGTTACTCAAATTTTCTTTTCATACGGACTAGGTTTGGGTACATTAGTGGCTCTTGGTAGTTACAATAAATTTACAAATAACGTTTACAAAGACGCATTGATCGTTTGCTCGGTGAATTCTTCAACGAGCATGTTTGCCGGTTTCGTCATATTTTCCGTGGTAGGCTTCATGGCCCACGAACAACAAAAACCTGTCGCAGAAGTCGCCGCTTCTGGTCCAGGATTGGCTTTCTTAGCTTATCCTTCTGCGGTTCTTCAACTTCCTGGAGCGCCCCTTTGGTCTTGTCTCTTCTTCTTTATGCTTCTTCTCATAGGTTTAGATTCTCAGTTTTGTACTATGGAAGGGTTTATTACTGCCATGGTGAGTAAAATTCTTTAGTATATATTATATAATAAATATATATAATATATATATAATATATATAAATATATATAAATATATATAATAAACAATTTTCAATCCTTTGTAAAATATTTAACATTCAAGGTGGACGAATGGCCGCAGTTGCTTCGCCGGCGTAAGGAATTATTCATTGCGATAGTTTGCGTGCTTTCTTACATTATTGGATTATCTTGTATTTCACAAGGTGGCATGTACGTCTTTCAAATCTTGGATTCATACGCAGTGTCTGGATTCTGTCTTCTCTTCCTAATTTTTTTCGAGTGTATCTCGATAAGTTGGGCTTTTGGTGTAAATCGGTTTTATGACGCTATAAGAGACATGATAGGATATTACCCTCTAATGTGGTGGAAGCTATGTTGGACTATTACCACCCCCATGATTTGTGTCGTAAGTAGAGTTCATCCTTTATTTTATAAGTCAAAGATTACTGAGACTACTTTCTAATTTTTTCGTCTAGCTTTAATTTATGTTTTAATTTAGATAGAATTATTATTATCCTCCATCTTTAAAAATTTTAATAGGGCGTCTTCATTTTCAATCTCGTACAATGGACACCTGTAAAATATTTAGACTATGAATATCCATGGTGGTCGCATGTGCTTGGCTGGATGACGGCTTTATCTTCGATGCTTTGTATACCTGGTTACATGATTTATGCCTGGAAGACAACACCAGGAGATATGTCTACAGTAAATAAAACTTATTTATTGTTTCGTTTAAGATTTCATAAGTTTTTTGAGTACCTAATAAAACATTAATCATTCTTTTGTATTTTTATGTTTAGAAATACAAGTTGTTAGTACGGATAGAGGATGACGTAACAGGTCTACGAATGAAAATGGGTCAGCCATCGGTCGAACTGACACCACTTTAACTGCCACGGATTCATTTTGATCCTAAAAGGGATTCATTATTTTAATCTTTAATACCTTCTGACTACCATTAATTTAACGAATTAACTATTTAAAGACAACATTTGACATCATTATCTTCGTGTAATTTTTTTATAAAATTACTTTCTTCGTTCGTTCGAAAAAAAAAACTTTTGCAGTGTTCCTGTTTACCAAAGAAATTCATGTTATTTAAATGAACATTTTTTATCGTCTAGATAATAATTTATTAGATTCTTATCAGAAGGAAGCTCGTATAAAATACAAGGCAACTAAAGTGTTCAGAATTGTATCTAGTTTTAGCTTAAGTATATTATAGAGTAATTTAAAGCACATAAAATTTTTGGCATACACGAATAGTTCACAAGAGAAATGCATTTAGAAAATAATCTCTCGATGTTGTTTATAAGATGGATTCTAAAATTAAAAATTTCAAGTACTTGATAAGTGTTTTAAATTCCGAAACTATTCGTGTAAGTCT
Source organism: Bombus pascuorum (assembly GCF_905332965.1). Taxonomy (NCBI): domain Eukaryota; kingdom Metazoa; phylum Arthropoda; class Insecta; order Hymenoptera; family Apidae; genus Bombus; species Bombus pascuorum. The sequence goes on along the minus strand of NC_083496.1, from coordinate 10,232,997 downwards.
GATTACAAATTTAGCAGCTATAACTTATTTTAGCAATATCGGACGTGTACCATAAATCAAAAATTATTGCACATTTTGAATGTAACTATATAGTACACATATCTACGCTGCCATAATTATTATATTTTGCTGCTCAATTGATCGCTAAGCCGAAATGTTTTTTGTTTATATAAAAGATATATCGATTTACGCGTGATTTTGCAGAAAATGTATGTGCAAATTTTATTCTTAATAAAAATTGTAGATTTGCATAGAAAATATGGTAGTAGATATCCATTACATTATTAATAGGAAAAAAATAATTATTAATATATATATAATTAAGTCGAAAATTATTTAAAAATTGTTTTGGCAAAATTCACGATATATTTAATTGAAAATTATTATAACTAGTTATTTTAATAGTACCTATTGTAGTTATATATGTTACGCATGTTTCTCTCTTAGAAAATGCAACATGCTAAATAAGAACTTCATTCATATGAAGAAAGAAAAATTAAGAAACAGAATCTGTATGGTAACATTTTTGGTAAATAAAGTTAATTATTATAAAGTTATTTAATTTTTGTTAGTATAATATATATACATATCTATAACTTTTATATGTTGTTATTTTTAGCAATATAAATATTATACTATATATTTATTTTATGAAATATATAATTATATATGTTCGCTTCCATACAAATGAAAAAACCATGAAATATATAAAATATAGTAAGGATATATGTATAGTAATATACGAAATTTCCTTAAGTTTCATTGTTATATACCTACTTTTATTAATTTTCAGTGGTGTATTTTTAAAAATATTTATGTTATATATAATAATTGCCACTTTTAACACTTTACTTCTGTTAAGGAAAAATAAGATCCTTTCAAATATCAAGATGGCAGCGCAGTTAATCTAACGAGTGCAAAATAATTAGAAGTGAAATTCCTTGTAAGTAGTTTTTAGAAGTGTATTGAAGTGATGTTTTTACTAAAAAATTAACTAACTGTTCAATAACATCAATTCTTCGTGGTGTTGCTAATAAAGTTACGTTGTAAAATTATTTTAGTAAATACAATACATAAATAAATATCATGATAGAAAAAAATGAAGAAAATACTGACAATGACAATCATCTTGTCAGAATTAGATTAATAGCTAACAAAAGAACATTTTTGGAGAAACAATTTCTTCAGGTAATTTTTTCTGTATATATTTCATTTGATAATTATATTTATATAATTATTATTTTGAGGTTATGACCTCTCAACTGTTGCTATTTAAAGTATTGCATATAATTTGATAGTGTATTTTATTAATTCCTTCGTAATTTTTTCTTTTCTTCTTATTTTTAGCTTTATTCTTCATTTATGTATATACAAATGTCTTTATCTCTTTAAAAACATTAATGATATTTATATAGAGTTACATCTTATTTTGCAAATATTTTATATTTTGTTAGTTAGTTGATGTTACATGATAGGTATCGTAATTAAAATAATGCAATTAATTTTTAGGTCCAAGAGGAAGTAAAAATATGTTTTGCTCAATTGGCACAAACACTGCATGCTAGAGAAAAGCAACTTCTACGACAATCAGAAGCAATTTATAGGCAACAAATATCTTTGGCATTATCCAGTCAGGAAATTCTTCCTCCATCTATAGCAATATTAAATGACAGACATGCTTTGGAAGAACAAATTAAACAATTTGGAAGAATAGAGCTCATAGGATCTAATAAAACAGCCGTAACTGATTTAGAACCATATAAAATAGAAGAATATCAAGATATAAATAAAGATTATGTCTGCTTTGATAAATCTATCAAAAATACAGGAGTTATTCCTTCTAATACAAAAACTGAATTTTCTTGTATGACAGAAGATGAAAACATAGATGATGGTTCTACTGAATTGAAATCGTCTAATATAATAAATTTATCAGGAAATTCCAGTCATATTTCTGATTTTCAAGAAAAGGATTCTGAAAAAAGTGTTAACCATTCTTCAGAGATAGATACAGAATCAAACAAAAATGATTTCAATCTTCAAACTACTGAAGATACTAATGACCAGGAAATGGCAAAAAATTATAGGAATTCAAGGAGTAATATCATAGAAGAACAACATAATTCTCATAGACACACAGAGCAAGTTCAACAGTGGTTGGATGAAATACTTCTAGAGACAGAAATAGAACCAACTATTCATGAAGTGGAAAAGTTACCTGAAATATCAGATACTTATGTTTGTGCAAAGTTCCACTTAGAAACATGAAAATTGTATTTAGCTAAGCAACTTGTTCAGCATATCGTTTTCACAATATATTTATCTTTAATTTTTCATAAGGTAGAAAATCTCAAATTGGGAACAATTTTTTACTGTACTTGATTACTTTGTATGTCACCTTATTTATTTATATGTATTAATAATAATTAATTACAGGATGTTCTCTTTAGTAGCTAAAGATCAGTAATACTATTAGTAAATAAGTTCGTATTTTCATTAATATTGAGGGACTACTAGTTATAAATATTTTTAATTGTTAATCATAATTTTATCATTAATAAAGGAAGGAAAGGAATATTTTAATATTATTTTACATACATAACATACATAAACAGTGATATTAAAATAATGTTAAATACGTGGGTATGTTATTAATGTAACATTAATAAGAAAATAATTTTTTAGATTTATTAATATTATTTATCAACTTATAATCAATATTTATAGTTATAATTTATATCTCTCTATCCACCAATGATTAAATATTTTATTAATTTATTATATATATAATTATATTTTTATTAAAAATTTTTCAAAATAACATGATATTTTTAATTTAAAAATAATTAATATAAAATAAAATCAGTTTTTTAGCTAGATGGTAGTTCTATGTATATTCCTTAACTTTTTATTACTGATGCATATTATACCTCATGCAGTATTTCGTGCTTTTATGTACATCTACAAAATATTATTTATTTAGTACATATCAATAAATACAAATTTAAAATTTTAAAAACATTCAAGACGTGTTAATAAAAAGTATGTTTATATATGTGTCATTAAAATTTCATGTGATTTCATCTCTGTTTTATTAAAGTTATTTGTACAGTAATGTGTTTGTATTGCTTTTGAATTTATTTGTAATAAACTATTGGGTAACTTAGTTTGATTATTGACAGTTAGTAGAAAAAATAATTGAGCACCGTTGTATAGTTTATTAATTACTAAACAAACAAATAAATACAGATAACCACCACCTTTTGTATGTACAGACGCCAGCGTAGTAGTGTCAATTGGGATTTCATGTCCAGCATCAGGATCATCTCTTTCAGGAACCGATTTGTTAACAGAAGATTTGCGACTAGGGTCGAATTTGGGTCATAAGAGAGAAAATGGATTGTAAAAATACTTCACTTGAAACTTCAATACAATAGGTTTAATCCATCATTTTAACGATACTTGATAGAAGACCCAATCTTCGAAGAAAGAGGGTACAAAAGCACTATCTTTGGTAAAAGCTATGGGTACACAAAGCTGTGAAAGAACTTGTTCATACATTTCTAGTGATTCTGGACAAGATGCACCATTTCCCTGAAGAATAAAATAGAAGATTACTTATATAAACAAGTGTGGATTTTTATTGCAGAAATGTAAATTATTTAATATGTTTATACGTACATGAGTCATAAATTTTCCTGTAGACTTTAGAACTTTCATTGAAGAGTTTAAGATCAGTCTAATAAAATCCCATGCATCCCCATGTGGGGTTGGGCTAATTGGTATGTCTGTGAGATCACCGAAAACGTAATCAAATTGTCTGCCTTCTTCAATCATGTGTGCTAAAGTTTTTACACAATCTCCAACAATAATCTACAAGTTTTCAATCTTCCATAAAAAATTCTAGTGATTTTACTTGTAGCTGAAGAAATGAATCTTGCCTATATAAAATTTACCTCATAATTCTCTCCCTTTCTTTTATCCAAACAGTTTCCACATATGCTTCTCATGTGTTGACTGCAGGCTTTTATTACAACATCGTCAATCTAATAAAAGAAAATTAATTCTCTTTGGTAAAGCAATTTACTAATACATGTAATAATACAACTTCTGCAATTTTAGTCTGTCATACTTCTAGCATGGTTACGAATTTTGGTTTCTCCTTAAGCAATTCCCAAAGTAAACCACCATCTCCTCCTCCTAAAATAACTATTTCTTTCCCTGTGTAATTTTCTTTACCACGTTGCATCAAAGTTTCTGTATATATCAGATCTGCTTCAGATATATCTAAAGATTGTGAGATTTAATTTTAAGGATGTTCTGACTTTAAATATATTTTCAAATTGCTTTGAAAGTATATGATTTGTTCTTCTTACTTTGTAATTCATCAAGAACCAATAGATTTCCCAGTGATTTTGAATGAACAATTTGCACTTTTTGATAGGGAGAACGTGCTTCAAAAACCAGCTTGTCAATGTCATATTCAAGTAGTCTGTCATCTTAAAAAAGGAAATAATTTTATTATCATACTGAAAGTTTACAGAATATAAGTAATTGCATGAGAAAGCATTTAATAGATACATGCAATGCAAAGCATAAATCTTGTAGAACAAAGATTCTTATATTAAAACAAAAATTTAAAAAAATGAAAATATTGAAGATTTAGGAGTGTCACATAAGGATTACTAAATCTATCATATTATTTATGTTTATTAGTCTCATGTATATTTGATATAGCATGTAAATCGAAGAAATAAAGAATACTATTCACTTAACATATTTATAAAAATATAAAGTCCCACAGAATTATAGCTGTTAAAATCATTTAAGATCACAAAATTGATTTTTGATATTTGCTGCCGTTTTTTAAACAACTCGTTATGTTTAGATATAAACTGTAACAAAAAAACTGATCAAGCAAAAATAAAATAGTTTAAATGTGTCTTTTTATTGAAGAAAGGAAATAGAAGATGATGTATATAGAAATGAAAATACTTGTTGGTAATAAATGAATAACAATTAAGTAATCGATATTACTTCCGCACGATGAATAATGAAAAGAATGATTAGTATAGGAAAGTAAATTACATAGAACCGAGGAAATGAATCGGAAGCATTTTTCGTTAACGACGCATGATGAAATGAAAAATCTTGCGGATAAAATGCTCCGCTTATACCGTAAACAGAATAATAAATAAAAAACTCACCGGCGGTAGGAAAGTATCTCTCAAAAGGTCCGCCGCGTTTAATCGGTGTAAGCGAGTGCGAACGCGTAGAGGCTACTGCCGCCTGCAACGCCGTCTCCAATTCTCTGGCCAACTAAAGGTGGCCGCGACAAGCGAACCGACGAATAAAAAAAAACAGAAACTATCTTGTTACACCAATCGTAACAACTCTCTTTTTTTACGTATGAATCAAGTCATTTTCCCTTTGCGGAAAAACTAAAAAGTAATACCGAGGGGGTGGGGCGGGAGGAAAATACACGTTGACCGGAAAAAAAGTAATCGACCGAAGCTGTTGTCTTTAGAGTGCAACGGAAACGATTCGCACATTTTTAAAGTGCTATAGATAAACTAATAGGAACTAATTGGGGAGTGGTTTCTACCTGATAGTGTCAGATAGAGGTCATATATGGTTCCTCGCCTTACTGGTGGCAGGCGCTTACTGCGTTGGCTGTTCAGAGCCATCGCAACGTCCGCTTCCAGGTATCGCCACTGCTACAAGGTCTTCTTTGTTATGCGTGTTTCTTCCGCATATAGTAAAATTTTTACTTATTTCTATAATACTATTCGTCAAACGAAATGATTTTACAATACGTTTATCTTGCAATTTTAGCGTTCAGCGGCAAAAATCGGTAAACGAAAAATCACGGTTTAACGAATGCAAAAACCTTCACGTTTTTCATATTGAACAAATCTTTTTGAGGACATCTTTAGCACAATCATTTTTATAATATATCATATGTAACAAGATGTACCTTGTAATGACCCCATGTTTGAGAGATACAAAAGCTGATTTTGTACTTGATATTCATGAGAGGCAATTAAATATTATGAAATTTGCAACTATGTATTGCAAAACAATTACTGTAATTAATATAAAGGACTGTACCTCAAAATCCAAAAGTGCTTCTTCTTCATCTCTCTTATAATATTCAATGTTAACAGTGATTAAGCCTTCAGTATATCCTCGAACTGTAATTAGACTACCTTTGGGACCTGTATATAAAACTAAAAAGCTTCCATCAATGCTTGATTCAGTTAATGGCTTTAGACTATCAAAGTGTTCTTGAAGGACATTAGCAATTGCTATTTTTAGATTGGATCGTTTCTCCACATCTACTATTACATTTGATGGTACTGTAAAGTCAAGAAGCACAGTGTGGGCAACCATCGTATAAAAACCTAAAATCATTTTTATTGCTTATTATTTATGTATTAGTAGTTATTAATTGAACATTACACATAATTTAATATAAAATTTATTCAAGAAAGCTACGTAAATAAAATATTAAATTAAAATGAAATATTCTGTAACTTAGTATTTATTATAGAATATACTTTTATCTCCTTTAACACACAACAAATTTAATTAATACTAAATATTAGAAAAAGATTTTTTAATACCTGTATATTAATATAAAATGACTGTAAAATGAAGAAAATCACAATTCCTGTACAAATCCTTAAATTGAATAAACATAAAAGAACTTGTAGAAAATATTTTAAATCCCTCCTGGAAAATAGAGAAGTTTTAAGGTTATACTACATCACGAGTAGTAGAAAATAGGTTAAATCACCTTAAACCAATGGTTCAATTATAAGTAATGAAATAATTAGCTTCGTTAACAATATATAAGTAGGCCAATTTTTTTTTTTTTAATAAGTTCGAATTGTTATAATGTTAAAATCATAAAAATTATATTTCAAATCATTTTTTGTTGAAATAAAAATTTTGTAATTGCATCTAAAACTTCTTTACAACAACAAAGAGTTAATATTAACTCTTTAATATTAATAAGCAAACATTATATAAATTAATTTTTACATTTTATATTCATATTAATAATTAAATGAATGTAAGCTGCAAAAATTATGTGAAAATACTTAATATATATGAAATCACATGGTCAAGTAACCTAAGGGTAAAATTATATATATGACACAGAAATATAATTAATAGAACTCATGCCATTACTCTATAATTTATTTGTAAAAAATAATACTTCTTAAATGAGACTTATTAGTTTTTATATATTTATATATAGGTATTTAGAAGTGTACATCACATGATTAGATAATACCATCTAATCAAAACAGGAATTATACTCACAAATTACACTCACAATAATAACTCTCAATCACAAGAGCAGTAATTCATACGATAAAAATGCCTTTGCAATACAGGTCGCTGTATTGCACTGGTTCCAATCAGTGCTACCAATTGTTTATGTAGATAAACTTTTACACCATTTCAAATTTGCACATTGAAATTTATAATATAATTTAACGAAAAACTAAGATGGTATTAAAACGTTTGCAATATTTTTAGTATAAATCTAATATTTTATAAAATTACGTGTTACAGTTATAGAAATACAGATCCTGAAATAAATCAATGGTTTACCCTCACTCTGCAATTTAGAGAATTTTTAGAATTTCTCAAAATTCACCAATTGAAATTCAAATTGGCAGAATTAAAAACATTGTTTATCTTTCTATCCAATACCTGTCGATATTTTTGCATCTTCAATTTTGTAAAACCGGAATATTTATGTGGCGGATGGTGTAAGGATCGGTATTATGAAATAACCAGAAAGATCGCTGCTACAACCGTCAAGTATATTTAGAATAAATAAAATAAATATAATTATATAAATACCGTTGCTAGACGTTTGTACGACGTATTCGCAAAGATAGAGTAGCTCGTGTAATAATTCGTATAATTCGAATAATAACTCGATAATCAATCGCTCGCGATCGTGTCCGTTTATTTATACTGGTCGGGAGGGAGTCGGCAAATACAAATTCATCTTAGAACGACGGTTGCTCTCAAAGGTAACATTGTTTTTGCCTAGAGATAATCTAGCGCTAATTTCGTGTGTCGAGGCGGTGTCCGTGATTCGAGGCACAACACATGAGTCGCTTTCGCTTCGCCTCGTCCTACAACTCATGTGTCCCTACATTTACGTGCTGTGCTATTCTACGTCGACAATCACTATCTCAGAATACCATATCTTCGTATTATTTGCGTAAATTAATAAAAGGTAGATGTGAAGTTAAAATAAAATATGCGGCACGAAGTTAAAGCTGCATGAATTATTATATGTATATATATATATGTCATTACAATAACTGGATAGTTAAATAACTTTTAACATGTTTGATTTTATTTTCAATGATTACTATTACATACTTATGATCTTATTATCTATATATTTCATCATATAATATTCACTCTCTCATTGATGTTTCTTTAGTTTAATCACTTCAAATTATGAATAAAAGTATCATCTCTTCATACCTAAATCAAAAAGTGAAACTTTTAAACAACAAAAAACATAAACTTATATATTTTATATATAATATGCAAAATAACAGAAGGTTTGTGAGTTTTTAAATTACATGATATAAAAATATCTTAGATATTACGTTTAATTATTAATTTATCTATCAATTTATGTTATTGTACATTAGTAGGGAAAGGTAATTGATAAGATTAGAATTTTAAAAACTTACCTTATCAAAAAAGATATTTATTTATTCATTTATATTACAAAGTATTACATTTATATTAAAGTATAAAGTATATATATATATATATATATATATATATATATATATAAGTTATATAAAGTATATATGTATACTCTATTAAAATAGTAATTCTTTAATCACTGGCATTATCAGCCTGATTATCATCTTCTCTTTCACTTTCTGAAGCACTCCTAGAATTTGATTCATCTGAATCTTCGAGAACCTTTCCTTTGATATTTTTTTTTGGTCTCAGTGTTTCGAAGTCTGAACCTTCTTCGTCTGATGAATATATATTTGATGCTGAAAATATAAAAATATACAAGTACTTTTTAATCAATGTCCTTTAAGTAATTTATTTATTTTATTTAAATAAGTCAAGTATAACTTACCTTTAACAGGAATATTCATTCCTTTCTTATATTTATTTTTAATTGCTGCAAGAGAAATAGCACCCTCATCGTCTGAACCATCATCGTGATAAGCATCAGCTCCATATCCACCAACAGATCTTCCAGTAGTTCCTCTACCTGCAGTACTTTTCTTTGTTTTGCTTTGAACTCGCATTGCCATGCGCAATTTCTCTTCCTCTTTCTGTATAATAATAGACCTAAGTACTGTGTTATACACAAATTTCATGATAAAATGAAATTAAACAAACATAATTTACCTTAATCATTTCATATCTATTTTGATCTGGATTGGTTCCTACTTGAGATAATACTTTTATACCAGAAGTTTTTTGTGATCTATCTGCTAAAGACATTGTCATTTTTCTATGAGTAAAGGATTCTGTAGAATGTGGACGGAATGTCAATTTTGTTCTAAACACTGCTTGTCCTTGAAGACCAGTTCCTTGCCGAATATAGAGGTGATTATGATCACCCTGAAGCGGTTGTTTATATACATCAAAAATCTCAGAGCCAAGGTGTAGAGACATACTGCCATCAGACCACTTTACAAATCTGGCATTACTTTCTTTGATAACTTTACCCTGTTCATCAAAAGTTTCTCTCCAACGAAGAGTATTTTCTACTTTTAATTTCAACCTGGCTCGACCTTCCTCATCTAAAGTTTCTTCTTCATCAATTTCATCTTCATATGTTTCTGTATCAAATGGTCGTGTTTCCACTGAAAGGAAATTTGGAAGTTTTACAAAATGTATTTCACGACCTAAATCTGTACTGATTTTAGGGATTTCTACATCAATTCTTGTCTCTGGTGGAGGTTCTGGTTCTTCTTCTTTCTCTTTATCTATATCCTAAAAATAATAAATTGTAAATATCTTTTGTTTGTGAAGAATCTTTTAATTATAAATAACTTATTTTATACATACATCCTCAATAACAGCTTGACTAGGGCCTTCACCACCACTATCAGATCTGTGTGGGCTTCTACTTCTGCTCCTACTTTTACTTCTGCTTCTGCTTCTGCTTCTACTTCTACTTCTACTTCTGCTTCTGCTTGTACTTCTACTTCTACTTTTGCTTTTTTCTTTCTTCTCATCTTCTTTGTCCTTTTCATCATCTGTACTAATATCACTAGCATCTCCAAAAAGGGCATCCGCTGTTGGAGCTAAAGTTTGTTTATCTTCTACCTCACTTTCTGAATCAGAATCTATTAGCGGTTTTGACTTTTTTGTTTCATTGTCTACTTCTGAAGCAGAACCACTGTTATTTTCTTTAGGAGCTGGACTTGCTTCTCCATCACTCTCACTTGATTTCACACTGTCTGCAATGTAATAATGTATATAAATTGTATATAATTGTAAAAAAGTATATAATTTAATTTATTTATTTAATCTTGATTCTAAATACTGATTCTAAATTGATTGTTTATCTTTTTGTAACTAACAAACCTCTTGTTTTCAACGATTTTTCAGATTCATTGTCATCTTTATTTTCTTCATAACTTTCTTCAGAACTTTGCTCAGAATCTATCGGTTTATTTTTTTCAGACTCAGGAGAATTCATTTTAAACATTTTAAAAATGTTAATATCACTTGCAAGGAAAATTAGAACTATAAATACCTCTTTACTGTTCGTTAGTCAGAAGATTAATGATGTTAGTAGTGGCATCATTGCAGTATATGTAGCTATGTCATGAGTTTAGTAACTCTCATGATGGGTATGAGGCGCTCTAATGTCACAAATGTGCTTTACAAGTCGGCCGCTTACTATAGAGCGCTGCAATCGCAATTTATGTAAAAAAATTATAAACAATAAAGTGTTTTTATTAACATAATTTTAATAATGTAAATAATTAAAAAATGAAAAGTTCTATAATATTTTTATAAAAAAACGTAAAAAATAAATTTGTATATTTGAATAAATAAAAAAAATGTATATTTTTGTATGTATTAAATATTTTTAACACGGAGATGAAATTTTACAAATATTTGGAACTACGATTGAAATGGAAAATTGCGTTTTCCAAAAAGTAAAATATTATTATTCTTTTTATTTTTGTTTATTACTCTTAATTATCTATGTAAAAAGTAAATACTATATTAAATATTTCAAATGATAAATTGTTAATTATTGTAATTAATAACAAGTTCGTCTTTTTCTAGGAAGAATTCCTACGTTTTATGGTCAGACTAATCCTACATGTCACGGACTTAAGTAATATATATCCATACATATATTTATTTTAATTTATATAAATATATTAAGTCTAATATATTAAATCTAATATATTATACTTCTCCCAGATTCTAAAATATTGATGCGTGATCGCCCTGCATGATATAAATGCAACTTATGGAATTGATTAATTGCACATTCATTTTTTAAAAAAAGTATCTCAATTTAGTGTAACAATATTTATTTATACATATTATTTTTATATTTCTTTATATAATATTTCTTTAGATATACCATTATCTTCCAGACCTATCCATTTTCTGATAACTGAAATATGATATATAGGGTGAGACAGTAATCGTAGAACAACCGAATAGAGGGTGATTCTACGTGAAAAAATATGCCGAAGATATGGAGTAAAATTTTTTCATATGTCGCTTTTCTCGAAACATTTGAGTTTAAAAATTCGTCAAATATACATGGTCAAGTACCTACTAGGTATGAATAAACATTCAGCACAAGATTATTAGTTAATATACGTATGAAAATAAGTCAAAAATATTCAACAATATTTTCCTGTTTATTGTAAAATCTCATTTTCAAGAAACTAAAGTTTAAACATGTTTAATTACAAAATAGTTTAATACACGCGCATGATCATTAATAATCATTTTCAAATCTATTTTCCTCGAAAAAACGAAAGTATCTTATGAAAAAATGTTATTTTATTTTTTTCGATTTATTTTCACATGTAGTTTAAACTTCTGTCGATTATTTATTCTTGTCCAGTCTGGAATTAGGCAAATTTATATATCCTTGTCAAATTCTTAAATTCGATTTTCTCGGAAACAAAGTCTCAGATGAAAAAATATTATACTACATATTTTTCTTACTTCTTCATATAGACATATTTTGTGATTTCACTGGGTATAGATTGATACTATTAGAGTAGAAATCGTAGTACTATGAAGAAGCAAAATTTTTAAGTGATGAGGTGCCACCATGCATTCATATATTCATATATATTATATGTATATTTTATGTCAGTACTATGGCTGTTTACATTATGATTTATAGTGTAAGTGTTCAATTATTGATTGTGCTTGTAAGTGATTTTTGAACTTACATATATTGTTTTTCATTGTTTATTAAAATGTTAGACGAAAATAAATTTTAAACAAGTAAACTGCAAGTGTGTAAGTAAGCACAAGTAAATGTTGCCAGGTATACATTTTTTAAAACATTTCTTATTACTTTATGAAAATAAGTAAAGAAATTAAATTCTATCTTTATTTTAACAAATTTATTTTGGATCTATAATTTACAGATGTTTGTAGTGATTGTACAAAGTAGAAGATTTTATTGTTCAATGTAATAAAAGTATATAAAATAAATAAATAAAATCATATATATACTATCAAATTTATTCATTATTGTCATTTAAAAATGTTGGGTTATCATATACATGCCTTTTTGAATTTTTATTTTTTGGATACATTTCTTTCTCATTAGCTGCCTTATTTTGAGACTGCAATTCATGTTCTGCTAAAATATTTGAACGATGTTGTTCAAATGCTTCTAGTACACCTTTTGGTATGCTTAAAGATATTGTTTTTCTAAATCCTGAAATAATACATTTAATATAAGATTATTTTAAAGCATAATTATTATTTTTGTTATATTTTATCATTACAATAATATTATATATCATAAAATATTACTATTAAATATTATTATTAAAATATAATTTGTTAAGTATATTATACTAAAATTAAATACCAGATATGTCAGGGTTCCTTAATTTCGTATTGAAAAGTACTTCAAAGTTGGAAGGTTGCTTTGAAGGATTTTGAGAATCTTCTGCCAATTCTCTAACAGTTTTATATTTTCTTGAAGAGATTTCAAACTTATTATTATGTATTGTTTGATATTCTACTGTACTTTGGAGACCATCAGCTATATTTTTTGCATGTGTACTAGTAACTAATTCATTTGGCAAATTTTCTTTCTGGAAAGAAATATGAAGATTAAATCAATTAAATTAAATTATATTTGACAATAATTCTTTTTTATAATATTACCTTGTTAAAACATGCTAAACTCAATTTCACATTAGCAAGAACATGGATAAACGTAGTGAATCTGTGACTTAACATAGCTAAGAATTGGATGAACAAAATGAAAACAAATGCAATAATAAAGAGACATCCAATTGGTTCCAAATGCATATAGTTTCTGAGTATATGTATCTGAAAAAATTTTTTCATTTACAATGAGATTAAAATCAGTCAGAAATGATATTCATAGCACATTGAGAGCATAAGACTTACTTCATGTGTGTCATTAATAAAAGTAATGTTATATTTAATAGCAAATGGCCATTGGACATGCAGAACATCTTTGTTTAATTGCAACAAGAATATTGATACTATAAATAATATATTTATCATAAAAAATTTGAAAATACATTTATCACGTATATCTATTAACCCCTCTGAAATTTTTTGCTACAACAAAATTTAATTTTCCATAAAAGTTTTTATTAATTTTTCAATTTTAATTATTTATTTTTTTTGCAGAAATCATACTTACCTGCTTTTCCACATCAATTTCAATAGGATGTAAATATTTTTTAATTAATTGTCTCCAAAATTCTTCTTCTGCATATGATAGAAAATCTATTTTTCCATTTTTCAAATGTTCATCTTGTATCCAATGAGGATTTATTACGTAGTTTGGATCTTCTTGATTGTTATTAGTAAAGGTGCATTCTGAAGTTTCTGATTCTGTTTCTGTATCTGTATTTGTGTTTAAATGTTCAGATACTTCTAATTTTACTTCATCGTATATTTTGCTTTGATCGTTGCTTTTTTCTTCTATATTGTCTTTTAATATGCTATTGAGCTCTAAGGCACTAAAAATTTTAATGAATTTAAATATAATATATATATTATAGCATTTTTGAGTTTTCACTAGTTTAATACCTTTCTATGTGCTTTAAACGAATATTAATTTCATTTATAGAATTATAGATAAATTCTAAGTATTCTTCTGATTTCTTTGAATTTTTATGAGTATAAAATCTACATTTATACAAATCGTGTAAAAAAGATTTCGTGCATTTGTTAGCAACAGTTCCCTCTTGTTCAGATTTCTTTAGCTTCCTATTTTGTTGTTCTAATGCCTATAAAAATTATAATTCATAATGTATGAGAAACAATACTAAAACAATAAGATAATTTTTTATAAAGTTATACTTGTCTGTGCAATTTGGATTCTCTGGTCCCCCATGTAATATTATGTAGATTGAAGATAGAGAAAATGATGAGTAACATGTACATAGATGGCACAGTAATATAATAAATGATTGCGTAAGGTAAACATGATAGTTCCTGAGGATGCAAAAAACCTGTTGCTATGAACTGACCGATTACAATAAGAAATAAAAGAGCATTGGGTGCAAGGAATCCATCTGCTGCTATTTGTAATACTATGCCAACTAATACAACCATCATTATTACACCATATAAGATAGAGATAGTTTTTGCTGCTATAAGCTGTAATAATATTAATAAAAACTTGTAAATTAATTCTATTAATAATTATCAGTTTTAAATTGGTTATATTTACATTGTATATGGATAATTTAGATTATTACCTGTTTGTGTACATCACCAAAAAAACTGATTAAGACAAAAATGACAATTGGAATTGAATTACACCAGAAACTTAACCAATTATTTAATGTAAAGGAAGTTACAAATGCTCCAACCATCATTAAGTAAATGAAAGATGGTCCTATAATTGTACTACCTACAGGAAGTAATGTAATAAATAAATAAATAATAAATATACATATATATTTTTAATACATAATATATGAACGACTATTTCTGCATTTATTAATTATACATATTTATAGAACCAAATTACCTGTTAAAATCCATTGGTAAGTTACATAAGGCCATGAAATATTGTTATTTAGTTTTCTGGTTTCCCTTGATGTACTTAGTAAATCAAAAATGTTAGCCATGGTCGATGGAATCCATCGCCGACGTTGAATATAAAACTCATCAAATGATTCTGGAGCATGTGTATAAGCATCACTGGCTGCACAATATTCCACCTAATTGAATGAAACAAATGAAGAAAGGTATTTATAATAAATTAATAAAGCATTTTTTAAATCTAATTCCTTATTTTTTAGAAAAATAATTAATTTTTTTTAAATTATGATTTGAAGTATAATGTAGATACAAATATACATTTTCTTACTTCACAACCAGCTTGTAAAATTAGTGTACAAAGCCATCGATCTTCTCCTTGATCATACTGAATATAATGTTTCGGTTCAGTTGACCTTATTGCATATTTAGCTATAACATTATGTTGCATTAAAGCTTTTGCTCTAAACAGAGAAAAGCAACCTGGACTGCAAAGAACAGAGCCTATTGTGTGTTCCGTTGACTTCTGAAGCCAATGCCCAATAGCATATTCAAATTTCTGCAACCAAATCATGGGACCTAGATATAAAAATATATTTTTAAAACTATATTACAAAATACTTTAATTTATCAACTTTTTAATAAATTTTAAAATAAATTTAGGAGAAATAAGAATATATTTCATATGTTAAATTTTTATGTCAAACTTAGATATCTATGGAGGTACCTTTTCCTATGGGATGTATTCTTCCACAAGCTGCACCTAATTCCTTATTTTTCTTCATCAAATCTAGCAATGCTTTAACAGCTGTTGGTCGAAAATCAACATCTCCATCTAGTGTTAGAATGTAAGTATTTTCTGCTATTAATTCTTTAGTATAAAAATCTGTTGATGAGTTCATGAAACAATAACCAAGAAGATAATACATATACATGACCTAAAATATATCAGTAATTAGTATAAAATAAAAAGATATAATTTATGTATAAGAAAGAACCTATTTGAATTAAATTTATAGAAATATAATTTTGTCTTATATTAAGAATAATGTGATTAAGTACACCTGACTCCATCGTTTTCTGTGTCTGATTTTATTTTTATCTTTAAGATGTACTGTTAGACGTGTTTTTCCTGGTAAATTCCAAACTAGTTGACCACCATAAGGAGTTGGACATTTAGTTGGTGGTAAATCAAGTATACCAAGATTTTTTATGTTTTCCTGCATTGATTCCACAAATGTTGCTACATATTCATTTATGCATACTTCACTTTCTTTATGATCACAAGATCCAATACAACCATGCATACAACAAAATGCATCATCAAACATTACATGTGCTGAAACAGTTCATATGTAATTTTTATTTAATACTTTAAAAATTTTAATTGAAATATCCTACATGTCTTGCATAATTAATTATAAGTATATTATTTACTTTCAAGTTCATAGTAATCATTAATAGAAATTTTATAATACTTCTGTATAACTTTCATGGCACAGTGATCTTTATCTAATCTTAAAATACTTCCAATCAATTCGTTCATTTCTTTTTTATTTTCGTGCCACATAGTTGCACAAACATAAATTACAGGAACATAAGCATTTCTTTTGTTACTTATAGTGTTTTGAGAAAGTGTTGAATTAGGATTACTAAAATCGTATATTTCGTTTGAATTGCTACTCTGAAATAATAGTTTCAGCTAGAAAGCAGTAGTTAAACAAACTTTTATTTTGAAATACTAGACAAAGTAAAACCTCAAATTCTGTAATAGATTCTTCTACTTCTTTAATAACATGATAATTTTCATGTCTCCTTTTATTTAATCCTAAAAATTGATCAATTAGGAATGCATCATAACTAGAATGATAGAAAATTTTCTCTATAGGTGCAAGTCTTCCCTTTTCACCTAACCAGATTTGTACTGTAATCCAAATCTGTGATAACCACCATATTATCCAGCACCAGATACGCCAATTTAAAAGAAACTCTGTCATACTATTATATTTAGGTGTATTTAAGAATAAATAATCTGGTATTAAATTATGAAATGCACACGAATCTTCTTCTCTTGATACACAAAATATCATTATTAATAAGATCGTCCCTGGAGTAATTAAACTTATTGGTAAGGCAAAGCCAAATTTATGCATTTGAGTTTTATATGCAAATATTGCTGTAAAAGTATTAAACAATTTTTAGAATTATACAAATTAAAATAAAAAGAATTATTACTATATATATAACTTATTATTATCATATTTGTAATAAAAATGTATACCTTACCTGCTTGATATATGACAAAAGCACAAAATATTTGTAATAAAAAGGTATACAGGGGTGCAGAAGTAGTATCTATAATAGTATCTATAATATTATCTTTATTTGATAGTTTGATTAATTCTATGTTATATTCATTCTGTCCAAAAAATTCAAAAAATTCTTGTATATGGATTTCTTTAAAAGTTGAAATCACTAGAGTACTTGAAATAAAAATTAAACATCTCCATAATGCTATATATCCTTGTAATACATTGCAATTATTTGATAAATCTATTTTATTTTTTGCTAATAAATTTATGAAACCTAAATAAAAAATTATATTTTTTTAAAAAGTTGTAGATTAGAAAAAACATGTCAGAAGATATAATAGATTTAAATTATGCACAAATTTTACCGCAATAACTATTGTGTGTCACATAATTATACCACCAACGAGAAGAAGATAACAGAAGTGATATAGGAAGAATCCATGTTAGAGGATCTTGTATATAATTCAGAAAGGAATATAAAACTGTTCCTGAACCTTGAGCAATTACTGCTAAAACATTGGATGCTAGAACTACTATAAATATTTTAGTTGCTCTTATGTGTTTGTGATATTGTATAAATAAATCTGTAATAATAGTATAAATTTGTTAACTATATTTTTCATAACTAATTTACAAATAGATTTACTTACTTAGAATGGTAGGAATAAAACAAATACAACTACAGATTGCAGCAACATCCACAGAATTAAGCTGTGGAAGACTATAGAAAATTAATGATGTAACACCAATTGACTGAATTGTTTCCAAAACAAAAAGAATTATAATAGCTTCTTTAGCAGGGAATTTTTCTTTCTTTTTAAAAAGAAAATACCATATTGCATAAAATATTGTGAAACACTCTGGTATGAGGAACATAGAAATAATATACCATGTCCAAATTATTTTGCCTTTTTTGGAAATCCTTGCTTCCAGTTCTTCTTGATATTCTACAACATTAAATGTTACTGAAATAGTACCCTTATTTGTATAAAATGTAAAATTTATATTAAAAAAGAGGTATTACCTGAATAATAGTCACAGAACTGTATAGACTTTTCATCTTTGAGCTGTGATAGAGCAAAGATGACTACAAATTTAGAGATTAAACCAATACAAAGGACAATGCAGAAAAGTATACCATATACAAATACTTTAATAATTTGCATAGAAATATCCAACCATCTTTTATTTTGCATAGATGCACTTTCCTTTTTTATTGGAAAATATTTAAATATATCCCAAAATAGATTTGATGCATTTGGAAGCCTACAATTAAGTGAGTAAATTCAGTAAGGTAACTATTAATAAATTAGACATTTTTTAAAAACATATTAAATTATGATATTATAACGTAGATTACTCGAATTTTTTTAAACTTTTACATAACTTTTAAACTTTTGAAAAGTTTAAGTTACATAACTTAACTTTTGAAACTTTTAAATTATGTATATAAATAAAATGATTTTAAACACCCTTACGAATTTTGCGATGTATTTTCATCTTCATATTCCGAAAAATCATCGTTAGAATATTGAAATTTATATGAAGGTTCTAAACTACTGTCTTTCGACGATGACATGCTAAAAGAATAAAACTTACTAATAAGTTTAGTCATTGATGTGTCACCAATAGCCCAAATTTTCATTGGCATATCAATCCATATACCGATAAAATTGATAAGATTTCAAATTTGTCGAAGGTTTTCTACATTATCTGTGATCTAGGAGATCAAGGAGATAGAGAACCAAGTAAATTACAGTAATGATCCACTTTTTCTAAGACGATATTTAGGTTTATTAAGAAATGAATTTTGGTCAACAGAATTCATTGTTATTTACCATCAGCCTAGTGTGTTATATGAAATGAGGTAGAATCATTTAATGATTTATTTTACGCCTAAAAATAGATGAATGTAAAAATATTATTTTACTAGAAGAAACCAGTTGATATTTTTATTTATCATTTTTTATTTAGTAGTACGTATTAAAAATATTTCAGATATGAACATAAGAATGAATAAATTAAGATATTTACGCAACAACGAACTGTTTCAAAACTTTAGATAAAAGTATTCCAAATCTTAATAATAATTATTGTTAGACTGCGCATATTCATGCAAATTCGCGTTTTTATGAATATAAGTAAAAACATAGAACATATATAGAAAAAATTGTTTTATCCATCAGATATCGTAAGAAGTAATATATATTTGATATTTTATATATTTTTTTATATTACATAAGTGTTGAGCATTTTTGCATCCTAAATTTCCTATAAATGCATCAAAATCCGCAGTCTAGTAATTATATTCTCTGATCAGTGCTATTCATTTAATAACAAATTGTAACAATTTATAAAAATGATAGCGAAGATTGAAAGCAAGTATATGAGCAATACATTCAAACAAAATTTTAATTTTACCGCTGCCATAAAGTTGAAATCATATCGAATTCTGAGTCGTAACATTCGATAAGAAATAATCGATAATGAATGGATTTCGTAGCACTTTTCACGAGATAGGTTCCTATCTGTGAATTACGCTTTGTGCTTCATTTGTCAATAATCGAGGATAAAGTTAAATGCCGGATTAATTCCTTCGGCATAGTCTAAGCGAGTTCGAAAAGGAAAAGAGAAATCCTGAAGCGATGTGGCGTGCCCCGAAGTTGGCTCTCCGGGCCGAAGTCTTCTTTGTTCAAATGAAAGTATTAATACCGAAGGTTGAATCGGTTTAACCGCGGAATACCTTCCTCGAGTACTTTTTAAGTACTTTTCCCTGAAATTATACGTCTTCTTCAGGGGTGAATCCCCCTCCCCCTCCCCGATATTTCGTTTTTTTTTTTCAAAAATGGCATCACAGAGTCAAAATGCTATGAATGTAAGTTCGAGTGTTTCACCGGCGAATGGATCATCCGGATCGTCGACAACCATCTCGGTCTGCACTACGAAGATGCAGTCTCTTACTTCTACACCATCCTCACAATCCTATCAACAACACTCGTCTCCATCGTCGTCACCATCGCCGTCGCCGTCACCGATGCAGCAACAGCATCAACAGACTCTACAACAACCTAACAATATAGAGGCAATTGATAAGAATTCCTCCAATACATTAAAAGTATGTGTACATATAGTTATATATATTTGGAAATACTTTGAAGAAAATAATTTATCATGCAGATTATATGTTCATTGATAATAATTTTTTATATTTCTTCTGTAGCGTAATCCAAAAATGGAATTAAACAAAACTGATTTATTAAAACTATTAGGGCATCTTGAAGGAGAATTACAGGCAAGAGATATTGTAATAGCAGTATTAAAGGTAATTTATTTTTCATTAATGAAGTATTTTTATAATTAACATTAACCGTTATAGTAATGATATGATATTGAATATATGAGACATAAATAGGTTTTTTGTGTATTTTATAGTCAGAAAAATTGAAACATCTATTAAGTACTCGATATCTGAGTGGGACATCAGATCCACATGCTGCACTTGCACGTGATATTGTATTAGTAGGTAGTGTCAGTGAACATGAACCAAATCAAATAAATAAACAAGTTGCTACTTTAGAAGCACTTGTGACACAACAAAGATGTATGCAGTTTAAAATGGCCAAAGTTCTTAAAGAAGCAGAGCTTAGGCATAGAGCAGTATGTATATCATATTTGGTTACTTAAATAGTAATGAATATTGTAATTGTATATTCATACTTAGTTTATTTTAGGTTATTAAGGAATTAGAAGAAGAAAAACGAAAACACGAACATGATACTGCCCAGGGTGATGATATTACATATGGATTGGAAAAAGAAAGGACACGATTGAAAAAAGAATTAGAATTAGAGAAACAAGAAAAAAAAAGACTGGAATTAGAATTAAAGAAAGCAAATGAAACTTTAGAGGAAGAAAAAACTCGACAGAAGCAAATAGTACTTCTTCTACTTGCTGAACGCAAAAAGATAATTATGAAGTATATAGAAGAAAGGAAAAGATCAGAAGATTTGGCACAGATATTAAGCGAAGAAAAAGTTCGGATAGATTCTATGGCTGAAGGACTCGAAGAAGAAAGTAAAAAGTCATTACAAATGGAAGCAGAATTGGAGAAACAACTTGCGCAATTTGACATGGAAAGACAGCAATATAAACAAGCCTTAGCAAAAGAAGAAAAGAGGGCTAAAGATCTCGAATTAGAATTAGATAAACTTAGAACTGAAATGGATGTATGGAAAGAGTCTCAAACACGAGGTTCTCCAAGAGGTGTGGGTGCAACTCCACCACCTCCCCCAGCCAAACCAGTTAATTTAGTTGTTATGCCTACAGTTAAGCCTGCTAGTGCACCACAAACAAGTATGTTGTGCATAATAATTAAAATATTACAGTTACATACATAAATAGAACTTATTCTAGTAAGCACTAATAGCAAGCAAATAATATTCTCAATATCTATTGTGATGTTGAATACTGATATAAGATAATTGCTAAAAGAAATTGAATATTTTTATAATTATATCTTATGTGCAGTTAAAGGTACAGTACTGGGTACTGGGACTCCAATGGTTAGTAGTAAAGTTGTTCAGCCCACTGCCACGGTATCTAGTGTTCCTGTCAGCGGTCCAAGTAAGAACAGCAGTTATCCTAAAGTTGAAATAGGATATAAATGATTAAAATATTTTGGATATATTTTCTCTAAGAGAATTTTTATATTGCATGACAGTGGATGAATTAATAAATTACATTTTGACTGTTAATTGAAAAAGGAATGGTAATTGTAGCTTATGCTCATAAGTGTAATGCACCTGATATTGATACGAATTTGTTATTTCTACTTATTTGATGTTGATGAGATAATTTATAATTTAATGCTGGTTCAGACTAATACAGGGTTAATACAATAAATAATTTATATTTAAGATTTTATTCTAGAGATTATATAAAACTAAACAATTCGTGCTGATACTTTGGGAATAATATTATACATTATATTTTTAATTGTATTTCAATATTCTGAATATAGGTATTTTAAAGTAGTAAAATAACACTTATACTAATTTCTTTGTAGCTACTGGGATTGCTAGGTCAGTAACTCCTGGGCAGGCATTACGCGGCGTCACGTACACGTCCAATATTACATCTTCTAGTGGAGAAAATGCGGCGTCTTCTGAAAATCAGGTAAATTACCCCCATTTTTCTTCACATTCTACTTTAATTTGAAAATATTTACAGTACATATTTATGCATATACTTGTAAAAAATCATTTTTCATAATATAGCTTTCATAATATTAAAATCTTTCATATGTTTCATTTTAATCAATTATGTTGATTTTTAAAACATCACTATGTTTTATGCATTTAATTTGTATGAAAATTTACAGAATATACAAAAGCAACATAATAATATATTATTAGAATGGAAACATTTGAACAGTATATTGCTTGTATGTAATTTCAAAAGAAATTATTTTAAAAGTAAAATTTATAAATAAAAATAAATTATTGATCTTTGTATGAAATTTAAAAAGAAATAATTAATTTAATACACTGCTTCATAATATAAGCATACAAGTATGATAATTTTGTATCCATAATTTATATCAAATTTTATTTTGCTAAGAAATGAATAGAACACCAAAATACATAAATTAATTTATGAATATATAAATTATACTTATAAAAGTGACCGTACAAGCAAAAATTTAAGTGTTAAATATTGTTATTATTATTATCGTTATAATTATTAATGATAAAAAAAGTGCTTCTAAAAATAATCAAAATATGATTGAATTAATCTATTAGGTTTAATAATATTATATGATATTATTTTATATGTGTATCATAATCAAATAGGATTTTCTAGTCTTATATTTTGTTCAGGTTGAATGTTATATAGAATAATTTTATTGTATGATTCTTGCATGATAATGATAAATATAAATATGTCTTATCATCTTGTTATAGAACGCACAGTTATTGCGTATTTTTTGACTTTTTGTATTATTTCTAATGAATCAGTGTAACAAACAGAAACTGCTTTGGGGTAAAATTGGTTTATTTCTTCTTCTAACACGTACGTACGTTACTGATCGTACTTACTATAATGACATGAAAAACAATCAATATAATTGCTAAGCTAAAAAAACAATCGATGTATATATTTAGAATAACAATATGAACAATAGATATTTTCTATATTTTTATACAAAAAACAAATGTAAGATGTAAAATACACAAAATATTATTGCAAAGCAGAAAATAAAGGTGTTCATACACGCACAGTAAGTTATAAGTATACATAAAAATATTAATGTTGCATGCACACATCATGCAGATGCGTTGCATGTTTTTTCAATTCAATAGGTATCTCTTAATTATTACAACGAAACATAAACATTTTATTATTACAATTTTTTAAATTATTATGATAAATTTATATCATGTTATAGTTACACTGTTATAGTTGTAATTGAATATTCTTTTATCATATAGATGACAAAAAATTCATCTTTTTATTTTTGATTACACACACATACACATACACATGTTTGTAAACTTTAATTCACATTGAATTATATCACATTGTATTATTTTATATAAGTTACTACACCATCAAATTTTAAGTCTAACTTATGTATTATGCTATTCTTATTTTGTACATAAAATTACTACTTAGTATGTACATTGATTATTTCCTTAATTAAAACTTGTATGCAACTCACTTTTGAGCCTTATTTACAAATTTTCCCTGCTTGCCCTCCTAATTGCAACCCTGTATTTGCTATTGCTAACTTTACATGGTTTGGTTATTCACCTGTTATTTTTTCAAGTTGTGTAATGTAACTATTCTAACAAAGAAAAGTAGATCTACATACAATTTCTATAGTAGAACGTTACAATTCTTTTTAGTTATGTTTGCAAGCAAATAAAATTCGTACTACCTTATAATAATCTTTTTTATCACTCTACCAAATGATATATTAAGTTACTAGGAATCAACTCAGTTCTGATTGTAGTTAAAAATTAATAAACATATCTATCATGAAATTGCTTAGGTAACAAGCTGATCTCTTCTTCAAACATCTTCAATTACTTTTTCTCTAAATTGATTTATTTCTTTGCTTTAGACTGGTGACTTGGTATAATTTCGACTGCCCCATTTTTTTTCTTTCTGTTCTTAATCATTATCTTAAATGCAGCGATCGTCTATATGTGCCCTTTTAGTGGGGGTGCTTCAAAGGGATAACCGGAACGTTAAATCGGATCTCCTGTGTATTCATTCCTCAGGCTGTAGACAAACGTGTGGTTGTACCTGCTCCTGTAAATCCTGGAGGCACGGTAAAACTTATACCGTCGACACAAGCTACAGGAAAGCTTGGTTTTCATGTTGGCTCTGGTTCGGCGATTCAAGCATCCGGTATGCTGCCTTCGAAAAAGCCACCAGTATCTCGCGGTGTTCCTCCTCCAGTGCCGCCAAATAAGCCGGTAGTACCACCTAAAAAGGAGGCTGCTTATATTAGAAGGACTGAGTCTCAAGCAACACAGGACGCCGTAAAACTTGGTAAACAAGGTGCGGCGCATCCTACTAGTGGACCTACCGCTCCGCAAGTCCAACAGGCAATAGGAGCTTTTACTCAAGCCTCCGATGAAGAGGTTAGTAATAAAGCTCCTCTGCCTTTCTCATCCGATTAATACGGATGAACAACTTCAACTTCATTTCAAGTGCCAGCATCTTAAGTGTTTCTATGTTCTTGTCTCCTGATATATTCTTTCCTCTTTGTCAATGACTTTAGAAGTCTCATCGGGTGCTCAAGAAAGCTACTTATTTGCACAGGTTGCAAACACGTTGTTATATTTTCTATTTAGGAGGAACTTTATAAATAATTAGAATTGAATGACGCTACTTAATAAAAGGTCATTATTTCTTTTATTATACTTTTACTTTTTTTTTATTATAATTTTATATCATTACGATATTTACGATATTTTACATTTTATTAAAATTTTATATATCTTGTAGAAGTTCAATTGTTCTATAACATTCTATAGCATCTCATGTTAATTAAATACTTCTAAAATTATTAAATTATTCTTCCCTTATCTCGAATCATTTTCATTGCATAATTTTTTAACGAACACGTCCTATTCTTCCTGTTTTCTTATGTTACATTAATTGGTTCTTAAATAAAAGTTATTAATATTGCCTGTAAATTATGGGAGGTTTTTGGTAACGAGAATGTTCTTTTGAAACTTGCTGCACGATTAACTTCCTTGAGTATCCGATGAATCGATATTGTTCTTCTATATGATCCTTTTTATACGTGAACGCAATTCAGAACTCGTGAATATGATTTCAGACAAAGCCACGTTGATTTAACGGCGGGTACAAAAAAAAAGTAAGCATTATTAACGTTTAAGAAAGTCTGAAAGCCGTGTTACACGAATAAAACTTGGGGTAGTGTGTTTGGAACTACGCAACGCGGGATTCCATTAAGCAACGTTTCTGAATCAACGAAAAGAAACGTTAGTGCTCGAACTACTTGTTCATCGATTGATTATACATCGCGTACCATAAGATATCATTACCTATATTGTTAGATCTCGCCATCGGACGGATCTGTGGATCCATAGCGATACATCACCACAACCAACCACGAATCATGCTTGTAACATTGTACTATAGTCGAAAGGAATCAATCGAAGAAAAGAACGGGATTATTTGAACTATTTAAGGTAGACTCTGTAGATTCTGTAGTTTATTATCCGCGATCTTTCCGAATTACACTAAAAGTCATTAGATAAAATTAGTATCGTTGTAACGTGCTATTCGTAAGAAAGAACGATACTGTTATTAACAGTGGACGTGAATAATAAATGTTTATGCAACAGGGAGCTAGACCATGTAATATGTTAATAAAAGAAATACTTTTAGGTAGGGAAAGATATGGAAGGGTTATTTCACGTTAAATCATCCAATTGCCAAATTTTCATCGAAGATATCCTTTATTTTTTTTTTTAAACATGATTACTTCATTGGATAAAAATGATTATACACTGAGAATATGAACTCATCTTTTACAGGAACAAGGAAGATTTTAACGATATTTTATTGATATTTACCATAATTTTCATAATTTTTAAAATACAATTTAAGCAACTTTTAATAAATATATACAAGAATATTGTTAAAAATTTCTTGAAACAATTGATCGACTTGACGTGAGATGACTCAACAGTATATGCTATAATCACTGCCTTGCCTGACGTAATTGCGTGCATCGTCAATATATCGATGATGTTACGCCTTGGACGAAAGCATTTTGAACGAATTTATTCGAGACAAGCAGCTAAAACAGGAATAAGTCTGGAAGTGGTTCTTATCGTGAACTTGTTGATTTACTCCGGGACAGGTATTTGAGGAGTTACGAAGGGAAATCAACTGAACCGTTATCGTTTCGACAATACCTATATGCAAAGTAGTATTATTCGAAGTCCACGCGACCATCATATCCACGTTGAAATTTCTTCAGATATCACGACTGTCGATAATTGATCGCAAATCAAAGAAACACAGGAGGCAATTTATTTTCTATGTGTTTCTATGAACGTGATCGTTTGATTTGAGAGAAAATTTCCAATGATTCAGGCCAGTCGCGCAATCATGAATGTTGAATAATAGTAATATCAATGATCTTATTGATCCACAGTGTTCCGTAAGATGTATCTTATCAGGTGGAACGAGTGATTTCCGAATCAAAAATAAAAGCAGAAATATTCTCAGTATCCTCGTATGACGCTTGTTTATTAATTTTTCTATTTATTAAACGCGTAAATGAAATAAATTCGAATGTCTCTATTACGCGCATATACGCGTCGTTCGTCGTAAATCTTTTAAAAAGATTCCAAGCGTACATACGAGGCTATTAAGGATCATTTTCGGCTGTAAAAATCTTTTACCTGCCGAGCTCGGTACATCTTACGAAATCTCTGTACAAATTTCGTTCCCACAATACAGAGTTTATAACAAGGACATGAATAAAATTATTCGTTTGTACACAGTTTCTCTTGTATAAATTATAAATGGATGGAATTACGTTCTCATAAATGTATGAAAGATGTACACGTATACACATGCATACACTGTTACATATTCACTTACACACTCGTTCACTCACACATTCCTGTCGATAGATACAGGCGTACACATACACACATAGAAGGAAAAGAACGATGTATCGGAGTTATTTAAAGATGTATCTCACTTTCCTTTCGTATACTTTACATGCGACCGTGATTTCATAAAACGTGTGAAAATATTCAGTGCGCGCGCGCGTCGATTGTCTTTAGTGTGCGAGTTCTTTTTTTTTTTTTTTTTTTTTTTTTTTTATTAAAGAACACAGATATTTGTCCGGTGCTAGCTACAATATTTCATTTTTTCTCTTTCTCTTTTCTTTTTTTCTTTTTGAGAATGTTCCAGTCAAATGCATAAATATTATGCTGCATTTCGTAAGGAACACGCGCAATCTCCCTAGTTTCTTCATACTTTGGGAATACCTAACAACGATTTATTCAAGATGAAAGATTCGTGCAAAGAGAAAGACAAAAAAAAAAAAGAAGATATTCGTCGAACAAAATGAATATTAAAAAAGCGAAAGAAACCTCTTTTAACTTCGCCCGCTCGAGTTCTGTTTAATTCGCTAAGGGAAGGATGCGAGAAATGTAAAATATTTATTCGTTTATACATTCAGAAATTCATTGCCTGTAGTTGTTGTTTCTTTCCGATGTCACTTGAGAAGTTTCCATCTGTTGCGTAACCGTACCGTCGTGCATCCTATTCACTTTCTTCGGAGTTAACGAAAAGTCTGTTTAACGAGAGATGTAATCTCGATCGAAGTTTCTCGATTTCACGGGAAAAATTTCTAGAGGATCTCGATAAAAACACAGCGATATAAGCAGCTATACGGGTAACAAAAGGGGGAGAAAGAAGAAAACTTGGGTAATCTGCGATACGTTGAAATCTCGCGGGATGACGCGATTAAAAAAACATAGAAAATGAGAAACCGGAGAGTAATTAAAACGGGCTACATTAAAACAGGTATAAATCCTTGGGGATGAAGTAGAGGATTTTTTCAGGATAAGAGAAGGTCGAGACGCGAAGGAAAACGCTTTAAAGCGGCGCGTTGCGACACGAGTCGTAATAAAGAGCGAAGCGAGTGAAGAGCGAGAGTGAAGCGTAAAAAAGAGGAGAGCGAATTAAAAAGGGGGAAGACGATGATTACGCGAAGATGTAGGAGCAACTCAACAGAAGCTACTCAGCCATACACGTTATACGTATACGCTTGATGTGATACCATACATCTACAAGTACTACATATCTACTTACACGCAAACGTGAGAGTTAGAATCTGTGCAAGGTGTAAATGTATCTGAGGAACGAAGAAAAGAGAAAGCATTACAGATAACATCGGGTCACATAGGAAGAAGATGACCAAGGAGCGCGCGAGGGTTACAGGAAATGCGAGCAGAAGGAGATAGAAAGAGGAAGCCGGAGGGGGACCTAGAGAGAAGGTGAGAGTGGGTGTGAGGTTGTTCTCTTCTGGTAAGGATGGTAAAAGGTAAGCAGCGCGTATAGCGCGTGCGCTCGCCGGGTAGGTTGTCCGATACACCTAGTACACGCACACGTACACATACTGACACATATATACGTATGGGGTCGTCTATGCAAGGGAGCTAGGAGACGAAGAGAGCGCGAGAGGTTAACATCAGAGGGAGGATCGCAAACTCGAACGAGGAAGCGAGGAAGCGAGAAAGCGAGGAAGTGAGCGGGGCGAGCGTAAGCGAGATGGGATAACAGCTGGAAACGTGAATGGAAAGAGTGGAATAGAGATAGCGAGCCGTGACAGTCGATGGACAAAGAAGCGAGGATTCGCGAGATCCTTGCGCGGTATGAGGTTTGCATGCCTAGCGGACGGCTCCTCAGTATCGTCCTACGTTTCGTCCGCGACGCGCACCCTTCAACTTGGTCCTGGTCCGCGCGTCATCCAACTTGTTTGATGTACACCGATTGCTCTGGAGTACCGGTGGTACTATTGTTGCTCGTACGACTCTGTTCTTCGTTGTTGGCAGGACATCGTCGTATTTTTTATTTTCTATTTTTCATATTTCGATCAGTGATACGATTCTAAAAGCGGGAGCGAAAGTATCAAACGTTTCGTCCCGTGTCAGCGGGTGATGTGTGCCGTTTATCGTATCCTCGAGCTGTTTCCGTAGGAATACGAGCAAAGTGATTCGCAAGGGTGACAGAAGAGAAATATTGGATGTTACGCACGTACGTACGTATGTATAATCTTGATTGACGATAAATCGTTCGGCATTGATTCTATTTGTTGTGATTCGCCGCGCGTTGCAATAAACGTGGGAGATTGTGCTTTCACACTATTTCTTGAGAAACCGTAGAAAACGTGCGATGTTGATGAATGAGACTAGCGGTATTTTTTTCTGTTTCGTCATTTCTTAGAAATGTTCTTTAGCTATATATACGTAGGATAAGGTAACTCGTTAATGTTTTACGTGTTGTTTACGTTTACGCTTCTGAATTAGGAGGTAAGAAGTGATATGATTTAGATGGTGATAATAAATGATAAGTACAATCGTAGCAAACTATTACTGATCATACCTGATACAAATAGATTGTTCTGTAATTTATGTATGTACAGCAGATGTATTTGTATAGACAATATCGAGATTGTTTTATTGAAGTATAGCGTCTACTCTGTATCGAGTTTTTATTCGTCGCATCTATGACTGGTTTATCACCTCGTAGAATATTTTAATATTGGTTACTGTTCTCATCGATCATATCTTTTAATCGATCCGCTCCATAGACCCTTGTCCAATTTAACTTTCATTTTGCGAGAGCAGTAAATGAATATTATGTGTGTATATATATATATCATGGAGATGTTATATATATTATAAGAATCGTAAAATTGACAAAAATACGTAGCGGTGGGAAAATTAGTGCGGTATGTTCCTCGATTGTGAAACGCACAAAAAAAGAACCCTTATTTTTTGGAGTCCGAGAACGTATAATCGACACGAAGGAGGTTGAATGCGTGAAAG
Organism: Bombus pascuorum; assembly: GCF_905332965.1. Lineage (NCBI taxonomy): Eukaryota > Metazoa > Arthropoda > Insecta > Hymenoptera > Apidae > Bombus > Bombus pascuorum. The sequence goes on along the minus strand of NC_083496.1, from coordinate 10,202,282 downwards.
ACGATTAACAAAAAGATGTACCGCTAAAATTATAAGAATATACAATATTGATAGCATAAAAAAAGAGAAACCGAGTAAAAAAGTTTTGAAACCACCCCTTGTTCCTCTTTTATCGTTGATCCAATTCACCGAGACCTCTTTTGTTTCCCGCTTTCATTGATATTCTTCTACGGCATGGCGGGAATGAAAACTTCGTTGTTCCGCACAGGAAGATCGAAAGAAACTTTGTTAAAACTACTGAAGGATGGCAAAGGTATCTTGTGCTCCCAATGCATAGTATGCGAATATCGAGCTTGACGTTATGGTCTTGTATGCGCCATAATCTCCTCTGATTATACCAAACTTTATTCTCTCTCATAAATTTCCACGTTTAAATTTAAAGTAGTTTACTAAACATGTAATCACTGGAATAATGACTGCTTTTTATCTTTATAGCGATCTAAATATTTTAATCTTGATTTTTTCTACAGGTAAGTTAGTATTTTACGCGATAGAAAATTACATAATTCTTCGTTGATAAGCATTTATTTTCTAAGTCAGATGCAACGATATAAAATTATATATTATATACTTTTAAAATATAATGTTTTTCCCAATAATTAATTTTCGTGACACTGCGTCCTACTTTACAGATAGAATATAATATTGTGTAATTATACGTATGTTATATATTTCGAGAATTTATTATTTGTCATTAACATTGATTCATTTTATTTTTGGATATTTTCTTTTTTTAAATGGAATATATATATATATATATATGTTTTTTTCAAATTCAACATTTTTTTCTCAATATTGACCCATTTTCGTGACACTACAAGTATGACGTAAACAGCGGCTTAAATACTAAGCGGCTTAAAACAATATAGCTGCGTCGAACAGCATAATTATGACTGTGATTAATTAAACATAAAGAAAAGGGGTTCCCATGGTCGACATTGCGTTGTATCTCACGATGGAAGGAACACACATCTACCAAGCTGTTTCTCGGTAACGTCATGCACGTCAGAACCTATAAATCCGCCGAATAGATTCGCTTCCGAGTTCCGGTTTCCACGGGCAAAACTAAATCCATTTTCCTCTCTTCTATTTTTTTCCTCCTCCTGTTCTATTATTACATAGCAACAATTTCGCGGAGAAAGCCGTGGTTACAGATTAATAACGTAAGACGCATTACTATACTCAGGCGCAGATAGAGATGAATTAGCATTCGAAGACGTAACATTTTACGTTCCTGAGAAATTAACTGAATTGTTACCGTATATTACGTAGAAAGCATCACGTTCGTTGGGAAAATAGGATATCTAGTTTTCGTAGACGAGATAGAAACCATCGAGAGAGCCTGCATCCCCTTTTTACATCCCTTTCCTCTTAACAATCTTTAGACCAATACGGAAATGTACGTATTATCTATCTTCCGTATTAAACTCAAAATGATGCACTATGCATTTCAAAAACAATGAATAATCACTGTATATTTTTAACACCTGTAACTCGAACAATGTCATAATTTGCTTAGAAGAAGAAGAAAGGACGTAAGTCACGAGATAAGAGCCGTTCGTTCTTCTCCTATTTCCCTGTGGATATACCAGTTTCTTTTTTACTGAATATAATATTTCATAAGTATCCTAGAAAATCATCCTCATTATTTTATGATTACGTCCGTAATGGATAATCGCGGTAGCGCGCGCGATAGGATCGCGACAGAGCCGGCGCAGAAAGTGTCTGCGTGTGTATACCGGTAGCACGTGTGTTCGTAATTTCACTTATGTCATAGTTCCACTACCAGCGCGGCCACCCTCCTTCGTCACGTTCGTATCACGCGAGAAAACGCGGAGGACAATCACTGTTTCTTAGGTGTCTGAAAGAGAGGCCGTGAGGAATCGCAATCGCATGTGTGAAGCGGGCCTAGTGTCCTGTGAGGTCGTAGGTAGCCTACGGTGTACACCGTGCACGCTACTCTGCTGGCGAAAGTGGGCTCGTCTTCCGGATCAACGTCTGCTCAATAAATCGTATAAGTCATCCGTCGCGCTTCCGTCTCTGCTAGTGATAGGCAATGCTCTCGGTAACTCAGCGCATTTACACTAGAACTGCTGATCTTTAACGCGTATCTAAATGTACTATACGTATCAGGTAATTATAATTAGACGGTGGATATTTATACAAACTCATACTTTTATGAATACTATCTGCACGGAAATTCTGTTTCACTCTGTAAATGTTATAACGAGTTTCGAACTTTTGATATTTTATATGTTTCTGCGTATTACGCGCATTCTGTACATTTTTGCATCTTTAAATTTCTCATAAATGCATAAAGTTTATAATTGACTCTGCTATGTTCTTTTGTTTTGCTTCCGACTTAATGGTATTTCTTTATCGTTTGCAGATTTGTGTTTGAAGAGAATATGAAGAAATTGTTAAAGTTCTTATTAAAATGTTGAAACTGTTGAAAGTTTTTTCGTCCGAACGACAGCGTCGGGATATAAAAGTTGGGAACGACGTTTTTGTACATGAACTTTCTTCATTGTCTTGATGTCTAGAACTTTATAAATATCGTCCACTTCTCTCCACAGTCTCCATAATTATGTTTCCATTCCAATAAAAATCAACGTCAATTTTATCGAAAGTACTTTCATACGTTTAATAATAAAAAAGAGAAAGGATCTGCAGCTCGTCATTTCGACAGGTTTGGCAATTCTATTATTAAACCAATTCAGAGAAGAACTTAAGCCTCATTTCTCTTTTTTCATCGTTGGACTTTATCAATTTACGCACGATTCGATTTATATTTCCCCATTTAGTCGACGTATTTTCGATATTTAGTAGGCTATTAACGCTTATTATTAACGCTTTTACGAAAGCGATAGTTTGAAAAAAAGCCCCTCCATTGTAACGATAGACATCCGCGAAGAAGCAATTTGAAACCGAGAGATCTTCTAGTTACTTCCATCTATTTATTATTGACGAAATAAGTATCGTTTCTCCCGCTGATAATCATAGCATTTATTATTTCGACATTCTCCGTTTCGAGCGACAATTTCGTTGAAAATTATAGAGCGCCACGATTCCTCTAGTGAATATTGCCGACTGACTGAAACGACAATTGTTAGTTAAACGCCGCGTTGGATTGCAATGAAAACGCATTACTAACTCAAGGAGGATCGTGCCGATTCGGTGCGGAAGATTCGCAGCTCGTCTCAACGTGACTCAATATTGGTTGCCGTGGTCGGTTCGCCGCTTTCTAAGATCTTTTGCCACGGGGACGGTAATCAGATTCGTTCTGAAGGTATCTGACGATCTTCCTCGCCGGCAAAGGCGTCGGTGAGTGGCCTGAAATGACCTTTCTTCTGCAGTTGGGATCTTAAACGCGGGCGGATTTTCCGTGGCTTAGGGTCAACAGCGACACGATAAACGCCGTTGCCAACGACGGTAGGAGGCTTGCACTTCCGCTTCTCTCCGACACGACGAGCTTGTCTCCCCGTCACCGAGAGTACAACCGAAAGTCCCGTGCCTTCTCGTATGTGTCGGACATATATTCGTGAACAGGATGTTTCATAAGGCGCCGCTCTATAACGATCTCGAGCGTTCAGCATTTCCTGAACCGAAAACACGCGCGTCCTCGCGTTCTCATGATGCTTGTGTATCACACGACTGGGATGAATCGAACAGTAGATGTCTTTTTTTGTACCTTTTCTTTCTTTTTTATCCGACAGAATTTTGTTCCATATGTTTGTCGTTATGTTTCTTTTTAGTAAAAGGACGTAACGGTAGAAACGAGAAAGTTGTAAAATGTACATCGCCGGTCACAGGTATTGGAACACTTGGATTTTCTTGTACAATTGATAAATTACAAGCTATAGATTATAGATTTCCTTTTTATAATTTTTAATTTTTTTGTTAAACAGGCTGTTCAGATAATTTATAGTTTGTAAAATTTACTTGTAAATATCGATTGATACGGGCAATTTGATACTCGTAAAATTTTGCTATTAATGTTATTTGAATTGTACAACACGATTCTGCTGATGTTTAAATCAAACGCTTTTTCGCTGCTTTTATTTTCCAATCTTTTTGTTATAAATCCGTTGTTTCACTCGCATTGTACGTATACATATGCTTTATTTAGAATATACGATGTAATACTACATAAAATCAATTCTATCCGAATTTTTCGCTATGTAACTGATAGATGTCTTAGTATTTACGACAGTATAACAATTACTTTTACAATTTCTGAAATTTATTACTGCTGTACCTTAAGAAGATTATTTTCTATATATAAATCTTCGATTTCTGTTCTTCACGGAATCTTCCATGAATCTGTCATGGAAACTGAATGAAGATTGACGTAGAGTGAAATATTAATTTGGAGAAAATGAAGCCAAGATTTAAGACTGAAAATTTCGCTGATTATCTCACTTTTGCTTCTGCACTTCAGATCTTTCACGAATATTCTCCTTCTATTTATATTCGCGAAATCTCACGTAATCGGAGGAAACACGTATTATCGGGATGAAACAAAAGAAGAAAGAGACACGAAGTCAAATACCTCGGTACGAAGGGATTATAGCACCAAAACTCAGTCACGAAAGAAACAAGCAGTTACAAGAACTCTCCCATAATGAATACAATGCTTTACGTAAGGTGGCACGCACACATGGGAAAAATTTCAAAAAACACGTCGGTTTCTTTGTTAGTGTCCAATAATAAGACATCAAATTCTTTAAAAAAGAAAAAAACAGAACAAAAAGATGAAATCTTCATTCTTAAAAATTTGGAATGGTTTCATCAGAGAAAAAAGTTTACGAGCTAAATGAATGAATCAACACAAAGAAATACATGATTAGAGGAACAAAGTTAACGATTACTTTTACCTTCTAAATGGAAGGGAAAATTTCTTCTTTTACACTGTAACAAAATACTTCGAAAAATGTTACGGCTGATTCATGTAATTAACTTCGCTATTATTCGCCTCAACGAAGCTGAACGAATAGCAGAAGAGAAAGATCTCGTTGCTTGTTTCAATTTTACAAGTTGTTTGAACAATGAACGTGGAAGACATTTTTCTGATACTGAGAAAATCAAACAATACATACTTTTCCAACATTACTATATACGTAATTTATTAAAGGTAATAACGAGATAACTAAAACAAGCAACAGTAAATCTCTGAACGTGATATATATTTCTATGATACCGACAAAATCAATAATAACACATACTTGCTTACCGCTGTATATACGTGCAATTTAATAATAAAGAAAAATAAAAATAATAAAGAAACAACTAAAACAAACATCTCATCCTATTTACCGCGACAAATTTTCTGTTGTTAGATCATACTTTAATATTGGTTTTTCCTTTGCAAAAGATAACTTGTACAATTTCAACAAACATTTCAGCCGTCGAAATTTTTAAAACGAACCAACTTTTTCACAAAAATTGTCAAATTTGACCTATGATCTCAACTGAGTATCTAACGACATATTATAACGTTTGACTTGACTATAAGCAATCATATAAAGATAAAAGAAAGGAAAGAGATCTCTTCTCCAAAAATTCTCCAGTTTCAATAGTATATCCGAGAGCTATCACGAATCGTTTTAACTTAATCATTAAGCTAACGATCGAAAAGTCAATTGAATCCTGTAATCGTCTGTCCAAGTTTCTCGCAAGACAGCCATTAAATGATTTCAACATCTTGATAAGATAATAGAGTAGAACTATCCAGCCGACATGCCGAAAGACTATTAGTTATAACGTAACAGTTTAGCGTAAGATTAATGATTGTAAAGCAAACTTTGTGCCGGAGATAGGAGACAAGTAAAGGACATGAAGAAAACGTAAGAAGATCAATGTCTTCTTTCAGGTTTTGCGTAATTTAGGTTTTTCTATTATCGACTTTGTACCTTGCTCTACATAAAAGTCGACGAATAAAGATTTTCGTTTAATCAACCGGTCTTGTCTTCCAAAGCAGCCTTACGATCTTTACTTTCCCGATTCAACTTCATTGGGAAAAGTAATCTGTTTCTCGTAACACGCAGCCAGTGTTTGTGATAATATCTGACAACTTGATTCGTTCATTCGATTGTTACCTTAACGCGATGCTCTCCTGTATCGCCTTGTTAGATTTTGAGTGTGCAAAGGTGAACAAAATAACCGGAAACGAACGTGTGACTTAATGAAAAGAACCGCAGCTCCCCTCTGCGATTGTTTAATCACGATTATAATTCCGATAATAATACTTATTACCGTACACGTATTACCAATGTTATCTTGTCTCTTTAATTGGCTAAAACCATTCCCGTTCCGCTTATCTTGACGTATTTAAAGCAATGTTTTAATATATTTAACATCAAAAAGGAGTGGTAAAAATAGTAAATTATTGAAAATTAATATCACGCTTAAAGAGGGATTTTATGAAAGTATTCATATTTATATTCGTGCGTATATTTAATAAGAGACATTGATCCACAATTATTATTACATTGCAGATTTTTATACATTTACGAGACATTTACATTTGAAAAGATCCGCAGAATGCAATATAACATGCAAAGATATATAAAACATCGAAAGTGAAATGTTTGTTGTAATATTTGTTGGATGAAACAAATTTAGCTTCCATATATCTCATTTAATTTAATTTAGTGTTATTTAATGTTATTTATGTTCCATTTCTTTATTTACCTTATTATCTTCATAGGAATTTGAATCTCCATGAACACAACGCAGTTTAATTATTAGAAATGTTTAATTAAACTTGAAAATTACATCCAGTAATATTAAAAATATAGAATATTAGATAAATATTAGAAATTATTGAAAGTGAAGTTATATCATTTTTAAAGACAATTTCTAAATAGAGTATATATATTTATTCTTCGAATTTTCTCATTTTTCATTAAATGTAGCACATAATAACACGGTCATTTTCGCACCTATTCTTCGGTTACTAAAGATGATACTTACTGTCGTTCGAGAAACTAGAAGGTTACCAGTTACTCCTGAAATAATTGCCTCCTTTGAATTAGCATTACAAAAGAGGAAGGCGGTACGTATGCGAGTACGCGCTCGTTAAGACGCCAAGTTTTATTTCGCTATCTGCCGGCTATTGTTTCAACATCACTATCCGCCCGTGCCCTGCAGTAGGCTTCCCTTCTGCTATAGCGATACTATAGGGATCGATCGCTGAAAATTCGAAATACTCCTTTATTAGACGAAGTCAAGTCAATCAAGTCGAAGTTTCGACGAGAATTATAATAATTAGGAATTATCTAGGACGGGGGATAATCGTTGCGAGACCGTGGACTCGTCCCATAATGCAGGGAACTTTTTAATAGAGTTATGTTTGCAATAGCCATCCTTCTCGTTTCGTTAGAACACGTACAATTTTAATAATACACCGATGAGCGATGATCGTGCTCAACAGAGTTAGTCACAAGTTTTTATCGATACTTTGTTAAGTCTTTTGCGGTCCTAAAATTTCTATGTTTCAACGATATTTAATATTTTAATCTACTAATCGGGAAAGTAAGTTAACTTGACACGCGATACGCTTAATTTTTTGGAAACGATAATATTTTTATTTAATAATTCCCTATCTCTTTATGTGCCGTTTCATTTTTGGTAGAAATGAATTATATCGTACTTGTACCTGCAGCGATTAAAATTAATTCAGTTGAACTTGATTTAATAACAAATAGCTTGAGTAAAACTTTGACATAAAATTGAAACGAAAAATCGTACCAACGACGATTCCTTCGTATCTCAATTTCAAATATTTTTGTTTTAATGATAGAAAAACGTAATTGGATCGGAAATGATTGAAGGAACGCAACGGTGTTAGTGCACGTACATTACGAAGTACAAATTGATTTTTCAACTTCCGACTTCCAACAAGAAGAAAAAGAAGCAAAAATAAATTCGAGTTACTATTTGTTAACGCGATATCGTATTCGTTATTGAACATCGTGGTAATTGAAATCAAAACCATACACAACTCCTAACGCGTTATGAATGATCGTTATATATAGTTCGTTATATCGTTATATAAGTAGACTGCGGATGTTCAAGTACTTATGCGTAATTTAAATATGCAAAAATGCACAGACTGCACGTCTAAAATAAAGCAATATCTAATCTTCTGTTTAGATTCCACTTCCTTAATCTATGATCACAAAAATCTGAATTTGCATAATCACCAGCAATCTACGGTGTCTCTTATTAGTCACTGTAGTCTTGAAAAATGAAGGAATTAAGAAATGACAGATAAAAACAAACTTTATTAACAAAAGTTATTAACTAGATACAAACAAACGTTATTAACAAAAGAAGATAGCTTATCGTACGCTATAATGGAAGAGGAACGAAATTCCGTTAAAATGATCGTTCGACACGGTCGTAGGAATTCGTGGCGATCGTTAAACAGTCAATATCAATTAACGGAAAGGAAGCAATAAGCTACGAATCCGGTTATCGACGAGGTGAAACGACAACGAGCCGGATTCATATCGAATGAGAGAGGAGTCCGCGCGTTGCAAACCGAGAGAGAGTGAAAGTACTTCGTTATAATACTCATCGCGGTTTGCCCAAAGGATTAACCATAAATTGCGCGTCGCATCAAATGCCAACCAGCAACTTAATGACTACCGTAATCATTTTGAAAGTCCGGTGAATCGGTGAACCGTGAGAATGAACAAGATATTCTCTACCGTCTTCGGGGTTGCGTCACCCGCTACGACGACAAAGACGAAGAGGAAGATGAAGAGAGGAATAAGACGAACACGTTGGGGCTATCTGTTTCTTCCGACAACGAGGCTGGCATATTTCATGTTCGATTGAATGTCACTGAGCCACGGCCGATATCGTGACGTGGTGTTTCTACTCGTCGCGGATTGCGGCGTAATGGAAACCCCATTACCACGGCCAGGGATTTGATTAGGATAATCGCTTTCACGGGTAATCACGAGCTACGTTCGCGCACGAGTCCTTCGCCGATCGTATCATCGCGATCGAACGGGCCGTTTTCTTCTAGTAAATTCGAATTGGCCGTTTATCATTGATTTACGTGTAAGTGAGATGAGCGTAGAAGGATCATGAAACGTTATCGAGGAGTTATGATAATTTATTTGCTGCTTATTTTCTGTTTTTTTTGTTTCTTTTTTTTAGTTGGAGGAAAATAATTGATTGATCTTATCGGGTAGGAATTTATTGAGAAAACGATAACTGCATTTTTAGTGTTCTGAAAAATACATAGAATGTACGTAATATATGTGGTCTGTAGGAAGTAGTTTATGCTTAACAAATAGATTGTGGATATTCATGCAAATTCATGTTTTTATGAGTATAGATAAGGAAATGGAATATTATAAAGAACACTATACTTAATATCATGATGAATCGCGTATCATTGCAGTATTAATCGAAAAGCTTTGTATATCAGATAAATTTTCTACGGCGAGTATTCGAATATTTTATTCCCGGCGAGATAATAATAAATAAGAAAATTGTATCTGATATAAATAGATTATTATGTCACGTACTATGTTCATATTTTTAGCGACTACTTCATAGAATTTTGATATTCTTATCTTATTCTTCGTTTTTAGCTGCTTTCTTCTCATATATTTTATTATTACCTTTTATTGTTATGTATATATTATTATCTGTTCCAATCGTGTTTTTCCGTAAATTTGTTTGCAAAATAAAGATACTTAAATCTTCTATTAATTATAGACCTAATAAAAGAATAATAATAAAATAGTAATAAAAATTATTACCATCGAAGATTTTATTAAGATAATAATAACTCCATGAGCAATTATAAAATATGTTTCTACATAAATCTTACGAGATTATTATCACGATTAAGCAAGGTTCTTGGTATTTTATTTATTCTCGTTAATAGTTCACGAGAATGTATAAGACTTATGTATAGTATGAAATCTAAACGATTAAATGTCATCTCTTTACTTAAAGTTTCATTTCATGAAAACCTTTATTGTTAGAACAGTATCTTATGAAATTTAATTATAATCTAAATTATTAGTTTAGATTCTAAAATAACTTTTATTTAAATATTTTTAATAGAAGGTACTGATCAAATTGCATGTTATTAGCTATAGAGAGACGTTCTTTCAACGCCGAAATAGCTCAGTTGGGAGAGCGTTAGACTGAAGATCTAAATGTCCCTGGTTCGATCCCGGGTTTCGGCAGTGGCTTCTTTTTTTCTTTTGAAAATTTAAGCTTTTATTATATTTTCATTTTTTTATATCGTTTTTAAATATATCTAGAAATAACAGAATATTTGTATTTATTTTGATCTTATAGATAACAACATTATTATTTCTTATATGTGTATATGGCATATATTGTATATGTATTGAATTGAGTAATAAGTTCGCTTTAGCAAAAAATAGCTTTTCACCACTGTACACATTGCAAAGAATGATATAATAAATTAAGAATGTAGAAATATCTACGTGTGAATTTTTCGACGAAAGACAAAATAAGATAAATTTATAAAGAAATGGGATAAACAAAATCTCTTTAACTATATAGATAGATTTCATATGAAATTAATAACACTTGACGTGTTTTCTCAAGAAATTGTGACTGAACTTATTACTCATTCTAATACTTGATATTTTTCTTACGAAGAAATTCTATTGATCTGAGATAACAAAAAGAGATATACAAGTATCAAAGAATTTGCTTATATCTTGTTACAGAATCATGCACAAGAATTTATCGAGAATGGCATATCTCGAAGTAATCATATTTTTATGTAAGTATGATTAGAGTATCTCTCGATTTCTCTCGATATGTTTTAATCTACATGCGTATATATATGTATAATTTTTATTACGAGGATGTTACGTTAGCGTTATTGAATGTTAAAACACAGAAAATAAAATATCATTTTTCGAGGAATTGATAATAAATTTCGTTTCTGAATACTTAAGGTTTACGTTTCACTCGGTTTTTCAGGTTCAATGGTCACTTTCATGGTCAGCAATTGCGAAGCAGAGGTGACTATGATCGCTCATTAACTTTTCTAGCTTTTACCGTGTAAAATAACAATACATACATCTACATTCAATGTCTTTTATTCACACTGCTATTACTACGAAAGAAGTCATAAAAATGTGTTAAGAAAAATAGCAAAGTATTTTCAAATATTCTAAGACTACTTGTCATACAAAAATTATTATTAGACTGCGGATATTTATGCGAATGCATACTTTTAAAATAATAGTTGGAAATGCTATACTCCAACTCAAAGCTATCGAAACTCAAAAACTTTCAAGTCTTTCAAATTCAAGATTTTTAGTTAATCAACTTCTGTTTAATTCTAAGATGGTTTAAGAGATCTATTTCATCTATTAAGTATTATATCGAGTACTTTACTTTAGATATTCCATGTATATTATACATTTTACGAATTTTTATAAATATTGTGCTGTTTTAATTAATATAGATAATTAACTGATTCATATGTAAGTGTACTAACGTAATTATAATATTTATATTGTTACTATCTTATGCAGCGTATTATTATGTACATTCAAATTTCCCATAAACAATAAATGCATAAAAATCCTCAGTCTAATTATTATACACTTAACACGCGTTAATATTTTATATAATTTCATTACAAATTGCTTTCACTTCTAGTTAGAAACTAGTAACAAAAAAGCAAATCTGCCAGAACTTTCGTCAGAGTTGGATTTATCCAGTATAGAAGCATCCATAGAGAACGAGGAATCATTGAAAAAAATAGTGAAAAGGCTGGCATCTGAGAAGAATGGCGAGTACCAAATTTATCAAGGTTTCTAAGCCATACTCTTATTAACACCGAAAGTATCACTTCTTAACCCTCTTCCGTTCTGTCTCTAAAATACTTTCTTCGCCTTTCTTTCCCAGTCTTCTTCGGCAATGTGGATCTTCTCAAGGAATGGCTCAAAGGAGCGGGTATTATTAATAATACTGCATAAGTACACCAGCCGCTTTCTCTTTCAGCTTCCTCTATCCCAATAGAATAAACCGCATGCATCTAGTTAATATCCTTTGTAACTGACCGATGTGACAACTAATACCGTGGATCACCACGGTAATCGCCAGAAATCGATCTCGATCGATGGAAGAAGAAAAGAAGATAAAATTATCAATTAATACTGACTTTCATGTCTTGTAATAGAGTCTTGTAATAACATGTATGTATATTAGATTGTTTGGAAAATTTGTAGCAAAATTAAAGGAAAAGTTTCAAGATTATGAATTCATTAAAAAAGAATATGTTTTATAAGAACAAGAATAAACAATTATGGTAATATGCTATAGACGGTAGAATCGTTTTGAACGACACGAAATAAAACATTTTTCGAGCAACTACAAGAAGCTTTAAATGCACGTAAAAGAATTAACTTGCATGGCTTAATGGAATCCCTGCACACTTTTTTACATTTTTCATCGTATTCACGAATTATGAAGGAAAAAGAAAAAATAAATAAAGTAGAAATTTCGCTGTTGGAAATTAAAACGTCAGTGGATTTTTAAAAGGGAACGATCAACTCGTACAATGAAACATGATCTTGTAATTTAGGCGTGACAGGACAGCCAGGAGTGGATTTTCCAGCTCTCACGACAATTCCAGCCACTTCGTTCAGCTGTCGCGGTCTGAAAGGTGGTTACTATGCTGACTTGGAAACGAATTGTCAAGTAAGTAACAAATGGTTTAATATATATCTTGCCGCAATATAATTACTTTAATCAAACGCGGGATTCACCGTTACGACATCGCGATATCTTGTCTCGCGATAGCGTAATCGAGCAAACTGATGAATAGACCATTTAACGCGTAAAACTTGTGAAACTTTCTCTTAAAAATTGTCTTTGCCAACAACGTCAAACTGTTCCAAGTTAAAAAAAAGAAAAGATTATGAAATAGACAACCAAGTAAAAAAACATTTTTTAAATGAAGGAAGTTCAATTAAAAGTATCGACGACTTTAAGCACGTTTAAAGTGGAATAAAAATTCAAAACGAGAGATAATTACGACGTATGATTATGTTTGGTAATCAAATGAGTCAGACAGTCGATGCGACTATGAGATACAAGATATTGTACATTGCGAATATATATAATTATGTATTGTGTGTCAATGTATGCTCTTTTTGATGAATAGACAATTGAAGAAACTGGGTTTTTCACTTCCATTATCGTAAACTGCTTATTTTTGGAAAACCTAACGATTTAAGAAAATAACGTGGTATAATTGTCATCATAGTTCGTTTGATATGGCCTTCATATTAAATTTTATTTCTTAAAAGAGAGATTAAGAAAATTGTTAGTTCTTATATTCTCATTCATATTCTCATATTTTTTGACCGTCGAACTACACGGACTCCGTTGATACAAATGGTACATGTTATTAATCTTGAAGTTAAGATTAATAATCTGTGGAAGACACAATGTTTATGTTGAAATAATATTTAGTGATGTTTATTAAACAGAACTACAGAACTTGATGTATATAAGCGAGTAATATAATTAACAACGTATACAAGAATTATTGATTGTTGGCCAATTACTCTCAAACTAGACGTAGGTAGTGATCCATGATCCCTTAAATATTTTTTTCTTTTTTTTTATTTTATTTTGGTTTTTACAATTTGTCCTGAAGGACATTTGGTAAAGTGTTATATCTTATTGGTAAATAAAAAAAATAAAATAAAATAAATATAGCATGTGGGTGGCTACCCCCAGCGGGGTGCCAGCTTCGTGTTTTCTAAGTTATATCTTTTATGATTAAATATTTTGAGCCCCACTCTCTATACAGTAATGAGTATGACCTGTGTGGGTGTCTGTGTAAGGGTACTTATGCCTGTGCGTGAAATATCGTTGTATTCCAACAGTACACGATGAACAAAAATTAAGCAATGAATTATCACGATGAACATTTCTCTGTTCAGGTATTCCATATCTGCGACAACGGGCGAAAAATCTCATTTCTTTGTCCGAATGGCACCATCTTTCAACAATCGCAGCTAATTTGCGATTGGTGGTTCAAGGTGGACTGTAGCAAATCCGCGGAACTGTACGAGCAAAGTAGCGAGCAGTTATTCGAAGAAGAACGAAGACGGGCCCAGTCCCGAAAATCGAAATTAGACTATCCACAGTCTATCGAATCAGGCGCGCAACAGGATTATTACGACGTTCAGAATCTCAGTTACGATGGTAAACAAAACGGAAGGATTAAACCGTATGAAGAGCCTCCGCAAGAAAATCAGGTCCAACCAAACAGAGAAAGAATCAAGTCCTCTCGACACTTTGACTCGGGCAACAATTTCAGTCAAGAATCAAACTCACAAAGAGATGGTAATCAGCTATTTGGTGGCAATGGATTTCAATCGAACAATCAACCTTCCAACTTGAAACAGCAATTCAATCAATTTACAAGAAACACCGACGAAGGGAACGTGAATAGATATTCGACGACCAGTCAAGATTATTATAGCACCCCGAAAAAGGCTCAAAATTACTACGTTACGAACAGAAACTCGAATAGTCAACGTGATGACAAAGGAGCTTTGAAAAGATTGAAGTTTAAAGGTCTGAATAGGAGTAACTCTACTTCTTCGCAAAGGGTCACGCCAGCTTATACAGAGTCAACTACATTCAGAGGAAGTAATACAAGCCCCGTGAAAGAGTCTCAGCAATTCGCAGAAAGCGCAGCGTTCGTTGGCAATCGTGGGAATCGGTTCAACGAAAACACTGGAAATACGCACCAGTATTACTATCAATTATACATTAATCGTGATTCTACTACGAGAAATTCTATTTATGATTCGACCACGTGGAGACGGGATAATGAAAACGACGTATCTACGCAGAGGAACGATTACCCATCGTTTACAGATACGACGTCTACTTATTATGAGATGACGACGCAATATTCGACGGTTACTGCTACTCCCCCGTGTAACGACGAGATTACCACCGAAAGTAGTCTTCTAACGAATCCATCTACTTATTCTGATACTCAACCGATCACCGAATCGCTTCTGTTTGCTAATAGCAACTACGAGTATCGTGGAAACGCGAAAACTATAGGGACTAACGCACGAAGCAGCTTCGTTGACAAGAATTATTACGATGGTAACGATAATAGGGATAATAATAGACCAACTATCGGGAACACAGGAACAGTTCCTCCTACGACTCGTTCCTACGTGACCACAGATGTCCATCGTCAAAACACTATAACACCGAGTTCTTCGCAGCAGAGATATACTACAAGCTACTTTTCTCCCACACCAACTGCATCTTTCCGTAGCAGCAATTTTGGACGCAGCACAGAGAGACCAGCGGCTCGAACCACGATCGATAGCCAGTCTAATAGGTTAAACAACGATTCTATACCGACCAGCAAGAACCCCTCCACGGTATCTCCAGGCTATCGACAAAATTTGATCAGCACAACCACAGAGAAACCTTTTAGAAGCACTCTGGCTTATCAACAGAACACCGTGACCGAGAAGGATTTGAGTCCTTACGATAGAAGTTTCACGTACAAACAAGGTAAAGTGATGTCTACACTAGGTCCTTATATTCCGTTTACAAGAAACTACGCGTACAGTTCTAGCAGTACCACTTCAAAACCAACTCCATATACTCCCACGGTGCCCACTTATACGACGACTTATACTTCTCCGAGAACTCTGATACCAAAACTAAAATATCCTACTCCGACGTCGTCGAGTAAGATTAGGTCGAATGCAGCGCGATTTTCCGAAAGAGAGCACGCGTTGAGTATGTTACACTCTTTGAAGAATCTCGAGCATAGTGTACCTAGTTTGTCGGAAGCGTCGAAAGAAAATGAGAGGGCGTCGAACGTTTCCGTCCCTCCAGCTCCTTCAACGTTACACTCTCTGGCTCTCTATTTCTCTACAGTCACAGAGAACTTTGATTCGAACGAAACTACGGATTCCTCTATAAATATAGAGTCTGCAGAGGATGTAGAGGAATCGGCACTTTCGAAGAAGAGTAATGGAACTGTCCAAGTGCCGACCAGTCTTCTAACCAGGCACACTATCGATTCGTACACGGAATTATTTAAATTGAACGAAGAGGTGGAGACGAATAATGTGACTACGGAAGATCGTCTGGACAATTCTAGCGGTTACAGAGAGGATTATAACGATGATTTAGAGCTCCAACAAAGCGGGGGGTCCTTGGATAATCTTCGAAAGACTAACAGTACTAGACTTCGAGAGCTGGCTCAAGTGTTCACACATGCTCTGTCCGCCTATTTATTGGATCCAGAATCGTTTAAGAAGGTGTTAACAGAGATCAGACCGACCGAGCCATCTAAAACTACGGAAGAAAATGATTTATGGAGCACTACTACTCCCTATCTGATCGAAGATGAAGATAACACTTCCCCGACCAGAGAAAGAGACGAAGTTCTGGATTTCTCCGATGATGGTAACGATATAAGACAGAAATTAACTACCATTTATCCTACCACCTTTGAACCACCAACCACTACGACTCAAGAGAGCGTTTACGATACTTTTAGCACATCAGGAAGCACTTACTACACTACTCCCAAAGTATTTTCTCAAGATGGGTTTGAGTACAGTACCAACTTGATATCGTTGAGTCCTGTGACTAGCACGTATTTCGAGACTTCCGTTCCTCCAACAGAGAGCACGTACACTTTAGAGCCAAACAGTACACCGTATGATTCGAGCGGATTCTACAATCAGAATAACGAGGTGGACAAAGGAAACGTCGAGTCAGCGGTGACAAGTAGCTACGTTTCGTCCGATGATACTGGGAATCAAAACCGCGTTGGGGGTTTCCAGAATAACAGCGTCACGACTGTCACTGAATCACTCGACAAATTATTCGCCAGCACTCCCATAAGCGACAATTACGTCGTTTCACCGACACCTCCCTCTCCATCTGTGTTCGTACACATGGTTACCTACAATTGGAACAAAAAGTCAACGAGTAAGAAACCTGAGCAACAATTGAATCCTCCGTTTTTCGACGATTATCCAGAGACGATTCGAAAGGATAATGATAAAATTCTCGGGTCGTTGAGGCATGAAAGTTATTCTAGCACACCTATGTCCACGCATAGCGTCCGATCGACTACATTTGATTCAACCACGAGTTACGAAACCTCTACAAATCAGCCTCATAAAATTCCCCGTCATAAGTCGTTATTAGCCGAACCGAAACCAATTGAAATTTCCCTGCCTACGTTACGAAGCAGTTACATGAAGTTTAGAAATCTTTACAATCGCGTGGACGAGCATAATATCGAGACAACAGAGAAACCTATAACAACCACAGCTGCTGTTACTGAACTAACAACCTCCACTACAAATAGCATAGACACTACGCCTTGCGCAAATGACGATTCTAACGATTCCTTCGAGTCCGTAGATCAGAAGGAAGATTCAAAGATATTAGACAGTGACCACTGGACTTCGTCTCCAGCTGTTACTCATTTATGGGAGACTTCGGTGTTCGTCGATCCTCAGAGAATTAATCACGATTTAGAGTCAGACCTTGGGTCCACTGTTACAACAGGAACGTTTAGCGTCACTGATAGTCGAGAAAGAGTAGATTATGAAAACACGCCTTCTCTGGGTGAAGATGTATCGAGTAGTTCAGACGAATCATTCATTAGCGAAGAAGATGTCCTGTTTTCATCGCAGAGATTGTCCAGGGATAAAGATTCGCCTACGACATTTTCTCTGCTCCCAACATCGTTTACTTTGTCAACAGCTGAAAACACCGCGACACCGAAACCAATGATAACCACACGCAGCAGTATCACGACGACCATAACGTCTTCTATCACGTCGACGAAGTCTTTGCCTCATGACACCCTGGTGACTTCTTTATTGCCTTATACAGTGGCTACGACTAAGTTAAATGGAACAGAGAACGAAATTGCTGAGAAACTGTTCGGTAAATTAAACGATTCCAGTACTAACACGTTGATGAGGGTGATGAAACAGGCGGATAACAACGAGACTGTTCGACAACTCGTTCTACTTTTAATACGACACTGCAGCGATCCAGCGAATAAAACGTTGCAACGTGAAAGGGAAGAATTGCTAAACGCGTTGCTTAGATTGCCCGTGAACGAATTTTCGTCGGAGGAATCGAAGAACGCGGTGGCCGGAATTAATCAGCTTAGTCTGCCTGCTGTTAGGTCGATTAATTACGCAAAAAGTGCCTCGATCGCTCCATTAGTCACGGATCCACCGGTGACCACATTTAGGAGTAGAAAGAGCCGCAAGTTTCGAACAACTACGGAAAATTCGGCGAGCATCGTGAGACGATCAGAGAAGAGCGCAACGTTGGATGAAAATAATTCTTTGCAGGAGGACGAGACTGTTGCGTCGGATAACAGGGCGCTGGAACTTCTCAGATCGTTGTACACGATAGCTACCAAATGGGGGTGAAAATTCAAGAGCTGAGATTTAAGTAGCAAGGATCGTTTAGCGTCGACAGGCTCTGAAGATTAGAAATCCCTTCCGAAACGTGTCTTTTTGAGAAAACTAATTTTTCGTATTACTATAGTTTGTATTGGATGAATCGATGAAGTTCAAGATGAAGAACGATATGATAGAGAATTGTTGATTGATTTTATAGACATACTATCATAATTCGATCAATTAACTTGTATTACCTAATCGTATAACAAATCAATTTTCTTTCTTTGCTAGTGAAATGTTATATGTCGAATAACTTTTGTTCAGAGGATTTTTCAAATTGATTAGAAAATTAAATTGCATTGATATGAGAGTGGAAGATGTCTATGGGTGATGGGAACGCAACACGTACGTAGTTAATACGACGGAAATATCTTTCCTTTCAATTTTCTATACGCACGAAACTCTTTACTGTTAAGAAGTTAAGCTTTGTTCAGATTGGTCAAATTGCATGAATTCGAGCAATTTAAATCCCTGTAACTTGTTACCTCTTTACCAGCGTGTAATTTACTCGAGTTGAAATATCCTTATAATTTTCTATGTTTATCCTCATCAGCCGACTCGATTTAAAATAATCTGAAGCATCTTTATGCTACACGAATATAAAATTCTGATTAATCGTTTCCACGGTACTTTAAATAAAATCGACTTTAGATTATACCTCGGATTAAAAGTTTCGTACGAAACCAGCAAGTATCTTAATATTTATGAACAAGAGTGTAATTACTTCCTTTTTATTCTTATTTTCTAATAAAAATATTCTACCTGGTTTAGGTGTTCCCTTGAAACTAGGTTACTCGAGCTCAAGCGGCTTGAATTCACGTAACTTGACTAATGTGAACGAAGTTTTACGGTGTTAGTGATCGACGAAACGACTACCGATTAATTTCATTTGAATCACGCATCGCGGACGAACGAGTCCGCGGGAATAATGAAATTCTTTGGAACTCGTTCGTTAGGCTGTAAATTAAAATACATATATACAATTGCACCTGATCGTTAACAGTATTACATTGCGTACAAGTACACTGTATTATAATCGTTGTACACCCTACGTTGAATAAATAAGAATTTCGATGTTCTATAATAGATTTAACGATTTACCTTTATGAGAAATACGAACTGTACACCTATATCTGTGCTGAAATGATTTCAATGGTTTGCGAAATTTTAAATCATTAAGGACCAACGTTGCGTCAACGTACTTTCAATTATTCTAAGGAATTTATATCACAGAATTCTATTTTTTAACACAGCAATTACGAAAGAAAATTCCAAAGACTTGCAAAATATTTTCTTTATACAGTATTTCTTCTTCTATCTAGATCCTACATTTTGATAAAGTTTGAAGAAGTTGAAATATTACACGATAATACTAGGAATTATCTCCTTTCTAAGTTATGAAGATTGATTTCATCTCTCTAATTTACACAATGGAGTTTTGTCAAGTATTTACACACCTGGCTCATAGAAAATTTTTGTGAATATATTATGTGTTATAACAAACTTTATCTTTTATTAGCATTATAATAAGACACGATTATCATAATTATAATAATAAAATATAACTTCAAATGTATATAAAAGTTACAAGATGTTTATTGCAAATACATGTTTACCAAAAAAATTAGCATACAGTATGACTAGTTGTCTAAAACATATAATTAGTATTAAAAATATTTGCTATAAATATCTTGTAACTTGTACGTAAATTTTCAGACTCGTTTCAAACTTCACCAATGTGATCACGATAGCTGTATCACATCGCCTATATTTCGTACACGATTTTTCACATGACGCACATGATACATTCAGAAAAAGTTTTTATAAATATTCAAACATCTTCACACGCCATTGTACCTTGATAAAATAATCTTTATTTATGCTTTGTAATAATCTTACATTTCGCTTGGTCCTTAATGTATTAATCACTTGGAGGAAAATGTGGAAACTTATATCGTAAACTTAGATTACATGGAATCGCTTTGAATCTTGGTGCTGGTGTATTTCTTTGCATCTGGATATCTTAAAGAGTAACGACTTTAAAGATACGAGGCCCTTGTTAGACGTATTTAACCATTCACAGTATTTGTCTAAAATATTTTTATTTCGTTTAGAAAGCATTTTTTCTTTCTTTGCATTTTTTACAAAAAGCATACAATCAATACATCTTACGTTTATCCGCCAACAACGGTTTCTACTTTATTCCAAGATCGCCTATGCTCGGTTTTAATAACTGTACTTCGCTTTGAAGAATATTCAAATCGACGCTTATCACATAATTGCCGGCCAATAATTCGAGCTGGTCCGGTAGATATTATCGACATTATGTAAAATAACATTTGTACAGAATGTGAATAAATAAAAGAGGGTTTTGTTAATGTTTATTCCCTATCGTTCTTTCCTTCTCGATGACACACATTGGATATACTAGAAATTTAGCGGTTCGGATACTTAATTAAAGTTCATCTTTGAGGCTTGAAAATATAATTGATAAATTTCTCAAGCAGACAGAAGTATGATTCAAGGTAAGCAATATTTGAATTACTTTCAATAATTTAATATTACGACATTGATTTAAGTTATCCGTAAAATTAGCTTCAAAATCAAGTTCAAAGACAATTTTGATAACATGAGATTAATTTACAACTTTAAAACTGTTTGCTTAAGAAATGGGAATCGTAACTTAGCTCGTGTTCTTGCCCTGCGGTCTTCAATTTCTACCAACTTTTCTACTAAAAAGTTTCAATATTTTGTAGATTATTCAGTTACTAAATTTCGTTTACGAATCGCTATACAATTTATTAACTCTGCTGCGGTCCTTTAATTTTCCGCCTATGAATCTCGCTGTACTTTCAATCCGAAAAGAGGAATTTTAACGTTTTGAGAAAATCTTTAACGTAAGTGTAAAAAAGTCGCACATAACAATAAGAAATTTTCTAACGATAAAAAAATACGATTGCATCGGATATGACGCAGCAGATGTAACAGATCATCTAAGGCACGATTAAATTGGATGGAAAATCGGAAAAATGGAACAGATGATATACACCGTTGTCTCCGTAACATAATCCAATTCTACTACGCGAATATCCCCCAGGTATGTATAACACGTATAAGGCATGTCTCAGTGGGACGTGTACGAGATGTTAAAGATAGGATTAATAAAAGACAGTTTTATGACAGGTTCACTCTTGTTACTCGGAGCCTTCACGACAGCTTTGTTGTTCTCGTTGCTTCTTATCCACACCTGCTCCTCGATCCAATCTAAATAAGGATATATCGCCGTATAGACACCGGGTTTAGAGCCACCACAAGCTTGTCCGAAAGCCGTAATTCCCACTACTTTAACGCCTTGCTGACTGAATAGTAACAGTGGACCTCCGCTATCTCCTAGACAGGCATCTGCTCCCCTCGTGAGATTCGTGTCTACGGCACAAATCATGCTGTCGTCGATGCCATTGGGTAATTTTGGAAATCCTACGTAGTCTTTAGTACATTCTTCTCTATCCACGAGTCTGTAATTTCGAACGAGTTAAGACATTTTGGTGCTTCTCTCGGGCTGAAGATTTTTTTAGCACCCTAGAGAATTATAATCTGAATTTTAGAAATTATATGACTGATGATGTAATAATAATAATAATAGTAATAAAATAATTAATAATTTATATAATTTATAATAAAATATAGTAATAAAGTAATTTAGCAACAAAATTTAAATTACCGCGACGAACGAGAGAAGGTGTTTTAAATTTAGTTGCATCACATTTCCTACAGGTTTCATCAACGATTTAAAATGCGAATATGTAAAAATGTCATTTAAAAAAAAAATAACCGAAGCAGAAAACTTCGAAATTCTAGAAATTGTGCTTTAACGGTTACGGCTAAAATAATAAATTTATGATACCTGAGAGCGGGTGTCCTCCTCAAATTGATGGAGTTTGGCTCCACACTGCTAAAGTCTGTAGCACCCCAACCAATCACTATTAAAGACATTTTCGGTGTCATGCTCAATGTATTTAAGAATTGGGTTTGAAGGCAGACAGGGTAAACCGCACTGGAAAGTAGTACCTTTGTTTTCAACTTCAGAATGGCAACATCGTTATAATTCACACTGCGTTTATACTTCGGATGAGATATTATGTCGCTTATCGGGATTCGTTGCACGTTTGCCGCGATATTTACTATGCTTTCGTTTCCTACTCGTACCTGGGACAGTGGGTAAAAGTTCATTAAAGAAACCCGTTAACGTTATCTAAGGTTAATTCATAAGATAATAATCTTATCTTTCTTTCTTCCAAGAGGAATCTTTACGTACGTCGAAGGGAAGTTACTTGTTACAGAACATATACAGAAACATTGCAGAAATTACATTAAATTTTGCTGCTTGAGAAACAAAGTAAACGTAATCGATGGTAATATACATACAACTTCAAATTTTCTTTAACCATATATCGTCGAATTTTTCTCTGATCATGAAGGGAAAAAGCACGGTTGATTTTAATTTCTCGTTCTGATGGACACGCATTAACTTTTTTCACAACAATGCAATGACATAAAACGTTAAAGTAGTAAACGAAATAATGTTTAAAAAAGATAGACAGATACATGATATGTAAATTTTAAATCACGCGATATCACATATTAACAAACAGTAACAAAGTCGTACAACAAGAACGAAGATACATAGATAAAGGAGTACAGATTTTTATTATTTTTCAAAGAATCGTACAAAGATACTCACTTCGACTGGAACTTTTTCGTCTATATTATTCACACAGTGTGCTGCTGTTAACACGTGTTCAATAGAGATCAAGCTACCTCCGCATCCGTAAGTGATAGGTGCTGGATTTTCGGAAAGGTCCTGGTTTACATATCCTAAAGCGACTGCGTATGGGAATTCTCCAGGTTTAGCCTCAACTCCGCCGTATATGTGAAAAGATAGATCGTACAATTGCGAGCTCTGCTCAATGTATTCTTGGCAAGCTAAAAATTAAATACATTACTATAATAAATGATACAAAGCGATCGAACTTTCGATAAAAGATTTGTAAATCTGCTATTTTTTAATTCTCTTGCGCAATAATTTACCAAATAAGCGACAAGTCAAATTACAGATTAATATAGAATTATAAATTCTCTAATTTACTTGTAAAATTTCATTCGTTTTATCGTCAAACATATTAATCTATTTGTAACTAGATACTACAGGCAACTTGTAACTTGTGACACGGTATATATTTTGTTGTTATTTCTGTATTTAAAGGTAAGATCACAATAGTTTTTATTTTATTTTTTGAATACCTATCACACCGTTCTGAACCAAAAAACCTTTATTGCATTTTCTTACACGGACTAGGGATAAAAACAAAAGACTATCTTAAATCTATCGATTATATCTAGAACTATTTTCTAGTTACTATTTATTGTAACTAGCGCATCTGCATATGGATGGCAAGCGCGAACTCACGTTGTCATTTTCAACAAATCTCAATATTATTATTGAAATTTTAACTGGGCTAACAACGTTAACTGCATTATGCAAGAGAGCCCTGGTAATAAATTCGGCAAAATATGTTTCGAGAAGATTAATATGCCTTTAACAACGGTTGTAAGAAAAAGAAAATTTACAAAATGAAGGTACGTATTCTTTTTGGTAGTATGTGTACTTAATTTTACGCATTGCGCATAAATCCTGGACCAAAAGGAAGGTTAACCATTTAAATTTTAAATAGAGTATGCAAATCAACTTCGTAGTAGGTGATTTATACGCATATGATCACGATATTTTATCAAGGAATTTCTTTCTGACGTATCTTTATGCATTTCGTGTTTCATTTCAGATTCAGATAAAATACATGCAATTTGATATGTTAAGATAGTAAGTTTGTATTATAATCTATTCCTCGCTTCTCGTTCTACGTAATTAAAAATTTATGCTATTATTTTATAAAATCCACAGCAATAAATTATGTACACCGCATCTCGTAAATATAAAATATAAAACTATAAATAAATATATATAAAATATAATAAATATAATAAATATATATAAAAATATAAGTAAATATAAAACTACCGTGAAATTTTCAATTCTTATACAGATACGAGGTACAAGAATACAACGTGACAAAAGACTAGAAGTATACGAAATTGAATAATTAAACTTAGAAAAGTTATTGTTATTATTTCATTATACACTATGCTGAATTAAATATTTACGTAGTAAGATGAAAATTTCGAACAGAATTTTTACGCTGGTTTTATAATTATGAGACAAAGGTAAACTGCTTTTTTTTACTATTTTTCTTTCTTACAATGAATAATATAATCTAATCTTTTAGAATAAGGAAAATTGTTTCTCAATACGCTTTAAAACAGCATGTTTTGTTTCTTATCACGTTAACGTACAAAGATCATACAGGATATAATCAATATAATCAATCAAGTTCTTTGTTTTTCGTAGAGGGGTGACTTTTTTAAAAGTTTAATATGCTTCGAACGAAACCGATATTACCAAGTCCTATCTTATTATTTTGTTTTATTATTATACGTGCTTTTTCGCTACTCTTATAAAAATTCCAAAATATTAAAAAGGTACATGAGACTAAGTTGTGCCATTACTTTTTTACAACAGTTCTTTTTATCGTTACTTTTCAGACAGCTCATATCTTTTCAACTACTATAATTATGTTATATTCCAGCTATTAGTACAACTGTTTCTGACATTTCCATATGCTCTATCATTGATGATGTTCTACAGACTCCGATCTGCTATATACGCGTACTTTTCACACATGCAAGCGATTGTATTTAACACGCGTATAAATTTTTTTATACCATTCGACCAACATAATTATGTCATAAATTACTTTCAGATTGTGAATCTTCGGATCTTCCTAGATCTCTAAAAATATCTGCGAAGTGTAAACTTCCTACGCAGATTTTTAATGAAAAGAGATTGTCGAAAACTAATTTTGATAAGATCAATTTGCTACGTCGAAATAGGTTTTATAGTTCGATTATAATATAAATACGTGGAAGTTTCAGAGACGGACTCGTTATTTACGATACAAATTAACAGGTTTAAAGGAACAATGGTGTGACAGAACCTTTAATTACGAGTGATAGAATCTTTAATTTGTGGAAACTACGGAGAAAGTTAACTTCTAATACAAAAATCTGTATAGTCCCGAAGAAAACACATGCTTTGTAGAAAGAATGATTACGCGCAAAGTATTTTAACCATAGAAAATTACATAGTCCAAAGAGCCATACCAATATCAGCTGGACGAGGCGATATCTTCCTCGTGATATTTACGGGACAACAAACGATCTCGATATCCTTAACGAAACCACATCTTCCCGAAGAAGTCATATGTCTTCTACCTTCTATTACTTCCTGTATCCTGAAGGGACAGTCGGGCAATTTCCTACATACACCTGGATTACCTTGTTCCATCGTGCACTGGCTCCCTTCTGCGAAGAACAAAGAGAAACCAGAGGTAATGTTGCTTTTACTCATCGCGTAACATCCTGTTAGTCTTGTTAACGAGGCAGAATTTCAAGTTTGTATTTAACTCGGCCTCTTCACGCAAACAATTTAATACAAACGTTACTCCACATGATCGGTGCGAAATAGCTCGCTAAAAAAGGCTTAACTTTACAACACATAAGAGTGACGTCATAAAAGTACACAAAAGGTCTCTGCAATAAGCAAGTGCAATTGCTCGCAAAATTATTTGAACGCGTGTCATAGAACATTTATCTGTATATATTATCTACGTTATGCAAAAGGTTTTGTATAATGCGCGACGCGATATGACTATCACGACTATCGAGATAACGCTGGTAAAGTTTGAGGCAAGCCTAAAAATTTATATGAAAACTACGATATATTTATTGCAAATATACATTTCACAAAGACCCGAAATTGTTTAAACAGTGAATTGTCCATTTTACCGATAGGCATAATGGTATTGCTTATAACGCTAATTATACGTTTGCGATAAACGTCTTGTATGTTATACTTTCTTTTATGTTCATTTTCGAATTGCTTTCAAAGTTTGCCATAATAATCATGATATCTAGTCGATGTACAAAAATGTGATATAATAAAGGTCCAAACACTTTCGTGAGTCGCTGTAAAATAAATATGTATTTCGTTCGCGTCGTGCAATACAAAATTCGCGTAGATCACTATGTTCGTGTTCGTAATACGACGATATACGTTTTATTGGGACGAAAATGTTCAACCACGGTACATCATAATTCCGGTCGTGACGAAGACAAAGTTGAAGAATTCAAAACGTAGAGATATTCCTTTTTTTTTTCTTTTTCTCTCTCTAGAAAATCCGAATTGAGTGGGCGGAGACATAACAACTCTACCGTCTTTCGTGATCGCAGTTTTAAACACTTTTTCAAGCGAAATGATCATGAATTTTTAAATCGTTCGACGTGTAAACGATTACGACGAGAAGAGAAAAAACACAGACACAGACATAATTTACACACGAATACAGGATAGATATTTTATTTACCATAGAGTTCTTCTTTGATCGCGGACACTAAGACGAGGAGTAGGAAGGACACGGCAGTCGATCGAACGATGCTGCACATTTCTGTAATAATGTACACAAAACTAACACGGTGATGAAAAGTGAAACAAACGATGCCGATAAACCAATCCGCGTGGCGTACAGTTCAAGACTAAACTGATGATCAAGCAAGCACGAGTGATGCCATGAATCAGATAGAAGGGAAAGACTCGAAGAAAGATTCACGCCCATATGTTTTGGTCTTCCTGGTGGGAAGAACAGGAATAGAGGAAGTGACAAAATTAAAAAATCAATGATGAATAGGCAGCAGTGCTGCGATGCGATGTACAGCGATTAACGTATTACGTATTGAATGTTAGATGCCTCTTTATGGACGTCGCGAACCGGATTTGAACAATGTAATTAACGTTGCACGCGGTGATTTACGATTCTTGTGAATTTTCTTTTCCTTCAAAATTCAATGATTCCTCAATGATTCCGTAATAATAAATTGCCAATTACCACGGGACGATGTTATTTGGTACAAAGATAAAGCGATCTTGCAAGCAGAGACCAATTTGGAATTATGTCATGATGAAAGTATATTAAGATCAAGATTGATGGTTATTTGAGAAGACACGTCGATAATATGTAATTGACATTAATTTAACGATGATCCTTAACGTACTGTTAATTACGATAATTGAGGTACAGTTAACGATCACGCAACAATTGATTGCAGTTAAGATAAAAATTCTTACATAATATTAAGTCAGTGAAAACTAATGAACGCTCACAATAGGTCTTGACGCAGCCATCAAACAAAATATTATTTTTTTACGTTTGAAAAACATAGTTATTGTATAAACATGACAATAACGCGACACTTCTCTTCGTCGTTGGTTCAAGGACCTCTGTCACAAAGCTACCTGAATAATACCTTATCGTTCGCTTCCACTTCGTTCAATATTTCAGATAGCGTTCAACGTTTCGAATGCTATATGATAATACTTATTATTATTAGATAATACTTATTGTATTAGATAATACAAACTGTATTGATTTATAATGAAAATTAAATTGACCTACAGCTGAATGATTTTGTTCCAGTCAAAACGAAATATATTCCGTGAAGTACATTTTATCGAAAAAATAAGTTTCCGTATGAAGAAATTAATAATATTAATAATATATTTATTGCATCGAAACTTAACGTTTACAGTGGTTTGTGAAAGTTCCTGGCGTAAATTTTGCACTTTATATTCCAAAAGCGATATCTGAGAAATATTTACTTACCAGAGGGTATAAGGACAAGTAAAACAAAACGATAAAACAAATAAACCGTTGTACGGTTATATAATATTAGTTAAAATTCTTTACGATATCATTTTTGAAATATAAACAGGAAACTTTTATATATTCTGAATTCGAAATAATTTCTTAATGATTCACTTACATATATACCTAAGATTATATTTATTTATAATCGACTCTAAATAAACCAAAGGCTGCAGAATTTTGTTCGTGTCAAATTAGAATATATTCGGTAAAATATGTTTTATCGAGAAAATAAAACGAACGAAAAAATGAGAAACCCGCGCGCAGAATGCAAAGTTGGGTCATCGTTGGATGACCGTGAATGATAAGCATTTATTTCTGTAACAAAAGCTCGCATACGTAAATGAAGAATTTCAGACAAGTTTTCCTGCTTCTTATCCGAATTTTCTTCTTTCCTCGATGTTAAACTCGTGAGACTAATTAGATCTATGATATATTAGTCATCAACGATACATGGCTTGCATTGCTAGTTTGTTTCTTATTCGGTCACCTAGATTTTATTTCCTGGTAAACTTATTCACGTTCATTTACATTAAACAGAAAACCGCGAAATCACACGGGTATTTACTCGCAGGGTTTCCCATAAAAATAGAACTTGGGGGTTCACACATGTACGACATTGGCCTGAATACCTTCTCCGAAATGCACTCGCATAAAAATAACCGTGTTTCCTTGAGATCGTATTAAAAATCATAATCGTACGTGTATCACGATAAAGTTGCAACTTAGGTTCCCATTTTGTTTCCTTATAAGAAATTCACGTTAATGCTACAATTATTCTGATCCTTATGGTCTCATGTTGATTTTTCAAGAAAATTTCTGATTAAGTTTTACACGTACATCATAGGACCCATAAATACCAGCCATTACATTTATAACGATAGGAAAGACGAACGATTTTCTCGTATTAACAAATGAGCGTCGTCTCTTTATAAATTATTAGCATATAGCGCGCAACGATGATAAAACGTATATACAGCTGAATGAATGAAAGGGCTCCATAAACGAGCAAATCAAGAACGAAATTAATGAATAACTGAAAACCGATATCCAGTACAAAAGGAAAATCTGTTTCGCGTTCAAAAATTGTTAACATTTTGATGGGAAATATCCAGTTACCAGCTTTGATATTCTCTGCAGTATGAAATTTTGTATTTTTTATAGCATACTGTAATATATAATCGAAATGAATAGAAACCTGTCTATATTTAGAAACACACTTTACATAAGTTATCTAATATTGCATTAGTGCATGCGACTATCGCAATTATAAAACAAAACAAGAATAAAATAGAATTGCCTTCTGATTCATTAGTGTTCATCATTTCTATCCTAATTACTCTATTAGTAGTGTTCCCAATTATTATCGATCGTAAATTTCACTGATCACTGTCTGATTCTATGTTAGAGTAAAATAGAGTAAATTCAAAATACAATAAACGCCAGTACTTATGGAACGAGATGATGGCATTAATACTTCCTACATCTTCAATAAGCAATAAAAAAACTAACACTAATACTGTAATCGTTTCAGTAGCGATTTATGCTTCATACAAATTACCAGAATGCTTGAACAGATATCGTTTGTGATTCCCCGGCTGCGTCTAGCGCGTGTTATAATGTACGCATGTACAATAATGCACATATACCTACCGAATACGTTTCGAAAGCATTTGAATCCGGATGAAAAGAGTATGAAAATGCGAAAGAGATACGAAGGAGGAAAAACGGCGGTGGAAGAGGTGAGAAAAAGAGACAAAAACCGGTATAAAGGGGGAAAAAGAGGGAAGAAGTTCGAAAGGCGAGGATAGAACCTGTCGGAGAGAGGATGGTAGAGCGAGAAAGAGAGCAGTTTTACACGCGTTCGCATTCAGTGTGGCTGCGGCGTTCGTGCCAGTCGTATTCCGTTGCTTGTTTTCAGCTTTTATTACTCTATTTCACATCTATGACCCTGTTGTTGCTGATTTAAACGAGAATGAACGACACGAAGCACGCAAAACCTGACTTCCATCACCATTTTTCTCTATGAGGGACACGGCGAACAAACGATGCGCTCAGACCCATGAACACATGAATCTCCAAGTCGTTTAAAATCGCAACGTTAGGTAAGAGAAGCTTTATTTTATGACGATGCATTTGATTAACCGCTGTTCCACGTAATCTGTCATTACGCCAACCTGTTTGATAAAAATGTCCCATCCAATTGAAACTAAATTTTGAAACTAAAAGAATCCGAAGTTTATTATTCCCTGTGTGCCATCTTCGTTTCGCGCTATTCGATTAAAAATAATTAGTCGTTATTTCGCAACAGCCTGTATAACGCGGCTTTACTTAAGAGATAAGAAAACAAAGTCTTCAAAGTCTGTAGACATTTCCTGTTACGAATGATATTTTGATATTTGCTTGTAAATCTTGAATCGCATGCGCTTTTCGATAAAATCTTCGGCGTATTAATAGCGTACAAAATTTAAAATTGTAGATGAATTTTTACGATATGAATTATTCGTAAGCAAACGTAACATCCGTCTTATGATTTTTAAGCGAACGGTGCATCTTGAAAAATGAGAAAGTAAACCAGCTACAAAGCTGCTAAGGAACTAACTTCAATATTCACCAAACCGAGTAATCCGCTGTCTAAAATAGATACGAGCGCAAAATACTCGATGCAATAAATAATTTCGTAACGTTATCTCAGTTAGAATTACTAAATTTAATTTTTCCGCTTTGCTTTCATTAATACAGCTTATCGGGGTAAATTAAGGCTGTAAGCTCGCATTCAGAAGAAATGTAGTTTAATATACTTTTACTCTTAATATCTTGTGAACGCGATTCTCGTCGAAGGCAAGTGGAAAGAATACGGAGTTTCCCGCGCCCCTCGGATCAGATAAATCGGTACTGGTGAAAGTTACGCAAAATCTCGTTCAATTAAATAGCCCGTACGGAATGATATACATTTTCCAGTATCCTTTTGACTATTTAAAAATCGTTTGTCCTAACTACTGTCTCCTATCCAAATTCTCGCGACGATGTACACAACGCGCGACTAATTTCCGTGCGCGTGAAATCGTAGAAATATTTAATGTTATTATATATAATTGGATCTTTTCTCCATCTCAGTATCACGGTCAAGCTAGAGCGAACTTGTACCTTGTACTTAGGTAATACTACAGTGATAAATATGAAAAATGACGTAATCTGATTAATTTAAATCAATCATAAACGATGGACAGTCTAACCAGTAATATTAAAAGAATTAGGTTTTTGATAAAAAATATCGTTGACACTACCAGCTGTATGTATCAAGACATTTACATTTAATATAAATTAAACGTTTTATTTTCTAGCTATTTTATTACGAATCTATAATTTCACTTATCGTTATGGTCTCATTCGCATCCCTCTCTAATTTTTTATATCATAATATAATTACGATATAATAATCACGAATCTTTTCTATGATACTGAATGAAATAATAAAAATATTTGTCGGAGTTGTCCAACCAATAGGTGTTTTGATACCTATATCTGGCAGTTTACATCTACGAAGTTCTAGGAAGATCGAACGCAACTTATATACAACTCATCCGTTAAAGTTTTCGACAAATATATCGATGTCAAACTGAGTGGTTTCTAAGCAAATAGTAGCTGATGGAGAATATTGTGTCGCACGCGTGCAGTCACGATAGACATTTGCGATTGCAATTAAGACTTGTTGAACTATATAGATTACTGCTCGCGAGTACCCAGATATTTTAGTTGATTCGAAGCACGGTACATTAATAAATAGCTTGTAGAATTAACAAATAATAAATTGTAATTATACGTTTAAAAATTGGCCAACAGTATATTAATATCCAATATATCTATTGAGTTTCATTCAATTTTTTAAGTATCGCTGCTTGCATATTAACGGTAATGGTTCTTTTATAAGCTTAGAAGAATTTTTTTATTTTATCTGTATCTTGCAACTAATAGACAGTCCGGGGATAAAGAAATTTCTCAAATTTGGTTTGTTATAAATCTTGTTGAAAAATCCGTAACTTGTTTGATTCTTATCGTTGGAGGTGGCAGTATTTCATTGCATACTCACTAGTCTCTTTAAAATCACTTTTCCAATGTCGCAATGGTGAAATATCAATAACGGAAATGAAATCCTCATTTACCAACATACAATTCTTTCATTCGCATCGTTGATTGTATCAATATCAACGGTATGTCTATCAGTTGCGACTCCTAATTCAAAGATTAAAGAATCGGAACTTCGTCAAGTACCAAGATAATTCTGTAAGATCTGACAAACTTTGTTACTGCACATAAATTTTTTTTAAATCGCGTTACAATATTCTATCATATGTAGCTCATGCTAATCATAAAAAATAAAATCATCGCAGTTCCACCTATCCTTAATTTTGTAATTAAGATGCTCGATCCTTCTTTGGAATTAAGACGTATCCCGTCAGAAATGAACAAATACGCGAAATACTTTTGAACAGCGATGTAAATCGGCGAGCTACATACACACGTACGTACGTATGTCTTAATGAGCTGACGCGTAGAAGTTGCGAGCACATGTGGATGTTTAACGCGCTGGTTTAACATTAGTCCATCCAGTGGCAAGGACAAGCCAATTTATTGCTTCAATGGTATGATCGCCGCGCTAAATTGGATAAATCGGTGACGGTTCTAATTAACGTACGGACCTAATGTATGCAAACTGTTTATATCGGCAGGAGGATAAGGCAACTGTAAAACGGACCGCGCGTTCCCATCCCCGTTGATTAAAATGTTCTGGTTCATTTGACGCGCGGGTCGCTACACTCTTTACTCGTTGGCATTGATACGCCGCTCGGTATTACGCAATAATCTCCTTAGCACCGTGCTGTTAACTATGTTACAACTTTCCGTGGGTGTTTCGCGAACTTGCACGCGCTGGGAATTGAATATCATACCATAACCGCGTCTCTTGCGTATGCTGATTTCTCATGGTTCTACAATGCAGAGAGATTATTCTAATTGTAAGATAATTAAAAAATATTCCAATGTGTGTGTATGCGTGTGAGTGTTCATATCTTTCTTTATAATTTAAATAATAATAATAATAATAACGATATATCTGTGCTTGATCAAGGTTTAATGGCTAATACGATCTTTAGACTTAACTCATTAAGAACCCAACATTGCGGCAACGCATCTGATTCTGCAATTTCTTTTCAGTGAATTCACATTATCGAATTCCACTAAATTCATCGTGATCGTGAAAAATAATCGCAACAATTTGCTGAATATCTTGTTCGTGAAATGAATCTTTATAAAGATATTCGCATAAGAATCCATTGATCTAATTGCAATATACAAATATGATACTAGAGAATTGTGATTTAAATAGTAAGAAAAAAGTGAAACGTCCAAAAGAAATAGCGATATCACAGTGAAGAGCCGTTAAAATAACTCGTGGAAATTAAAAACCGTCAAATGGACGAATCCACGAGTGATAATGAGAAACAGCCTCGATCACAAGAAGTGGACGCAGATCAGAAGCAACGAACCCCTATAAAGGCGACAAATTATATGACATCGAACGACACTGACTTATCGAAAATTCCAAAACGAAAATTGTCTGTATTTTATCGATCGTTCGATGTGATCGCGCAGGTCGATCAAGAGAAGGAGAAACAGACGTTGGATTTTCGAAGAACGTCCAGCAGCCCGTCCGTACAAATCGAAAGAACTCGAGAGGACGCCGATTCGAAGAATAGTCAGATCGATCAACAAACGAGTTTGCAGGAAAGACACTTCGTCGATGATTATCGTTCGTTGAACGAGAACGGGAAGTTTTTGAGCTGCTCCTCGCCGGGTCGGCTCAGCGAAAAGCCCTCGTCGAATAACGGGCAAGTTTCGAAAGCTGGATCATTATCTCCGATAGGGTTCAAGCTGCCTCAAGTTCTAGAGGACACGATCGTCGATAATTACGCCACGATTACCGAGACGTCAATCGGGAAACACTATAAGTTGAATAACAATGGGAATTACGAGTGCAAAGTAAGCTGTAACAAAAACTCGTAACAAAAACGATCCTTGGCTATGTTTATCTTTCTTTATAAAAACAAAAGAATATCTCAACGTCTTTGACTTATTAACTGGGGCAGACGAGACTAGCTCGTCATTCAGATCCTAATCTCTCAGTCTTAATAATATCTTTATCTAGGAACCCGTACTTCTTTATATATGTTTGATTTTATGTTTAAGATAAAACGTATAAAACGCGTCGCATTCGTATTTGCAAGAGTTGAAATCGATGTGACTGAAATCGATCCTGCTGCGGACCTCGAATTTATTTGATAAAAAAGATTTTTAACGTTTTTGAAGAAAACATTTAACGTAGAGCAACGTTAGATATATGTCCGGTTAAAAGACAATCCATTTAACGAGTTAATTTTTATTCGATATATTACAATAGATAAATAGAATATAGAAGAAAACGTTATTATCTAAATGATTGGAAAACTTAATAAGGACCGTGATTGTTATGAGTCTCCCGATTTAACTCTTAATGGTTCCTGTTGGTATTTTCCCTTGGAAGATATTTCAGTCGGATTGTTTTCATGGCAAACTGATTCTCTGATACGATTTGCGAGTCGAATTAATTTCGTAGAACTTCGCTGAATCTACTGCATCGAAAATATTTTTCTTAGGATTATTCCGGTCGCGATGAAAACCGAACTCATTCGGAAATGGATCCTCTTTTAAATACTTCTGCGCGGTGGTTTCCTGATATAACTCTTTTATTTGATCATATATATTTGTTTGTTGATTTTATACAATTGAAAATGCTCGAACGTTAAATCTTCTAATACTCTTACATATTATCATATTATAGTAATGGAATAAAAATTCCTTACGAGTGATCTATAGTTAAGGGTTATAACGCAACGTGTACAGAATTCCAAAATTGTATCGCTTTCACATATCATCTAGAAACCGAGAAAAAGAAAGAAAAAGAACAAAACCTTGGCCCAATTTCCAGCATCATCGTGTATTCCACAGAACTATGTTATATATATTACATGATTTATCAGACAGTTAAACCGAGTCTAGTCTAAAGTTAGAACCCACCAGTGGACCGTTAAGAGTTAAAAATAATCTTCTTACTCTTAATGATTGTTGTCTTTCGATCACAGGTCGCCGACGAAAGTGCCGTGATCAATTCGCGCCAAACCAATTCGTCACCCGACCTAACCAATACTATTCGATCATTCGCCAAAGAAAAAGTTGGAAACACTGAAACGAACAGCTCTGCCAATGGAACGGCCGAGCCGCAACATGGAAATTCACCGCAAACGCGTTCAGCATGTTCGCGAGCCATCACGTGCACCGGTAAATCGCAGAAAGTCTATACACAGCTCGATCAAGTTAAAAATCCTAAAAATACAATAAGATGTATATTGTTGGAGATCTATTTCTCTCTGATTCGCAGATCTGGTTAAGATCAAAGATTCGGAGTATCCCCGCTCGTTTGTGAACGCGTCGGGTGCCCGTCGTCTTGGGAAATATACATCAGTCGATGCCGAAATGTCGAGTCACGAGGATAGCTCGATGGGTTCCGATAGCGAGGACGATTCGATCGAACGGACCGTGCACGCCACGATATGTACGCGAAACGAGACGAAGAATGAGAGGTCACGATCGAAAAGTAGCAGCCCGTTGTCACAAACCTTGTCGTCTATCTCGATGGGTGAACCCTCCAGGAAACTCAACTTAAGGGAAATCCATGATCAAAAAGTGGCGGAGGATATTGAGGAATTTTGTCCGGAACGAGTGGAGCGACAAGTTGGTAATCCTTTTAAAATATCACTTGTTCTTTTTATTCCTATAGAAAATATACTTGTTTTCCGCAAAAATATCGAAACGTATATTACTGGTGACAAGCATTAAGACACCTGCTGATGAATTGAACGCTATCGCCACTTTTATTTTCTGGTTACTTTATCATAGATCTGTTGTTTTATCCATATCGTTTTAATTTTATTCCCATCTTGTTATATATTTGTATAATTTATTTATTTTATGCTATAATTGTAATGTAGTAATTAATTGATTTTATGGCGTAAAATACTAGATGAAGTAAAGTTAAGTTTTCAATAAATATAACGAATAGGTGTCCTCATGCGTACGGTGGTTACACGAAGTATGTATAATCACAGAATATGTATTTAGATCCTGTTATGTAATTATAAAGGTTCGATACTATGAAAATAAGATGCAGAAACTGATAAAAAGTCGTTTCGTAGAAAAACAAAGGTATTTACTTCACATGTAAATACTTACAATGTATATACGTGCAATATAGGTAGATTGAACATTATTCTTAATTATCTCTCGAAACGTATTAAACATGTTCGTAGTTATTTCTGAGAAATGAATGATTTACCGCTAAATGGTTCCGATCTTAGAATATAATCTAATCTGCGAGAAAAAAAGGAAGAAAAATTGATAAACTGCGCTGGCATTTGCGATGGAGACCTTCGGCATTGCCAGACGTTTGAAATATTGTGTATGTATGTACCTTGAGTCGTAGCTGTACCACATGGTCGCATTACATCTGGCGATCTATTCCGTTCGATAGGAAAAATAATATTTGTTCTAGAAGCAAAACGCGAAGCACATATAACAGTTCGGGAAATTCGAAATAAAGCGTGCGGACGCTTTTACTGAAATTCCCTTTCGATTTCGCGCATTGAGATATTTATAGAGAAGCCGAAAAACGCTGAAAACTCGGTATCTGTTTAAGCAACGAAATGATATTCTTCGCGAATATATGTGTGTGTATCGTTTGATATCGTTTGCCACTAGAAACTTTTTGCCGCAAGGAGATCTCTGTCGGAAGGCGACTGCGAACGATACCATCGTACGAAACGTCGTTGCAGATGCGTCAAAGAAGAGGAATCGCTCGATGAAGAACAAGAGAAATTTCCACCTTTTCCTAGCTTCAACGACACTAGGTTACAAATCATGGGATTATCGTGCTCCAATGATATAGACAGTGTATACAGGTACACACAAGTCAAAGTACTCTCTTTTTAATTTATTCCAGTGTATATCCCTATCGGAAAACCACAGAGGAAACATACGTACGTCACATTTCATTTTCTTTATGTGGATACAATTTTAAAATCTACTATCTCGTCAACCAATTACATGCTACTAAAATAGTTCTTTCATTGAATATGAAATTATTAAATATTGAATATTCTATGTACTTGAGTATGGGACTCGTCTTGGCAAAAAGATTAAATCATTAGAAATCCTTTCATCAATGATTTTCTGACTCGATTGCATTCGGCCCAAGATAAGCGCGAGTGCCCAACTATTTTTGTTGAACGATAACGTATATGCATTTTCAGATCTGAATTAATTCTATCTCTTTTTCCTCTTTGTTTGTTACAGGGAAAATATACCAGAGAACGAGCTCGAGGTTAATAAGTTATCAGATATACGTAACATTACGAAATTAACGAGTGTACATTTAGTTTTATTCTGTGTAAATATCGACCCGCTTTCTTAATTTCAGCGCAAATATATTGCATTTTCGATAGGACTTGGTACGGATAGGATCACTCTGCATCGGAGGATGGCATTGTCGCTTCGTCAACGAGATCAATCGGAACGAAACTTTATGAATGAAATTCAAAAGATGCAAGAAGATATAAACGTAAGTATAATTTATTACCTTCTTCCATCTTTAATTCATCGCTGTTGTTCATGAATCGATCTCTTGTCAATTTCCCCAAATATCAAGTATACCAATTATAAAAATATATAAATATGTCTTTTTGAAAAAAACTAACTTGTCATTGCAATAAATTAATACAGCCAATCCATAAAAACTCAGAAAGCGTTAATATTTAAACCGTTTTACAATTTTTGAAAGAATTTTATATGTTCAGAGACTATTAATCATTATTATTATTATTTACCTGTTATTTTCCGTTAAAGGGTCTGTGTCCACTTTGCACGGATCAAGAGTCGATAGAGAAAATAGAAAACGTCCGTCATCAGTTAGACATGATAGCACGCTCGGCCCATAGAGTTTCTTGCGCCGCTGAAACACTCGGAGCAGTGTACCAGGAGCATAGAATCTCTCGTGCAATCTTCATAGGTGACAAGTATTTGCAGTTATTACGATCCAGATGCGAAAATCTGGCAGCAGATATCGCAGAAGTCAAGTAAGCATATTTCTCAAAACTTCCTTTCGTGTATTTATCTCATTGTGTCTCTCGCAATATTCGTAAATTAAATTGGTATTCTTCTCATGCTGAAAAATAAAATATAATCATAATTAATTGTTAGAAATTATCTGCCATAAGAAATAATTTTCTTTCTTTTCAAGGCGATTTAATAATATTTAAAAATTATAATTTTTCAGACAAATATTGTTGAAGAACAATATCATGATAGAAGAAACTACTGGAGAGGTGGGAGATGATTTACCTAAACTTAGATACAGAAATGGATTACCTTGCAATAATCGAACAATGGTTTGAAAATTAGTAATGTATTAGAAAAGATATGTTACGCTGTATATGCGCGAAATTGTAGATTTATCAACAGAATACGTTCGCTATTAATTAATTCTTTTTTAACTAATTTTATTTACAGATGACTAGGAGAAGAGCGAGCATCGCTACAATTTCGCGACCCTTGAGTGCACAGGACATAAAGGCAATACTTTTTGTCATACTATTATATCTTCTGTGTAAAAATTACAAGAAAAAGCTACAGTTAAATAAAGAAATTTTTTCTTTTTTTAAATTCAGGAAATTCCTAGGCAACGTAACTCTGTTTCCGGAAGAGTTAACTTAAGACGGCCATCGTTATGCTTCGAAACGCAGAGGTGGGAAAACGAAAAATTAAACCGAACGGAGTTTGTACTATTTTCTTATTCCGCTGTCTAACAATAATATAATATATTTAAAACGATAAGAAAAACAAATGAAATGTTTCCATATTTTAGCAGCGCAAATAGTGTCGTGGAATTACGTGACATTTTTGAGCACACTGAGCCGCGAAGAAATTCCATTGAAGAAAATAACAACCTCTTAAGAAACGACCAAAGTAATAACATTAGTAGTATGAATTGTAACATAGCCAGTAATACAAGGGATAGAGATCGATCAATTATCAAACAAAATTCTTTCTTGGAATCAAGTGTAACTAAAACTGTTGAAAAGCAGATAAAATCATGGTAATTACTCATTTAGTAAAAAATGGTATATTATTAAATAAAAAGTAAATACAGGAACGTATTAGTTCATATTAAATATCTAAAATTATAATGAAATATAAGAAAGCGAACCTTTCAAAAAATATTTAACGTTTGTTAAACGTTTTGTTTTCAGTATACGAACAACTGAGCCTTTACGAATAACTAGAAATATCGAAACATGGCGGTCGATATTATGGTTTACATTTATCTTCTTTCTCGGATTTTATGCCAAACAAATTACTTCAACATTTGTTACATAATATATTAAATGGTTTCAATAGTAAAATTTAGCGTTTTTGTGTTATGGTGTTGCAGTATTAAATATATATTTCCCCGTGTAATAACACTTACAAGGAATAATAAAAGACGGGATTTACAAATATATCGTATTTAATATTCTTTTCTTTCCGTATATTACAAATTGTCCATTGTTCCAATGCACACGAGCGAATTATTTTTATTGTAATAACGTAAAGAAAGGATGCTCGAGCAATAAGTTGAGAATATTTGTGGTGATTCTGTTTCAGGTACTAGACTTGATGAATTGCTGTAAAACAGTACAATTAAAATATAATTTCAATATTAAAGACAAAAATATCTTTTCAATTTGTAATATTGAAAATTACCTATTAACAATTTTAATATAATCATGTGTAGGCCATAAACGAATAGTGCCATCCAAACTTCCACTAGCAATGTATTGACCATCACAACTCCAGTCTAAATTCATAATCGTGTCTTCGTGACCTTTAAGTTCAGTTAACAATGCGTTAGTTGCTAAATCCCAAATAGAAATAGATTTGTCATCGCCTAGAGTAGAGTCTCAATTAATAAATTAAAAAATACATATTATTTTACGAAATATTATTATAAACTGTCTTACCTGCAGCTGCCAAATATTTCCCATCTGGACTAAAAGCTAAACTATAAATCGTTGACTGCGCGCCTATATATACCCTTAATAAATTTCCGTCGTCCTTATCCCATAATCTCACAGTCTTATCAGCAGACCCAGTCGCTAAATATCGAGCGTTTGGGTGAAATTTGACACACTACAAAATAATATAATATATAACAAAATTAATGCAAACTTTAAATTTATATTTTACATATTTTTTTAAGTATATTAATTTCTGAATATATAAAAGGGAATATTCTTTTTATATATTTGAAATACATACATTTATATCTAAAAAGTGACCGGCAAATATACGTAATGGAAATATCCTATCTAAAGACCATAATTTGGCAGTTCTGTCATGAGAACCAGTTGCTACATATAGATTAAATACACTAAGATCCATACACCATATAGGATAATTATGACCACTGTAACAAATTACATTTTAGTTAAAGTGTATCATAATCAATTTAAAAACGTACCTATAAATTGCGGCACATGTGTAATCATTAAGTCTCCATGCCCTCATATCTTTATCACTAGATACAGAAAGTAATATATCCGATTCTGGAATAAACCTTAAATCATGTACAATATCTGTATGTCCTCTAAGTATCACTGCCCCTCCTTCAGTCCTTAAGATGAAATACAAAATTGTATAATGTTATATTGTTTTATGTACTTAATGTACTGAAATTTAAAAAGATTTTGAAATTATAGAAACTTACATTCTATCTGACGTATCGTAAAATTTATGTAAAAATGGAATATCAGACGCAAATGTGAAGGGAGGTTCTTCATACTTTGGCTTAATTAATACTGTTTCATTTATACCCCACAGCCTAATCTCTGTAGTACTAAATCCTACTGCTAATTTGTCCATATTGGGTGGAATGACACCACTACTTGCACTATAAAAATAAATATTTTATATGACTTCTGCAATTTTCTAATTATTACTACATTGACCTTCAATGAAATTAATTTCTTAGATAAATAAATTTCTATATATATAATTACTTTTCAACAGCATTATTTACTGCAAATATTCGTAGAGGTTGATGAGCATTATTTCGAATTAATCTTATAGCCTCTTGTAATTCTCTCATTTCACGGTCAGCTCCAGTACCTGATGGTTGTTCTACATATCCATTGATCCCCACCTCAGAACGTATATTTACATCTTCACATCCTTCTGTGTCTGTTTCAGGCACATCCACTTTCTTAATTATTGTTACATGAGTGTTTATTATCTAAAAATAATATAATTATTAAATTATTATATTTTATATTATATATATAATAAAAAATAAAATAAATAATTAATTATTTTGTAATTAATATATAACATTTTTCATAATATTACCTGCATTAATATTATATGACCATGTTTTGAAAGAAATTGTTGAAGACATAAGTGAGCAACATCTGACATATCCACTTTATATTTTCTAGTTCTAAATGAATTAACTAAAGGTCTTAATTCAATATCTTGCACTGAAAACACACTGGATAGTTCTTCTAAAAAATCTTTCTCTGTTTCACTGTTGAATTCATTTTGATGTGATTTTAGAAATTGAATTGCTGCTTGCCTGTTACCAGTATGTAGCATCTCTAAATACAAGTGACAAAATACAGGGTATAGAAGCCCTTTTAATTCCATTTTTAATTTATCATCGAGTACAATATTTACCCACATCTTCAACCTAGAGGAAAAATATATTTTAAAAATGAAATCTCTCAGTAAAGATTATATATAATTAATTTAATATACTGAAACAGATATAACAAAAATTTAAAGAGATATACCGTTGATACGCTTGATCTGCGGCAGTAACATCAATGCTAATGGCACTAAAAATAATTGAATTGTCTTGGGAAGTGGCAGAAGCAGCAGTTGCATTCAGAGTCATTTCATCACTTGTTCGGCAATGTATTTGATTGCCTTTACAAAAAATGTCGCTAGTCTATAATAGATATTTGAAAATAACAAGAGGTTATGTCAATTTAATAGTTGTAATTCAACTTCAAATAACATTTTTTTTTGTAAACATAAGAACGTAACCTGCCTGATAATGACGTCGTTTTAAATATGATTCAATTGTAGCATTAATTAATTCACTCTTCAAACGTTTCATCTTTTTGAGATTATACGTTGGTTATGTTCAAATGAAAATATCTAACCATAAGAAAGATGTCAAATAATAAAAATCATTGAAAGTACGTAGTTTTAACAATTACTTAAAAAATCAATTGAATGAATTGAATTGAATATTCATATTTTGTTAACAATTAACAGAACAGACATCGAGTTTAAATAACTGCTATTATTATGTATGTTTCCATTAATGAAGTGAATTGAAACTTGAATAAACATTCAATTAGTAATGTTCGGCATATTTTTTTCATTACTAATTCCTTTTAAACTTTCATACTTTATTCAACCTTATTTATAACATATAGATCTATAAACAAATAGTTGCCGCCCGTCAGTCATTCTGAAAGTCAAAAACATATCTTTCCCCTAGAAATGTATTTCTCATGCTTGAATTATTTGGGCACGTGTTTCTAATTTATGAATAAATATAAAACAATTAAATTTTCCATTAGCATTTAGCATCAAATTGGATTACTATATGTCTTATTCATAAATTCAAATATTTTGTCAACAAATTTAAACATGAGACTTTTGAAATGTTGAATAATCATTAATACTGTATAGGGACATATCGGATTTTAGTAATTTTAAGCAGGGGTAGTTTACTTACAACTAAAAATACTAATTGTTATAAACAGTTATAAATAATTGAAATATTTATTTATAAAAATCTAATTTTACATAATGTAAATGTTGTTTTATAAGATCTTCTTGGTTTGTGAATGGCACAATAATATTTAAGTCCAGTGCTGACCTAAAATACATATATACATTGTAAAAGCTGATAATATAATAATGTCGGTATCAGTACGAAAAAGATACAATATTCATATTTATACCGCTTTCATTAATAATATTAATGTATTTCTTTTAAATATATGTAATATCTATATTATATTACTTATTGAACATAATAACATTATATTATCTTCTATAATAAAATTATTACATAAACGTATTTCTGGTAATGAAAACTTACAAATCAGAACACAGCAAGTTTAAATCCTGAGGTATAAAGTATCTCATATGCGGAGACAAATCAACAAAAGGGTCATTATCATTTTCAAAATTGTCAAATTCTTTTAATCTGCAAAATATAAAAAGGTAATATAAATACTACTTTTATTTAAATAAAAGTAGTAACTATAAAATTTGTACTAACCGTATAATAAAATGTTTAGGCACATGTAATGCCGACTGTCCGATATTACGTTTAGATAAATTAAATACTGTAGGAAACACTGCGTCACGGAAATCGCCAATATTTACGAAACTATACTGTTCTAAATTTTTAAGAGATAAACTATTGTTCAATCTTTGTGTGATTAATGCACGCATTATTGGAGTATCTATCCAAACAACGCGGCATTCTTTATGGAGCATTTCTGCAAACCAATCAAAAGCACCAACCTCAGCCACATAATTCCATTCCATGCCATCATACCAATCGTGTA
Source organism: Bombus pascuorum (assembly GCF_905332965.1). Lineage (NCBI taxonomy): Eukaryota > Metazoa > Arthropoda > Insecta > Hymenoptera > Apidae > Bombus > Bombus pascuorum. The sequence goes on along the minus strand of NC_083496.1, from coordinate 10,158,104 downwards.
CCTGTAAGGTATATAGATATTACAATTAATCAATGTTACATTATAATAAAAATCACATCTTCAGTTATAGTAAATTATATCTTTGTAATCTTTCTTAAACTGTATATTATTGTAAATAACTTACAACACACCGGCAAACATGGCTAAGTAGTCCGCGAAAATCTGCCATCAATGCCATAAACGATTCAGAACCCTTAGGATACAGCAATATAATATCTGTATTTCTAACATTGGTGTCTTCAAATTTTTCTTTTTTTTTATACTTAGTTTCATTAGTTTTAAGAACATTTCCATTGAAAATATTTCTATGAAAGCCTTTTCCTTGCATACTATAAATATGTATGATATAGATGAGATACATAACAATTCCAATAATTATAAGTATAGTTAATGTAATAATAGTAATTGGCAGGTACGAATAAGAAATTGTATCAGAATTAATTTTAGTTGGTACACCAAAAGTTGAAATAGTAATATCTTGACAACCTGTAAATAAAACATCCATTATATCTTACTACACAGCAATGAAAAAATTATTACACATCTAAATTCAAACTGGAAAATATTGACTATCTTAAGCAACAAATTAAGAAAAATATATGAACATAATAATATCAATTTACTTACTTTGGTACCAAGAACATATGTCAGGTGGTTCCCATAAAGTGTATTCTTGACATCTTATATCACGATATAAAAATATTGAAACACAATAATTTGCCTTTTGTGAAATTTCAGTTTGAAATGTCAAATTTGTATTATATATTTCATTTGTTAACTAATAATCAAATAACAAATTTTAATTATGTAACAGTATATTAGAGTATAACTGAGAAATATCAAACATAAGACTTACCAAAGTTGTATTAAAGTTATAATTTTTATCTCCTAAATAGCTGTCCTAAAAATAATATATAAATTTTATAAAAATTTAATTTACTTACATTATCTAATTATAACTTAACATATACATAAGAGCTTAAATATTTCACAATAATATGAAACATCATCAATCTATATATTATGTATTATTAAAATTTTACCAAAACATCGAAGCTCCAAACAGCATTAGGAAATTCTTTCTTATTAAAAGGACAGCTTTCATTTCCAGATGAATCATACCAAAGTTTTCCCAATCTTATTGCTCCAGCTGTAACCATAGGTTTATAAAGGAGTACCTCAAGATGTCCTATTTGTCTAAATTTAATAAATTTTCAAAATTTAAATAAAATTCTGATATTTAAGAAAAAATATTATAAAATATTATAAAAATATTATATAACTATTTTCTTAATAGATATTGTACAAATTGATCAATCTATAACTCACAATATAAACTTACTTATCAATATTATAGTCATATGTACATTCAAATATTGGTGTCATGATTTCTGTTCGTTTATATTTAGTTTTTATGAATTTATTATGTTTTAACATCTTTACATCCTTATCAAAGGAAAATTGAACAGAATAACATGCGGTAAATATATATGGAACAAAAATTCCAATAGTGTTCTAAAAAACAAAGAATAGATGTTAAATCTTCAAACAAATTATTCATTTTATACAATGTCAAAATTAAAAGTTATTACCTGATACTGTTTATCTGAAACAAACCATATGGTACTCCTAGTATGAGTTTCACTTCCATAAGAATTGTGAAATTTATAATTCACACACTTTTCTTCATTAGTTGATGCATTAGTTAACAAAGTTAATACATATTTACATATACTTTTTGGTGGTCTCATATTAATCTGTATAATAGCTGTGAAACATTAAATATGATTTAAAAATTTTATATTGTAATATAAATAGATTTAATTTATACTTAAAATATTATTATTATTATATATATATATACTTTAGTCTAATTATTTTTTCCGAAAATCTGGATATAAATATATATTATTATTTACCAGGAGATTCAGAAGCTTCATTTTTATTTTCTATTATTGAAAAATTAACATCAGTGGAAATATCTTTGCTTGTACAATATTTTATAGATGAGATATTATTATTCAAATTATTTGTTAATATTTTACAACCATCAGCATCACAGATATACTGTAAGCAAAAATTTTTTTAACAAAATAAAGTAAATATGGAGCTCTATTTTTACAAGCTATATTGATAAATGAGTGATGAATATACAAGCATAAAAATGAATATCAAATATTACATTTAATTATTTATTGTACCTATACTTACTTTACGTTCATTTGTGTATGGAAAAGATGAATATGTAACTGCAATCAAGAATGCAGTTATCATATAACCTTTAAGCATAACTGAACTATGCTTTTACAGAAGCTATATCGTATTATTTATATACTTTATAATCAAATTTTTAAATTTCCCATGAACTTTTTGCGTTTATTTAGAAAAAAGGATTCTTACAATCTTTCCAATTTAAAAATTTGACACACATCTCCGACTGTTGATATTATTTTAATGCGTATTTTTAAATGGAACATACTTATTCAATGTCGCATCCATGTTTGTAACAGAAAAATGTTGTAACGAAGTAACGATAACAATCTTTAAAAATAAAGCAAATTTGCTTGTATGTGTATGCGCATGTATGTATACACATGCGCGTTGCTCAAGCAGCGCCTTTTAAATTCGGTATCTATACATACATATAGTGATTAAGATATTGGCTACAAAAAGTAATATCTGAACTGTTAATATTTGCAAAAATATAAGAAATTTACAAAGAAAAAATATAAGAAAGTTACAAAAGAATTGTAGACAAACTTACCTATTCTTAAAAGTTACAATGCATATAATCAAGAAAGGAGAAAATACAGAAGAGAAACAAAAAGAAAAGTATTTAAAGTATTTGTAGAACTCGTAATCGTTATTTTAATTTTTCAGCCATTTTACTGATTTTTATAAAAAATTATTATATATATTTTGATTTCTTCGCAATGCAAATTAATTTTATATAAGTAAAGTGTATATAAAAGACAAATTATAATGTGAAGTAAATGAATTAGAAGCACATTAAATTCCGATATACAGTCGTATCTCAGTTCACCATACCATGTATCTATATGTACGTAAGCGTGCGTATCTGACAACACAGTTGTCTTGAAATTATATACATTTACTAATACTCGTGGTCATAATTCTTAATAAATATTACATAATTGTATTTTTATATGTAATAAACATTTGTTATATGAAATAGTAATATTATCCAAAAAGTTACAACTTGAAGAATTTAAAAAGCATGCTTCAGTTGTATGCTCTATAATCATTTGTTTTTTTTTTTTTTTTTTTTTGGATGAAAAATAACGCGATAAACTTATAAAACTTATAGAATGTACGAAGTGATCAAAAAACAAATTATTGCAAACAGAATTATCTGTATATACCTTTCACAGCCTATCTTACTGCAAATTAATTTTTAGTTCTTTTTAAAAAACGACATGTCGATACTGCTGAGCAAACAAACCTGCTATTACTCATTTATGTATGAAGTACAGCATTAATATCCTGTTAGTAAAACTTACATACTACAATAAAAATGATAGAAAACGAGAGGTTTTAATACTAACAAGAAGGATATTTACCGAACATAACTACTTTTTAAAATCGAGCTAAACCCTCATTCGCATTATTAGAATCGTTCGGCGAACAATTCCAGACATATTCTTTTAAGACAGGTTCATAGAAAACCTGCATTGCGTAAGGAAGTCTTTTGTCAGATTTAAAAACTTCTTCTTACGAGGAAATAAATCCTATTTGATCTGTACTACATACGAAGAATTATTAAAAATTCTTAAGCTAGCAATATAAACCGTTTCCTTGATTTTCGATTACATATTTCTGTAAATACTGCGCAGCTTTCTCACTTAAACCAAGATTAGGTAAGTCTTTTTCAAATTGTTCGATCGTTCCAGCACCAGCAATGTAACCATTCAATTTAGCAGCTAAAGGTGAATTTCGAAGAACCTCGTCGCTGGTGAGACCTGTAGTTTCGATTAACCATGGATGATTTCGAAGTCGATACTTTTGATGATAACTGGAAAAAATAAAAACGAATCAATCATTTAAAAATATTGAAAATCACTTATTTAAATATTTTAATTCGTTGCGGACGAAACTAAAATTTTTAAGTAAATATGAACGATATATTTAGCCTAATAAAGATCAACGTAAAAGATCGCATCAAATAATATTACATCATTAATTGATGGAACTTTCTCTCTTTTTCTATCATATAACAATGTTAATTAAAGTAATGTATCGATCTAAAATCATTTCCTTTTGTACTTTTCTACGAAAAAGATAGTTATAGTTTTATTCGCATTATTCTTACTCCTCAGCCGGGTAGAACTTTTCGAATTTTCTTATCTCGGTGAGAATTAAATCTGTACGCTTCCGCTGTTCTTGTTCACGTGATTTTTCAGCTAGCAACTTTTGTTCTTCATCATGATACAAGACCAGTGACATATACTGGAACCAATAGCACAAAATAATCTTTTAATAATTAATAAGATTGAAAATTAAATACTTATAATAAAAATCATTATACACATTTACCTGTCTCTTAATCTTTGTAGTGAGACCATATTCATGATTCTGCCAAAATAAAGCGAGTAATTGTGTATATGATATTACGTCTGGATTATATTCGATATCGACGACTTCCGTATGATCTCCACTGTAAACGAGAATAGAATAGATTACGGTATTACAGGTCATAAATACGTTACAGAGGTATTATCTGATATATAGCGATTAATAAATTTGCTATAAAAAAGAAACATGTAGAAGGTATTAATATTTGCACTAGAAAATTAATAAAAATATATGTATGTAAGTGTTATTTTGTAAATAATTATCTTTATTGTATATTTTTGAAAAATGATATTAGATAAATTATTGTTCAAGAACAAATTTTGCACATACCTAAAAAAAAAAGTTTTAGACGTATTTAATTATTCTTAGAGAAAGAAAATGAAAATGGTATAAGAACATACATATTTCTATAAGTTGGAGATTCCTTTTGTCCTCCGGCATAGCCAACGCAAGTCCTAATTACACCGGGTAAAACGCCAAAAAGACAATCGCCAGCCCAAAAGCATCCCATTCCGAATGTTGCACGTTTTGCTTGGATTTCTTCGAATTGTCCTGGCATCTTGTTCGACTATCGTCATCAACACGTGCCAAATCACGCAGAAGGTCATGAAAGAGAGTACTTGATACAATTACAAAAATGCTAACTGAAATTGAGTATGCTAGATTATATCAACGCAGGGGATATAAGCGAAAATCATTCATCATGATACAAGACCAGTGACATATACTCAATTCACCAATTCACGTGCTGTAATGATATTTTGATTTGATCCGATAAAGAAACCTGAAACCTGCTAAGTAACGGTTAAGCTGAGGATGACTAGTGGCAGAATAGTATTAATTTTCTAGCGAGAATTTTATCAAACAAAATCATTTTTCTTTTATATAAAGCACAAAAATTCTTAATTCTTTCTCGATATTAGTAGAATTTTAGAATTTTAAACATTGGAAATGTTTTTGACGGGTATTAGTGTTAGACCTAATAAAATGATTATGAATATGAATAAAATTAATTGTAAGTATTTTAGTATCAACACCTGTTTGGAGATTTCGTTTGTTTAAAAAATTATTTTGCCATATATTGACCTTGTATCTTTATGCTTAGAAACAGTCCTTTTTTACGACACCCGTTGTGTATAAATTACAGATCTGATGCTTGTGTCAGATGCGTGTACAAAAAAAGCGTGAAGAAATTATACAGGGTGAACCACATAACTTGATCACCTTCATCGTTTCCGTTAATGAAATTATTTTAAAATGTATTACTCTGTAATAACATACTTTAAAATTCAAAATTCTTTTCAATATTTAAACATGCAATACTAATATTTTTTCTTACAATAAAAATTACATTAATTAATTTGTTTAATTTTATTTTCGAATGTATGCAAAAATGAATATATTTTCATATCCTGTAACTATTTCAATATATCAGAATTAGAAGTATAAAAATAGAGTACATACTTGAAAATATATTGATGTATCTTACAAGACGCTTAAAATGCTATTCATTGACTTCAATATACTTGAATCTATTGTAGTTTAATCTCATGAACACAGTAACATGTAATCAAAGATGGATCTATTGTGTGATTATGTACCACCATTAAATATTATTCATCACCAAACAGATTTTTTAAATCTTACTATTTCATAAAAAAAGAAAATTATGTAAATTGTAAATTAGAACTTCCTACTTTTCCAATTATTTAAGGAAATATTTTTGGAATTTTTTTACTTCCCGTCAATATATAATTAAATAAAAATACCTACAAAAACAAAGTTCTGAAAATTAGCCAAGTTATGTGACTTTTTGAAATAAAAAGTCAAGCATAAACTAATATATAATAGCTTATCTATAAGTGACAAGCAGTTCAGATGGTTTAGTTACATGATTTGATTAACAAATTGAAATTTATGACATAACAACTTTTATTGATGACAGCTTAAAGAGATTAATAAAAATAATTAAAGTTTGTCAAAATAATAAAATATTGTTAATCATGAAAAAGTAATTGAATTTGCTGACTTATTTACTTTCTTAATTACTGAATTTTCTGTTTTAATTAGTATTGTACATTCTAATATTTATTAATAAAATCTACTTTTTGAAAAATTCATGTGATGTTTTAAGCAGTATCAATATGTAACATCTTTTCTGTTTAGTAGAAGTGTTATAAAAATACGTTAAAATTAAAATAAGCTAATTTTAAATGATATTAAAAAAATTATTTACCTTATTTTACGATAAAATAGAAAAATTTAAAATATAAACGAAAAGATAAGAAAGTAAAGATTCACTCCAAATTCAACGGACGATACTCCGTTGATGACTGAAAAGAACAAGAAACTACCGCGTGCTTCAGCAGCTCTACCTTTTATCACGGTATCCCTCCTCTTTCTCTTTTCCCTACTCTTCAATACGAACAACCACCACTCTTTTCTCAGAATACATATTTCGTTAGTAAGTAGCTTTTCTTTAAATCTCAATTCAATTTTCAATTTTAATAATCCGATATTGCTGTCTTAGCATTTCTGCTTACATTTTCTACTATTGTGTTGGTTATTTGGTAACAAAAATTGCATTTGTGACGCCACAGAGTATATACATATATACTTCCTAACGGTAAAGACTGGTAAAGGTTACTTGTATATTTCATTATAATTTTAATGTTTAAATGGTGCTGTGCATTTCATTCATACATAAAATTTACAAATCGTGTAGTAAAATATCTATAAGTATTTCTTTACAAATGGGATACATATAATCATTAGCCTAAAACTAAAAGGTGCGTGTTTTAAAATACCGGATCAAAGAACGCGGCTAAAAATATCGATATTAACCTCACTCGCGAGAGATACTGTGCCATTAATCGATGTCAAATCTCATTGTATATAGGGTATGTGTTAATTGTCAATTTAACTGGAGTTCAGTAAGTTATTCGCCTGAGTTGCATCAGAAAATTGAAGCCACATGTGTCCGTTACATTAGATAACAATTGCTGGACCGACTGATGTAATTATTGTACCCTGCACACTAAGCTCAGTAGCTCGTCATCCACGGCTTCGATCATGCAGAGAGGTTATTATCGCGTCTTTTATTTCCTGTGTATTTGATGTTTACAGTGATACATAATATCTGATGTAATTTATTCATTTACAAATATTTACTGGAGCATGGCAGTATTGGGAAGTTTGGCATTTTCATAATGCCAAATATAGTACAGGCGCATAGGTTGGGCATGCATCATTCCACAATCGTCGAAACGTCGGATTTAATCATATAATAAATCTAATCAAAGATAACTTGATTGACAAATATAGTAAAATAGTACAAATTAATGATGACATACCAAGTAGCGATAGTTGATTGCGATGAAACTCCTGCGTAGTAAGAGGGTTAAATTTGGTGTCACCATCTTTGATAGAAATGTCTATTGATAAGTGGTCCAAAAAAAGAATCATTCATTCATTAATATTGTTAAAGACAATAGTACAAGTTAAATTGTTTTGCAACAGTTGAATTGGAATCTTTGCAACTTTGTTCGAATATTTGTTCATTCCGATAAAATGTAAATGTTTCATACGATTAGAAATATTGATTTGAAAAATGTTTAACGTAATGAAAATGCAATGAATTTTATGCATTTATACTTATACCTTTCTTCGTAACTTTCGTTAGGCTAGGTCTTCTTTGAAAATTTAATCAGCTTCGATTAACGTGAGCATGTCACGGCTCAAAGTCCCTCGACATCCCTCATGGTCAGGCCACCTAGGCCTGCCCATCGTCACGGTGGCACGTATTAGGCCCAAGGAACCCCCATAAACCGCATCTGTTAAACATTAAGGTACAGTCATATAGACATCGCCGGTTTATGAAGATTCCCAAAAATCCGTTGGTCTGTTGCACATCCTCGCTAATTGCGAAGAAAGCAGATGTGCCCTGCGAAACTGCTGGGTTTTCCTCAAGAACAAGGACACCCATGAGCCAAATTTGCAGGAGACTTTCTCCTCATATTGTATTTATTAACATTGGCCATAACCAATGGGCATCGCGGATCGTTACCCTCACTATTCTACCCAAAAGAGTAAACAGCGAATCCGCGTCCTTAGTTCGGAAGGAAACACCCTCACCGAGTTTTCCTCAGTAAGAGCAGTAGAGCAGTCGGAGAGTCTTGAACAGTCACGCCTAGAGCTCGGAAGTGCATTGTAAATATAAGAATAAAATAAAAGTTTCTTCTCTCATTAAATTCATTATTATTTTACGTGACAAGCACGTGATTATCACGTTCAACGATGGAGGATGTCAGGGACATTTCCAAATATATTTAAAATGGAAAATGATATTTTAACGTGCATAGAATTAATTTATTAAGATGGTATAATATCGAAACATTATGTAATTATAGTAAAAGTATCTGTTTCATTCTTTACTGATTCACACATGAGTATATTTATTACATATGAAAATAATAAAAATATGAAATATGAATGTAATGAAAATTCAATTTCCACTTCGTAAATCTGACGATTAAAGAAATGCATATATAAAATTTATATAAATGGAAAAAGTACGGAAATTAATATAAATAATGTTAGAATGTAAATTCTCATTAAAATGTAAAAATATGCAATGCATATTTATAGGATGTGAAATTAATGTTGATTGAATATCATATAATTCAAGATATATTTCTAAGAAAAAATACAGGATATATACTATTGCGGAATAACGGCACACATCAAAATTTACAAATAAAAGTATTCGTAGAAATATGTATATCTAAATGAATATAAAAAATATTATTTATAATTAACATTTTTATAAAAAACACGAGAAATATCTACGATATACGATATCATACATAGTAGTCGCAAAAATGAGTTCTTGCGCAATATACAATTCAATAATTATTGTTTGAAATATACATTATTTTTACGCTGTAATAAATAAAATTCTGTACATATTCGAAACTTAACTATAAATTCAGTTAATTGTATCGCAATTACTTAAATATTCGCTTAAGTACAATACAGATTAGAAATCTATACGATCCCGTTATCTCGAATTTGTAAGCGCATCATCTGTTCAAGACCCCACGCGATTTCCTTTCAAAATCGTACGCGAACAGCTTATAAAATTAATCAAGGTCTAAGAAACTATTAGACGGTACTTAAAAGACAAGATCGAAACAGATGTTAGTTTGCACCATATCTAAATAAAAGAATCTCGTTTGGTACAATTATCTACGGTTTTCTATGGAAGAGATACATAGATTTATAAGTACATGTTGACGAAGGTACTAAAGTTGCGGGAAATAAGAATAAAATGGAATTAAATGATTTTTAAAGAAGGTGATGAGTAGACTGCGGATTTTTATATTTTTATAAATATACTTAAAGAAATGAAATTTAAATAGAAATTTGTTTCATTTATCACATATTATAATAAATACTCTACTTTGCATATTTTATGTTTTTGCATATTATATGCATTGTGTGCATTTTTGTACTTTTAGATTTTACAAAAATGCATAAAAATTCGCAATCTAGGTAGTGGTAAGGAAGAAAGTAATTAAAAATAATTACATGACAGTACAGCAACTTTTTTCAGAATGATTATCACCGACAATGTCGCTGGTATTTCCGGTGAATCGCTGAAAATCCCTGCCAGTGTTGAGTTCAGAATTGGAGATAGGCGATCCAGGAATACCATTTCCATTAGCATCTATCGATCCAGCGGATATATGCCGATTTTGTGCCCTTTGTTTCTTCAAATCCGATAATGATTTGACAAAAACTACCGAGACGTGTATGTTGATCTTGCCGTTGGTGTCGCTGTCTGACGTGTAGATCGGCTGCTGATTACTGATCGGCGAGTCGGGCCCTGTCACTATCGAGGCAAACATGTAAATCCAATGCTATTTCTTGTTCCTTCTGGTTCACGTGAAATTTGCTTTCCTTCCCTCTCATCCCATTCCACCTTGTATTACCCTCCACCTAATTCCCCTTTTCATACACTGAAATAGCACTTCAAAAGAAACTCGACTAGTATGAAAACTAGCAGCCATGCGCTAAGCGGTACATGCTTTAGCAATAAGCATTAGAAACATTGCATGACGGAGCACCAGAAACATGTTTTCTTTATTCTACATAAAAACACCTTTATCCTTCGTCTTCTACCTTCTATCGCATTTATTATCATGTTCTCAGACTTCTTTTTTAGGAGAAAGAAGAAAATTTTTAACAACATATCGGTTTCTTCTTTACCCCGATAAAAAGTGGATAATAAGTTACTTTTGTTTATTAGTTTATCGCGTTGTAAACTAAATCTTTAGGTTTTAAAATATGAAAGCATTTATACAAATTTTTGTATTATAAAACACAAAAGATTTAGTTTACAATTTGATATTTGTATGCATTAAACATAATATTTGTATACAGAAATATGTATGTACATACAAAGCAAATAATAGTTGAATTCTCTGGAACACTAAAATGACTTAATATTTTTCTAGACATATGAATTAATACTAGTTTTAGCTGTGTCAATGTCCAAACATATTTTTTATTATAATAAAGTAATAGGATTTGTCAAATCAATCATTTCTTAAACTAATGCCTTTGATTTATGCAACAAAATTTATTAAAATATAATAATACGCAATATAAATATTACAATAACATCATCATAAATTTTATTATTTTTAAAAGATAACAAGTGTGCTATATGATATTAAATATCAACATTTTATATCAACATCTTTATAGTAATAATCAACGATTTAAATATGTATCAAAATATTTAAACAAATTTTTAATTGTATAACTTTTTACTTTTAATTAAAACCAATTTTATGCTTGTTAATGTTACATTTTATCAGTATGATTGATTTGATGTGGAATCTATTATAGACTCTTATTAGCAATAATACGAAACATAATGTCGTGACACAATTGACCTCGTAACGACTTTATCATTTAGTGATAAAACTAAAAGACGGGAAGACACATCGCGCGAGTACGTAACTAACATTGAATGAATACAGTTAATCATTAGCAGAACCAACATGTTAGGTGTGTGAGAAAATTCTATTTCTATTTTTCTTAACATTGTTTTTTATTGTTGGCATATAAGTTTTTTATGTCATTAGGCAAACATTGAATCATAGAACATGTACACGTAAAATCGTAAATATTAAAATGCTTTGTTATCAAATCAGAATCAATAAGAAGCAAACGAAATAAGAGCTATATATATATATATATGTGTGTGTGTATGTGTATATATATATATATATATATATATATATATATATATATATATATATTTATATCTATAAATAGCAGTAGCTGTCGTCTATTTGCTAAACATGACAATTTACTGTTATAATGTGAGTAAATAAAGAATATGTCAGAACTTTTCACAAATCTAATATATATGTATGTATATTACAGCAAATCGATATGTTTAATGTTTTAATTCACAAACTTTCTACGATATGTAAATATTACGTGAAAGTGCTCATTGAATATTGATTACTGATGCATTACAATATAGCTTCAAGTTTAGTTAATCTGTTTGGTAAAATATGAAATACTAGTAATATTACCAAATTAAACTACATTTGCAATACTTTATTTACTTCACAAAGTAATTTTTTGGGAAACTGTTACAGTAAAAGTCTTCATCCTACTTGTATATATATAGGGAGAGTATTAAGTTATTTGTGTACTATGAATGTGCGTTTAAGCTTAGTACATTTTAAGTAGTAAGTATAAAATCAACATTACAGGAGCTTGGTTTTTGACTGTTAAACTTATTATAATGTCTCTTCACACATAACGACCAATAAGCTTTGCCAAATGCTAACATATTATTTGCAAAAAAGTACTGAAAATTAAGCCAATGCAATTTAGCCCTTGCCACAAAAAGTTTAATTCAGAGAAATATTTTTACGCTATAAAGATATTTTAAAAAGAGAAGAACATATTATATATACACAGCACATAAGTAATTCAACTGTTACAAGAGAAAATTTCGAACGTACAATCACGTAAGTTAAAAAATAATACATCGCTGTGTTGAAAAATACGTTTAAAGAAATAAGAAAGTGATATAGAAAACTGACCTCGCAATTATTCAGGAGCACGACGCAGTAGTAACAGAAAACAGAAAGGGCTGATAAATGATCAATGCTTAATACTTTTGTTAAATAATTTATAGTAAAAATTACTGTTCCAATCTTTATACTAACATAATAGCGATCATTTATAATTCTTAACTGTCAGTCTTTAATTCATTTCTTTGGATTATCAAAAATTCGTTAAGGAATATTTTGCTTTGTTTTAAACATAATAAGCGCATGATAAATATAAAATTACAATAACTATACAACGTTAACAAGGTCGAGTTATGCGACCAAACGCACAGTTTAAATGGACATGACACGTTACGTATTTCTTTTTTTGCACAAATCTTATGCATAAAACTACCATTTACCAGAGGATTCTACTTAACCATAACCAGTGCGAGTTTAACATGATTTGGAATATACCTGATTCTTTATCGACGTCCTCATGAAGGAAAGATTCATTATCTTTCCCCTCAGGAGCTTTACGTGCAGCTGTTGGTGGTACATTAGAATCTGTTTCGCTACTTGTATTTTCTCGTACGTTGGCTTCGTTTTCCGATTGTGGAACATTCGCATTCGAACCGCCAACGTATGTCTGAAACATAATTTCTCTGTTGTTTGATTTTAATTGTTTCTAACATTACATAATCAATAATAAATATTATTTTCTTTGTTACCTGTTGCGCTTGTAATCTAAGACGAGCTTCTTCTTGAGCATCTTTTTTTGTAGTCAAAACTTTATCCCTTATTGAAGTTCTTCTTACGCTTTGAGTACGTGTATTTATACTTTGAGATCTGCGTACCCGTCTTCCCTGTGCTTCACGCAATCGTTTACTTTCTTGTTCTGTTTTAAGTTCTACTATCCTTTCCCTAATTTCCGGATCTTCGCAGATATCTATAAAATTAAATTTAACAATTTATTACTATTTCATACAAAAAATATAATCTTCAAAATTTTATTAGCAAAAATATTTTTACCAGCTGGTGTTTCATCATGTTTATTCTTTGCATTTAGATCAGCTCCATTTTGTACTAGTAACTCAAGAACTTCCAACTAAAAAGATAAAATGAATGTAGAAAATGGGTTTAATTTAAATAAGTTAGTTAGTACAGAAAACGTAATTCAGATCATACATGGCCCCAGCAAGCAGCTGCATGAACTGGTTGCCATTTGTCATTATCTTCGACATCAGTTGAAACATGTTGGTCTAAAAGAAATTCAACTACCCTTAAATAACCATTTGCAGCTGCAATGTGAAGCTAAAATTGATAAAAGAAAAAGATTATTGACAATTACTTTTTAAAATTAATAGACTTAATAAATTGGTATACATACAGGTGTAGCACCTTGATGATCTTTATATTCTAGATCACCACCTATAGAAGCTATATTTTGTAAATCTCGTAACATTTGAACTTCTATTGAAGCCCTAGTCTCATCTATTAATTCTTGAGTAACACCTCGTCTTGCCATTTCTCCTACAGTTATATAAACAAATTAAAATCAAAAAATCATTCCTGTGTATTTTTGTAATCTTGCATTTTTTAAGTAATTTTTAATTACAGATATGTATTTTAAGGATTTTTACCTTCAATGCAATCTAATGTTTTTTCATCTTCACAAATATCATAAGGCATATTACCATCAGCATTCACAGCTAATAAATTGGCACCTCTAGCAATGAGATTTTTAACTAAGTGTAAGTGGCCACAGGTAGCAGCAGCATGTAATGGTGTCCATTTTTCACTATCTTCTGCATTAACATTTGCTCCAAACTCGATTAGTAATTTCATCATTTCTTCATTGTCATCTATACAACACTGATGTAAAGCTGTCAATCCATCTTCATTAGTTGAATCTGGATTTACTCCTTTTTTCAAGAGTCGCCTCACTAAAGCATATGCTACTTCTTAATATGCCGACTGATATACCCAGTTATATTAAAAGAAATTGCAATAGTATTATAAAAATTATGTCAGATTACCTTCATCAATGTCATTTCTTGCTGCAGCTTCTAATAGCATTACACTGTCACTAAAATATATGTGACGTTTGTTACTTGTATGTCTGGTTTGATGTCGTAGCCATTCTTTTTCACGTTGACGCCATACTTTTAATTGTTGGAGTCTTCTGTGACGAGCCAAATGCAATCTCTCTTGTGTTGTTAACCTTTCTACATGTACCATTTCTGCTACTAAATCTGAATGTTCCATGGCTATATTTTTGTAATTTTCACAGCTGTATTTACCTACTCAAAAGAAACAGATTATATTTTGTTTTGTATGTATTATTTAGTATTATAATGTGTTAGTGTCTTCAATACATATGAAACAGAACTCTTATCAGGAATACTATAATAAAACGGGATTTGAAAGCCAACAAGATTACCTTTACACTTATAAAACCATGAATACATTTCAAGGTATTTTAAAATTTTGTGACATACATTAGACATCATTCTGTTATAATATCAAGTTTTGCTCTTTTAGATTCAAAATCTGTGTGAAATTAACTGCTTCTTCATTCGGTATTTCATTGTGAATGATATCATACTTTTATCCAAAACTTTGTCATATTTATCAACTACTTAGGTAAGTAAATGTACATTATTTACACAAATGTTCCAAAATACTTATTTGACTCATCATATAATCAGTAATAATAAGTTGACGTTGCTTTGTAGTTTTTTCTTAAAACAAAATATGTTTCTATTACACTTTTTTAAATTTATGAAAAAAATGAATTTGTACTTAATAATTCTGAGAGTTACTTTATGAAAATGTTTTTTACACAAACCTTATAATTTTTAAACATGATATGATGTAATCAAAGCATTAACGCAATAATATAATATATAATAATTGTTTTCTATATAAAACTAAAAACTACATGTAAAAATCAATAAAACAACTAACAACAAAATTAATGAAAAATTATAAAATTATCCTTAATTAAATTATCACCAAATAAAAATGTACAATTTAATCTTATCTTACTCTATACATGATATAGTGTAATTTTTCTATGATAAATTATATAATTAAAAGATTTCAATAGGTAACGAAAATAACATATGCAAAGGTGTTATATTGGGTGGCATTGTTTTCTCATTCTTTAGTTCTTGTTTCTTATTTCAACGTATGGAAGAAACAATATATTTCTCGTATAAAAGACAAAATAGGTGAAATAGAAGAATACAGGTGAAGAGTGGGAGAAAAAAATAGAATCAGTGATGAATAAAATATCGATGGAACTGACTTAGAAACGGAAATGCGAGTGTGTATGCCATTTCATGATTGTAACTCGAGAGTTAATGCAGGTGAAAGAAATCTGTTCTATGACTGGGGGGTGTCAAATCGCGGTATCTACTCACATCGGCAAGTGATCGCTTGCTCGTTCACTTATTCGTTCGCGATCCAGTGGAATGCGGAAGTTTACTCGTTCGTTCGTTCATTCGTTCGTCTTTTGTTTCTTTTTTCGTTCGGTTCGGAAAACGGGCGAGATGAAGGTAGGAAATTTTAGTATCTTGCCAAGTTGAACTGAAAAGTGGAGCTGAATCTCGCGAATACACGACGTAGCGGAGAGAGAGAGAGAAAGTCACCGTGTTGATTGATCAAAACGTAACATAATTTTTACGGTCTCCCCGATGTGACGATTCCACTAAATGAAATTGTACCGAAGAGGGTGGACGAACCTCTTGCTTTTAATTTCACGAAAATCACGTCGCGTTTGATCTCGTCGCGGCGCCGTGCACGCGAGGAAACGCGTACCTGTCAGTCGCCATTTTTAAACTACCTGTAGAAAACCATTCGCGCGTTCCCTTCACCGCGCGCTAACTTTGTCTTTTTTCAAATTATGTATCTCTTACGTGCGACCAATCTCTATGCGTACACGCGCTATATGCTGTGTATTCATTTTATTTTCTACAGATTATGGTATATTTGTAACACATATCGAATCAAAAGATCGTGGAACTTAGTGCTTAACACCTTCTTGGAAATTCAAATATCGCTATTAATTTATGACATACACAATGTATGTATGTACATTGTTATCTTACCATTCTTTCTCTGGTATAATCAAATTAATTTATTGAGTCATTGAATCTCGGGATTTAACTTATCTTAACGATTCATTAGTACTTTTTTATTTATTTAATTATGTAAGAATATTTACTAGTCGATAAATTTTGAAAAAGATTCTGTTATAATTGATGTGAATTGTATACTTATTTAACCTTTTCTTCTATCTCTCATTTTTTGTGTAAGTAAATAAGAATATTACAAATTGAATTATTAAATAAAGTAAAGTAATAAAGCACAGTGTCTTCCTTATATACATAATTATTCATATTTTATTAGCACGAAGATTTTTAATAAGATGAGTAATTAGTGTTGATTTGTTTTTCATTCATTTTAATACTCCCGCCATGAAAACAAGATCCGTAGTCATCGCGCATAAAGTATAGGATGTTATACTTTGTTTACGGTACTAGTAGAAATCTCAGTTTCACATCAGTAAAATTAGAAGTGATGTGGGTTGAAAATAATTCTATGTCATTATTTTATAAGCGAATTAATATATTAACAGGAGTGCTTAGTAATGAAACGTAAACTTTCTTCGTCGTTAACATTGAAAGAAAGTCAACCTTCCTCGACATCATATATGAAAGAAACAAAGCAAGAACCAAATATTCGTTTAGCTGTCGTCAGTGGATTCTTTGCAACTATCGGAAGTCTACTTGGTAAACTTGCTGGTGGTGCCGATGTGGATTCCATTGTAAGTGATGTTCTTCGCAACTATTATTTGCATAAAGAGTATTTAATAATATTTACAATCTTGTGTATAAATTAAATTCCAGTATTTTTATTCAAAACTAATTATTTATTTCTTAATAAGTTCGGATTGCTGCTTAAAGGAGTACTTTTAATACTAATGATAATAAGCAACACCGTGGGCTACGCATTTTTCGTAAAAGCACTCAATGCTAGCGGATCTTCTTTACCATGTACAATAACTAGCGCCGCCACCAGTTATATCTGCTCGGTATTTTACTTATTCTTCTATCGATATATATATATATACTAAAACGAGAACACAAAGGAAAGTGAATGCATATTTAGATCTAATTTATTTTTTCTTAAAGGCTTTTACGGGTTCCTTGATTTTTAACGAATCAACGTCGCTTACTTGGTGGTGCGGTATATCTTTCGTTATTCTGGGTTTATTAGTCATCTCTTGTACGCAATCCAAAGACGATCATGTACCTTCCCTGAAGAGATCGAAGAGCGAATAACTTCCGAAAATGATTTGGAAATCTTTTTATGCTACTTTCTTAATATTATACTGAGTCTACATGTTATCTACATGTAATAATATTATTATCTATTTTCGTATGTATTACATTGAATAAATAAATAAACAATTATACTGAGACTTTTTTTAAGGGAATTGCAAGACCTCTTTCCTTTTCGCTTTTTTTTCGTACCAGTTAATTCTTTTTCTTGTTAAACTGTTATTCGTTTTTAAATCTTCGAAACCATATTTCAGCTTTGCAAAATTTATTTCATTATTTGTCATGTGATATTTGTGATTGCCCATGATTTACGCTACTTAACCGAGCGTATAAAGATTAATACAGGCTTATCGTCTTTGGTTTTCATTTCTCTTTTAAAAAAAAGATAATGGAAAATACGAAAAGAACGACCGAGAAACCGGCAAGGGAAAAGACCTGAAGTGTACTTGTTTAGAGACTAAAGTGGATCTCCGTGCTTGTAATAGTACTGGATAAGAAACGCGAGGAAAAAAAGAATAGAAGATTCTTCCGCCCTATTTCCTACTACACGTAGACTATACAAATTCCTTTTTGATTGTATTGAATCAGAAGTTCTTTTTAATCTTACAATAACGTTTTGTCTTTTTCATTTCTTTATTCTTTTTTGTTAAAACAACTAAACATTAAACATTAAACATTAAACAACTAAAATTAATATTAAAATTAAAAGGAAGATTTCAAAGTTGATCGTGTTTACGAAACTAATTGTAAGTACAAAAAAATACTAGATTTGAAATTCTAAGTAAAAAAATCTTTAAAATTTCGATCTAAGAAGAATTAATCAATCCATTAAATTGATTAAATAACGAGCCTTTATTTATACTGTCTGGGAAGTTGACGTAGGTTAGTAACGAAGCATCCTACTAGTCCAGGGTTACTAGCACTTCGTTACATAGGTAGTGTACCCTAGTTAAACGTATATGTGTACCGAACTGTCCAAGAAGTTTCAGTCGACCAGGTTTTTACTTTGTGGGGCAGGGTCGTGGTTCATAGGTATATCATGCAGTTGAAAAGGAGGGTATTAGAAGGAGAACGTAAAAGAGGAGCAAGAGGATGGCTTTATCGAGCGGCGGCTGCGCCACAGTGTTATTCTCTACACTGCCGCCTACCGGTTGTCAGTCATTCCCAACAGTCCAAAATATGATAGTTTCTCTCTTTTTATCTTTTTTAATAAATATTTTCCTACTACTGCTCTGCTACACATTTGCGTAACAATAAACACTTGTTCATAATCTTCCATACCATTAAGTGTACAATTTTGAACGGTAAATCTTGAAAATTTGTATGATCTATTAACCGCTCGAGCTGCTTTAAACACTCGACTCGTGTAATTGCACTTCTCAATAGATTAAATCATTATTTGAATCATCAACATCGACACCTTTCTTATTTTCATTGAATTTACAAGAGTATGTTGTAACAATCGTCTATCACTGTAAGTTACAATCATTATTCACTTAACGCTCTTGTAATAATCAAACATTAATCAAATAATTAGCATTTAATCGTCTCAGATTTTCGAGATTATCCGTTTCAAGTGTTTTTATACATGTTTTAACTCATCACCCTTACCGTGGTAGGCCTTCCGTTATTCAACGAGTTCTACTGTCCCGTGCACGCGCCTTACTTTCCCCTCCACAACACTTTTATCCCCACCACCGATAGTTCTCCCTCTCGGTGGCGGGTGCCCCTAGATTCTAGCAACGCTTCTCGCAACTGAGACAACGGGACAGTTTCGATACGGCGCACCCTCCTGCCAATCGAGTCGGATACCAAATAGTACGCATAGCGAACCTGTGCGTTACGCGGTTCGCGTATCTATCCATTAGATCGGCTGCTTCACTGCTTGTCTATGTGCGCGTACACAACCGTGTTAATTAGCAAAGGTGCCTTTACGTGAAAGTGTCGACAGGTAGAGTGAATTACGGTTCTCGTACGATCAATCGGTCCACCTATTGTAAAATTTTTCACACTCGTTACACACTGTAATCTTTCACGGTTATCTTTCCTGTTTTCCCTTGCTTTTTCTTTCGCTTTTCACTCGTTCATAATGAACAGCTTTCGATTCAGCCAACGAGTTACAATAACCAGGAGATCAATTAACGCGGAAGCCACAATTTGCAAGGCGAACAAAGTAAATACGACGAGGATGTTAATTGATTCGATTGCTGTGGGTCTCATGCGGTAATTTCGAGACGTGTTAAAAGAATCGAATGTGCAAAAATAAAATTGCAGTTGCCAGTTATACCCCCTACGTGATTCCTTAATGCACGAAAGAACGATGCTTATGTTTCTGCTTGTTCTCATTATGCATGACATTTTGAAGTATGACAACTGAAACAAACAACATTATGTTTGTGGATTAAGTCGATGCTATGCACGAAAATTGTTCAGTTTCATTGAAATGATACGATTGAGCTTGCATTGAAAAATAACGATACGAGTTCATTCATTTTAGTTCATTAAGTTTTACATGTAAAAGAATTGTTTAATATATTTCATTTGAATTACAATATCTAACAAACGGAAGCCTTGAATATTCAATAATTTACGTGTATTATAATAGTTGATTTTCCATAATGTTAATTGCAAGCGTAAAAAAAATTACATGCATTTGATATAATGCAAAATTCAATTCTATTTTGTGTAAGCGTTACTATCGTTATGTAATATTTATGAAAGGATAAAAATCACAGTAGAAACGACATTTTATTATCGCGAGAAACATTTAGTCCTATCCGTGGCCATTTAGGTCATCGCGATGAAAAAGTCGCGCGATTTTATTTCATCCATCCTTTTTTAGTCCGTCAGTCCGGTTGCTCTTAATTCTTCACTTGAATTTATTATCCCGTCGAATTTGACTTCTGGCAGGATCAGCACACGCAAGACCAGCTTCGATTTTGTATTTGGCAGGATTCCAACTAATACGGCAAAACCAAAGACGCGAAAACTTTTTAATTTATCGCCGTGGGGCAAATAACGATTGTGTCCGTTAGTCGCGTTTCATTCTTCTTGTTCTACAAATGCATCGTGCATTTAAATTGTCAGAGAAAATCGGCCAAAAAATATAGATTTCATCCGGCACTAAATGAAACAAAAGCTCGCCTTTAAATTGCACCGTTTTCCTAGCGAATGATAACTTGATCGCTTGCAACGAGCTCCCTTTCATTCTGCTGTTTATTATGCTTCTGCTACCATTGAATCAGAGCAAATAAGATATCAACATATAAACGATTGTCCGATCGAAGATAAATAATATTATTTTCATTATCTTTCCGCATTATAATTCGCTTATAAATTTCTATCGCTTTTATCGATAATAATCCATTTTTCACGAGCGTAACACGTGAAAGTTTGTCGTCGATCGTTGTTAGAAATTTCCATGAAGTCACGATCGTCGGAAATTGCACGCTCGAGTCGTTCTTTGACGCGGTGTAGTGGAATAAATACGTTGTAAATGCTTGCATAGATAGGTCCCGGTGGAAAAAACAGAAAAGTACAGAGAAACGCACATGCTATGACACACACTTCAAAAGGGGTTTCGTGACAATCTGCTTGATCTTCGGTTACGAGCAAGATTTATGGCACCAAAGTGTTCCATTTTTTTATTTCGTTTTTATCTTCTTCCTGCATTTTTTCGTATGAATAATGAACGAATATAGGCGGAAGATAATGAACGTGAAATAACGCGATTCTCGTTATGTGACAGTATTCTACTGTAATTCGCGTGAGAGACTGTGAGCTTATATTTTAGTAGTTTTTTATAATCTGTACAAAGTCCAATGAAACATTATCGTATAAAAGCAAAAGAAGAGGAGAAAAAGAAGGAAACGGGACTGTTAAAATAATAAAATAATAAAAGAAATATAGAATTGTTTGAAATACGAATTAGATTACGATTTTTTAGTGAAAAGAATATCGCAAGAATGCTGGTGCGAACATACCGCATTATGAGCATCATCCCCGACGACTTCGAAGGTTTCAATTAGGCGACGTAATCAAGTCAATCAAAACTTGTAACCAGCTTCGAGAACCTTCAACGATGATGCTGAAGGAGGGACGCGACGGCGGCCACGAACGATATTGTTGTCCAACAATAAGATCATTGGGGAGTGAGCTCGAGAGACGAAAGATAAGAGAAGATCGTCATCGAATCGTCCCAAGCGTGTCGACCGATTAAACTAGCTTTTTACCGTGAATTTATAATTCCGGCTGTGACCCGAGGGAATTTCGCGCGGAATAATATAAATTTACATCATGGGGAATGGCATGAATAAGGTGAGCAACTCACACACTCACACAGATAAGTTGCGTTTCAATTGGTATTTTCTGTCACCATTTCTGTTATCTATACGAATCATAAATGCTATTAAGATACAAATAAAACGAGAGCAATGTGGTTAAAATCATACAAACAGCATATATATTTGTGACATGCAATAATACTTTAACAAGGGCATAGTTATGTTAATATTTTAATGATGAAATAGTATTTGACAGTTTGGTTATTGCGTGCCTTAACCTGTATTGAAAAATATGCTAATGATACACGTGCTTCTACATTTTATTTTGTGATTATTATGTATGTGCATATTGTAAAATCATTATATCGTCGCCTCTAATTTTATCTGTCCTAGATACCGAAAATTCAAGATATCTTTTCCCTTCTGTACGTATATCTTGTTCGTTATATTTAACAAATTTCTATTTTTATTTTATATGTCGCGTTGATAATATGTAGAACCAGTAAACCAGGTAAAATGACTTTTACCGAGGCAAGAACATGATTACTTACGAAAATCACGGGATTCATATTTTTCATATTCTACAGAGGGACAGTTTTGAAATTTAATATATTGTCAATTAATTTTATATTACCTTCCCTTATCTTACCAATTTCTCTCCTGTACCCTTTTACCTTTGTATCTTCTTAACATAAATACTCCCTTTTCATCATCAAGTAGCATAAAAAATAATAGACTTATCATGTTTCTAATTAGCTATATATAACTGTAACAAATTTAGATGACAGGTCTAATATTATGTCCTGATGCAATACATAATTGTCGCATTAGCTAATTATACAATTTAACTAGCTCATCGAACAGTTCTTTCGATATTAATCGTTGAATCGACGGTTTAACGCTTACTGTCGGTAGGTATCGTACGTGCATAATATCGGTCGACGATGCATGCCGAGATTTTGATCGATGATCCCGAAGAAAAGTTAAGAGCTGGTACTATTGTTCTCGCGATTGTCTAGAGACACCTCACTTAAGAATGCGGTATCGATTAGACGATTACCGCGAGTCTCACCTGACTAAACACGTTCGAGTGATCATCCACAAAGATGAATGATTAACAGTGGAGCACCTGCATCAAAAAGCTGCTCTATCGACTCTCTTCTCATTTTTTTTTTTTTTTTTTCAACGCTATCTCAACGTTCACGTATCTCGAGTAGCGCTCGACTTTTTTTCTCTCTCCTCACGCTAATTGCGATAGAAGAAGAAGCAGCGCCAATTGAATCTGAAACGTACGTGTACTCGCGCGTGAGTTCAAAACGCCGCTCGTTAAGAATCTAATGAGTTCAATAACGAACGATCCGTAAGCAGATATTTCAAACGCTACAATTCAAGAAGAAGAATTGCACTTATACGTTTACGGATTTATGGCAAATTCAAATGTTCAGAAATATATAGGATATACATAATGTGTAAAATCATAGTCGCAAAATATTCAAGTGAAACGTTCGGCACACTCATTATCTAAATTCTATTCTCTTTATCGCGTTCATAAAAATGTGAATTTGTATAAGAATTCGCAGTTTAACTATGATTATATGTATATTGTGAGCTATTTTATTTGTTTGTCCAAATAGGTTCTTCCCGGTCTTTACATCGGGAATTATCACGATAGTAAAGATGCAGACCAATTGGAACGGTTTAAAATTACACATATTCTGGCGATTCACGACACAGCTCGTCGATTGCATTCTGTGAGTATATCCGGAGATAAAGTGTTTAACTTGGCTCGAAGAATTCTACGAAGTTAGCCCGGTATATTGTTTGTAGGACAAACATTATCTATGCATATTGGCGGCGGATAGTCCAGATCAGAATCTATCTCAGTATTTCTCTTTGTGTAACGATTTTATTCACGCTGCTCGCTTACGCGGTGGAAACGTCCTAATACATTGGTGCGTAATTATTTTTAATATATCTATCAGTATATCGGACTGTTCAGAAAATTGTAATCGATGGCAAAATGTAAGGAATATTGGGAGGTAGTCCTATCTTTCTGGAATTTTATCGAATATTATTATTATCATTGACGGACAGAGCAAAATAGCATTAGTGCATTTTAATTTAAAAAAGCGACTTCTTTTTTATCAACAATTGTTGGACCCTCGGTTAGTACTTATCATTGTTGGGTCATAGGTGACTACTGCAGTTTACTTAACTTCAAATTATATCTTTCATTTCATTTCATTCGACAAATATTATTATCAACATACAAATATGATATCGTTATCACGTGCAGCTAAAATACATATACATGAAATATCCTATAATTAAGCAACGTAATTTAAGCTATTGCCGAGGATTAAGAGCTAATTAAAAACAGTATTTATTTCAATTTTATTTAACAGATATTCAAGATAAATAAACGCCTTCCAATAGAAATATAGAGCAAAATGACTAATTACCAGAAATGCTACGAATTTTCTGAACAATCCAATGCTTAGCCTTTATCAAATCTTGAAAAAAAAACAAAAAAGAAAAAAGAAAAAAATATGAAGCGATTAATCTTTGATTTTAAACGGTATTTAACAACCGATCTGAAAATCGTTCACAAAACGATATTCGGTTTCAGCTTAGCCGGTATGTCGAGAAGCGTTACAGTAGCAGTGGCCTATATTATGACTATCACCAATCTTTCATGGAAAGAGGCACTTAAAGTTGTCAGAGTAGGTCGTTCCATTGCCAATCCAAACGTCGGTTTTCAGCAACAGTTGAAAGATTTCGAATCCAGTCGATTGCACGAGGTATTCAAATTAACGATCAAAAAGAATAGCCCGAGGCCGATCCTTCTTATGCTACATTTTTTTCTCTTTTTTTCTGCAAGAGATTCGATGTAATAAAAATGCGAACGATTCTCTCTAATTAGAGAGAAGAAAATCGTTTGAGATTATTCATGGAATCTTTAGCGATGACAAAGATGCTACATTATAAACACGACGAACCTTCAACGTTTGTTCGATGATATAGTAAGAGTATAGTAGAGTTATTTGAGACGCGTAAGCTTCAATAACTTGAAATTCAATCTTGAACTGTACATATAACTTGTGTATTATGAGACACCATTAGCCTGTAATATAACAACGAAAGAACAAGAAAATATCGTATACTGTATATATATAAGTGTAATAAAAAAAGATGACTCGAATAATTGTATAGTTGGATTGTTTGAGTCAGGCAGAAGGTATTATATAACCAGTAATAAAATAAACAACAAGATAATTTCCAGAAATAAAGTAATACACACGCGCTACTGAATCATAACAACTACGACTTCCCTCTTGATAAGTGAAAGTTATATGCTTGTAGAAAACTACATATAATATTTAACTGCATATAATAGAACTACTACTAATATTTCACTGTACATCACGCCATTAACAACGAGTTAAATAGTCTGTCTTTAAACACAGATTCCTTAAAAGTCACCCATGACCGAATTTGTTGAATTTACAAGGCAAATTACTTAGTCTTGCCCAAATATCCTTTTGAATCAAATAACTCTACCTTACCCTAAGTTTTTTCTTTTGCATGAAAAAATGGGTTGTTAATCTAAAAAATTAGCATGGAAATTCTCTCAACTGACACAGGAACGACGTAGGTTGAAACAACGATTCCCAAGCCTGGCGCTCGCGGAATCCGATGCAGAAGTGTGTCGCACTACTTTAGGAAATTACGAAACCATGGCACTGGCACGAGAAGTGTGCGAGGGAAAATGTGCCATGGGCCGTCCTTGTCCGACTGGACTATGCAGGCAATCTTCCAAAAGGTTTGTTAGTTCTTTGTGTCATTCTATCCAACTTGAGTCCGTTTGTCAGCGTCAAATAACGCGCCTATTATATGTATATAATCTTTCATCATCGGTTTTCTTTGATGTTCATGAAAATTTGTGAAAAGGAGGAATGGAACTGATCATTTGATACGTTTCATGTTTCTTTGTGCACATAGAAGTCCAAGAAGAAAGTCATCCACAGGCAGTACTAGCAGCTTAAATACAGGCAGAACTCCGCCGCAAACACCAAGAATGCTGCCATCCGCACCACCTTCACCAGCTATGCATCGATCAGCCAGCGTGCTCTCAACAGCGAGACCAAGAAGTGGTCCTGCTGGTTTGCATTATTATACCGGGGGATCTGCACCTCCATCCAGGTAATTTTATTTATTATTATACATAAACGTACTATTACAAGCAAAGTAATATTATTAAAAGAATATCAACGCCTTCGTAAATAATAAGATATTTAAGTAATAGAGTTATTTCAGAGTATTTGTAAAAGTAGTTGATGTATAGATATATAGTGATATGCATAGATTTTCGGATATCATGATATGCCAGACATTGTTGTTGTGTATACGTTTATTTATAATAGTTGATAGTGTTTTGATATGTAGATATGTTTCATTTATTTAATGCACATACCTTTTTTAAGATAATGAAATGTCAAAATATTAATGCGAGTCACCGTTGTATATGCATTTAGAGATGTAAAAAAGTACAAAATACGTACATATGTGATGTTATAATATTTAATAGATGAAGTGAATCATTTCATCATTTATAAGATGATTTCTAAAATACGATAGCCTTTACGGTTAACATGATACTTTTTCTTAGAGCGGTGTCGAGGGTTGACCTATCAGCTGCAGTGGCTTGCAGCAGTAGTAGCACGAGCCTAACATCGGTAGGCAGATCAGGGATGTCCAGTAGTAATTGGCGATTAGCGGCTAGGTCCGCACCAAACACACCGAGGCCGACGCCACCGGTTTCTCCGCAACGTTGGCCCAGACGAGCATCTACTCGACAAACACCCCCTTTACCAATATCGCCGGAAACTCCTTCGACAACGACGTAGTACTTGCGGAAAATTGCTTCGTTCTCGACTTTACCCGAGTAATCTGAACGTCGATTTATTTAGCGACATCAGTTATTGCCTGACAGCACCCTACAATCATCGTTAGTGATGTCTGACAATGTATTATGCTAGTGTATTGGCAGAAACCTAGTATTTCGTTGCGATTGTGTTGCACAATAGAAAGAGAAAAATGTTGAGAAAAACATTGACAAATTTTCGATAACGGAGCAAGCACATAAGTAACTTAAATTTTCGCAAAACGATGCCTGATCGTGCGAGTTTTTCTAAAAACAGTCTTTCAGCGAACCGCTTTCAGCGTAACTGCACCGTCACGAGGACGCAAAGATGCTTTAAAAATGTACGAATTCGGAAATCATGTCATTTTTAAGTACTTTACCAGCTGGCTGACAGCGAAGAGACTAAACGAAAAGCTTTATTATATATATTTCACCGGTCGAAAGTTAGAGGATACTTGTTTATTGATTGTATGAATGATTAAAGCATGGGAAAAAAGTTATGCCAGCTAATACAGCAAAATGCTCGTAACGTCGCGTTTGTAACTGAATCGAACGTCAGACGCGAGAAACCGCACAAAAATACGTATAATCTTTTCGTCGAAAGCGAACGTACGAAATCGAAATTCGACAATTATCATGAGCCGACGTTCGAGCGGCGGCGATTATATTTTGAAAACACGTTTGTTCGCGTGAGAAGGAATCGCGTACCGAATGTTCGAACATTTACACAAATATTAACCGACGCGATATAATGATTTGAAACGCGCGTGATAGCGATCATCGACAATCTTGCGTACGATTCTAGAACTCTTGTTAATTAACGTTTTTTTAAGGCGTACAATGAAAGTTTATAATTTACGATGAAGCTACTAAGAGTAATCGATCAACCGAACAAAACAATTTACTCGTAGAGATATCTCGATTACTTTCCAAACAGTAACGTTACTATCCAAGAAAAAAAAAAAAAAGATGGTAGAACTCGCTGTTAGAGATACAGAAAATCATCGCATCCGAAAGGAACGCATTTAATTCTCGTATTCGTTGCACGAGTAATTCAATCCCATCAATAAATTCACGTCGATCGGTTGTTGCGATACATAATGAAATTGGGCATCTGCGTTTTCTTCAATTCGTTCAACTGTAAATCAATGATTTAATAATTGCGTGCAGAATTTTGTTACGACGCGTTCTTCGATCGTTGAACGCGACGAATCGCTTTGAATCATTAAAACAGATATTATTTTGCTTCATCGATTTAGAGCTTAATCGCGATGTTTGATATTTGCCTTCAGGATTTCTAGAGATGCCGTTTACGAGAAAGTAAAAAGAAATGGAAATGGTAACCGTTCTCAGAGTTTATGTCGTTTTAACAAAGCACGATGAACGGAGTTATTGTTAACATCGAGACTAACGTTTAAAAAATTCTCTACTATTCGAACGAAACAGCGAGAAGAGCAAGAAGAGCGCGAGCCGTTGTTCCTCGAATCGTTGCATTGAGTTTGTTCGCAACCGTCCATTGCAGTTGTTGGATTTGTAGCGAAAACCACGCTGTTTAGCGCAAATTGTTAATCTAAAGGGAAGCATATTACATATACATATACGCGCATACACATGTATTTAAAACGGTGCGTCGATGAAAGTATTTTATGCACACTCTAGCCACCAACTGATTGAAAGATAATTACCTTCTAAATGCTGATCGTATAGAAAAAAAGAAAAAAAAAGAAGAAAAACAAGAATACTTTCTTTAATTTTTCATAGTTTTGTCGCACAATATTATTCGAGGCAATTAATTCGACTCGATCCCAAGCGCACTATACAACGATCTTTTCTAAACCGCAAATGAGAGACAGAAAAAATAATAGAAACGGCGTGTATATTAAGTTGTAACATAAATTTATCCTGTTTTTATTATATTACCAAGCGGAAAATGCTACAAAGCGAAAAAAGATGTTACAACTTAATACATGATATGTTAAGAGCGTCTCGTTTTCAGACGAACAGGACATATATGTGCATAAAATTCGACTTATCATCGTACACCTTGTATGCATATACACTTTGTAGGCATACGTTGTTGCAAAAGGATTTCAGAAAATTTTATAACTTGTTGGCAAATGGTGATTATTATGCGACTATGTCGTAGATTAGATAGACAAGTTGTTATTCTTTCGTGCACCGATGCGACGTACGATTCACACGACGAGTGAGAGAATAGCAAAGAGTTCGCAAGCGGATCTCCGATATCATCCCTCCTATCATCGAAGCGTATTTTTCTTCGCATAATAGAAACATTTATTTTTCTAACATCATTCGACTTATCATAGATTTACGAGAATAAAGTAAATAAATAAATTTTAGAGGATAGGCATAATGTGCGCAGTTAAAAAGTATAAAAAATGCGCTCGTTTCATTCGATTTTTTAGCGTTGTTCAATCCAGAAAGTGTTTTTAACAGTTTCGTCGGAGATCTATCGACTGAAATTGTTAAACTCATTTTCTTAATGTAAGCTGTGCTCTTTTGAATAATCTGATCATTAGAGCCTGTCCGAACTGATAGAAATTAAACCGATTGCTCATTTCGCCTTGTAGTTGCATAGTTATTATTTATTATTGTTGATTGTTACGTTAAATAGAGTTTGCATGTTATTAAAGCAATAACGTAAAATATATTCTAGCGACGGAGATTTATTCAGTCAGCTTCAGTGAGACTAGCCATCATTTCGATCAATTCAAAGGAGTACAGATATGATAATGTTAACAATTCAAAAAGTATTTTTTATAAACTTATTGTTTTCAAGGTTTTGCTCGATAATAACACATATCGCTGTTATATTAATTAAATATATATACATGTATACACCGGTACACACAACGCTTGACCATTTAAATACGAAAAAAATTAATAATATATATTTGTAGAGAACAAATTCTTTATGAATCGTATGTTATTTCAAGCTCCATTATTTCATCTAAAAGCTTTTCATTTAAACGTACAATTATATTTTAAAATGATTTTGACAAACACAGAACAAAAATTCGATATATGTTTATATTCTCTATTCGATGCCTACGCTATATAGTTTTAGGTTGTGACTGCAAAAGTGAAGTGTATTAAAATAAAAAAAAAGAAGAAAAGAAAGCAAGAGAGAAACTAAAAACAGATGGAGAGCATATTTAAAATTTGAAAATAATTCAATTTTTACACTTAACCAGGTAACTTTTGAAAACAGTTTAAGTCGCAATTATTTTCTTAAAATATTTAAGAAATATTATAGGACATCATATCGTCCTTTTTTTATTTATAAAATACTTAATACGGGATCAAACGAGAAATATTATATATTATTATTTTTCAAATTGTACGCAAAAGAACAAGCATGATAACGTAATATTATAAAGATAAAGATAATTTTTATTGGAGCTTTTGAACATTATTATACGCTTGCCCTCTTTTTATTTTTTTAAGAAGATTCATTGTAATTCTAAATTGGTTCATAGCGACTTAGACTTTCAAAGTTATCTATCTGAGTTTTTATTATATTTATACAATGACATGTTTCGGTATTAAAAAATATACAAGGCTTCTTCGAAATCCATGGTGTCTAATATTTTATATTTTTTACAGGCTTGTATAAAATTTTTCTATTCACGAAATTAATTTAATATTCTTAGCGCAATTATATAATTCTGTTCGGCAATTTTTTTTAATATACGCTCAAAAATTGTAGAGCTACTACTAAAAAAGAAAAAAAAACATAAAGCCTATTTATATTATGTTGTATATTTAATGAATATATAATATTGTCCCTAATAATGATTATAAAGAATAATTTAGAAAATTTTGGTAAAACTTTAATAAAACTTTTGGCGCTTCTTAAAACAATGTTGTATCATGTTTATTTTTTCCACACTGAATAATGATATGTAATTATTAATTAGTACTGGCTTTATAAGATGCATAATTCATAATAATAAAAAAGGCATTTTCTCTAATAATAACAATGCACATCAGGTGGCGCGATACTGACTACTTTTTAAAGGTGGGAGTTACCCATTTGAAAGAATATATTGTATTTGATTGGTGAATGATAAGCGAAAAGAGAAAAGAACTACACAACAAATTGTGACTTTCCATGATTCATCGTATTCATAAGTTTGCATAATCAGAATGTAATCCGTCTACAATAATTTCTGTGACAATTAAATATAAGAGCAATGAGTGAAAGATAAATTTAACCTATTAATCGAGAACGGTGTAACACCTTGTAAGGTCATTGTTAGTTAATCATGGGGGTTGCTTAAAGGGTTAACAAAGTACTTAAGAATAGTGACCACAATGATAAATTTGTTTGTAATAATGCGCGATAAGTATTATTTTATGGGATGAATTCTTCTCCTATTTCGGTGTCTCTCTGCGTTATTCGCGTCGAGATTATTGACGAGGATTCTGAAGAATCGAATGGTAAATATTTATGTGTATCGTATAAGTAGAGTAGTAACATTCAATTGTTATTACTTATTTATACACTACTTGTTTTATAATGAATCGCTTCGGTTAATCTTTTTGTTTACAAATCCTTTTAAGGTTATGTCGCTTGTCATAACAATGTCGTGTTTATATTATTACCTTTTTCTATAAAATTCATGTAACTTCGAAGATAAGATATTTATCCGAAAGAGAATACACGAATAAATAACATTTTTTTTAGAAAGAACGTTTATATCTTTTTGATTATATACGATCAAATAGACGTAAGACTTGTAAGATATCATTTTCAAATTTACATAATTCTTTATCTTGTACGTTTTGTTCTTTATAAATGGGATATATTATTAATTTTTTAAAAACCTTTTTCTGAGACCTTAAAAGATGTTTTCAAATATTTAATATATGAAGATTGTTAAAAAATAATTATTAAAAGTACAAAGATCATACCTTGTTTGTATCATGATTAATTCACAGTGGATTTCGTAATCCAGGAGCAATGGCTACTAAGATGAGGGGTCGCAGAGAACCATCCAAAATAAACATGGAAAATTGCACAAATCTTACAGAGAATCAAGACTCTGCGCTTCCTTCTCAAGGAACTAGCAAATCTAGCTCTACCTCTAGAGCTAATTCAGAGGAAAATACTTATGATGATTCAGAGATAGCTGGTGCAAGTGCCTGTGCCTGTGATCAAATCAATTTTATCTCTGGGAACCCATTTGTCGAAGTGACCAAAGGAATTATACACTTGTATAAGGAAAAGTGAGCACTCTTTAATTTTAAGCATCATTTAATTATGTAAATAATAAATTGCAATCATTTATGTCTTGTACTACAATATGTAATAATGTTAATAAATTCTAGCAAATTAACGGATATACACCATGCAGCAGAACGTACCCAAACTATCTGCATTCTCTCAGTTCCAGCTACAATGACCTGTCATGATCTTCTAAGGTTTACAGCACCTTGCCATCAAGATGTTCGGCATTTTAGGATACTTAGAGATGGTAGTCCCAATCAATATATGGCATTGATTACCTTCAAATCTGCTGTAATTATCTTTAATGAATTAAACCTTCTTCATATACTGATTTTACTGTATTATAACATTACATTTTACATGACATTTCAGAATGCAGCAACGGAATTTTATGGTTCCTTTAATGGCACTCCATATAATTCTTTTGAACCAGATGTTATTTGTCACATGGTATTTGTCTACAGTGTAGAAGTGACATATAATGCTATGCCTTTATCTGGACACACAGAATTACCACTTTGTCCAGTTTGTTTAGAGAGAATGGACGAAAGTGTTGACGGGATTTTAACAATATTATGCAACCATACATTTCATGCAAGTTGTTTAGCTAAATGGGGAGATACCTCCTGTCCAGTTTGTAGATATGCTCAAACACCAGAATCATTTGCAGACAGTTACTGCATGGAATGTAGTATGTAAATAATAATTTTTTTAGATAAAAAGAAGTGAATTAGGAGAAGTTAGTGAAAATATCACAAATAAAATAAAAATTGTATAAATATTTTCTAGATACTGGAGAAAGCAATGATGCTTTATGGATTTGTCTAATATGTGGACATATAGGATGTTCGCGATATCACCAGGGACATGCTTTTCAGCACTATCGTGAGACACATCACTGTTATGCTATGCAATTAGGAAATAACAGAGTCTGGGATTATGTTGGAGATAATTTTGTTCATCGATTACTGCAAAATAAAGATGGAAAAATGGTTGAAGGTGGACCTACAGCAACTAAAGCTGAAGGAGCAGCAATGGAAGAAAAAGTAGATTCCGTACAGTTAGAATTCACGTATCTTTTAACATCGCAGTTGGAAACTCAACGACAGTATTTCGAGGATAGGTTAGCGCGATTGGAACAGCATTCTGTATTACAAACTACAGAACTTAGAGAAAAAGTGGGTCAAGTATCAGAAGAAAATGCCAAAACTAAGGTAATTTTTATTACCACTTGTCTCTTGAAAATTAAAAGAGGAAGTTCATTATTTTTATTACATATTTTAGGAACAATTAGCAACATTGACTCGAGAGAAGCAAAATGTGGATAAACGACTACAGCAAGTTAGTAATAAATTGGTACAAGTACAAGCAGAATTAACTGAAGAAAAGGAATTAAGGAAAGCATTGGAATTAAATCAAGCTTCTTGGCAAGATAAATATAAAATGCTGCAACATGAAATGACTGAGTATCAAAAGACAAAGCAGACGGAAATAACGAATTTAAAAGAGCAAGTACAGGATTTAATGTTTTATCTTGACGCTCAAAACAAAGTCGAAAATTCAGAATTACGAGAAGAAATAGCATCAGGTCGTATAGTAATTCCAGAAACCTCTAATTCTGCTAAGAAGAACATTCGACCTTCTAAATCTCGTAAAAAACGTTGATGTTATTCGCTGATATTTTCTGTAAAAAGATTGAGTTTCAAATCAGATCTAAAAATTAAAATCTGATTTCATACATTTTTATGTCAAAATAAACAGCTGAATTTTTTTACTGATTTTAAGCAACAGCAACCTGGAAGTATAGTAATATAAAAATTATGATCAATGCTATAAACTACTGATGTTTGTAATTTCTGAATGCATTTTAATATTTAATTCTTCCAAATTAAAATTAATATATGAAATTTTAAATATAAATTGATGCTATATATGTATAAACGAAATCTGTTATATGGAGAGTTTCAAATGTAGTCTATTCCAAAAATAAAAGATGTTTCATATTTATTTTTGCCAACATAATGTTTGATATTATGTATAGAACTATTTGCTTTATTTTGTTAATTTGTAATTATACTTGTACTAATATTCAATAGATTATAGTATTTTAAGTAAAAGTAGCGAATATTTTAATTCTTTTAAAATTTCTTATTTTCCCGAAAAAATGCTTTAAATGAATATGATTTTATAAATGTAAAATATATTGAATCTCAGAATAAACACATCTACTCAAAAACGATTTTGTTTATATCGCACCTTCTGAACTTTAAAATTAGTAAAGTTCTACGAGTAATTGAGTATTATATTTGGAGGTATACACACATGGTATTCAAATTATTACACTTGTCCTTTAATTTATCAATAAATATTCTAATAAATAGTAATCATTTCTGCTAACTCTTGGAGTATTCATCAAATAATTGCACAATACATACATATATGTATGTACATTTAAATAAATTTCACTTATATTTTAATAAATAACACTTACTTAAAATTAATCTTTCATTTACCTACTTTTTCAAATGAAAAATATATCACATTTTTTTAAATCTATAAAACATTTGTCCTAAATATTTTTGTCGAATTCGCAATTTGCAATATTTTTACATATTTTTTTCTTATTTTATCATTTGTTTTTACATTACATTTCCCATTTACAAACAAGAAACAAACATGGTATTGGTACTTGTAATAAAAATACAAAGAAAAACTTATTTAAAAAAGTACCTCAATACATAATTTTTATTAAGGTATACAGGTGTCACTGGATTTATAGTTTCTTTTTATGATAATAATTAACCTATTTTTATTCTCATAAGAGTACGAGCTGTTTTTAGACAATTATTAGTTTCCAACAGAATTTGTTGGTTCAGTTATAAAATAAAACTGATATACATATTTACATTATCTACAATTTGATTCAAGTAGAATACGTTATGTTTAACTAAATGATTGCACATTTGGACGTCGATGTTGGTCATTAAGTTGCAAATAAGCTTCGCTTAATAATCGACGATATTACAAAACTCCTATATTTAACTATTAACGAAACTAAAATGTAATTTGTTAAATAACTATCAACAAGATGAAACTCAAAGTACGTTATGGAAACTGTAACCATTTTAAAAATGTTTCATGCAGTTTTGTTGAAATTTACGGTAACAGCTTGTGGGAACCGAGTTTCGTAACAAAACGTCCATCGAACTCAATATAATTACAGTAACACAATTTTGACATAGTTAATATATTAGCGCCTCTTTATTCATATTGCTCTCTAGAAATTAAATGATACATGATCTGCCAAATATTTTAATATAAAACAATTAACTATTAAGATATTTGTCACAGTACCACTATACCAAATATTTCAAACCACACACACGATTGTTCTTGCTTGTCATTTAAGACATAGATATATTAAATATATCTATTAAATATATGTATGTCGGAGAGCAATATGAGGTACCAACATCGATCAGTCTTGGAATTACATTTAGCGATAAAAATTATTATATATTTTGCAAAATATATAAATATAACTAAGATCCGTAACTACCTTGTGATAATTAATAATGCTAATTATTGATACAAGCTTATGCGTAGTAAATTCAACGCAAATAAATACGAATCTCCCAGTTCCTTCTCACATTCGATGCCAATACATAAAATCGTAATATATATACTTTGTGTAAAATAGTTGTTGTAAAAAAATTTCGTACAACGATCAACACATAAAAGTGCTTAATGATTCCATAATATTGATCAGTTAGTTATTATTATCTAATAGTTAATTAGTATAAGTTGGCAAAAAGCATTTCATCGTATAGTCTTCCTTTATGGAAGTTATTCAAATCTTCAGACATGTACCAGTTAATATTTGTTAAAAATTTCTTATTATCTTAAGTAGTTACAGTCTCGAGTCATTGTATTTAGTAGACTATATGACGAAAATTTACGAAGTGCAACATACAATGCACAATGCACAATACAACGTAAAATCATCCTCTTGTTTTTTATGATTAAAGCAAATTAAATCCTTTTAGCTAGTCAAATACTGCCAGTAATAATACTAGCAGGTCATTCAAGTTTAAAATCTCGGTATTAAAATATTTAAGAAATAATAACAGAAACGAACGAGATTTATAAAAGATTTAAGAGATGTAATATATCTATATATATTACATTTATTTCATCACTTTTTTGTACTGAATTATGGTTTCCTTCAGTTTTCAAAAGAAAAAAAAAAAAAGAAATTTCAACACATGGAAGAATAAGAGGTAAAACGTTAAGATAAAGTATTGTGAGATGTTTAAAAATATTGACTAAGTAAACTGAATCAAAAATCTCGTTCGCTTTTTAATTTTCGGTATTTACAGGTTCTCGAGCATGATGAATTCTGACATGTTTGTTATGATTAGATTTCGTACCGCTAGACTTTCCACAAATATGACATGTA
Organism: Bombus pascuorum; assembly: GCF_905332965.1. Taxonomy (NCBI): domain Eukaryota; kingdom Metazoa; phylum Arthropoda; class Insecta; order Hymenoptera; family Apidae; genus Bombus; species Bombus pascuorum. The sequence continues at coordinate 10,121,159 of NC_083496.1, read as the reverse complement.
TATGGTCTGGCACCTGAATGTACTCGCAAGTGTTCTTTCAGATAATATGATCTATGAAAAGTTTTGTTGCAAACATCACATGTATATGCTTTGTTTTCTTCGTGTTCCTTTACATGCCTTAAACAATTATATTTTCGTATGAACTGCGCTCCGCAATAGTTACAGGTATAAGGACGCACGTTTCTATGAGAATTCATATGAGCAGTATAATCACTGTGCCGGTAAAACGCGCCACTACACTGATTACACTTGAAAGGTTTGGTGCTACGGGCAGCGTGAGTCCATTTGTGCAATTGTAAGTTCCACTTAGTACTAAATGCTTTAGAGCAAACTTGACATTCATATGGTCTTTCACCATTATGTACTCGCATATGCACTGCTAAGGAAGATCGTAAATAAATACACTTACATATAGGACATTCAACATTTTCGCTCTCTCTTTGAGCATCTGGAACGAATCTTTTATTATGAGCTCGGCGCATATGTCTAGTCAGGCTGGCCATGTGAATGAATCTTTCGTTACAATATGTACATGCTTTGGGTTTTTCATCATGTGTTTCTTTATGCCAAGCTAGCTTTTTCTTTGTATGAAAAACCTCACCACAATGACATATGTAATCTTTTAATTTCTTTTTTATATTCAAATGATGTCTATTTTTGTGCTGTGTTAGATTTGAATATCTGCGAAACGTTTCATTGCAAAGATTACACTTAACAGGTGCATTCCCGGTATGACCATTGGTATGTTCATCTAACTTCTGTTTTGTTAAAAATGCTTTGTCACAAACAGTACATGGAAATGGTTTAATTCCTAAATGTCGTTTCATGTGTAATTTGAAATTTTGTTTTCTATAAAAATACTTTCCACATTGACTACATTCTAATGGATGTATTTTTAAATGGGCATTGTACAATAAAACCGAAGGAAATTCTTCGTGACATATTTGACACTTGGTGCTCTCACGAATTCGTTTTGTTGTTTCTGTAATATGTACTCTTCTATGATGTAGCTGTAATGATTTTTCACTACTAAATCTCTGATTGCAAAGGGTGCAGATCACTTCAATGTTTGATGGTATTACTAGTGTTTCAATTTTTTGATCAGATTCTACTTTTGTAGTTACATCTGTACATGATTGTGGTGGTTGAAGTTGATGTAACAGTGGTTGCTGGTGATAAACTTGTTGTACATGTAAACCTGGTACAAAAATATCTTCAAATACATTCATACGGCCATCCAATAACTTAATATCCTTTACTTCAGGTTGTTCTGTAGATTCTCTACTGCTACTCGGACCAGCTTCTTTGTGCGCGGTGGTACTATGTACTCTGCGTTCTTTCGGACAATCAAATACTTCAGGGCAATGATAACATTTGAACATTCTTTTTGTAGGAGTTTTTCTATCTCGATCTAAAAATAAACTTGATGTAAAATGTGTTGCTAAAGATCTGCTATCTAATAATGGGCCTGTAATTTCATTGTCTGATCCATCAGATTCTTCCCAACTTTCACGTGCCATTAAATCATAAGATGTTGACATTCTTGATGATTCTTGACCAGCATATAACTGAATATACAGAATAAATTTGTTAATATAAACATAACTTTTAATATCAGTTTTTATAGAAAATTTGTTTGCAAAATATATTCAGTATTAACTAAATTAAATTAATTGTATATATTTAAATTACTTGTTTAAACATTTGTTATTTTATAAATCTATTAAACTCTTATGTGAAATATTTATAATAAATTTTAACAATATATTTATATTCAAAGAGCAGCTTACATACCTGCCAAGCTGATTGTTCTGTACATCCATTGCTTTCTTGTTCTGATAGTTCACCTCTGGGTGGCATAGTTTCATCAGCTCTCATATTAATGCTTTTAACTTCTTCATCTATACCTATTCCACCTTCACTACTTGCCATAGATTGTTGGCTGGTTCCACTAACTGCTTTTTGTGAAGAATCACTTATGAATGTACTAGGAACTAAGATTTGAAGCCCATCAAATTCAAACACATTCATTGGACCTGCATGGGCATCTTCATTTAAACTAAGGAGTTCCACAGATTGTTTTTGTATAATTGATTTAGATGAATGAAAACTCTTTGAGTCAGAACTACTTGCGACATCACTAGATTCTGATAAATTTACATGATTATTACTTTTACTTGGCATGTTATATGATTCATCCATTAACGTTGATTGCTGAGAATATTGTGAATGAATTGTAGAAAACGAACTCATATTGTCACTAATTCCAGATTGATATGCAGAATCTCCTTCCATTTTTTTCTCATTTTTGCATAAGGAAAGTTCTGACTGATCAGTTTTCACATCTTGTTCAACTAAAGAACAATCAATAGGATCTTTTTCTAGTGATTCATCCATTGCTACATTACTTTCTTCATCGTGGCTTATACCATTATCATCCATAATGCAAAATGAATGGACAGAAGCAGGTGAACATGGTTTACTAAGATCCTTTCTAACTCTTAATACAGAAATACCACTACTTGCAGATAATGGAGTATGAGATCTAACGTTGTCTGCATTTTCATCATATTTAATGAAAGGAGTATGTGGGCTAGGTATCTCCTCTATTTCCATATCTGCCTCGTCAAAATTATCTTCTGTTTCATTTTTTTCATCTTCATCATCTTCCTCATCATGCAATGTGCTTGCATCAAAACCAATTGGATAAAAATTAAGGTGTTCATTTGAACTAAAATCTGAATGAACAGAATAGGTTCTATGGGGTCTTCTTTGTACAATAGGTGATGGAGGTGCAGACAAACTGTTTTTATAATTGTATAAAAGACAAGAACTTTTATTTTCATCATTACCTATATTAATTTCCGAGCTTTGATTAACTTTTACTTTTACATCAGATTTACAACTGTTTTCATATTCAATGGGATTATTACTAGTTATTTCATGTATTACACTTTCAGCCCTTTCAGGAGAAGTATTTTTCTTTGTATCTTTACTCTTCTTTGTATCTTTACTCTTCTTTTTATCATTTTCAAAATTGGATTCTTTCTGTGGAGTATTATTAAATTCATTTTCCATAATAGTGATTAAAAGACGTTCTAATTGTTCTACTTCAGGCTGAGCTGGTGCTTTTACTGTATCTTCTACAGGCATTTCTGCTGAGGTACCTTCATTTTTGCTTATTTCTTCTCTGTGAGGAACTTTTTCATTAGTTGCATTTTGTGTTTCATTTTCTGTTACCATTGATGATACTTCAGGCATAATAACTTTATTATTATCATCATCATCTTCATATCTGTGTACATACTCCTGCATTTTTGACGATTCATAATGAATAGATTTACTTTGCACATTTGTAGTAACAACACACGACGATTCCCCATTATCAATATCCGGCAATACACTCTCAACTTTATCATTTGTAGTGACATTGACATTACAATTAATTGCCAATGATCTTGGAATGCTATCATATTCATCTTGCACAGTATGCTGATCTGTACTTGAACCAAGGGGCTCCTCTCCATCTTGCTCCATTTGAATTGTACTAGTGTCACTTTCATTTTGCTGCATAGAATTATCTTCGTTTAATGATGGAGGAGAAACTGGAAGGTTGATATCTGATAACATTTGTTCAGACTCTTGCTCTGATTCAGGTAAAATCTCAGGTAAAATTTGTTTTGGCTCGGAATTATTTACAGGTACAGCAATGGCAGTCCTACCAGTTGTTTCACCAGCCATAGTTACCACTGGTCTGACTCTAGTGGTGTTTGGTATGGCTGTGACTGGCGAAATCATTTGAACAGTTGGTATTTGTTGCTGCTGATACATACCATATGGATTATACAGCATTTGCATCATTTGATTAGCTTGTGGAGCCATTGCATATTGTGGTATCATCATAGTGCCATTATTTACAAACTGTTGATAACTAAATGAAGCAAACTGAGGTGGCATCACAGTACCGATAGGTGGACATTCGAAAATAGGTCCTATAGGATATGGAGATTGAGCCGATAGATGAGTATTCTGTGCAACTTGAGGTGTATTTTGGGATGATTGTATAGCTGGAGATGCTGGAGGTGCTGATGATGATAACTGTGTCTGTTGCACATTTGAGGAATTGGTACTAGCTTTGATAAGAGCTTCGATGACTTGTTCTTTTGGATGAGTATCCAAATGTCTTTGTAAGCTGATACCCTCGCGTAGATAGAGGGTACAGACTGGACAAGCCACTGCACTTCCTGAAGCTCCATTGCTTACTGCATCCATTATGTCTGAGGTATTTTCTTTATACATTTAACTTCTCAACTATTGCATTGAACACAACCAATGCAAAATTCTCTGTAAAATTTCCACGAAGAAGTAATAACACCACTTTCTTCTTTTCGTAATTGACGCCTTTGCTGTTACTGCCGTTAATGTCGAATTCGTCGTATCTGTCGTAATTATCGTTCTGTTCGTCTCAGCTGCCTGTTTAGTCGCAGTCGTGGTTGTCACCGTCGACGCCGACGCCGTCACCGTCGCCGTCGTCGGTGTCGTCGTCGGTGTCGTTGTCGCCGTCGTCGCCGCCGTCGTCGTCGTCGCCGTCGTCGTCGTCGTCGTCGTCGTCGTCGTCGTCGCCGCCGCCGTCGCCGTCGTCGTCGTCGTCGCCGTCGTCGCCGTCGTCGCCGTCGTCGTCGTCGTCGTCGTCGTCGTCGTCGTCGCCGTCGTCGTCGTCGTCGTCGCCGTCGTCGTCGTCGCCGTCGCCGCCGCCGCCGCCGTCGCCGTTATCGTTGTAGTCGTTGCCGTTTTGGTCGCCGTTTTGATAGTCGTTATGATCGTAATAGATGTACCTAGTCGTTGTAACCCGCAATTTTGTCTAATATCGTTAACACATATCGCCAATGGCTGGCTGCATTTTGGGCTTTATCAGGCCTGCAAACACATTAGAGCACGGCATATGTACGGCCGACACGTTGCACCAGGCAGTGCCCCAAAAATATCGACGTTCATGGCTACCTGGTTTGTGTGTGCGATGGAGCCAGCAAGGCAGTCGCGGACAAATCAATATCCTATTAAATCGCCAGCCTCCCCTGCTCTTATTAAATTACACCTGCACTATTCACACACGTTTTCAATACAGCACCTTCCTCAAACCTAGTTACAACAACTCTTTTTAAGAGCCTTTTGTTTCTCACTCGATTATCGAAACGGCATGTTTTTCACCCGATTCCAGCCTAAAAACACAACAGAAAACAGTGACGAGTAGTATTCCACCTTAGAATGAGAACAACAAGAAATTTTACTACGAATATAGCGCCCCCTCGTACACTGTTCTATTAGCTACGATGTTGTAGATCTACCGATTAAGAAATTATAGTTTTCTTTTTTATCGACTATTTTAAATATATAATGTTTCTATACATTATATGTATATATGTATTTCCAGAGATATTTTTACTGTATTATTATGCTCATAATTTAATTAATATACATACATATATATATATATATATATATGATTTATACTATTTCTTGCATTTAAATATTATGTACATCTTTTTTCTTGCAACTTCTCTGCTTTTCCTATTTTTCTTTCATATTTATGTTGTTGAAATTTATATTTCTCCTTCTAATATTTTACAAGATTTGTATTTTCATATAATATTTCGTGACACTTTTTGATTATTAAACAATTTTTAGTAAATCATATCATCAAAACAATTGTAATTAATACTTCTCTATTACCACATATTATGATTTAAATAATATTTTCTCGTATGGTATTATACTTAGTGCTATTAATATATTATAGAAGATTAATATATCGTAAAATAAATTGAGCAACTTTACTCTCTAATAAGAGAGCTTCTTCACTGTTTTGTATAATGACAAATAATAATAATGATATTATACCGGCATAATATTCAATAATAATCGACTCACTATATTTTATTTATCTATGGTTTCGATTAAGCATGCGCGTATAATGTGTGCAATATCTTTTTGTGTTGATCACGTTGGTTAATGTCTAGATCATAGATCTTATGTTACTTGATGCTAAATAATGCTTATAGTTACATATAATTACAATTTAATCAATATGTAATAATTTATGTTAAAGTTAGAAACTTAATTTTTTAGTTGAAAAATCTAAATGATGTAGTAAAATAAAAAGTCTGTATTATAAATACAAATGGTTTACTTCAACTTAAATTTTTGAATTGCATTAGTTTATGCAAAATTATTTTAAAGCTGTATTTCGGTATTAAAGTATATGTGTTATACTTTTAATATAATTAATACTATAATTCATATAAGGTAATATGAATTGAATATGGATAAATATATATAAAGCAATAACAATGAATAACCAGTGGAAAAAATATCTGTTTTGGTTTGCCCAAGAACACATTGATTTTCGTACAGCTGTAAGTAATTTGTTATTTAATTTAATTTTTACCTGTTTGTTCTATAAAATTTTTACATTTCATCTTTTTAGGAAATGCAATCTATTCTTGGTATGTTTGGTGTAAATATTTATACTCATCCTGAATTAAACACACATGTAAGAAAATATATTTATTTTGTTAATATAATATAATATAATATTTAATACATTTGTCTATGCAATAAATGATTTTTTTATAGCCTTATTGGATAGTTAATTTACCTTCAGAAACTCTGGCACATAAAATTGCAAGCAGAGCAGTCTGTGTGCGATTTTGTTTAGAGTTGTGGGCTAATAGTAAACAAGTTGAAAATTTGCATAACAAGTTAAAAACTTATCCAATTTCAGAAATTAATAAATATGCTGGACCACACAAATCTTTTAAAGTAATAGTTGAAACATTTTGTAAACATTTTTCTCAAGGTGAAAAAGTAAATAAAATTGATGTAAGTACATAACTTATAAATTTGCAAACTGAAATTATGTAAAATTTTGATATTAATTTAACTTTGTAATAAATAGTCTTTCAGTTATTTACCATTGCAAGGACCAGTAAGACTAAATAATCCAGATACAACATTGTGTTATATAGAATTTTATGGATTAGATCCTAATAATATCCCTAAAGAACCATATGAATTATTTTTTGGTAGATGGGTATGTATAATTATATTATACTGTTACATCAATCTATTAAATATATGTCACATTTTATAATGAAATTTTAGATTACAAGTGGACAAAGGGATTTAATTCGAAAGTTATCACTGAAAACTAGAAAATTTATTGGTAATACGTCTATGGATCCTCAACTATCATTAATAATGGCTAACCAAGCTCAAGTTCAAAAGGGAGACATTGTTCTTGATCCATTTGTTGGTACTGGATCTTTATTAGTTGCTGCTTCTCATTTTGGAGGATATACATTGGGAACAGATATAGATTTTTTAATGCTGCATGGACGTACAAGGCCTAGTAGGATATCGCAAAAGGTAAAGAATTTATTTGCTTACACTGAATGATGTTATTAAATTATTATTAAAATAATGGCCAGATTAGGGAAAAAGATGAAAATATTGCTACAAATATGAGTCAATATGGAAAAAGATCATACTATATTGATGTAGTTGTATCAGACTTTTCTTATCCTTTATGGCGTTCTGACATGTGTATAGATGCTATAATAACAGACCGTAAGTATCAGCTCTTTTCATTAACTTATAAGTCGTACTGTAAAAGCCTTCATCTCTTTATTAATTATAGCTCCTTATGGTATCAGAGAAGCAACAGAAAGGATAGGTACAACTAAATTAAATCCAGTGATAGAAGAACATCAAGCTTCATCTCATATACCATCTAAAATTGGTTATGATTTACCTCAAATATACAAGGATTTATTAACTTTTGCAGCTCAACATCTTAAATTAAATGGTAGATTAGTATGTTGGTTTCCTTTATTTAGGTAAGTCACAGGTTATAAAAAGTTGTTTATTGATATTACAATATTTATTTTTATAGAATGAAGTATAAAATACTACTTTTCTAGAGATCAATATTCAGAGGATCAGTTACCAACACATCCATGTTTGGAATTAATAGCTAATTCAGAACAAGTACTTAGTAATTATACTAGTCGGAGGTTATTGACTTATAAAAAGGTAAAAGATCCAAAGGTATGTTTTAAAAGATATATTATACAACTATTAGTTAAAAAAATGTTAAATGTAATTTGATCAAAATTCTCAATTTTTTCTTGCAGGAATCAGATGAAATAATTTCTAACAATTTAATCGACTTCCGCGAACAATATTTTGCATTACGAAATGAAAGTAGAAGGGAAAAACGAATGAAGAAAGCTGTAGAAAAAGCAAAGAAAAGAGAACTTTGGGAACAGAATAATAAAGAAAATCCAAAAAGATGACTGTAATTATTTTACGTGTAACAAACATTTATTTTCCTTCAAATTCGTGTTTGAGAATATAAATTTTGTTAAATTGTTACTTTTTATGGCCATATGTGCATTTTAAAAAATAAAGCAGGACATGTGCGGGAAAGTATAATATTCATAACAAGAAAAATTTTGAACCATCAATAAAATGTCATTTTCTAACATTTTATAGAAATTATGAAAAGAATAATGAACTGTCTTCATTTAATTCTATAATCTTTTTACTAAATGATCTTAAAAGTTATTTGAATAAGATAAATAATACTTTACTGTATTTTGGATAGTAAGTATCTTAATATACATTCACAAATTTACTTGACATACTAAAAAGCTATTTATGTCAAAAGATTTGTATTAAATAATAAATTATATATGCGTGTAAATTGTAAGGAATGATCAGTACATTTACATATATTACAGTAACATACATACATATAAATTTGTATACTTAAACTTCCAGTTGTAATTGACCTAATAATCCTTCAATCGTTTTAATATTTCCATCTGATACTTTTGATTCATATTGCTTTTCAATTTGATTAGCTGCCCATTCACTTAATTTTATTGCATCTTTCTTTTTAGAAGAGGGACATTTAGGTGATGTGGCAATATTATTGGTTGCCTAGAAATTTAAGCTTATAGTAAAAGTTTAACACTACATGTTTTTTTTCTAATTTTGATTCTTACCAACAGTAAACCATACAAAGCTCTGATATTATTTGGATTTAATCTTGCAGCTTGACAAAAGTATGCTTTTGCTAATTCCATGTTTTCAAATCCACCCTAATAATAAGTAAAATATTTATTATTTCAGTGAAAGTTCTGTGGCCTCAGGAATTGTTACATAAAAAATATTTATTACCTGAGAATACTTTATTTCTGCATATCTCTGATAAATTAAATGACTATGTGGATTATGCAATATAAGTTCTTCCATACAAAATGCAGCCTTGGAATATTCTTGTTCTTGTAAATATAGATCACATAATTCATGCCATGCCTCTTGATCACTCATAAATCTGTAATAGATGAAGGATATAAAATCTATGATTAATACAATAAGTTAAAAACTTAAAACATCAAAAAAATTTCAACTAAACACTAACTTTTTTAAATATTCTGTAAGCTCTTTAATAGCTTCTGATATCCGACCTTTCGCTTTTAATATAGCTATACGTCTTTTTCTTGGTGCTGCGTTTGTTTCATCTCTTTTTATAATAGAATCCAAAACTTCTAATGCTTCATCATACCTACAAATATTTAACTTCTTTTATATGGCATAGAAATATGCAACAAATAATCATTGTTTCATAAATAATTATTACATTTCCAAAGCTTCCAGATGCATAGCATGATATTTATGGACTCTTAAACTGCTAGGAAATTCTCTTTTCAATATTTTAATGCAATATTCTGCTAAAGAATGACGATCACAATCCAATGCGGCTATGCAGACTTGTTCCAAAACCAGATATTCTATTTAAAAATTTCAAATTATTGTAGAGAGTTAACACCATTTTAAAAATATCTTATAAAAAATTACTTCATCTTACTCTCATTGCCAAGTTGATCAATTTTTGCCATTAATTTAGACTCCCATAGATCAACTACATCTTTACTTCGCCGTTCACTATCTTCTCTCCATGTCCTGAACATGTCTCGTACTTCTACATATATAAAAAACATATATAGAAGTTTAATAATTACATTGAAATATTAATAAATTAAATTCAAAAGTTATAGATGATTAAACTATGTTCTTTATTAACTTACCTTTCCATGATAATTTATCATATTGATCAGCCATAGTTTAAGCCTTAAAAAAAATAATATCATAAATAATATATAATAGATTTGTACATAGAGTGTATTAAATAATATTCTATACATGAAACAACTGTAATTATGTACAAACATAAAAGAAGATATAAAGTTAATTAATCAAATATTAAAAAGATTACAACTTTACATAATTTTGAATGTTTCTATGATAACAACCATTCCTTAATATTATAAATTTCATACAAGTATACATAATATTATAATATATAAATATATCTATGAATTAGTAAATATATTGCTTATTATAACCTATTTCTTATAACCTAAATAAGTAAAAGACTAGATACCAAAGAATATATGTTAAATATATATAAATAACACAGAAAGAAATATTAACACAAGTTAAAAAAGATATTAAAATAAATATGTACATATATGTTAACAGTTATTAATTGCATACACTTGGAACAAATTTATTATTACAGTGTAATAATTCGTGCAGTAGAATCTCAGATTATAAAGTATTATAGGTATTTCAAACTTACGTAGAAGTAATTGCAATAATAAAAACAAGTTTATAATAAAGTATTGACTGAAATCAATGTACACGTAGCCTTAAATTAAATCGATCATGTACATATATTACACAGGTCGATCAGGAATCAAAAAGTAATTCAAGGCTATATGCAAAATTATTCAGTAAGATATTTGAAGTACGTCATTTTATTAAATTATAAAATAAGTGAAAAGTATAAAAAATAATATATAGTTTACAGCATATTACAAAAATACATACATTTTTATTATCATCATTGTTTCTAATTTTTACTATTATATTATCATATTAAAGTATTGACATTAAATTGATATAGCAAATAACTGGAAATATTGTTTTTTAAACAAATACAAATAATATTTAAAAAAACACAAAATGCTGTGTTTAATGTATTAATTATGTTTATTCTTTATGAAATGTAAAATTATCAACAGATTAACAAATCATTTGTTTTTCAATAGAAATTTAATGATTAATGCTATGTACATGTTTGATAAATGCGACAAGAAAATAATTTTAAATCTGTCAAAACTATATTTCATTTAGTTTTTAAGTACTCTGATTACATTTCATTACTTTTTTCTCACAGCTGATTTGATAACATGTACTTCAAGAATACTACATTTTGACATTCATGTGTCGATTAAGTCCATTTTATTAGCGAAAAATTTTCTACTAATGGTCATTCTAAAAAGCATATATATATGAATAAGAAGAAAATAATTTCATTCGAATGTATAAGATCAATTTTTTAATTCTGCAATTAAGATCGGTATCAGTTTAATTCGTATAGTTCTATACGATAAAATAGGGAACGTGTCAGAGACGCTTGGACGCCATGATGGTAGGTGGAACCTGTTATCATTTATCCACCGATCTGCTCTCCTAGCAAATCCTAATACTGTGCAGTTTAAGCTTTACTTTATTGTAAATATTTAGTACACAGTTCTTAATTTAAAAAAATGTTTCAGGACGGTATATGCGATACTGCTGACATTTTAAATAATGTTCCTCCTAAAAAGGTATTTACGTTAATTTTCTGCTATTTCTTTTTTATTATGTTAAATAACATTGATTAGAAAGTTAATGTTTTTTCATGTCTGAAACTACCGTTTATATTTGATAATTTAATTGTTCTAATTTTGGCAATTTTTATTTACAGACAATTCATACTGACAATGTAGATCTTTCTGATAAGTCATTACAGGTGGATATTTCAGATGCTCTTAGTGAAAAGGATAAAGTAAAATTTACTGTACATACAACAACTACATTACCAGAATTTCAAAAGCCAGATAACTTAGTTGTAAGGCAACATGAAGAATTTGTATGGTTACATGACCGATTCGAGGAGAATGAAGAATATGCTGGTTATATTGTATGTTTATTTACTTTTTGGCTTATATTAAATATATAACTACAATTTTAAATAATGAACAGAAAAAATATGTATGTTTAGATTCCTCCTTGTCCACCACGACCAGATTTTGATGCATCTCGTGAAAAGTTACAAAAACTTGGGGAGGGTGAGGGTAACATGACACGTGAGGAATTTAATAAAATGAAACAAGAATTGGAGGCGTAAGTTATATGTACAAATATTAAAATATATTTCAATCATAATAACCCAAAACTATAAATTTATATACTGATATTTTTACAGTGAATACTTGGCAACATTTAAAAAAACTGTTGCTATGCATGAAATGTTTTTGACTAGATTAGCACATCATCCAGTTTTTCGCAATGATCATAATTTAAGAGTGTTTTTGGAATATGATCAAGATCTTTGTGTTAGAGGTAAAATTTATCTTAATTTCTTAAGGAAGATTCTGCATTTTCTTATTGTCTGTAATATGAATAAAAGGTATAAATTTTTTATTTTTCCAGGGAAAAATAAAATGGAAATGTTTGGTGGTTTGGTAAAATCATTTTCCACTACTACAGATGAATACTACTTGTCTGCAACAGTAAAAGATGTAAACGATTTCTTTGATCAAGAAATGTCGTTTTTACAAACCTATCATCATAATTTAAAAGAAGCAACAGCTCGTGCAGATCGGCAAACTGCCAAACATAAAGATGTAGCAGATTCATATATTAAAATTTCTACAAATCTTTTGCAATTAGCTACAACCGATAATGGTAAATTGGAAAGATTTTTAACAAAAATAGCAGAGATGTTTGAGAAATTGAGGGTAAGATTTTTCAATTTAACTAATTTAATTTATTTCTTCATATTATTTATATTTGTAATGTTACAATGTGATAGAAAGTAGAGGGACGGGTAGCATCTGATGAAGATTTAAAATTATCAGACACTTTACGTTACTACATGAGGGATACAGCTGCAGCTAAACGGCTTTTGTTTAGAAGATTGAAAGCTTTACATGCGTACGAATCTGCAAACCGTGCTCTAGAGAAAGCTCGTGCCAAAAACAAAGATGTTCATGCTGTAAGTATATTACTTGAGACGTTTATATTATTGTAGTATTTATAACAAACGGGTTATTTCAATTACTAAATATAGTATATATATGTATATGTATGTGTATATATTGTATATATTGTATATCTAACTAAAGATTTCATCTTTTTGCTCATCAAGGCAGTGGAAGTTGCTGAGGTGTGTTTTTCTCCATTTGTATGTTTGCCGCCTTGTTGTAGTGTATAATCCAAATATCATTTTTTGTTTTAAAGGATATATACTTTTTACCTTATAAATCGTATTACTTTTATGAACAATATATACGAACATTTTCGCAGAATTAATATAGTTACTATGTGTCGGAGAAATTAGTGTGGATATATTTTAGATTATTATTTAATTAAACATGCATGAAATAAATTTGCATGAACATTTCTTTCTTGCATTAATATTATCTAGTCTCGAATAAAAAGTAAAAATATTATAAAATATTACAATAAAACAAATAATAAAAAAATTAATTTTGGAAGGTCATATTTTATTAATTATTAATACAATTGTGAAAAATATACGTTATTTTAAAATAATATAATTATTCGAAATATCGCATGTGTTTTTTGCCAAGCATAATTGATAGAAAAGAATTACGAAAGTTCTTAAAATTGATAGTATTTTGTACTTTTGTGGAATTTATAATTATCTTTGGATATTGTTGATTTAGGCAGAACAAGCTCAAACAGAAGCCTGTGAAAAATTTGAGCAAATGTCAGAAAAGGGAAAAGAAGGTAAAGAATGACGCTTATATTATGACGCTTCATTTTATGTAATAAACAATCACAATGACTTAAATAATTTTCGTTATAGAATTAGTGGATTTCAAAACGAGGAGGGTAACTGCTTTTAGAAAGAATCTTATTGAATTAACTGAACTTGAAATAAAACATGCAAAAGTAAGAATGCTTTTATTCTGTCCTAATATATAGTTGCTCATTGTTTTAAAAATATTTCTATTTTTGTTTATAGGCACATGCGGAATTGCTCAAAAAATGTTTAACTGTTTTACGAGAAGAGTGATCCAATTTTATAATTCTCATTGCGAAGATTACTGCGTAATCTATACGAAGATAATCTATTTAAAATTATAGCAATGTAATGGTATTGTAAAATATATATTTTTTGTTATCTAGATTTATATTATCTAAAACAATGAATCGTATTATTAATTACAAAAGAGCTCCATATGACATTAATTTGTATTGTGTGTTGTTTAATATTTCTAAATTATAAAAAATTATGTATACGTTATAATCGTCATTTAAAAAGCAATTATTTTTTTCTTATATTGTTTTTTTCAATTTCATACAGAATAATGTAATCAAGATATTGGTTCTTGTTAAGTTCTTTCACAGATTTATATTGATCTAATATAAGCTATATAAGATTTCTTTCCATTCTATATAGTAGTGTATTTTAATGGAACAGGAAGTAATTGATGATAAGGAAGTGGTCATAAGGAAATAAGAGATTTGTGATATGAAAATAAAATAACTTAGCACTACGTGTGTATTTAGAACAAAATACTTGCAAGAAATTGAACATTTTATAAAACTCATAAAATATATTTAATATAAAACAAATATTAAACAAATACTGGAATATGTATATACAAAATGTTGAAAAACTAAATACTGTAGAAAACACTATAATGCAACTTACTGCAATTATATTGATGTTATATATATTTTGGTTTTATTATTAATTATTAAGAATATTAATTAAGATATACAAATACTGAAAAAGTCATGTTTTTATTTAAAGAATCTTTTATTTCCAAAATTTATTACATTTTATGATACCTCCTGTATACAACAATTCTATGTATGCAAGCATGTGTATATAATTAACAACTCGTTTGAAAAGAAATTCGGAACTTAAAAAAAAGTAGCGATTGTTCATTTATTTAAATGCTATAAAGTGAAATTTCTAGCAGTAATACAAATGTTATTTTAAGTGATCTTATTTTTCGATATTTTTTAAGTTAATCAAAAGATGAATATAAATTAGCATATGCAGTGAATATTTAAGATTTTTATATGTAGATTAATATGTTGCATACTGTTAAATCAATTTACAATATTTTGTTTATTCAATAAAATTACATAAATATATTCACGAGTAATGAGATAAGAGTAAAGGGACCTTAAAATTAGATAATCATATGTGATCTGATTATGCGTTTAATAATAGAATTATCGAAGTTTGCCAAAGATAAAAATTGAAAGAAAATAAAAATATTTTAAAAAACTAAAGCAAATATGTAGGCAATGATATATGTTTTTATTGATTTGAAATATTTTCGTTGCTCTTATACACGATTGCAAACATTGACTGACAGAATCATTAAATGGAATTTATTATTTAAGTTCTTAAGAATTAATTTGAAGTATCGCCATAGTGATCTACATATCATTCTAATTTAGTGTTAAAATAAATCATATATCCTAAAATTTGTAGAACAATTAGATTATTGACCACTTTCAAATTTGTTTATCATGCAATAATGATTTTCATCTCGGGTTACCATACATACATCATAAGACAGATTTTGCAAACACTTTGTTAAAATAATCACGTATTTTAATATATCCACTTTTTATATTTCATTAAAAAAAAAAAAAAAAAACTGATAACGATCCATGTCTAATAAATATTTTACAGAATGTATTTATTGTTATACATCAAATGTTTATGAAATAGTAATATTGAATTTTACTGAAAAGATTTGCATCAACGAATGATAGATGAATCTACGCTTTTTATTAGATTTTTTACTTTTTTATGATACGATGTTCGTTAATTTTAAAGGGTACAGAAAAATTTATTTGTTAGCGATGGTCACTAAATAAAAGAAAGTCGAACTTAAAAATAGTTAAAAATTATTGATTTAATACTGCTCTGTCTTTGATTTTGTATTTCTAATGGAATTCTAAAAACTCAAATTTCTAGTTCATATAATATGTGATGTATGAAAATTAAGAATTATGTATACTGTATATATAAGTATACTGCAATGTTCAATTTTGTAATAAATCTAAAAATACTTTTTGAAATGTTCGGTTTTTATTCAATATATCTGTTTCCATCACAATTTTTTAATCTTTTTTGTGTATTCTTAAGATTTTCTTTAATTTAAAAAATTTTTTAACAGCCATATATTTTAACTTTTTCCATCCAACATCATTATTAGATTTCTATTTGTGGTGTTGTGATGTTACTATCTTTTTTTTTTTTTAAATTTTATTGACAGATTGTATTCTTTATCATTTTGTTAATATTGTTAGAGCTAATGAAAGAAACTTTCATCTTGTTATTGCTGTTCAATTTAACTGAATACCTTTGATTCGTAGTATATTGCCGATATAATTATACTTTTTGATTTCAATATATCTGTCTTTAATTATACTGATCGATTAAAATAAAAATGCTTAATCAAATATCTTACGACTGGCTAAAACGTTAAGTTGCTCGAATATTTCGATGACAGATTCGTTCTACTATTATTATGTGTTTAAAAAGATGTTTTATATTTTATTACAATTGTGCCACTTCGACATAAATAATATAAAAATGTATTTCATTCATTCTCTTGTAAAAAAAAAGGACATTTAATATTACCATCGAAAGTAACTTATTCATCTTTGACGAAGAGCTTTCTGAATTATTGTTGCTATTTTTAAATTGTCGAACATTCACGTGCTGCAACGTGAAATATTTTTTATTTTATGATATTTCAATAATAAAAAAAATATAATAAGAGAGGTAAAGACATTAGTAAAAAAAAAAAAAAAAAAAAAAAAAAAAAAAAAAAAAAGGATAATATTGCATGATATAATATGGAATACTTATTCGAATACAAAACCTTATACGTTTGAACTTTTCTTCGAGTATTCTCTTCATTTCTCTACAACGCAAGTTTAATTAATTTCTTCGAATACTGAACTCAAGTAATAGTACCATGGATAATGAGAAAATATTATCGTACCAGTGTGTCTTTGGATAAAGAAGAAATCATGAGCTCACCTTTTTTTCTCCAGAAGGATAATACAAATGTTCTTAACCAGAAATGTCCTGGTGTTTTCTTGAAGTGGAAGAGAAAGGGTTCCAAATGGGATGCAAGTGTTCTTAACCAGTAATGTCCTGGCGTTCCCCTGAGGTGGAAGAAATAGGGTTCCAAATGGGATGCAGGAATATTGGTACAATTTAAACACAGAATCTCTACCCGTTATATTTTATCAATCCATTCCCGACAACCTAGAAAGGACAATTAAAGATCGATCAATGTCGTCGTTGAATCGTTCTCTTTCATTTTTCTTTCTCTGCGAGTGTCTTGAATGAAGACAGAGGCGATCGTCGTGAATCGAATTGGTTGAAGGAATCCGGGATCTTAAGAGAAAGTTAAGAACTCCTGTGCCAATGAACATCACAGAATACATCGACTAAGGATTCTGCAACTTTATTCAGGTTCGTTGAGATCTCTCTTGAACGAACTCGTCTTCGGTGTTTCGCCAGATCACAAGGAAAGTCATTGAATATCGACGGATCGTTCTTTTTCTTTGGTATTTTTCGTTTGGCGATGAACGTCAAAGGGAAGTAAAACCGTCAGGAAAACATGCAACGTCTTCCGTATTGATTTACGAATGAACTGAACGGCTCCTCCGTGAAAGAGAAACGCTTTCCTATAAGTTTATTGATCGGCTTTACTTTGGTTTGACACGATCGAATGAAACCGTTTCGTACGCTTTTCCCTATGGTTTTAGCGTCGTCGCAAGGAAATTTTTTCTTTCTGAATGATTCTCATAGTTTGGAGACAGCTTACCACAGTTGCTTATTGCCATATATTAGTTTTCGATAATTAATTATAAGAAAATTAGTAGGTGTTGGCTTATGTATTCGATACGTATCATCTCTCGTACGTACGTTGTACCCTTGAGATGCAGATAAATTTTGATGATAAAGTTATTAATCGATGATCAATTATTCTTCTTTTATCTAATTATTCTTCTCATATTCGATCTTCTTACGTTTCATAATATATTTATATATTTATATTTATATATTTATATTTATATATTATATATACGTATATGTTCCGCTTGTACACGTAAACCTTTCTTTGATCGTGAACCATCTACAAACGAGCTGTATCTGTTTTATAATTAGGACGACGTAGTTGGTCTTTTATAATAATCAGACTTATATTACACGCATGCAACCACGCACGCACGAACACGCACGTGTAGACTTCGGTAATTTATTACGAAACTAAAAGATATTGTCATCGAGACCTTAACGAAGACAATTGCTACGGTGGTTCAGAGATATACTTCTAATTTCTTTCATTTTCTTCTCATATTCTACTTCTTTCGTCTCTCTTTCCCTTCTCCCTCCTCCAAGATTTCTATCGTTCCGGTTTATGAAAATTCGACAGAGCATAATACAGAGACACTAAAGAGGCGATATTTTATATTGTGGATTTTATTAAAATTCAGTTTCAACGGATTTGCGGATAAATGTTCGAAATAAAAGGACACAAAGATTCGTAAGAAGGCGGGCGAACGTTAAGCAACGTACGAAATTTCTTTTCCTTTTTTTGTCTTTTCATTCACCATGTGTTTGTATGTGTGTGTGTATACGTATGTCGGTGTTTCGAGTTACGCAAACGCCTATCTTAATTTAAAAAAAAAGAAAAAAAAAAAGGAACGAATCGAACGACACTCAATTACCAATAACGTGTCGATTTCCTTCCATTTTTACATAACAAACTTAATTTATAAAAACATTATATGAAGTTGTATACAGTGTGACGCTGAAGTACACAGAGATTTTCTATGGCAGATACACTATCGATGTCTTGAGATGTACACGCAGAACGCGTAAAATTGCGATCGAATTGTTTTCGAGTATTAAAGTCTTATCGTTTATTATCCTACTGATCTTATGTCTCTATTAAACTTGTTGCTTATTTCGAAAGAGATCAAGATAATATTTTTTTCGCTCTCTCTTTCTCTCGCACTTGTATTGTATTTCGTTCATCCTCTAGAAGATTCAGACAAAACTGTATCGAAGAATGTTCTCAAAGACTTATCGTTCCTTCGATTATTCATTTTCTTCGTTTTTTTCTTTTTAACGCATACAATATCGTTTTTCTTGCTTAGTTTAGCCTAGCTTCATAAATCGTGATCCGAGTTATTAAACAGTTACGATCGACTAGCTTCTGAGGTCTCTCTTATACTTCAATATTGCGTGAACGATGTGTTCGAAGTTGAAAGGGACTTTTTTAAATCATAAAAGATGAAATGGAAAAATTTCTCGGGGAAAGGCATCGTTCTGCAAATAATTTTTACGACGATGGATACACAATGTGAAAGCAAGGAAGCGAATGAATGAATCGATCGAATCGAGAATTCGTGTGTCCTGGCTTCTTTTATTATGCTTTCTTCCCTTAGTCCCCGTTCATCCTCTACGTTTCTTTATTCAATCGATAGCGGTGTCACGCGATACGCACGCGATCCTGCTCACGTGAATCGTTTACTTGGAATAAGAAAACTTCGTTATATATATATATATATATGTATTATATATTCAGAGTTTCTAACTAGTACGCAGATTTGTTTCGAACAGTTGTAAAATCGAAATTTATGAAACGTTTCAGCCCGAAGGTCTTGCTACGTCAAACAATATGGCAGTTTCTCGCTTGCCCTGGATTTTATCAAACATCTCCTGTTACATTTCTAGATATAATACTTGTCGTTTGATCCCTGTTTTTAACCTTTCGTCCGCATTTAAGCTTTTCCACTTACGCGACTTTCTATTTCTTTTCTTCGTCTTTTCTTTTTTTTCTCTCTCTTAATTAGGTTTTTATCTTTTCAGAACAATGACAAGGATTTAGTTTTTCACGATATGTAACGTCGTTCTGTGCTGCTTAAAAATCATTGTCAAATGCAGACGAAATGTTGGTAAGTGTACAACAGTTTCTACTAGGAAGTCGAAAGTTGGTGATAAATCGTGTAAAAAAATCTGTCGAGGTTTTTTTTTTCTTTTTATCCTTTCTTTTTATCCAAGGCTTATTTTAGAACGAAGAATAATTAAAAGTATATAGTATTTTGTACAATTATTCGTGTAGCAGCACCTTAGGATGAGTTGGCATGGAATACTGAATTTTGGCAGTTGCGTTTCAAAATCAAAATGGAAATAGAAACGACGTCGATATGTTGAAAATACCGTATTGATACATTTTATATTCACTGTTTTAAACTCTATATTATTTACCTCGGCTGTTACACTTAGGAATATAACATTATATTCGATCTCGATCGTTCATAAAAATTTCGAGTAAATTTTTGAAAAATAACACAAATTATTCGTAAACGATGAAATTTTTTCAATATTTGTCGTGGTAATAACATGTATATCTAGCAATGATATTAATCACAAAGAAGAACGCAAGAAGTACACACATGGAGTATCGATCTCGCGATTACAGGTTGCATGTACGAAACTACAAAAGGTAGGCTAGATTCGCGTCGGATAAAGTGGAATTGAAACGTCCTGAGTGGTGATTAATTACAAGAACGTAGAACGAGAATCGAACCGGAAGGGCCGGAGGTTGTTAAAAGGTATGTAAAGCCCCGCAAATTCGTTGCGACACTCGGTAACACCGTCAATCTCAAACTTTAATTCACCGACCGCCTTTTGATTAATTTGTGTCTGTTGCCGTAATATCTCATCATCGTTAGTTCAACGAAAGCGGCGCAAAACTTTGTAGAAAACTGCCACGACGTAGAACTGTTGCTCACGACCATTAAACGGATCTATTGTAATTTTTTTAAGAGGATAAACCCGGTACGTAAACCTAACTTGACGCGATCCATGGATCCATATTGCTTTCGAGGAATATCATGACTAATTGATTTTCGTTCCTTTCTTCTTTCTTTTTTTTACCGAGAAACGATGTGTGCCGCCGGTTTCGAAAAGACTTCGATGGTAAAGTACGCCGTACAAACAATGAAATCTGTAAAACAGTATATCGCTATATAAAAACTTACACGATCACAGATTTTTGTCTTTTTTTTTTGTTTTCAAATGTAGTTTAATAACGAATATCTCACGCTGAAAACAAGATTATGATAAACAAGAATAGAGCGTGTTACGAACGTCAACGATAAGATTCTATATTTTATAATACGTACTTAAATTTATTGCACTTCATTCGTTCCTTGGAGGATTAACTAAGACAGTGCTTCTGTTCGATACGTATCTCGCGTGACTTTGCATCACGCGTTTCGTTCATCCGTCACGGAGAATTTGACTTTCCGGAACGTTGTCCTCTCGCGGTGGGAGGAAGAATTTGCGTTATTTAAAATTATTTTATACTTCTGCAGAAGGTGACAGACGCAATCAGAAGTTAGGGAATGGACAGGAAGAGAGATAAAAGAGAAAGAGAAAGAGAGAGAAATCACGATTACTCGCGAGTATTTTTATAATTTCGGCCATGTGTTGGTGAACACGTGGACACTTAGAACGATCTACCATGAAAATCTCGTATGTTGAAATGATTTAGCCGGCGGCAACCTCGGCGTTGAAACGGAAAAGAAAAAAATTACCATGAAGAAAAACATGATAAGACTTAACGATTGTTCGATCGCGGCTAATTGAACGTAATAAAGAAGAAGAAGAAAAGAAAGAGCAAAAGAAAAAAGAAGAAGAAGAAGAAGAAGAAGAAGAAGAAGAGAAACAAAGATGACAATGATGATATATGGAAATAGAGATAACGAGATAAAGGATTAGGAAGGATGAACAAAGAGAGAAATAAAAGATCGCGTGGTACGACGATGTCTTCAGCTTTTAAAAGGGAAAGAAGGAAAGTGTGAATAGAGGGTTAAAATCGCAGAATAGTAGCCTATCTATCACAAACGGAAGTAACGTTATAATAATTATGGACATATCGAAGAGAAACGCTTATCGCGTTAAAACGATCTGTATCGTAATGATGACAATTAGTACTAGCAATTCACAGAAATTTTTCTCGGCGCCCGACGTCTTGCGGCGCTGTATCGCAGCCATTTTGTCACCTGAAACGTTTAAAGTAACGCAATTAGTGAGAGCATTTGTTTAGAGAGTCGTATTACAATACATCTTCTCGTTAAGAATGAATCGAAATGAAATTTCATTGAAAAAGAAAATTAATTTTACTGCAAATAGCTTGCGCAAGAAAAGTTTCGTAACGTAAAGGGAAATTAATTATTTTGTTTTTACAGAGAAAAAATATTTTTATTGCTTTAAAAATTATACCTTCTGTGACAAAGACATAGATGGATGCCGGCTTCGTATTCGAGGCGCTGCACGTATAATTGCCTGTGTCCGATTCCACCGCATGGTGAATCGTCAGTCGACTTTGAGTCGAGCTGGAATCGGTTTGTACGGTTACGCTGCTGCCTCGCGTAGTATCGTAATTTATCATTCGATTATTGTGATACCAGAAAACATATTGCGGCGGCGTTGGACTCTGAAATGGTGAAAATAAATCTTTACTATAGAACGTTCATCAAAGCATTATTTTCCCTTGTACGCATTTCTTGAATTTTTTGACGTTCAACGATATACGGTCAACGTACGAATATTTCCTGTCAGATATATTTTATGAACATTCTGATTTAACAATCTTTCGAATAAATGTGCGCATACGCAATTATAAATAGCGTCATTTGTTGTGTTATTATTACAATTTCCTTAATTTGTCGCTTTTATAACGAAACGTGTGAACCTCTGTATAGCCAGATATTTTTCTATATCGTTTTATAAGTTCAAATAATTCGTAGTAATATTTACCTATGAAAATTATTTTTTCTTGAGGGCTCAGCCGCACTCGATTGAGCTGTGTAATACCGTTAGCGAAACTTTATGTCACAAACGATCGAGTAGCACCATTAGTAAGTACCATTGTACGATATTAAGTTTAATAATAAAATAAATGAAATTCTACAAGTCGATTTTGCAAATTATAAGTTCCCTGACCGATCTGAAAAAATTGTCAGATTATAAAATTGTAAAGAAGAAACCTTAGCTCTTTCATTATAAAGATTGTTAATCAAACGATCGTTAAATACTAAGAGCAATGTAATTACGTTGCTTAATAATAGTAGTCGTTGCATATTGACAATGTGCTATACGATACAGCGTCGTGAAACGAATAAAATAGTTTCTATGAATATTTCTGAACTTTACAAAAAAATCTTACTAAAAAAGAAGATGCTGACAAATCCCCAGCGAACTGTATTTTATATTCCTTCAGTTTTGCGACAATCGAAATGCCATTTTAATGCGTTCTGGAGCGTTTCGTATCGATTCCCGATACCGAGGACCAACAAAAATCTGGTCGTCACCTAGCGTAATTAAGTCTAGCCGAGATAATTGCCAAAACGATCGATGGATGCCGATGCAGCGACATGCAGTTTAGTATTACCTTTTTCCTGGACGCGAATGGGACACGTTTTTCGGTTTTCGTTCTTTGCTCGAAAAGAACAAAAAAGGAGAAACATCGCGTCGGTGTTGCGCGAAACATTTCCGATGCGCGTCTGGTGTCTGAATCGTGCGACATTTACCCCTGTGAAGTGCACGAAGTGAAATAGGACGTCGAAGCCAGCCACTTGTAGCGAATTTCGTGGAACGTGAGTAGACGTCCTTTCCAGTGACTCGATCCCACCCGCAGCTCGCACAAGGAACGCAAATGGTTTCCCGATTCGACGATTTTGTCGAGACGTTTCAAATCGTTTCGAATTGTTTCGAACGTTCGTCGACCGTGTTGACGATGTTTCGACATTATTTCTGCCGAGTTCACATGCATGAGATTATCTTAAGACGATATATAATGTACTTATGAATACCGTATCTTCTTATAGGGTGCTTCCCTCTGAAGCCATATTGCTCTCTAGTTAATACCATCAATTTCGCACGGAAGAATTTCTTAGATGCATTTGCTCGGTATCGCCATAGACACAGGGAAGCGAGCTAAGCTATGGTTACATATAGTAGATGCTTATTACAAATGAAACAAGAACGAACGAAGAACTATGTAACTGCTTCTGTGAAAATCTACAGGATGTTTCAGTAATCGCAATACAATCGGCTGGAAAGTGACTATATGCAAAAAAATAACTCCAAGATACAGAACAAGAATTTTTTATATGGCGCCTCGTTTCGAGATCGAGCTTGGAAATTTGTTGAAGATTAATATACGCGTGTTATTGGATTACGATAATTGCAACGGAGATTAATATTATTTGAACAAACTTCGTTCCTCTTGATGAGTAGAAGTTACATAATTATGTATATCCAATTTACATGACTAGTGTCACTGTCTATCACGCCACCGAGTTAAATAGCCTATTTTGAAATGTAGGTCGCTTATAAATTGTTTACAACCAAATTTGGTGAATTACAAGCAAATTACTTAACTTAAGTCGAATATCCTTCCAACTATCATCCAAATACCTTCCAATAGTTCTGTTTTATTCTATCTGACTGCGCTCAAGTATTTGTCACGACAATTCGTCTACACGTATCTATTGTAGTGTAGTCGTAAGACATCGACTCTGCCCTGTTTCCTTTTAGACTCACGATTTTAAGATTTAAGACGCACGATTTTCTGTCTTTCTGGGGCTCGTTATACACACGCATGCATGCAGATGCGAAGGGGGTAAAAAACGGTGCACTTTATTTTCGTTTCCCGATAGTGTCGAGTTTGCAGCGGCTGCCGGCAATGCCGCTTTAATGCACTTCCACTCTTGTATTCGTGACTAAGCTGTGCCTATTTCACTAGAGGTTTTTCCGCTCTACGCTGGTATGAAGGTACATTCAATGTTCCCACGAACTGCAAGCTGTACGTTTCTATGTACCTTCGTTAAGCGGATGGACTGCACACGGCGTGGCTTTATTCATGGTCGTTCCCTATATCAGCGACACGATTATTTTCACGTATCAATGGTACCTGATATAACATTTTCCCGACAGACGTGTATTTTATTACATACGATAAAATTCGTGTTTCCATTACAGTGACGTTGGAAGGTCGGTACGATGAAAGAAATGCGCAGATGGCTGGTACCAGGTATTTGTACGAAAAGTTGAATAAAACCGCATTAATCATTTCAAGACGTTGAAAAATGGAAATATTTATTGCAATGGAATGAATAAAACGCGATTAAAACGGGTTCTCACCTTTTCTATTATGCATACGAGGTTTATAATGGATCCTACGTCCACGTGATGTTCCCCGCTTCCTAATATAAATGCTTCTGGTATAACTATGTTTAGATTGACAAAGTGTGATAGTATCCCTGTACTCCTCGCGACCTGTGAAGAGAAATAAACGACGCTATATTACAATCAATGCGACACAAAAGATATACGTGTACATAAAGAATATTTTCGGGTATGTATACCGATATTCGTTTTCATTTAAGACTCTCGAATTTATAGTAGCATAGCCTGCATTAAGTGTTTCGCACTTTACGTTTATAAAAGGTACATTCATTTCAGTCTAGTAATTTGTTCTTAACGATCAGGCTGACCTAAGTTATTTTGTATCATTTTTTAGCAATTTTCGTTAAGCATAATGAAGGAGAAAAGGATAGAAAAGGAAAAGAAGAGAAAGAGGAGGAGAAGCGTTTAAAATTTGAAATGACCTGTTTAAAACAAAATTGTTCTCGAGAAACTAATCGACGTAGACTCTTGTCTAGCTCTAGTACCATCCCACTTAAAATAGTTCATATCTTGTATATTTATTGTCTATTTATATCACTTGAACACTTGACAAAATTCAATCAAATATCAGTTACATTTGAAAGAGCGTTTCTTTGCTGTTGGTTGTTTAGCTCTTGTCATAGCTCCTTGTCTTGTCTTGGAATAGAGTACTGTTCTACTAAAGTTACAGTGAAATAAGGAACATTACTAAAATTTAATGTTTATTTGCGATGAATAACTGACACTTCATAAAATCTATATAAACTTGAAGAATGTGGCTGAAGATATGTATTTCGATCGCTCTAACACCCACATTTAAAGTTATTCAACTTAGGTGTCTCGACGGGATTAATTTTATATTAGACTTAAATTACATTGCACTTTTATCTATAGTAATTAATATGATATTTACTAACTTATATGAGTGTCTGAGATACGATCAGAGAGCAAAACTACATTAAAGAGTTTCACTTCAAGTAGGTACATTTTATGTATTTGCAAGTACATCATGCACGAACTTCTGCATAAATTTAGTAGGCACTCCGTGTACTTCCTTAACTCAACTAATTTGATTGAACGAATTTTTACTTCAGGAAGAGCGTTTCACAAAAGTATTTGAACACCAATCATAGAAAACTTATGAATACATTGTGTTTTATACAAAAAACTTTTTGAAATTTTATTAGTACTGCAACGAGATGCGATTATCAATATAAAATTTAAAATAAAAATGTATACAGAAGTTACAAGATATATACTTTGTAAAAGATTAGTATATAAGACGAATAGTTTCTTGAATGTGTTGTTAACGCTAAATATGGTCCCACTAAATAGTTTATTAACATACTGAATAATTGATTGACTTCAAATGTTTTTGTCATCTCTATGAAATACATATGTACGTATTTTTTTTTAAATATATTATAAGTTTTATATACATCTTCAGGTTCGTTTCAAATTTTACCAATAAAGCCATGGCAGCTTCATGTTACAGTGCTAATGAAATTTCAAATCGTTCCCTGTAACATACATAATATATTCATATAGAGCAACGTGAATAGATCCCTCTTATTTGAACAAAATAATGAATGAACGGTAAAATTGTGGATATAATTCAATTTCGCAAAGAATAGAATCGAGTTAGTCTGGCTATCATAGAGTAAAAAAATAACAGGTTCATCTAAACATCTCATTTATCTGCTCTTGCAAATTTGCTTTCTCGAGGCCTCATTAAAATCGATTCGTTTCAAGGGGCACGATTACGTTGCAACAGCAACTAGAGAAGCTGCAACGTCGGTGAATCTGCTATAGGGTCTTTCGTTGAGGTATATAATTCGCCAGGTACCAGATAATGCGTATCGCGTTAATAATTGAATGGAAATCTCGAATAAAGATCTAAAGTACATTTTGAGAAGAAATGCTGTTTAAGCTGCACTGCATTGTCTAACCACCTAATGTACTTTTTGTGTTCAACATTGTCTTCTGTCGAAATATCTACAAGCTGTGTGCATTAAAACGATCGATTGTAGAACCATACTCTACAGTAAAACTTTGTTTATACGAACTTCTATCTACAGTAGCCACATTTACGTACTAGTTAATTAGACGCAAATACATTACATGTCCTACTATCTAATAGTGTTTTCATATGATTACAAAAACTCGATACTATGAAAACTACATGTAGAATCTAATAAAAAGACACTACATCGCAAATTAAGGATATACGTAAGTGGAAATTTACTTTTCGTAACCATTGTATTCGAATGAAATTTTAATCATAGTTCGAATGAATGAATTTTTATTGGTTGAATCTATTTATCTGAACGTGAACTTTTATTATATGAAAAATTATAGATGATACACACAATGAATGAACTCCTATTATATGAACTGTTTGTCTCTTGACAAGCTTCTATAAACTTGAATAATTCTATCGTACTGTTAATTCAACTTTTAGCAAAACGTGCTATACATTCATACTCGAGGTTTCCATACAATTCAAGATAACCGATTAAATCAATTTCACCCCAAAATTATAGGATGATTAGTCTAATAACTACCTGACACTCGTAGGTCCCATTGTCTCTGTCCTGAACATACTTGATCTGAAGAGTCCAGTCGTCCGAGCCCTCGGGATGCAAAACTTGAAACCGCTCGTCGTTCGTATACGTGAACGTGGAGCTGGTCAGGACGTGGAAGTCACGTCGTCGTATCCAGGATATCTGTGAAACAGGTGCGCGATCGTCGGTCAATTTTCTTGCTTTATGGCGTACCAATGACAAAGTACAGTTCATGTTCTTCAGGGTTAAAGACGACGATAACAGCTGCAGAGTCACTCACCTCAGCATCGGATACCGTTCTATCTGCCAAATTTCGAACTTTGCAATGTAAAAACGCGGTCCCACCCAACTGCACCGTGACGTTCGAGACGGTGTTGTTATCGTTCGCATCGTTTACTCTTTGCAGATCATCCAGGTTACTGAACCACAACGCCTTCCAGTCTGCCGGTATGCTGTAAGGAACGCGTCGATCTGAAACGTTTTGCAAAAATTTTGTCAGTGCTTTGCAGTTCTTTGGAACGATTTCTTGAAAACAAAAAATGTGTTTTTAGTTGCTCGATGATCGAATTTTATCGGAGCATACAGCGAAAAGTTTTGAAATCTCATTATTAGTATTGTATGAAGTATCCTAATTATTATACCGGGGATTTTTATGTAAATTTTTATCTTTACGGATAGAATTAAGAAATAGAACTATATGAGAATAAGAATCAAGAAATGAGAATAATAAGAATCTTTACTAAGAATGAAGAAATGGAAATATTAGGTTGTCCGAAATATTTCTTTCGTTTTATAAGGAAATAATAGACGCACAATGTTTTTGTTTTATATTAGTTTATTGAATTATGCACGAATATAATAATGAAAATAGAACGAAATGGATCACACATAATTCAATAAAATAATATAAAACAGAAATTGTTGTTCATCTGTTATCACCTCATGAAACTTTTCGGACAACCTAATATAATAGAACTTAAATAGAGGCTCGCTTTATTATTAAAAATTACAACGACGAGTCTCTATATTCTCTAGTTTGCATATTTTATATGTTTTGTATATTAAAAAATTAATATGCAACTTGAACAGTAGTCTTAAGCATATAATTAATGCTGAAGGTAGTAAAAAATATTGTGGTCTATTAACATAATGAACATCTATGTAATATAATAATTGTACAATAAAACGTAACAACATAAAATAATAGCGTAACATAATAATTGACTGTTCAAATGTTTTGATGATCACTATGAAGCATTGTATATGCATCCAGACTTTACATTCATTTTGACAACGCTTGATAGTATGAGGAGAATTGTTCGAGAGTTTACATAGTGCGAGGAGGAACGTGTTGTGTTTAGAAAAGCGAACGCCAAAGGAAAAAGCTTTCGGGGATCGTAGAGCGGAAATGAATAGATGGATCAGATTGTCAACGTGAGATTTCAAGCCGAATATCTCGTGTGTTGTTCTATAACGCTTTGTATCTAGGGATGCTAGGTACTTTAGTTAAGACTAAACTAAATAGTTTCCTTTCTAAATAATTAGAAAGCATCTAACTCTTGGTAAATAAACTACGAAATTCCAGTTTTGAACTTGTTTGCTTTGAATTTTGATTTGTATTAAAAAAGTGTCTAATATTTGACTTGATCCCAGGATAGTAAAAGTTTGATCATGTCCGATATATTTTCTAAACTATATCGACGTATTATTATTCTGTAAAATTATATAATCAACGTTATTTAAAAAAAATTAACTAAATTAAACTAACACCCTATCACATTTAATATAATAAAATTATATCACAATTATATCATAATTTTAAAAATTCCTTTCTTTTTACTTTATAAAATGAAACGATTTCAATCCTCTGCCAGACGAGGATTAACAAATGAATGTATAACGCAGTAGAGACGTTGATGAGTAGCCAGAGAAAGGAAAAGGAAATTCAGATATTTTGGAAGGGTGGAATAGTAAAAAGCACTTTCAACTTAATCATAAATCACCAAATTTGCTCACAGAAAGTGCAAAAAGACATCTATCCACAGAACGTTGCTAAAAGACTGTTCGTCATTAATTCATCGAATACTATAAATATTTAACTCAAAATGCTAAAGACACAACCGCTAAGAAATACAAACTCGATACCTTTTATATATACTATGATTCCATGATTCGAAACATAATTTTGCTTCAGTGGTACAGCATCATTTCTCCGCGAAGTTAATATTAATTAATTAATTAATTAATTACGTTTGTCTGAGTTAAATATAAGTAAGTTCGCGGAAAGAAGCGCATTCGAGGAAGAAGTTTAACAGTTTAAAGAGGCGGCGTAGAGATATGGATAGGCGACGGAGACAAGCATCGGGTAATTCGAAAGTAACTGTGGTGCTTTGGCAAAGGGAATAGCAGAGAATAAGGAAACCCGATGAAGCAAAGTTGGTGTTGGTGAATATAGAAATCCGTAAATGGAAAGGGAGAAAATTGAGGAACGGAAGAGCAGGCGAAAGCAGAGAGGAGGAGAGGACGAGGATGGAAGAAGAAGGTGATGGAAGGGTCTAGGCAAAAGACAAGCACTTGAGACTGAACTTTGTGAGCTTTTGAATGCAGGGCATAAGCTACCTGCCTTTTGTTTCCACGAGACAATGCGAAACCTTATACAACGAGACAAGAAGCCGGAGTCTACGAGGGAAAGGTGCTCCTACTTTGCTCCGACCAGTTAGTTGGGCAGGATTGTATTCTTTTCTTTCTTCTTTAAGAATTCCCAATTCATAGCCACTTTTGAGTAGGGAGCAAGTGCACGCTAGAGAGGATTTTTCGTGGGGTTAGCGTGTTTTCCGCTATATTTCCTCTCTTTTCTCCCTTATTTTCGCGTTACCTTCTCCTTCTTTCTCTTTCTCTTTTCCCAGAAGATTTGATGTCTCCTTTTGTCGCGCGAGGACATTTATTTATTGCACACCGGGGATATAAGCTTTATCTAATGCATACTTAATAGTATTAAAGTCCGCTCGACGTACTTGGCTCCTTGCACGAACGGATTTTGAATGCAGACTCGTACAGATTAGGATGTATAGAGGTACTCGAGGAATCGAGGAGGAACTTCGCTTCTGGGATTTGATGGGAAGCATAATTCCTAGCAATGAAGTTTCGATAAATGTTTTATCCAACAGTCGGACAATTATACGGGTTAATACGTTTTCCAGCTAGTTAATACCTCTTCCACTCCTTGTTTCCTCCCTCCGCATTTCCGTAAAATACATCTTCTGTCGTTCAGGATAAATGTTTTCTCCAGAATAATTATGACCGAGATAAATCGTGCAGTGTAGGCAAAGACATAGCAATGTCGTAAACTAAATTATCGAGTAGAGATAGTAGCTATTGTTTTAGGAGGCGCCTAATTGCATTCTGTTTTAGGATTTCGCGCGATAAAAAAATAATTTATAGCTAACGGTATTTCATTTACAAATTGAAATCCATAACCGTTAATTATTGCTTTAACAAACTGCACTCGATTTGTAATTGTTTGTAGAAATGATAAAGTAGTTAGAGAAACTGTATCAAGCTTAGAGTTTGAAAGGATATTTTAAATCACGTAAAGTGAAATGTTCATATTGATAAAAAGTTTTGGAACTATGTACGTGAATTGAACTTAAGACTCGTTCAGATTAGCTAAATCTCTTGGATTCAAGTCGCTTGAGTCAAATGGATATTTAATGGAAAATGATATCCAAGAAAGTGGTTGTGCACGTGTACCAAATGTTAATTCTGATATTAACTACAATTACGACCAATAT
The DNA here is from genome assembly GCF_905332965.1 of Bombus pascuorum. Lineage (NCBI taxonomy): Eukaryota > Metazoa > Arthropoda > Insecta > Hymenoptera > Apidae > Bombus > Bombus pascuorum. The sequence goes on along the minus strand of NC_083496.1, from coordinate 10,089,357 downwards.
AGCCAAACACAAAGTTCAGGAAAAGATTGTTTCGAGCCAATATCAATAAACATGTGGCAAACAAAAATACAGGGATAGAAGGTTTACAAGTTATCCGAATCAATCTGAATGAAACTCAATTAGAACAAAGAAGCCTGAAACGATATTTCAAGTCAAGTAAACGACAGTCACACTGGTAAATAGGTTCCTTGAATACAGGTAGCTCCACTAATCTGAACGATGCGATGCTCCCCCATATTTCTGTCAATTCCTTTGTCTCGACGGCCGAAACACGATGGCTTTCACTACTGACAGACTTTACGATCTCGCTATATCATGGCTCGTGCCGTATCTCACGAATCAACCGATCATTAATTAAATCGCCTAACTAGATTGTACTCGAACCTCGGAGCATTTGCTGGAATTAAACTAGGAAAGCCAGAATTGCATCGGGGTAAAACGGATGCCAAGAAGTACAAAAGATCCTTATATCCAGGCTGGGAAATACAAGAGAAAGGAGGGAAGAAACGAGAGAACCAGGGAAGGTTAAATGCTCCGAGAAAATTATTTACCTTTATCGAGCGACCTGGCCAGAAGAATTGTCGGCAGGATCAAAAAGACCATGTACCACGATAGCCGGTCCCGCATCCTTGCGAGGTTTCGAATCCTCCTGGAAAAAGGCAAAAAAGAAGACGAATAAGCTTGGTTTCTCGGTTATAAAGCAGGAATTCGTATGCGTCCGTCCCATCTTCAATGGCCTCTTTGTTTTTCTGATTTTTCCGGGACAGTGCGCGTTCGTACCTAAATCGTCTTTTAAAGGAAAGCACCAAAGTTGTAGATCCGCGCATTCTCCTTCCCCTCGCCCCACCCTACCGCCCCCTTTTTATGCTCTGTTTTCACGTGTTTCGTATGCATTTGAAACGCGAAACAACTTATGTCTGATTTATAACAAATTGCCTTCGTTTCGTATGGCATCCTTGAAAAGGTCGTGGAGAAGCGATCCAAAGCCGGGCGCCGCGCGCCGCTTTTCAACGATTTGCATATTAAAAGACCGCGGATCCTTTTGATATGGCGAATTTTAATTCTCCTCGGCATCCTTACTCTTGTTTTCCCTTTCCAACTTTTCCTACCGTTTCCATAACGTTTTTTTTTTTTTAATTTGCGTTCCAATAAAATCAAACGGAGAAAAAAGAAAAGGAAAGGGAAGTATGCAATTTCAAAGATGATTAAAGAATACTTTTTTAAACTCAACATTTGTCTCCGGTTAATTTGGTTATTGTTGTTGCAAAGGTCGAATATTTTATTTTAGTGATAAAGAGAACAGATATACGGAAAGAAATGTTTTAATTATTATATAATTTTATTGTAATAAATGTAATTTTATATATATATATATATATATATGTAAAGTGTACACGAGAAGAACAGGATAAGTTTATTTTATATATTATTTAATTTATACATATACACAATAATTTATTTATGTTTTATAATGATTAGACTGCAAATTTATAGTTCTATAAACACTACTATTAAAGACATAGAACCTTAGCAAATTTGTTTCACTCATTAAATATGTATTATAACAATTACTCTACTCTGAATATTTTATATATTTTTACAAATTATACACACTCTGTGCCTCGTTGCGTCTTTAAACTCTTCATTTACGCAACATTTACACGTTATTACATATTATTACATATTAATTTACTGTTTCACACGGTCCTTGATGGTTAAAACAAAACATATTCTTATAACAATGTTGTAAATAATTTACAATAATTGTTTATAAACAGAATATTTCTTTGTAAAATATCTTGATCTCGGTTTGTTTACATTTTGTATGTTCGTCGATGTATATCCGGCAAATTAAACGCTTCGTGGAGATATACAAGCAATTCCAATTCTAGCGTACTGCACATTTTCAATTATTCCGTCATAACGTTTATCAAGTTCGCGATACACTCGGAATTCCACGAATCTCGATTGACCCGTATGTTCCATCGTTTTTCCCTTAATTTTGCTCCCATTAGGAACGTATCAAAGTCATTTCCTGCTCAAACGTTAACGAAGAGATTAATTCTTCGATGGTTACGCTGCTATGTTGGATAACACGTCATTATTTGTCAATGCACGTGCTGATTAAACTGTCCACGTGGCGGAAATAGAAACATACACTTATTTCTTGCGGTCGATCGCCGGCAGTCGCGTTAATTGGCCTGTTAAAGCTCCGTTCGTCTGGCTGCACAGAACAAGAATCGTTTTACGGCTAATAAAACGGGACGAATGCAGATAGTTGTGATAAATCGGGCAAACGGGGTGCCTTTATCGTGAGAGGATCGTTCGCGTTAATGTCTAACCGCGCGTTTTCCATCCTTCTTCCACATCCTGCCCTCTCTTCCCTGTCCTCTCTGCTTTTCATCCCATCTAAGCGCCGCGTTCCACGATCCGGATTACACCATAAAAATCTATTGTTCGAATTTTTGCGTAGTGCCATCGTAATTTCGTATGATATGGGATGTAAAGTTCAGGTACGGCAAAGAGTGTATCGGAAAAACCAACAAAAAAAAAAAAAAAAAAAAAAAAAAAATAAAATAAAAAAAGGAGAGAAAGGAAAGGGAAAGGAGTTAGAGTTGAAATAAAGGTAAAACGTTTTAAAAGCGCTAAAATTGTTCGACGTTTATTTTTATTTGCCATGCACGTACACGATATAAAACGGCGAAATATTTTCACAAGGAAATGTTTATTACACGCATATCCGCGAATATTGATTTTGCCGCAGTAAAAACGGCAGAATTCGGGTTCTCGGCAAAGCGGAATTAAAAATGGGACAGGAGGTAGAGGAATTAGCTGCGATCGTTTCCGCAAATATTGGTCGAAAGGAAATGCTCTTCACGCGGTTAAACGTGCGATACCCTGTGATTTACCGTTCAACGATGGTAAAATTGTTATTAGAGGAGGCATCGCCTATAGTAGGGACCAAAAATAAAGAACGCGGAGAGTAGCCATTACAGATAAACCGAATTTGCATTTATCCGGCATCGCCGTCGTTTCATTTAACGCGGTTATCTAATAATTTCCGCGCACGCGTCCGCCACCATCGCCATTTAATATGCATCAAGACACATACTCGCGTCCCGTAATTACATAAAAAATGCAATCGGCCACGGTTCCACGCTGGGAAAGTTGCTCAGGATAATTCGTTACAGCCGGACATCGACGAAAAACGAAAAGGTAAATGTGAATCCGCGGAAAAAGTAAAACTGATATCGAACATTAATATCGTAACGTTACACTTAATTTTCATTACGTACATACGTATAAGTACATACATACATGTATAAGAACGTTTGAATAATTTCGTGGAAACGAAAGGTAGCTGAAAATTCTGCGGTATCATTCGTAATCGTGCGCGTTGTTTTCGAAACGACTGTTGCTTGAAAATGTAGTAAACAATGGTAACACGGACGAGTTAACATGGAACGTAAGCTGTATTAAGTAGACATGGACCATTAAAAGGGCGGAAAGTCGATAGGTTATAAACGCGTCCCTCCGTTTTACAATTCTGCCGCGCGTTTAGAGCCGCAGGGTTGATTTCCTATATCTACGTTCGTAGAGGGCACGGGATACTCCGAGCTGGATTCTCTTCTCCGTTGGCAATCGTTATCCGAGATTTATTGTTTCCCGACGATGGCTGGGTCACGGAATCGGGTTCATTCTCCGCTTTGCCCTTCTCCGAGGGTTTCCATTCAAGCGGCGCTGCTTTGCATAAATTTCCGTGCAGATGCGACGCGATATCAGATCGACGTTGTGATAGAAATAGCATATATACATATACATATACATATATATATATTTATACACATATGTATATACATATACATATAGATAGAGATAGAATATAGACACATGCATATACACACGTGACAAGCTACATACGTAACGCGTATGCGTAGGTATTATTGATTCGTTGCCAATATAATGTGCTCTGATACAGGTCAAGCTAACCAGTACATATACACCGGTGCTATAAGCTAAGTAGCTGGTCCACCTTTGCCACGGCGATCGTTCTAGATGGCAATTGGCTAGTTACAATAGCTTAGGACCCGGCACACGGCCCGTATAAGCGGTAAATGCAACGCTGATGAAACAGTTGTATGGCACGTACGTACACGCCTTGGTACGCCCGGTTAATGGAAACCTTTCCTTTGCCACATCGATCGATAAATGGGTCTGCAGAGTGCAGTTGTAAAGAGTTAGCATGCCGCTCGCATGTGGCGTCTGCCGATGCTTCTTACGTATGCATGGAATCGGGCTAAGATTAGGGGGTCGAGTAAGACCAGGCGAAAACCCCTGGCAGAATTAAAGTGCGACCAGTGTTTATTGCAACAGACTTTGCTGCCGCCTGATATGCAGCAAGAATACGGAACCGGCCGGAATTAGCCGCCGTTCTGATCCTTCCTGCCCGGAAATGTTGCATTAACTCCCCAGCCAGCGTGAAACCGATCGTTTTCGTGTTCTCCGGTTCCACTGTGAAGAACGGAAAGTTATATACCGAAATTAGCTGCGTGCGAGGGTATCAAGGGAGAACACGAACAGGCAATTGCTCTTTGTAGGGTAATTAGGTCGAGAAGAACCGTCAGCAGAGATGGACCACGTCTCTTTCGTGCCGTAATTTAGTAGCTGATGATATTCGACGACTGGCAGGTTGTGTGTTGTGTAACGAGTAGATTGAGGAGTTCTGTGCATTTATGCGAAGTTTGAAGATACGAAAGTGCACCGAATAGATATAACATATGAATATAACGAATACATGTGTTAAAAGAAATGGATCAACTATCATAAACTATCAAGTACGATATTTAGTTTGAGTTTCAGACGTTTTTAAAAACAAGGGCCATTTCTCCTCAAATCTTCGATCGTCATAAATATCTGTCTCCTTGTTAGAATTCAAAGCTTTCGCGTTAATTCATTTGTTTTCAAACATCATCTTTCTAACTTATTCATTTTATTAAATTTTATTAAACGTTAGAAATCCTCTTAAATATAATGGATAATACAATACCATAACTTAAACGACGGATAACAGTGTCGATGCTTTTTAAATCGAATTTTCGATCGTCACGTAACAAGCGTGGTTCGTAATAAAACTGAAAAATCCTAGCGTTTTATTACCGTCGTGTTTCAGGGTGAAGTGCAACGACTTTAGAATGGAACCGAAATTGTAACTAACTGCTCCTTCAGGATACACTTTACAGTGTAAATGCATTCGTCTAAATCTTTGCGTCTTAAAGCATCCCCAGCTCGCGTACGCGAGAAAGATAGAACGGAGAGTTGAACACAGGTAAAGCCATGATATCGGTGGAACAGCGGTTGTATCGCGCGTGACTTTGCATGTTAAGTGCCATTGCAGATGTATGTGCACGTATTCCGCGTTCACGTGTACGCCTCGTTGTTCGAATGCACGCGTACGAAACGGAAGCAGGTCGCCAGAATACATCCTTTAGCTGTGAGATCAGAAACAGGTTGTCAATCTATTCGTAGAAAAGATTCAAGTTAAATAGAGATGGTTCGTTATTTCTACTATCATTACTTTTTATTCTTCTTATTATTCATCCCTCAACATTTTATTCTTTCTTGTTCCACGTGTTTCGCAGTTATTCATTCGGACAAGACAGGGTTTTAAAGCACGTACGAACGTTCGCCCAAGGGCAATTGTCCACTTTGTTTGCCGGGCCGAGTAGGTGCGCAAACTTATACAACAATTTCGTTCTTAGTACCCTCAATTAACTTGAGAGCAATTAGCATTCGCTTCAACTCGAACCACTGCGAAATGCCTCGTCCACGGTACTCTTCGCGTGTCGTTCTGTTTTGAACTTCAATTACACGATCGACTAGTTGCAATCGGTTGTCTCATTTAAGGCACCCGTGTACGGTCCATGATATTGCCAATATTGCGATGTATCGACGATATTACTGATCGTATGTGGTCGATATCGAAGGATTGAAATTATTGACGATTTGGATATTTTGCGATCGAAACGTCGATACTGATAAGTGGTGAAGATATTAGCGATGATTAATTTTTAATCAATATCCACAGTGTTGACCCAAAGAAGATTCTGGTTTCGTGTCACGATGAACGCTCATCGTTCTAATTCATCGGAGGAATATGGGCACAAGTAAAACGAATCGAGATGGAGCATCACGCTTCAACTTTGAAATTTTTATCAATGTACCACAGGATTACCGCTAAATTTTCTCCAATCGATAGAAAGGCACGTACATTCGTAACTCAGTTTCTTTTTAAAGAAAGAATTTTAGAAGCTGTCGAAACGTGTTCCGATTCATTCTAAAGTGATTGGAATAAATAATTCCATCATTCGAAGCAATCTCTATCAATAAATTCGTCTATGCGAATATTGCTCTCGATTTCTAGACCATTGTTTTATCCATTGTTTGTGTTTTATATAATATTTTGTAGGAAAAGGATTATTATGACTAAGCACGGTTTTTTCCTAGCTTGTAAATAGCTCAAAATACCGCACAAGATACGCGATAAATAAAACGTATTTCCAAATGCAGTATAGTGCAGTATATATCGCGCAGCGTCTTGGCAGTAATAATTGTCAATAATATAGACCATGTGCAGGTCGCTTTACGAAAATTGCCACAAGCTTGTTCGACAACGAAAAACTTCTTTCGACTGCGTACTTTTCTTCGTTTCTCAAATTTATGTTATTTTTACACCTAAGCCAACTTTATTCTCGAAGAGTTTACGACTACTTAAGACTTCTAAAAGTACCAATTCATCCCAAGTTCCACTTAAATTCTTTGAAAATCTACTCGAACGCAGAACAGATCTTACGTGTGCAACATAGTATCTCGAGGGAGAAAGATCGAGTAGATTCTTTCTAGGATTAAACATAGACGCGTGATATCAGGGTAGAACGTTTTAGTACGAGGTTTTGCATGACCTAACCGTTGTAGAACGTTCTATACGGGCCACCGAGATCGAAATGATCAGGGTCTGGCTGGATGGTAGTCATTAACGAGGACTGGTGTTACGATGTCGGTGGTTCGCGTCACGATTATCCAGCGCATGATAATATCTCTATTTCATCGAGAACGTGACTCGTCGTACGTGATTCCGCAGACGTACGGTACGAATATCGATAACCCTTCCGTGGTTTCGATTCGTCAAAGTCTATTTTTCTACTTTTCCAAGGGAGCAGAAAATTTTACGAGCTGACGCGCGCTATCCTCCTCTCGCGCGGTCTCGCAATACTTGTTTCTGCGTTTTCGCGGCAGATCTTCTTTGTCTAGCTCGTCATAAACGAACTGGGAGAACGTTTCGTCGAAAACGGTAGTCCGGTAGCCGTGAGTCTCATTATTTTTAATTGAGGCGAAACTAACAATTTTCAGGAGAGGGAGGACGGATATGCGCGAACGACTTTATTCCAGCACAATGACTCGCCGTGGAATGTCGCCGCCACGTTAATTATCTGCTTCGACGCGATGCAACATTTCCTGTTTTGCGGTTACGAGAAAGGAGCGGGTTGTGCTACCGCTAATAATTTCGTGGCGAACGATATTGGATGATTGTCGCGGCTACAACCTGTCACGAAGATATAAGTCGGCAACACGTAGTGGCGTATGTGATTTATTGGCTCTCGTGGAAAGTTTTTGCTTACCTTCCTACTTATACTTGTTATACTTGAATATATTCTCAATTATAATGAGATACGTTGTATACAAGAACCTATTACATTTGGAATATTAGCTTGATACGAACAACAAACGCACTCAGTTTACAAAATGTTTATATATATGAATTTTCTATCGTCAATGGCTGTATGTAAGTTAACTGAAATGTATTTAAAAAATGGTAATAAAAGAAAAAAAAGATTTTGAATTTGTATTTTATATGTTAAATAAGAGAAAGTTAGATTAAAGATACGATGCAAGAGGGAAGATAAACTTCTGATTCGCAATATTCACATATATATATATATATCTACAAATTAGTCGATTCCAATGATATGATTGATTACATAACATCCGAAAAGCCATATTCAGCCAGAGTTAGCTTTATTGTTCAAGTTATATGTCTATCAGGATGATGGCTATTCAGACATTGTTCACTGTACAAACGAGCTGCAGCGAATGCGTTGCGATCGCATACTCCCGCTACAAGGAATATGTTCGTGTATTCTCAATTGGTACATTGTTCACGATAATTAGGGAATTACGTTCGTAGATAATTTTGGAGAGTGGAACAAATGCCAGGAACAACCTCAAAGTCTTAATGAAAGATCTTTATAGAAAATAAATATGCGGATGTTATGCAAATTTATACGTTCATGAACTAAAGGAATAAAATCTAAATAGAAACAAAATTGTTTCACTCAGTAAATATTATAACAAATGCTTTATATATTTTCGCATATTATACGCATTAAAGTATATATCCTTTATAATTTCCCTTTTTCTTTCTTCCAATTAAATGAAACAATAATTTCCATGTTCAACTGACTGACAGGATATTGAATTTTAAGATCGACTTACGTAACTTTCAGCCATTTTCATCTGTAGCTTTCGCATTGAAAATAATAAATATAAAAAGGAGAAGATAACTTGTAAAATGTTAAACGATCTACTAACATTTAATTTTGCACGGGCACAAATCCAATTCTTCTTCCACTGCCGCGTTTTCTCGAAACCTTCAATTCGAAACGGTTAACTATCTTGCGCGCCGGATGGTAATTATTAACGAATACACGACCAGTAACAGGATAATTTGTTGCCTTCACTGAAAGCTCGATGGAATCGAGCGGATGATTGAGCGCGCTCCGCACGAACCTCCGTATCGCGAGATCTTCCGCTTTGGAAACGCTTTGTTACACGAACGTTGTTACGCGATATCTTGACCAACATCCTACGCGTTGCTGGCGTTAGAATGAACCAAACAACGCGATATCGTGCGGGCTTTTACGTGAAACGACTCGTTTCCTGATCGATTCTCGATCCTGGCTGGTGCTCTTGATTCCTGCCAGTTTCGATTCGAAATCTGTACAACCACTCTGTTTACGGACGAGTAGCAGTTCGCTGATGTGTAGATTCCGATGTTGTGTAATCAATGCACGGGAATGATATCGTTTTTCGGTATCAACCTCGACGATAACGTGCCGTTTGCTTACATACGATCGTCGACCGTTTGTAAAACACGAAATTGTAAAACACGAAATTATAAAACACGATTGCCAGGATGGCGATAAAATAGTTTTTACTTTTACGAGTTCCTTAGGGATTATTAAGTTTCGAATTGTGTTTTTACTCTCTTTCCTACGTGCACTTTGATCTTGGACCAGTCGATTCGGCAACGAGAGAAATAGGAGCTATAAAAACGTAAGAAAAACGGTTTTCATATTTCAACGTTACGTGTGTACAGGGTGGTTCACTAAGACTGTCCATGTGAAATATCTGTGTTATCTAGAAGAATGAGAGAAACAGGTAACTACGAAGGTCTATGGTTTACAGGGACAAGTGACATAGTGGCAATAGTTTCGTTGCAAGTGCGGACGTTTAGGATATAAGAAGGTTATATTCGTTTGTTTTTAAGTGGAATAACTGTCTTTTGGAAGAGGGATTTATATAGTAATAAATTTTGGGAGAGAAAGTATTAACTTTCACGCTGCGCTGTGACGTTCAACTATGGTCGTTGCAACGTATTCGATCACTGCGGGACACGGCTTTGGTCCACGTTTTGTTAATATTTATTCGTTCTCACTGTGAGGATCGATAACAATGTATACACTAGCGACGTGAAAAATGTAGAAAGAAAACTGAAGATTAAAGGTTTTTAGAACTCGTTTCTCTGATATCTGTACCCTTTAAAATTGAATCTAACAGTCAGAGAAATTAAATACGCAGTATAAGATTAAAGTATTTACAGCGATATGTTGTTGATAGATTTCTCATTTCATATTTTAAAAACCATACCTAAAAATATCATTCTTAATACGTTATGTTCCTCTTATAATTCAGAGAAATAGATCTTATAAATTCTCGCCCCGTTATCTTGCATTAATGCAATAATTAATTTGTGATTAATCGATCATTTCCTCCATAATTTTAATCAATTATATAAATGTCTTAATACTTATGAACCAAGCTGCATATAATTATAAATATTTAGTAACATTTGGTATATAAAATATTTAATACATAACCTTAAACAATTAGTAACTTTCTTAAAACTATATTACGTAGAACACAAACTTAATCAATCCTATTTTCATTTTCATAAAACGATATTGTAATCGTTGTTCCTTTGACCCTCATTTACGTCTTATCATCGTGAATTTATTTTATTATATTTTATCAGAATCTGTTGCTCCGTAATATTATCTGATGTGGTTGGTCTTTCTCGATATACGTTTTCAAATGTTCCCCAGAGAATAAAATCAAGCGGATTTAGAGAGATCGGACTGGTTAGGGAATTGCTTCTCAGTGACTCACTCATTGATTTAGATAAGTTTCATTAAGGGCATTTCTTACTCTTCGAGAAGAATGAGCTAGACATCTGTCGTACTGCAATCGCATTGCGTGATAAATGGATGCTGGTACATTTTCTAATTAATTACAAGTACTGTCATTGGCCACACGCGGACTAAGTCTCTGCCATGAATAAGGTCGGGCTAATTGCCTTCGTCGACCCTTAAAAATACATTGTCGCTAACCTACTAAATGACTACACAGTTGTCTAGATACATTGTAATAAAGTGTATACATGGTAAAACACTTTCATTTACAGAGTCAGTTAATCTACATCTTCAGTTATTTAAAACTTAGATTTTTTATTCTCAGATCTTTCGTTCTTTAATCTACTAAATGACTATTTGTCTATATACAGTGGTTGTATTTGAACACTCGTAGAAATTCTTTATAGACGTATCATCTGTGTAATACAGAACATTTTGAAATTTCATTAGTATCGCAATGAGACACGACTATCATGATTATACCGATAAAATTTCAAACGAAGTTTGAAAGCAGTTCTATATTTAGATATAGAGTTTCAGAGCATAAGAGAAATATATTTTTAAATTCTATATTATATAAGAAAAAAAAATAGAAATAAAACTTTCTACAATATAATTAGTGAAATTTACGAGTAAGCATTTCTCTATTTATAAACTCCCTATAAGTATTTCCCTATTTATAAACTGTACACATACCTTAACTTTTCCTTTCACTATAATACTATTTATACTACTAGTTTCAATAAATTTATCATCTTTTTTTTTTACAAATCACTTATTATTCCGCATATATTTATCACAAAATATTGACATGCGGTATTTGAATAGTAACATTTCAAAAATATTAGAAATATTTCAGGTAGACTACGCGACGTTGATGGATATAACACCGTATATTTCGATTGGGCAAAATTGCTTTATAATTAGGGTTTTGAAATATCGCGGTTTGGCGATTGCTATCTAGAATCGACAAAACATTCGGGACGATGCTATTTCGATGTATTTATTTTAGAAACTACGGGAACGAATCCCGGATAGATACATCTGCAGATAAAACGGTTATTTTTTAGCAAAGCTTTATTTTTTTTATCGTTCGATGAAATCGAGATTCATTCGTGAACATTGTATATCGTCCGGCTGATCGGATATGGCGGTGATCAAATAAAAAAAATTTCAGTTTCTTATGAATCATTTAAATTTGCCTATAGATTATAAAATCATTCGATCGTCATTTCGATTCCTCCACGTTCAATGAACGTTTCTATTCTCCTTGGTTCTTTGTCAAACGTTTCTTAGGCGATGTAGCGAAAACATGAGATCTCTATGATCACGTATGCTAAAGGATTATTCTTTGGCGAGTTATCGATTTGCTAGCGTTCCCTGTCTTCGAGCTTTCACATAAATTCCTACTTTTTTTCCGTCTCTCTTCTTTTATATAGCACAGGGTATATAGCATAGGGTATCTCACAAAGTAAAGCTTTACCAAGCAAGGTGTAACTTTTCATAAAAAAAATTTGTTTAAATAACGCTTTGCTTTCTGCCCATGGTACGTTTACAATATACATAGCTGACGTTGTGTCAATATGCTTCCGTCCAGAATTCGCGAAACGTTTGCTAATTTTAAACATAACTTTTAGCAAAATAGGTCCGTAATGAAATTTTCTAAACATAGCATAATCTAATTTTCATTTTTTAATTGCAACATCTATCTATGGTTACTTTAATTAACGATAAGTGTCCTGTGAGCACACAAGATATTATAATGGTGATGTAAATCCTTATACAGAATTTAAAGATTGATTCAAGTTGCTTGAGTTCGCGTAATTTGATTTCAATCGTGATTTCATTTGCGATTACACAAAACGGATCGTTCGAATTAAAGTAATCTAATGAATTACGAATACGTAGATATTTGTTAAGAAAATTAGCCGTAGAGATGAAAGGAGGACATAAAAGTCACTCCAGAATGTCCGTAGAAAGGTTTGATTATCTGTCGATCAAACGCGAAATTCAAGAAGAGATGCAGAGAATATCAGTAAGCACGAAATTAGAGATAACGTTATGTTACTTTTTAAGCGAAGGAATAGTTGAAAGGAAGGAATTTAAGATCGCTTGAAACTTGAAAGGATATATCAAGTCAAGTAAAACATTACATTACTCAGTGGTTATAAGCAACTAAGTTAAGTGACTTGATTAATGAAGATTGACGGTGAAGAGATATTTCAAGTCAAGTAATTAACAGGGCCACACTAGTGAAACGGTTTCGAGTTGCTTGAACTTAGGTAACTTGACTAATTTGAACGAAGCTTAAATGATCCTCGTCTGCTCGAATCGTTTATATTCATTCTAGTTAACGATATATGTTACAAGCAGGCGGAGGATTCTAACGAATTTATGAAGGATTAAAAGATGGAGAGATATACATAGTACGTATAATATGGCAAAATATATAATATATCTGAAATAAAATATTTATTAATTTCTTTAGTTGTGTTTATAAAAAGATGAATTTTGCAGAAATATCCGCACTCTGCTAACAACGAAAATATTTGAGGCGGATACAGTTGTTGTTGGGACACCTTGTAGGTACCGAAGAGGAGGTCGAAAGATTGAACGATTTTGGCGGTATCGATCCTTTGGCTTACTTCTAAAACTCTTGCAACACCGTATGTCGAATGTGCATGTAAGACCCTTCGCCATGGCTAAGCATTCGCGGCCAACGCCTAGTCTATTTCCCAGACATTGCGATACGAGAAAATTGAAATTTTATGGCAACATCACCAACGATTGTACATACCGCTTATTTTTCGGTCGGTAAGGGCTGACACTCGAAATACTTTCTATTGATCGAATTCGGTTTCTAGATCGAACCTTTCATTCTATGTATTTCTTTGAAGGGGAATAGGCGACGAGTTTCTTTTTAGACGAGGTCCATGATAACTAAGCAAGTTGGAAGTATTATAATTAGACGTGCAAAAGGTGATGAAATATTTGTGAATTTACTTAAATCGAGAACTGGATCATTTTCTGATTGGGGATGTTCTTAGCACGGAATTAAAAATTAATAAAGGTGAATGAATTTTAACCAAATTCGTTTCGGTTCTTGCACGATTCACTTAAATTATATGATGATGAATAAATTATTATATATGAGAAATTAGAAAATTGAATTATATACTAATTCATCTTTCTTAGTTAACCGGTTAATTATAAATCTGACTGAACCTTTCCTGTCGATCCACTTCTTTTTCTATTTCTGTAGTCTATTTAAGTTGTTATTGTTATCATTATTATTCTCATACGTTTTTTACAAATATCCGCACTCTAGCCATTACAGCGTCGACAAAAATTGCAAAATATTTGATACCAACACCCGTAATATAAATTCGTAAATGGTTTCTCTGCGTCTTCAAATTCTTTCAATCATCGTATATCAAAAAACAGCAGTCAATCTACGATCGTTTGATGGTCACATAGGTACAAATTTCAGGATTCGAATGTGCCATAACAGTCGACGATAAACGTAAATACCGCAGTGTTGAAACCAGGATTCTCGTAATGTCGAGGACTGACGTGCTCAATTTTTCACCAGCTACGACAGCAGGGGTTACCCTGCTGGTGTGAAACGATCGTTTTGCGCGAAAGACTACTCGCTGCGGTATTTGCGACACTCGACACTCGAGAGAAGCCTGTGGAGATAACGGAAGAGTTGGCTAGCTGGTAATACGGCGACGCGAGTGTTGAAACTGTTGAACGACGGTTAAGGTAGATCTTTGGTAAAGTGATAGCAGAAGTGGCTTTCGTTTCTCATTTCTCGGCCTCGAGTATATCTCTATAGCGCGGTGGGAGTCTCGTGCCATGCTGGACCAGCTCGTTCAACAGCGATCTCGAGCTCGAACGTTGAGCAAAGGTTTGTCTCTGGTTTAATGAGCAAGGGTAGCGGAGTCTGTACAGTCGTGTGAGATAAAAAAAAAAAAAAAGAAGGAAGAAATATAGTCAATGAGAGTTTATTTTTCGTGGGTTCCATATATTCTTCGTTCAATTTCGTAAATGTCAGCGAGAGAGTTAGGTTCGAACAATTAACGAGGAGAGGCTACTTAACGCCCTTTCTGTGTACGGTTGTACCTACGAGTGTAATTATCGAATTGGTCCGCAGCGGATAATTAGGATCTGCTGGAAAGTACTGGCGAGTATTCCAGCAAATGTGGGTTAAATTTAGTTTTCTGGCTTGAACATCGATTACTTTACCAATTTCGCGAATACCTCCCTCCTCTCTGTGATATTTAGACGGCTGTTTAATATCGTGCGTACTTTTCTAATTAGAAAAAATGGACACTGTACGAGGATTCCTCTTTGAAGTGTGAGCTACATTTTTGTTCCCTAAATTGTGAATATCTGGGGATTGTTTCGAATTTTTTGCGAAGGATATTATTGTAGAATAAAAAATCGGACTTCTTTTCATCGAGAAATTGCGATAACTTTGCTTAATCACCTCATATAATTTCTTATAATAACGAACGCGGAATATTGGACTGATCTATACCATTATGATTCATAGCCAGTGAAATGTGTGTCAAAGACGATAAAGATCATTTTCATGGCCTACAAGGTGGTAAAACAAAATGTAAAAAGCAAAAATAAATTTCAAGTACCTATCACTATCGTCGGATCTACCCCATTAACAAGACACAAATATCATCTTTCAAGGTCGTCCGAAGATCAGCACATCTTTACAATCATCCCTGAATGGGCTGGTGGAGGAAAAAAAGAGTCACCTTGAAAACTCGATATCTACTTCACCTAAAAATATTTCATACCTCGCAAAACACAGAACACCTCTTTTGTAATCGTGAAAAAATTCCAGCCAACAGTTTTCCAATACCTCATTTCATTTAGGGGTGGTATTCATTTAGCGACACACAGTCGAACGACGCGACTCGACCGCTTGTACACGTACACGCGGCAGTAAATATGGATTACGAAAGCAAAATGAACGAGAGAGCTGAGCCTACTGTTTTGTAAGCCAAATGGGATTAACTGGTCGTACATAAGGGATGCGGTTTTTTCGTCGAGGAAATTCCCGGTGCATTGTCGCAACGGTATCTGGCCAAGGCAGCTCGAAGAGAATAGCGTAGCAGGAAGTAGAATGAGGATTACGAGCAGGTGAATACTTCATTATGAAGCCTGCATGGAAACTTGCGGAATGATAATACTTTAACAGGTCGAGGGAGTGTGGCCGTGGTCGTCCCAGTGGACTATCACCGCACCCCTTTTCTCGTGTCTCCCGGCCTTTCCTTCCCCTTTGACGAGAACGGATTATTCTTAACTAGAAAAGGGAATATTTTTCTATCCTCCATTTTGTCGTCGCTGCCTTCTTTTTACAGCTGCCATAAATGTTGATGTCGGAAGAAGAAGCTACTTCATTGTTTCAGTATTTTTATCTACGAACGAATGGATGAGCGATATATATATATAGGTATATACATATTCTTCGTTTTGCCGCTAATTACAGCGGTTACTCCTCCACTTGCTCTCAATTATTCTGCACCACTGTATTTCCATAACCACGTAAAAGTAAAACCGTACTTTTTCCCTTTCTTTCACTGTCCATCGTTCTCTTAGAAATCGCTCGACGAAATTTCTCCAGAAAAAAGGTCCTACATTTCCTGCTGGATGATTACGGTAGCGAACAATTAACTTGTTTCTTATCGGTGTAACATGCGAAAGAAAGGTTCGTAGGCGGAAATACGGCGACAGTATCGGGAAGAAACTGAACGTCGAATTAGTCAGTGTTCTGAAAGGAACGATACGGCGACACATCCGGCTTGTACTCTCTCTCTCTCTCTCTTCTTTCGTTTCGGTTTTCTGCGAGCATGGAACCTTCTTCGAATAAAAAGGGACAGGAGAGGAGACGTACAAGAGACACCAAGCATCGTAGGTGAATTGCTCCTCGGGATGGAATTGCTCGATAGAGAGCCTTCGCAATAACCGGTCCATCCCTCTCTTTTTATCCCTTTTTCTTCTACGTTTAGACCGTCTCCTCTTGTTTCTCTCCGTTTCATTCTACCTTCGAACCTGTGCTCGTTGCTTTTGATAACTTGCTCCGACAGCCGGCTGACCGTGCCCGTCCTACGATCTTGTATCGAAGGCACGTATCGTTCTGTCACGATTTATCATTGAGATAGCTGTACACGGCCAACGTTGTTGCCCGGCGCTACTGCCGATAAAGATCACGTACACGTTCGCCGAGGATCTACGACGAAAAGTCCTCTTGAGAGTTGCCGCGTAAGCGCATCGATCGATCGATTCGATCACCGATGCCACTTTCATTCTCGAAAACGATTCGCGGCAATCAGCTACACGACAACGTAAAAATGGCTACGTGTGTTCAGGCTGAGAATGCAAATCGTGTGGAACTGATATGGCGCGGTCGTAAATTAAAGAGTTAAGGCCTGATATGGAAGAGCAGAGCGATGTCACATTGTGATTTAAAACAGCTGTCTGACCGTGTAAAATTTATGTAATATTTCCCACCATTTAGTAAGATCAGTTAGTTTTTAGATTTCGTAATTCTCTAAAAGGATCTCTGAAACGATTCTCTTATCCTAATTTCTTAGCTACGATTGAATTTTGTTTCTCTATACGGTAGAGTTCGACGCGAATTACGCGTAAACGATACAGCACTGCAATGTGTGACGAATAATGCTGTTCTCTATGCAAGCACATTGGAATGAAGTTATTGATAATTAAATTATAATTTTTCTTAAAGATATGACGCATATACTTTAACTTTAATAATTTTCTTTAATAATTAACAATACAATTGAGTGTGATATATTTTAACGATATAGATCCACGCCACAATTTTCACTCATGGCGCGATAGTGTTTTTCACATTGTTTTTCTATTTTGAAGCGACATTTTGAGGTTGAAGATTCTAAAAAATTATAATACGAATCGCCATGTTAAAAAGAGCATCTAATAATGGTATATTTATTTTAACGGAAAGCAGCAATTGATATTGGCGTATCGAAAACAAAGACTATATATTCTGTCTACATATTGTTAACACTGTTATAAAACATTGCGAGAACAAGAAAAGTGCTAAGAAAGACAAATGAAAGAGATCATTTAGTTCAAACGGCAAGCGAATGAGTCAGTAGAATGAGCCATTATAGTGGCGCGTCATAATATGACATCTGCGAAAGCCACTATAGTGGCGCATCGTACCTAAGAGATTAAGGATAATTTGAAAGTTATTTACGATGACTTATAAACATATTTACTACGTAACCATCGTATATGTATCATATGTATGTATCATTAATATAAATTCGTTGTTAATTTATCGTGCGCGTTACAGGAGACATTTTAATGTTTCATTAGCGGTATAATGAGATTTCATTACATTTTGATTACGTTGGTAATATTTGAAATAAATCTGAAAATGGACATAGAAGTTACAAGCTATTTATTACGAGTATAAATCCCGCAAAAATCATCGAAGAATTTTTGCAGTTAATTATTCCTGATATTACAGATCGTTATTAGCACTAAATAAACATACACTAAATATCGAAGCTTATTAATAGAATTTTATGAGCTTTACGAAATACAATAAGTAACTTGTAACGTAACTTTCATAGCAATTACCAAAAGTAACAGTATTTTTATATGACTATAAACATTTGATGCTATGGAAAAGAAATGTAGAATATGACGAAGAAGCATTTCATTGGAAAATAATGATATCTGTCAATACTCTCTGTCACCACTGTATATGCATTTTTACGTTGGTTTCATATTTGTTCTATCAATATAATCATAATAGTATCGTGCCTTGTTGCGACTATAATGAAATTTCAAAATATTTTATATAACATACAACATATATTTCTAAAAAAGACAGGAAGGGTCAGTTTCAGGTTGACGTTGTACGTTTGTCATGTAAGGCCCACGGGGCTCGTTCAGAGGGTGTTCGTATAATTTCCCGGGAATTGGGTTTTATTAACATCACCACTTGGTGACATGTCGTCCCTCGACTGAGACAATGAAACTCCTGACACACCGGGTGAGATATGAGGGGAGAATATAGCGAGGGTTTTAGGGTTGGATTAAAGAGATTGCACCATGGTGCATGGTGTTGGTTGGGTTTGTCGACGAATCGATGACGTTTGCAAAGAGAGATGAATCGCATGGAGGTCAGTCGTGAATGGTGTATCTTGGCAACCGTTCCATTGCGATTTTCATTGGCTACTAGTACCGGACATAGATCACCTGCTTTTTCTAATCGTTTTTGTAAACTATCGCCGGATACAGAGTGATACATTTGACAAAGAACAATTAATTTCTCTATTTGTACGTGGAAAATCAGGTTTAGCTAATTGCAGATATTTATTCAAATTTATATTTTTATAAACATGAAGTACTGCAATTTTTTTCACGCACTTAATGCATCGTAATGAGTACTACATTTTGCACGTTTTGTATATTTTTGCTGCAATTAAATAACAATAGATTCTAGTTCTATGAATATTGCAAATGATTCTATAAATAGGAAATTTTAGTCACATCTGAGTCAAACTTTTTAGATTTGGATCCTAACCAGAGATCTTCGTTACATTCGATTCTTTCAAAGGAAATTTAAGTTAGGATATAATTGTGTTAATTCGTTATTTTTTATAATTCTATGTAAATAATTTCTGCCAACTTTTATTGTATATTTTAGACCATTACCTCGCAAAAATTAAGAATTCTAATCAGCCAATCGTTTATCACCTTGCATATGAAATCAATACTTAAGAACGAGAGTGCATACTACTACATATAAGTATCAGGCCATCTGCTGATATTTAGTAGAAATTGAATGCTTTCCACTTTTCTCATTTTCCAAGTATTCCATTACAAATCTATCCTTTTATTCGTATCTCACGTTACACATCTGACGTAACATAACTAATAAATTAAAATTTGCTACAGTTTCTCAACAAATTTTACAAGTAGGTATCTCCAGCTTGTAGATGTCCTAATACTTAGCAATTTCTACTGATATGATTTTTATTAAGATTTATGTTGGCTCAAGTAGGGAAGGTGATGATTTAAATTTTCGCGGAGAGGAGACAGCACTTATCGTTTGCTCGAGATAAACAGGGGAGTATCGGTATTGCCGGGGAAGAAATTTCTTTCTGAACAGGAAAATTGCTCCCCTTCTGGGAATGTCGCAAGGATAGTAAAGAGGCCGGCAACTGGCAAGTATGAAACGAAACCGGCGAGACCGTGCTCGTTGAATATGCAACGTCCGGAAGTAAACGAATACTTTCAATAAATTTACAGTTTCTTGCTCAAAGGAATACGTAATCGCGTATAGTTTTGAGGCGACTACTTGGCGAAACAGGGGCCACCCCATGGTGTACGCAATTCTAGCTGGTCTCACACGCCATCAAGTGGCTGAGGAATATTACGTCCACAAAATCTGCATAAACATCCGCGACGAAAGTACGTAAGGGAATGAGACGTGGAAGGAGAAGAAGAGGAAAAGGGTCGTGGCGGTGTAAGTTAGCTCATCGTAGATACACTTCTCCGGCCTACACTTTCCATTTCACTTCTTTGCACGGCTGTTGATTACTTCCGACGGGGTTAAGCAAAGCTTCGAGCAGAGCTTCTTTCGCCAGGGACAAGTGAAAGAGGAGAAAGGGAGACCGGCTGTAATGCCTCTGGCACCCTATTGTATCAACTTTCAAGTTCAGACCATAGAAACGCCGCGCTCCGTTTTTCGCCCGGGATTCTATCAGCCGCTTTCGTGGTACGAGCCTGTCGCGCCTAATTCTTCCGTTCTCCGTTTCACTGAACGTGATTCGCCTTCCCTTTTGTTCGCAAGGTAATTCTACGTATATTTTTGTAATGAAAGAAGAAAGGAGAACGAATAAAAATATAGTTTGAATAATTCGTTTTAACCGCTAAATATTATAATAAATATTATGTTTCGAGAATTTTCAGTATTTTGCATATTTCGCGCATCCTATTCATTTTTATGCGCTAAAATTTTCCATAAATAAATATGTGCAGTGTGCAGTATAGGTATGAATTTCCAAGCTTTTATGAATATGTATGGCGATGTGTCTTAAAATATATGGTATATTTGTTTTGTATAAATCATCCTTAATTCGTAAAAAAAACATGGATTTGTTTGCGAATTTTGACATACAATTATTATTTATACTTATGACCGCAAAAAATATTTGCACACACCTTTATTCCCTAATAAAGCGTTTTTTTTTATTAACTGCAACATTATTTCATTTGCACAGCGTCAAATGTTTGTAATTATATGAAAGTACTACTAAATAATACGATATTTAATATTCTTTGTTCTAATTAATTACTAAATCTTATAATAAATATAATAGTGTGCCTGTAGTTTTTGCATCCAGTGTGTTTTTTATACAAAATGATTACATATGATTCAACGCATGAAATCGGAGGATTAACTGCTTCCCTAATTGCTCTCTTAATTCTTCGAAGAAGAAGATTCTATTGTTCTCCAAGCTCGCACTACCCTACGTTTGAAAACAATTTTTATTTATCTTCTAACAACGAATTATCCGTCCTCTACATCGCATTATTCAGCCATTTTATAGTAAGAAAGGTTGGAAAAATTTCCAAAGGCGAGCGAAATGAAAAGCGTGGTCGTCCGTTGGCTTGGAAATATGACGTTTTTCAATGTAACGTCCTATCGTTTTCGCAGCCTGGCCGAATCCTTTCTGTTGGCCGAGGACTCGTTTCTTACGATGATGAACGGTACGGCACATAAGAAACCAATTTTAAGATCAGCTGCGTCCGGGACGAATGATTACCGAATCCGGCTACGGTTCCGCCAAGAAAGATTGCGGAAAAACTGAATGGACCGTGCCATAGCGATCTATCGATGTTCTATTATTCTCGAGGGTACCTTGACCACGTAGACATCTGTCTTTTCTTCTTTTTTTTTTCTCACCTTCTGCCTTGGATATCTTATTTTTTCCTCCGCGATACTGATGGACGCGTATGCAATGAGGAAGTGAGTAATATCTTCAGGATTATCACAGGGATTACACAAACATGAACTAATTTTGTGGAGAAACGGTAAGATTGTCTAGTGGCCTTCACGGTATAACGAGATCCTAGATTGAAGGATCCAGTAGCGGTACCGATTGATGGAGCAACACCCAAGGGTGCATGCAGTATTCTAAGTACGCTACTCATCAAAATTAATTAACAACTTGCAATGGATCGAATTTCAACTATAACTTGATGTAATAAGGATTGATAATCGAGCTGAAGCTAAATATTAATGACACCTGCCCTTTTATTTTCTTCTTTTTAAAAGACTAACTTTCCAGCATCGAGGTAAGAGTAAGAAGATTATTTATGTACATATATTTCCGTGCAATTATGGATACACTAACAAGTTTCAGAACTTCGATAATAAAATAAAAGTATATAAATTAACTGAATTTATGGGCATCGATTTCTTGCTGACATGCCCAAACATATTAACTCTGACTCTCAATTCATCAATTATTCTATATAATTTTTTAATACCAGACAAATGTACCATTTACAGTTAGTATTCGTTGTACGTGCATGTTCTGAATCCAAGTTTTAACCGTTAGAATTATTATTCAAAATGTCAAAGAATTTGACACGGGTCTCAATTAGCCCTTGGCCAGTTATCCGACGCGGACAAGCTCGAGCCATGTGGCCAATTAGCGATCAATTTCTCCAAAATCTAGCGACTATCTGGTTACTGTAAACGTACCCGGTTGTGGCTTTCTTCTGGCTCCAACAACCTTCATGAACGCTGTTCAATGTCCAATTCCAGGCCAGTAATGAGGAATAATTTATCATCCCCAAAAGGCTTCCTTATGGCAATACTTTGGCGTCATTTTATCACGTCTCCATACTATCATGCAACCCTTGGTAGGTTACCTGCCGTAGAGGATGTTCATCCTGTGGTCAGTTAATGGCCTCTAGTAGGGTCACCTTCTCCCCAAAATTGTTCCTAGAGGCTATTTGACTACAATGTGTGTATCTGGGGGTTCTCTATCCGAGTATAGCCACTTCCGTAAGCAGTATCTATCCTGGATCAACGTTGGGAAATAATAATCTTTCACCCCACGGGCTACCCTTCGGCCAAACTTTCGTCGGATACAACATTCTGCCGTGATGAAATTGAGATTTAGAAAAGTTACCACATTTAGGGAAGCAGTTCTATCATGGTGGAAATTCCAGAGACGATTCTGACGACAGAACGCTGTTTTACGAGGAATAAGAAATTTTGATAATAAAGATAGTAATAAAGACACTGGAAAAAGAGATTCGAAACTAAAAAGTAATGCCGAGATGTTAAGGGAGAAATTATGATAATAAAAGAGAAGAACAAAAGAGAAACAGCGGAGCAAGGATACTGAAAAGCGAATTACGAAAATAAAAAGTAACGAAAGGATACTAAAAGGCAAGTAAAGTTGAACTACGAAGTTGTCGATATAAAAGTGTGATGCGATATACGACAACTATATGCAACTGATAGACAGAGTATATTACATACTTTAGCTTCGTTAGTTGATCACGCGACGTCGATGTTACCCATTCGTTCAATCATTTATTTCAGCCAGAATATTTTCAATGCAATTGACAATATTAATTACTACGATGCTTTGGACGGTAATGGTATTTGACAATGAAATGAAAGCGGAATGATTTTTAACACTCTCTTTATATTTTCGAATCGATCTTCTTTCTATTGAGAGCGGGTTCGATGGCTGTTATGAAGCTATTCGCTCGAATTAATAACTCTCGATATTTTTTTTGTCTGTTTTTTTTACAAATATCCAGCGACTAATACCGTATTTAATACGAAGTTGTTAAACAGAAAGATAAAAAAGCGATTTTTCTCGGTGAAAATCGGTGTCCCACTGTTTACCATTCTCCCGAATGCCCGTTGCTTAAGGGTCATCCCAATTTGCGCTGCACACGGGCAAAATACACGGCCGGTCTTTTCGTTCAAATATACTTTCCGTTAATTGAATGTACATCCATTAAGTGGGCCTCAAACAGTGTCTTTCCGTACATACATATATATATATATATATATATATATATATATATATTATATATATTGTTGGAAATGAAACAGAATGATTTTATAATAATGCGCCTGCTCCAACGTATCGAATTGATGGTTGTAATTAAATCAACGTTATTCCAATATTAATATCAATTCTAATTTACAATCAATTTAATGAACGGAAATCATCACTCTACTCGTAGGATTGCCGAAATACGAATTCGTTCGGCAAATATACTCACTGTCTGTCTGTTGTTTCTATACATATTAAGCTAACCGAATTTTGTTCGGTGAAGTCCGTGTTACCGTTTCCTCAAATATAGACAGGATGTTCCGGAATTGAAGATTAATCAAATTGCTGGATTGTAATGTACGATGAAGGGAATATTTTTCGTGGATTGTTTCTTAATGGCAGGTATTAAAGATACAGATTTTAAGTATCAGCAAGCAAACCTCTTCTTTTAAGTTTCATTGAAGTTCCAAGCGAGAAATTGATCAAATTTAAAAGAAGAGGAAAAATATTTTTTGTGTATAATATAATATAATATAAATATTTTTGTGTTAAATTCTTCATTCAATATTTTATACGATTTTATAGAAGAAGCCAGTGTTTGTTTTTTATCGACAGTCATTAAACATGTATTCTTAAAGCTTCGCCACAAAAGAATAAAGATATTGTAAACGACAATTTATCAGATAAGAGATATTTATTTTACGCTATTTCACTTATTTTTTTCTTTATTCTTTATATTCTTTAATATTCATTCTTTAGCCGGTTTTCAAATGTATAAAGAAAACAAGATCGAACAACTGTTTCGTACAAACTTTTACGAAAACTTGAAAAGCCAATATTTTAATTGTTTCTCAACAGCTGAAAAATACTTTGTTAAAGTTCTGTTCCAAAAATATAAAGGAATATCAGACGTCTGTTTATTAGACAAACAATCCGTTTGAAATGTTCTATTTTATTCCTTTCACGATATAAAGTTGTTATACGACATAAGTTACTTAAAATTTTATATAAACTTCGCAGAAAAAGCCAATGGTTGCTCATTTCTTTTGACATCAAAAAATGCATTCTTAAAGCTTCGCTTCAAAAGTACACATGTTTTTTATTATAAAGTAAAATCAGACTGTTTACTAAACAAAAAAAAAAAAAAAAAGAACATACTCTTTACCATTCTTTATCATTTGTGATTGATTGACCTATACTACTGAAACACCTTTCTGTATCTGTTTGTGAAGTCGGTGTACCGATGTCATCATCGATAGAGGGAACGAAGGAACAGAAGAAACAAACGTCTGTGATATCGTCCCACTGTGTTCTAGCATTCCTACCTATTGAATCGCGTGTAATACAACGCGAAATGTTTGCATTTCACATAGCTGTCGACGTATCAAGGATTGTTGGAAGATAAGTATCTCATTCTGTCTACATCGATTAAATGACGATGAGCGATTCTTGTCACGAAAAACATAATGAAGCTTTAAGAACAGCTTTAACAAGGGTTACTATCTCTTACGTATCTCTTACGCGATATTGTTGAAACTCATTGAGTTCATTATTAATTAATATACGGAAGGAAAACAGGAAGTAACAAGTATATTTTTATTCGTTGTCATTCATAATGCCTTTGTTTTAATTATAATACTTAACGCACACGTTCGTGACGTATACGCCCACTGTTCAATCGTTTGCTCGTCACAGCCATTGATTTTTATGGATTCAAGGTAGGATATTAATCTATTAAGGTCAAGATTGTATTCTTGCAACGCTTCATTTGCAATTCTTTGTTCAATGAATTTACATCATTGAACCACATTTCTCCGCTCTTTCTTCGATCCAGATCCACTGATGAAGTTTAAAGGAATTGAGATATTTGTATGATCGACTATTCTTCCTTCATATCATGGAATTCTGTTCTCAATTTATATAACGGATCTTAATAAATGTCTGTTACTATATTACATTTCTTGTTTTTTGACAAAACAATATGGAGATTATTTTATTTACATTTCTCGGTGATGTTTGCTTCGTACAACCTTCACTCGTTATTTTCGCTTTTAACTGAGTAAAATAAATGTTACATAATACCTGCTTTTATTATCAGCTAGCTTTAATTATTTAGAAAGTTTAATAATCTCTCAGCGAAGATAAGCCAAAGATAAATTTACTTATTAAGAGGTTAATCAGAATATGTGATAGCTCTGTGTGGAAATTTAGAACAGATTGTCTGCTGCGATAGTTGGAGAAAGTTGGACTATATGGCAAGTATTATAACGAGCTAGACAGGTAGCAATTGCCATGTCTAAACGCCTTAACGTCGTCAGGTTTCACGAGCCTATGTATATCATCTTGTCATCAGACGTGTAACGTGCAGATTATTCCACTATGCGTAACACAGTAGACACGAGACACAAGTTTATATAATTATTTAAGTAAACAAATGAAGAGGAGATAATTCATATAAAGGTACAAAAGTTACATTTACAACATAAATTATGAAGAATATGTTCTTTTAACAGTCTTAGAGGAGTGTTTACTATCAAGTTTTGCCGTCTCCAATCTAAGGGTTTGACGAAAATGCATATTCGGTTCAAGTGAGGTAAAAACGAGAAATAGATGAAGAAGACAGTAAACAACCCTCAAATTCAACAATCAATTTCATGTCACTATATTATAAAGGTGTTTTTGCATTTGGTTATGGGATTAAATATTCCAAAAATTACTTTTTATTTAATTGTTTAGAAAGTTTCAACATCTAAAAAATCTATCAGTATCATTCTCATATACATATTTGTGAACCTAACATGTAATTAACTGAAATGGAAATTTTCTCGTGTGCTCTCTGTATCAAATATATAATATCTATATTTATTTAGAAGATTTTGTTATAAATTTCTTGAAATTAAAGGTCACTTGTACCTATTATTTTTCCTTTCAACCTTTCAATTAGTCTCCTTCCTAAATAGACTTCTTGAATCACCTAGTGATTCTAGCCATACAATCGTTTCAAATTACCGTCCTCTCCCTAACGTACTCTTTTCTTTCCAAATCAGTTGTATCCTCTAGCAGATTACTACAGCCTCGGTAATATAAAACCAAATGGAATAAACCATTAGATAGTTTTACACAATATCCTTCATAGTGCCACAAATTATTCTTTCACCATCAAGCGATTTGCACGCAAACGAAAGATTTTCTCTTGAAAAATAAAATCCAAATTTTAGCTGTTATTCGGACTTCTCCTTCCTAAACTACACTCGTTTTCCCTCTCAAATTCGTTTCAGTTTTATACGCTGCCACACAGTAATAGCCTACTATAGGTTGAGAAACATGGAACGTCGTTTTCGAACGGTTAAACCATTTCATTCTATTTATAGAATGGCGGCTATCCGATATTCGTTAGCTAGCAGGTTCTTATTCTTCGCGGCTGAGAAGGCTGCTGGTTGTCAGGGAACGGATGTTCACCAACTTTCTACTTAAAGCAATATCCCGAGGACCGCAAAAATCTCGGCCATTAGAGAGTTCCGTGACGAGTTCCTCTTTTCTAAGACGTCAACCTCTGCGGGGGGGAATTCTTTTGTTCGAACGGGGCCGTATGTATGGACGCGCTGTCGTATAAAGGGGATATTTTTAAGCCCGAGAGTAGAAAAGCAGCTTGCCCATTGAAGGACGCATTATACGGGCAGAAAATAGTCCGTCATAGACTCGGAGTGTTTCCTCCTTAATTTGAAACGTCTCCGTCGTATTCTTCCGACGTTAGCGCGTTTATTTTTCAATTCAGGTTAATTTGCGGATATCGTTCGTGGCTCGCGGTTTTGCCCTTTTCATTCCTTGAGAATCGCCAATGAATCACCTCGAGCCGTTCAATCGCGCCTTTCTTCTAAAAAACAAGCGTATTTTCTCTCTTTTCTATCTTCCTTTTTTCTATCCCATTAAACACGGTCTTAGCCTTTAATTGTTAGCATAAGATATTTATTATCCGCAAGATAATACTGGTTTTCATTATATTTTGCTCAACCAAGTGTATTCACTGTGTTTGTATCAAAAGCAGCAGAGACAGGTTAAATTTATGGCACGACAGTCGCTTCTTTGTCTCTTTGGGGCTCGAGGATTTTCGTGTCTCCTTGCTTTAAGTTTTAATGTTCACTGGTTATCCATTTCGAATCACAAAGAATTTCTGCAATCTGAATTACGATTTTCGACAATTTGCCGAATTCTTTTGAATAGCAGGAGATATGTATATACAACGAAATACGAATATATGAAATACAATGGCTACAAAATAGGGATCGTATGAATATATTACGTGCGTTGTACGAATCATTTTGAAATTTCATTAGCGTTACCACGAGACCTGATTATCAAGATTCTATCGATAAAATTCGAAACGAGTCTGAAAATGTACGTATATATTTCACAAAGATAATGAAAGTATCTGAACGGTCAATTATCTATTATATCTATAAATTTTAATATTTGATAATATTTTAACACTTGAAAACGACAAGGGAGAAACAGGATAAGTAACATTTCCCATTATTTTAGACCCGTAGTTGTAACATTTATTACAGTATGGTGTCGATCAGTTTCAATTTACTAAAACGTATCACGACGATCGTATCCCATTACGGTGATAATAAAATTTCCAAAATATTCATACAAGGCATATAATATATTCATAACAAAAATTTTCTACAATCAGTGTTTCAATACATTTGCGAGCCACTGTATAGATAAGAAACATATAAAGTATATATTTTCAATGGAAATGCGATCGTTTCTTTATTTTCATTAAGGTACCAAATCGGAAGTTTTGAAAGCTTGGTAGGAACGGGATCGATCGATGAAAGAGAAGTGTCGTTCGATTACTTTCGCCCGATGACTCCGTTTACCATGAGAGTGATTAATTCGACGACAGGGTCGCACGGCCAAAGGCACTCGCGCGACCGAAAAAGAGTCCTCGACAAAAGATTTTAACTACATCATTATTTCGATTATACGATGGACTTTGAATTTCAATGGGACGTCCTTGGTAGCAGAGTGGTGTATAGCCTTGTCCCTTTTTCATCTTTTCCTCTCCTCTCCTCTATCCCTCTCTCTCTCTCTCTCTCTCTCTCTTACACACACACACACACACTTTCTTATTCTCTTTCGCCTTTATACTCGCGATGGATAAACGTTTATTCGCGGGAAATAACTTTTTTAATAGATTTAGATTTCACCCGGTTGACCAAGCTCTCTCTTGACGCGCGAGCTTCGTTACGCCGCGCTCGAAAATGTTCTAATTGACTTGAAAAGTTGGCGGCGCCGACACAAAGAAACTTTTTAACGTTCTAATTAATGTTAAGCGACACGGATATTTAATTATAATTGCTCGTTCACCGATATTAACAACCGGTGTCCTGTGATCACGTGAAATAATTTAGTTCCCGGTGTTGTTCCTCGCCATCCGTTTCCATTGTTGTTCGTATTTATAGAGAAACAACCGTTGCGTTGGTTGAGCGATTCACCATCCGTTTCCATGCCGCTAATAACGCGACGAAAAATTAATCATGCCGTGTTAACGTAAAGTTTAACGCTTAATTAAATTCTGTGAAAGTCAGAGAGGAAGAAAGAGAGAGAGAGAGAGAGGAGAGTGGAGATTCTGGTACGAGGAATCAGAACGGATTCCGCCTGTGTGTCGTGTAAGCAGCTAACTTTATGGAACTGTGGCCCGCAAGAACATTTTTGAATTATGCCCGGATATTTCCCACAGGTAATGCGTCAAGACTTTTTCATTCACGTCGGACACACAGACCGAGTGGAGTACAGAGTAGACTCGAATTGCACCGTGAAATATTTTCCACACGTGTACACGCGGGCGTAAATGCAACGCGCTTGCCCTCGCGAGTATTATACTGTTGTGTGTGTACGTAATAGTGTGTATGTGTCTTGCGCGAAACTTTCATACGGAATATAAACGGGGACAGCCAGGAAACGCCAGTGAAACTGTCCTTTGCTACCAATGGAAGCTTAAAGTATCACCGATGTTCTTTAGACTTTACGAAACATAGTATTCAGGTCTTGATTCGTTACGAAGAATCGGTCGATTTACCGCACAGAATCTGCTCTTATAGAGCTTTTTATTCGATTTGTAACTAGGATCGTTTACGAACTGTTTATCGAGTATCGACGATGTCGAGATGTATTTGCTCGATATTCATAAACGCGTTTCGTTTTTTGTTTGTGTTTTCAAGTAAAAAAAGAGCGGAAATGGAAATTTCGCGATTTTGATATTCGTTTCTATTTATAAAAACGAGTATTCACGACTTTGCCAAACATTTAGCAATTCGGAATTTCGCGACGATTTCAAGCGGGCAACATAAAAACAGCAGGGTAACGAATAGCATTACCCCGAATTTTACCGTATTTTTGAATCATTGTGGAACACGGCCGGATTTTTGAGCATCGCAGGCTTAAATAGAACAAAACTGTTTACCATGTTGAGGATTAATGATGCAGCAACATAATCCACTCGCTTTTTCGTACATCTAGCGTATAGCCCGGACAAGAAGAATTAAAGGGATTACACATAACTTAAAAGTAAAATCTCCGTGCATAAAAGTTTACAGAGACTTGTTTCATTGTTTCAGCAGATTTTTTTCTCAACATTATTGTATATATAGCTTTTTGTGTATTTTGTAACTCGGAAAAGCAAGAAAGAAAATACCAAAGTTTCGCTATCTCTGTTCTTTCTTTTTCATTATTCATCATGGCATAGCTGTGCAAGGGAAAATTTTTTATAAAATACAACTTTGACACACGGTAAAAAAGGATAAAAAGGTAGTAAAAGTATAAAAAGGATAAAATTCGTATCGAAAAATAAGTACACGAGCTACTTAGCAGCCGATGCGGTTGAATCCAAAAGAGAGTGGCTCTCGCAAAGGACAATTTTTTTTTTTCAGAAGAAAGAAAGTGTTCTGCACGGGTTATTTTGTTATGCAAAGAACGAACACCGAGGATGAAAAGGTACACGCGTATTTACATAGATATGACGGAATACGTGAACGTTACCGTTCGTAATGAAGATTCACGTTACGCTTGTGAAACTGAATTACAAACGGCGCCGAAGTTAGAATTAGAATTTCACCGCCGGCTGTCCCCTTCGAGTTCTCACTCGTTTCGAAGTTTTTGACGCGACGGCATGGAAAAAGAATTCGTCGTATTTACATGGAAAAAGTTCCGGTTTTGACCAAAGACACGATAACATAAATATTTATGATTCCAACAAGTGGGAAGATCAATTGTCTTGTGCGTTTCGTTTCTTATCGATATTTACAACTGCGATTTCATAGTTCATTAGTGTAGAGTCCCTTGTATTCAAATTAATCGAGAGATATACAGGGTGCTTGCGAAATTATGGCAAAAGCGATCGGGTGGTGATTGTACATATAAAAGTTCGACAAAAAAGAATAAGGTTTTTTTATTTAAGGTTTCGTTTTCGAGAAAAATGAGTTTGAAGATCCATTAGGTGTACGTAATTGTTTAGTTATATTTATTTTATTTATTATTAATTCTAAATTTCGAGCTCTCTTTTTGCTCGTACTGATAACAAATCGATTAAACGAGTAGAGCTATGTATGGAGCAAAGCGGTCAATATTTTGTTACGTCAACAAGATGATTTTTGAAAAATAATACTTTTATCCTTATTTATCAAACCATTCCAAATGTGACCACTTTAGGAATAAAATAACATTAATGAGAGAAAGCAAACCGTAACATCGTCCATGTTTACAAATATCAACACGAGCAAAAAAGATAATCGGTTACCTCGAAATTCAGAATTAGTACACGTAAATCTGACCGATCTTCAAACTCATTTTTCCCGAAAACAAAACTTTAAACGAAAACATGTTGTTCCTTTTTTAGTTTATTTTTACACGTAGAATTACCTCGTAATCGCTTGTACCACAATTTTGGAAACTTCTTCTATGTACCCATATCCATTCATAAGTATTAGGACACCAGTTAGTTTTATACGAAATGTCCGACCATTAATCTAAATTATTAAGGAAATTTAGATCAGAATTTATTTTATACAAGATCTTTTAAATAGGAATGTAATGCCATATATGTATATTATACATATCTATATATATGTGAGATTATCATTAGGGTTAGGGGCGTGTAACGAATCTTTCTTCGAATTAGACATTGTTGTTATGCAAGAGCGAAGATATTTACTAGTACAATTATGATTATGACAGAATTTGACAAGTAACCGTGGTAATTAGACGCTCGGGATGTTGATGACAATGAATTTAGGTTCGATAACGAATCCACGGTCAACGGGATGACGAATGCGATTTATTCCACAGTCTAAGTCGAACTCAACTTACTGATCTACAATTCGGGTGTGATTCAACGTACTTGTCCACAGTACAAGTATAACTTTCTGACTGAATCTCAGTCCAAGTGGAACTGCCCTTATATACTCCTCTCCGTACCTCTCTGTAACCCTCGGGTCAATCTTTGTTTTTAAGGAGAGCAATTTAAATACTCCATACCTCTGTTAGGTACACGTCCTTCCCGTGACGTTCAGTGATCCGTTATGTCACTTCGAGCCCAAGCCCACTGTCATAAATCTCGGGCACCCATACTCAGAGTAAATCATAAACAACTATTTCTCAGTTTTATTCTTTAAATACAGCTATAATAAAAAGTCTGGACTAAAGTATTGGGGACCTTCCTAAACATTCCAAAAGAAAGGTCCCGATGTCCTTTCATCTCCGACATATATATAGCAAAAATTTGTTAAAGTATATTAGCGCTCTCGCAGTTTCCAAATGTATATCGTATTCAAAGTATCTGAAGAGAATTAAATATTGGGTTGGCAACTAAGTGATTGCGTAAGTAATGACAAAATCCGCAATCATTTAGTTGCCAAATCAATAGAAAAGTCTAATAATCTGCTCAAAGTCTAAGCCTGTATTGTGATTCTATCACCTACAATTGGTAAGTTGTCAATTGACCAATAGTCAGTCGATTGATTATCAGTCAAATTATTATTATTGTGCAAGAGAGTTCTGGTAGCAGATGTCCAAGTATAAGAAGCTTTACCGTATCAAATACCATCGAATTTTTAACGAGATTTTAAAGATGTGAAAACCATGTTTCGTACATGAATCGTCAGATTTGCGATTCAAGATTCGCAACCCGTTCGTCCCTTCGTTCGCTTCAATCGTGTTTGCCAATTAAGTCGGAAACTGGTAATTGACGGGTCATCGATTGATTACAGACTGACCAAATTTAACAAAGGACTCGTATCCTTTGCGCGTGTATGGGTGCGTACGCGAAGATCATGTGCAAACGAGAGCGTTTCGTAAGGCGATTTCCGTTTACAATATCGATCTTCACGTAAATTACATGTTGATGTAACAGCAGGTTACATGATGTTAATTAGGAATGGAACTAGCGCGATAAAGTTAGCTATTTTCGAGTAATTTGGAAACAAATTAAAGCCACATCGCGTCGTGAACGACAATACGCCATGAAATAAACTGTAGAATACGTTGAAATTCTCGTGTTGGTAAAAGTTTATTACTTTCGAAACGAGAGGATAAAAGCGTTGAAAGTGAAAAAAATAAAGAATTTAAACATCGAAGGACCTTCGTACTTTTTCTTCGTTACGTTTAACGAAGTATACTCGTTTGTACAGAAATTGAACCCGAATAGTCGTTTGAAAATTATTACAACCTCTGAGAATTATTATCTCATTTCAAAATTTAATCTCAAGTATACTCCATATTATGTACAATTTTGTCCCTGTCGTTGAGTGCAATCTCGTAATTGTACCCTTACGATTAATATGGAATTTGATCGATTGCTTTCTATGAATCTTCGAGATCAAATTTTTAAAATTATCTTTGCGCTATATGAATAAATTTCAACGATAAATAATTTTTTTCAGCGATATATTGGACGTTTTATAGGTTTGTAAAAATTCCTGCATTTGAATATACTACAAATAGTTCTAGCAATATTTTGCAATAGAACTTTCCATTCAAATTAATAAAATTTGGATTACGAATTTTATTGTTTTCTATTTTTTACGATGTTTGTTATTTTCGAAAAAAAAGGTAACGCATTGGAAAATAATTGATAAGAGGACAATGAGAAATATCACGTACGTTCCGGAGAATTACGTGGGACAAAAGAGGGATACAACAATCTCGGTGAAATATACCGTGCACCGAGACGATCAATCTCCATAAGAAGAACGGAATTGCAGAACCTTCGATCCGTGATAGGGTATTCATTTTTTCCATTTTCACAGCACGTTATCGGCTTACACGATAACATAACATCGGTAATACGAATATCCCCTTCATATAACGTACGTTTAAGCAGCAACACCAATATACGATACTGGCTTACACGAATCGTCATCTATTGATCTGCACTACTAGAACCGACAGAATTTCAATTGTACTCCAGAGAAGGATATGTTTGCCAGGCAACGCTTTATAAACGTACCGATTGGTGACGTACGACATGCTCTTCCATTCCGATGGAAACGCATCAAATTGCAAACTTCATTCTTCGTTAAAGACGTGGATGAAATCTTGCGGAATCGTACGAACCAAAATGTTCAAGATCGAACAAATATCTTTCGAAATCTTCTATTTACAATTCGGATAAGCTCTAACGTGTAACGATTCATTTCGAAGAATATGTTTGGAAAATATGTTCATCTTTTTTATTTGATTTAGAGTCTAAAAATTGAACAGGTCGAAAATAAAATATTTCCAAATAAAAATATGTATCACATAATAGAATGTTTCATCTGAATATATATAATTAATAACTTAATAATACGAATATCAAAGGTAATTAATACAATAATCGAGAGATAGAATGATTACTATATAATTGGTGAGACTTTTATACGAAACGTCCAACATACATATACGCCCGAGTAATACAATTTTCTCGTTTAATGTTTCATTTTCAGGAAAATAGGGCATGGACATGTTAAGAATTGGCCTAATACACGCGTATGATAAATTCTGAAGTTAATTTTTCTCGGAAACAAAGTGTCTCGTAAAAAAATTCTTTTTAGTCTACATTTTCGATATATTTTCACACGTAAAACGACCTCGCCATCGATTATTTATTTCTGTACAGTTCGGAATTAGCTACGTTCAAATATACCTGATAAATTTTTAAACTCGATTTTCTCGAAAACTAAACCAAGGATGGCAAAATTTTATTCCATATTTTTTTCTTACGTTTTCACAAACAATCGTATCGTAACCGCTGCTACGTATTATTCGGTTTGATCCTATACAGGGTGCGCCGTTAGAATTCGGACAGAATTCAATTTGTAGTTCCCACCATATTAGAATTCAGATGTTTGTGCTGATTGACTCTGAAGTTAGTTAAATATGTCAATAAGTCTTCTATAACCTCAAAATGACAGAACTCGTTAAGCAAAACCCGGAATACGATAGAAGAGCGGCGATTATAGAAAGTCTTCGCGCCGGGAGAACGCCGGTCGAAATTATAAAATTCTTTAGCTACCCAAGATCGACGGTAATTTAATTTTGTTGTGGGCAAAACCAAATTTCCAGCAAGTGTTCACGTTTTGAGCGTTGTCTCAAGTGAGGGCGACGTCATGCCTCCGCACTTCTTCCAAAAAGGCGAAAGAATCACAAAGGAGGTTTATTTGGAGGTCCTGAAGACAGTAATAAAGCCGTGGATGGAAATTACGGCTTCTGGAAGGCCGTATTTATTTCAACAAGATGGCGCACCTGCTCACACAAGTCATCTTGTTCAAAATTGGCTCTCTGACAATGTGGACATGTTTTGGTCGAAAGATTTCTGGCCTCCTAACAGTCCCGACCTAAACCCATTGGACTATTACGTGTGGGGCGTTATCGAGAGACAAACTAATAAATGCAGGCACCCCAACGTCAACTCCCTACGAGCTGCTATCGAGTCAGAATTCGCGACAATTAAACGCGACCAGTTGAAGTCAGCGTGCTCGCGCTTTAGAGCAAGAATAGAGCAGGTCATAGAGGCAGAGGGTGGTTACATAGAATAAAAGTTCTCAGCAAGGACCCTTTAAATGAGATATAACAACATTTTCATGTGTTTTTGTGTATTGACTTAAATAAACAACTTTCTGCACAAAACTTCTTTTGTCCGGATTCTAACGGCGCACCCTGTATAAAAGTCTAAGACCTAAGCTATTCAAAGAATATCATCTATGTTCTGTGGGAAAAGCAATTTTTTAATTCCCAAATAGCCATACAATAATTTTCTATCTCCGACGTATTTTCCAAAAAAAGGAGAAAAAAATGTCTTTTCCTAGTCGCGTCACCGTCTCGGTAAATCCATTCGTACATGTAGAAATCTGGAATCATTCTTTCCCGAAATAGATGGTGTATCAAGTATCAAGTAGCAATCGTACTCGTTTCAGTCGCCTCGACTCGAATTTCGACACGAACGAAAGAAAGAAAAAGCAAGCTTTTTGTCTGACAGTTTGAGGATGCAGCACCTTTTGTGCGCAGTGCGATGCCGGTCTCGGGGCCATCGTAGCCAGGACAAATTGTAGCAGGGTGTCCAGCGAGGAAGTGATAAAACGCATCGAATCGAAAACCACGGCTCGACCGGCCATAACGCAATTTCATTCTTATCTCACCCCCCGTATCGCGTTTCATTGTTCCCCACCTCATCCCTCGCGTGCACACGCTCTGGAGGACTTATTGCGGTTCGTGCTACCTTTATCTGCTTAATCCAATATTTCGCTCGTACCTCCGGCCGCTTCCTGTACGATTTCGTGGAACACGAAACAAAAAGACCGAGGACGAGCGACGAGGGGATAAAGACAAAGGGGATAAGGGCTTACAGAGGCGCGCGGCAGAGGGACCAAGTTCGAATCTTTCGCTCCGTATGGTCGAGAGGGCAACAGCCGAGGAACGCTACGAGGACGAACGCTACACGTTCTCGACGCCAATGAAACGAATCGCGGTTCACTTGGCACCGCGGGAGCTGATTGGATTTAACAAATGCGTACTGCAAACTAGTTACACACCCCGGGGGTTCTCGGTTGTAGCGGTACGATTTTCCCTCTAGATTAAAATGCGATCGACGTTTCGCTCGCAACGACGACCGTTTCTCGCTCGCTTGGCGACGCATCGCACGATGGATGTATGTTCAGCATCCCTTGCCCCCGCCTCTCCCCGTCTTTCTCTTTACCGTTTCTCTCGATTCGTTGGAATATTTCGCCCTGTTATCGGTGGAAAAC
This sequence comes from Bombus pascuorum, assembly GCF_905332965.1. Classification (NCBI taxonomy): domain Eukaryota; kingdom Metazoa; phylum Arthropoda; class Insecta; order Hymenoptera; family Apidae; genus Bombus; species Bombus pascuorum. The sequence goes on along the minus strand of NC_083496.1, from coordinate 10,052,427 downwards.
GATGAAACTGGCAAGTGGAAAATTTCGTCTGGAAATTGCTTCGTGCAGTTTGTATTAATCTCGACGATGAAACGGTTGAATTCGGTCGTTAAAACGCGTGTCATCGTAGAGCTGGTCGGCTGTTTCGACGGGGCGATAGAGGGTGAGTCCGCGAGCTTTTGCCCGATTATAGTTCATTTGCGGCGTGCTCGATGTAACGGAGTCGTTTCCATTGATCGTTGTGTTTTTCGTTCGGCTGGAATCGTTATTCGATCGTTGTAATTAACCAGTCTGTAATTATTAGCGTTCACCGCGCGTTCATAAAAAATGTAACTCCTGTCAGTAGTCGATGGCGGGGAAACGCGTTCCGTTCAGTCTCCCTTTAAATATTTAACGAATTAAACGATTCTCTCTTCCGATTCACCGATCGTTCCAGGCTATTGTGAATTGTATTAACGTTGGACGCGGTGTTTCCTACACTCGACTCGAATCTCCACCCCCTAATACGGCTTCCGAACGCTTCCGCGGCCTACGGTTTGATAAACGATTGAACGATCATTGCTCGATATGATGTATCTCGCAGCAGGGTATTCATGTACCAGCGGTCGTTAATAAAATCCACTTTCCCAATTTTGTTTCATGCCCCCATTCGAGAATAAATCACCAGAAAGGAAGTATTCGTCCCTCGACTTTCGTGTACGTCGTGTGCAAACAAACGGATCATTTGCTGTTTCGATGATACAGAAGTCGATGTCGTTACGATACATATCTCGTGAGTTTATGTTTTTATTCGTTTTAATAACTTGGAAGATTGAATTGATCCCTTTTAACACTTTGCGCATCTACACTATCAATTTTGAGTATTTACACGCTATAGTTGATTTATAGTAGCGATGCATGAGCGTTGGTAAAACGTATAAAGCAACGATAGACTAATGGAATATCGTGTTATCATTTTTTTATAAATCAACAAATAATCAAATTTATCTATACCATAATAAAATTACATATCCTGTCAGAAATATGCTTACATTTTTTTGTTCCAACATATAGAGCGAATGCACATGTGCGTTTAATGAAGTCTGTAACTAGTTCCTTTGAGCAGAAACGTATGTCGTAATTAAATCTTCTTCACAGTCGAAAAATTAAATATTTTTTTACAATCTAGTGAATTTATGTATGTAACATACTTCGTTTAAAATAACCGAATTTTGTACTATTCATAAGGAACGGTTTGCAGTCGATTACAATTTTTCGTTTTGACAAGCGAATTGGAAAGCAATAACTGTTATAAATGAATTTCTTGATTCGTGTTATTAAAATTATTCTTTATTTCATTTTCAGGCCACACGTATATTCTTCAAGCTTCTTCGTAATTTCAAAAATATTCCTCGTTATAAGATTAAAATACCGCTTCACTCAACAGTTATAGCTTTCATCTTCTACGAAACTTCATTAACTATATCTTTGAATCTAACAAGTCTTTCTATCTTTAGCCATTTTATATTAAAATACTCCATTTTAGCCGCGAAGTATCGTTTAAATAAAAAAAAAAAAAAGTTTAAACTCTGAATTCACAACATAAATGTGTCTCAGTAACTCATTAAAGGATTAAAACTCGAATAGATGAAATTTTCGTTAAATCAGAAAATCAAGATAGGAAATAAATTTTATTGTACATACTGATCGAGATAGTAATTGTAAATATTATTTTATGGAATGTATTCGTGCGGCTTATAATTTGCATCGCCGGTATACGAAAGGCATCTGGTTTCGTATCGCATTCCGAACGGTCCGACGTGATTAAAAAGTCGGAGACTGCAACCAACCACTTGCTTTCCAGTAGGATTCCAGGCGTCGAAGTGGGCTACTGAATAATTCAATGAACGCGTGTTAATTCCCATATACACGTCGAACCATCAGAGACATGCGAATGCTTCCGAAATTTTGAATTGTTAATCTGATCTCGCTGCTCAGTTTTGAATCATCCTTGTGGCCCACGTCATTAATTCTCTACATCATTCTCGGAAATTTCCTGGCTGATTGAAGATAAACAACTCGTTCGGTAGCTCCTCTATCCATCAAATCAATGTTCAATTCTCGAGTTCGATTTTTATGCGTTTTTTCAAATTTCAAAATACGATGTTTAAGAATAATTACCAGCGAACTTTTATAAATCGTGAGCTACGACTATTAACGAATAAGATCTTTTACACAGATTTAACGGGTTTGAAATAATTGAAATATTACGTGTCAGTTTTACATAAATGGATTATCAGGTTACTGGTATTTGACGCAAATTTCGAGAATTCCGAAGAAATTCATACTTAATAATGTGTAATTTATTATAACAATATTATTTATTTTATTTCTGTTATAAATCACGATCACGTTGTTACAGAAGAAGGGGAAGAAATAAGCATAAAAATAAAGAGTAATTTGTAGAAAAGAATTGGATGAAAAATATATTTACATATCGATCATTCCAGTATAATTGAACCGAAAGTGCAGTAAAGATGTGAGTCGCGATATCGTCGAAAAGCTTCATTCCAATGTCTCTTGAACGTTCAAGGAAATGTAAAATTTTGAAATATAGTAACGGCTTTATGAAACTCTATTAGATAAATGTATTATGCGGATCAAAAAATTATTGGATAAAAAGAATCTTGTATTATTCTTTATATCTTCGTTACGTTATTATTACCGTTATAAATGTCGTTAGGAAGAAGGTTTCTTTTTATGTTTTTATATCGCAACATTTTGTAGTTTTATTACTATAAATAAAATATTACTAAACGCGTTAGTGTTATTTTTGAACGGAAAAAGCAATGGTAAAAAAAAAAAAAAAAAAAAAAAACCGGTTGCAGGTAAAAACTGTGTGAATCGCAGTTTTTATTTCGCATGGTATCACAGTATCATGATTTTGTTACGTGTATTTTACATGAAACTAAATATCAAAACGCGTGTACTCTGTTATTCATAAAAATTGCACAAGCAGTGATTCTCAAACATTTAGACGATATTATTTTCTATGGTTTCATTCTGCTTTCTTATATGTAATTAGTTTCTTCCATTCGTCTTTCTATTTCTCCCATCTATCAAATTCAATTTATGTTCAAAGTATTCCAGCTTCTTCAATATTGTTCTCTTTCGTTAAAATCCATCTATTATTTCTCCATCTTTCGTAACATGTTGAGATATTTGAAGATCTCCGTGTTTTTAACTGTTGAAGTAAATTTATATTTAAGCTACGGATATTTATGCATTTATGGGAAATTTGAAAGTACACAACCATTCAGAATGTATAAAATAGCAATTCAACGCAAATGCTGACTCTAATAATTAATAAACAAAACAAATCTCCATTTAAATTTAATTTCATTACGGATTTCGGTAAAAGCATGAACTCGCACAACAGCCGCGAATAATATTTCAAATCGAACAAAGAAGAACGAAGATGGCAGAAAGAAAATGACAAAACTTCAGCTTTCTACAGCTTCAAAATAGCAAATAGAACGTTTTAATTAAGTATTCTTTCGACCCTGTTTCCTCGTAATTAGTTTCTTCCAAGCGCGCTCTTTTTCCACCTATCGTCTAACTACTCGTTCAAAGAACGATATTCTGCACCAGTTTCTTCAACCTGCTAAGCTAACCGAACCTGTTCAAAGAAGATCTTCGCTCGAGACCATCGGCGAAAAGTGTATCCCGAAAAACCGCTCACGCCGATCCACCGTTCCATCTAAATTCACTTGCTCGATCTCGTTATCCCTCTCCTTTAACCGCAGTCCACTAACCTATTTCTAAAAACCGTTCCAGCAAGAAGAAATTTAATATCTTGGTCCGCGAAAACGATTATCTCTTCGTCTGATACCAAGGAATCCGCTGGGCAAGCGGCGCGCGACTGCTGCAAACCGCGGCGAAGTTTGCTGCGTTCTCGGCCAGGATAAATTCAGTGGCCGTTAAGTTGACAAAAGTGGAAACGAGCGTGACGTCGCAAATAATGGGCACCAACCAGGATCCATGGGAATGGATCCGCCAAGATGCGACAAACGCTCGAAACACAGCAAAACAAACAAGTTTTGGGCGCGGAACGCCGCGCGCAGGGCTTGAAATTGCGCTCGGCTCGCGGAAATGACGGTCTACGCGGGGATGGAAGGTTGAATCGTAGAAAGAACGGAAGCAAAAGCGGTACACGGATTTTCTTCGCTAGGATTGGTATTCTCGTATTTCGATGTAATTTCCTGGATAAGGATACCACGAACCGTGTCGAAACACCCTGCGTTCTCATATTAAACGCGATTCAGCGAAAACAAGGGGATAGAGAACGGGGTTTAGGATAACGAAACCGTACGGCTGATTGGTTATAACAAGTGATTGATGCCATTACCGAATCTGCCTGCGCTCGCCGTATCCCGTTCCACGAATTATCCTATGCACATCGTACACATTGTTCGGACATTAGTGAATTGCTGTTTGCTAGGCGACGTATCGGTGTCTGATAGAAGGGAACTCGTTGGCTGTACCAACGATTCCGCACTTTGAGGTTATCGTCTCATTAGCATATCGAGTATTCCCGTAATCTCGCTCTGATTACGAGGCAAAGATACAGCGCCGATCTCTCGCCGTGCGTAATTAAGCATTCGTCATATTAATTTCATCCAATTAAATGGAAAATATGGAAGAAAATTACTCATCTCCTGTCTTTGTTTCGTTTCTAGTTGCGTATACGAGCGGATGTTTCTCTTTTTGTTTGGTAGCTGTGTATTTTTTGTGCGAGAAAATACGTTGCCTCATTTTCAGTCCGGCCGAGTGAGAATGATTTTCATTTATTCGGTATTATGCATACAGAAACGTTGAATATTCAGCGCAGCTTTCGAGAATAAAAATGAAGATCCAATAATAGGGCGGAGGCGTAAAAGACCGGCCTGGAAATTCTATGATAAATTTTCTATATAAACTTCCGGTGTAAGTAAACGAAGGTCATTTTGGATTATCCTGCAACCTCTCGTGCTTCCCTCTCTCTTTATCTCTCTCTCCCTCTCTCTCTTTCTCTCTCTAGGGAGGACAGCTGGATTAATCGAGCATGCTAATGTACCGAAGTTGAGCCAACCGAGTGTTTGAAAAGCGCAATATGCAGGAATATATTAGCGAACTTAGTATGTCGTAAACCAGCTTTATAACCTGAATCATATCCGAAAAAGGTTAGCTATGTGTACGATAGGATAAGATGATCGTATCATATTGCGAGGTTTTTCAATTCCTTGGATGCATTTTAAGAATGAAGGCGGTAAAGTATTACTTTCGATCCTTTTGGTTTTCAATGGATTGCTTTTGGGGCCGCGCATCAAGTAGCAGTACCTTATGTTCATAGTCTGAATACGTATATTTCTCTTTCTTTACAGACGCTGTAAAGAAATAAGAAATTAACAAAAGCGTATTACGAACGATGGAGGTACAATTTATGACATACATAAATCTAGTAAACTGGAAGCAAACATTCAATTCTCTAATTTCACGAGAGATACAGCTCATTTACATTTTCCTTCCTCTATCAGCGATAAATTTTAATATTCGTGTTATCTTCCTTATTTCATATGTCATTTTTAACTTCGTACGCTTTTTTCAATGTTCCTATGAATTAGGTTGAAATTTTTAGCAGACTCTCTTGAATTCGTCTAGAATTTTCACAGCCAATGATTTAAATCGAGGATTTCCGAATACCAATGTACAATAGTCAACTGCTGCGAATAACTTTCACAAATTTCCGTACTCGATTTATCGATTCGTTACGTCATTCGTTACCGATTTCGTTACGTTGTTTGAATCGTTATCCCCGTACTTTGAATCGTTATCTTGCACGAATATAAAAATTTGATCGATTCCTCGTTTGCTTGATGTTCCGAGCCAATTATCAGGTTTTATGTTGGATAATACCGATGAATGTGGTTGTACGGTTGCGTGTATTCACCGGCGAAGAACGAGATTTACTCCTAACGCATATCGACGATCGTATCATCAAAAGGACGAAATAGAAATTAGATTTTCCATTGTCCGAGAGAAAAAGGGAAGAAAGATTTTTATTCACGAGACCATCAGTTTATCAGTAAGCGAAATGTCAGTTCAATAACAGTTAGTATTCGCGAAAAACCTCAAAATTGGATTACTCGAGGATTCGAAAGGTGCAACACGCGCTAGTATTTGATAACGTTGAAATATGGAGGGCTTCGGTTTCGCAGTGACACGCATTAAAAAAAGCTAAAGCAGAATTATTTGACAAGTTGAAAAATGCAACGCGTAACGCGCGATACCGTTTTTCCAGTTGAGTGCATTCAAAACCGGAAACTATACCATTTCCCTATTTCCACGTAACGTTGCCTGCTCTCTGGCGTATAAATTTTCCCGTTTATCAACTAAACGCCTAACGATATCGAATTTGTGCGTTATTGAATAGCGCTCCGGTTGCCAGGAGTAACGTCAGACAAATTCTCTCTTTGGAATCGAAGAAGCTTGTTAAGTGCACGAGAAGAAGTACCTTTATCCGTACAGTCGTCATATTTTATCACTCGCTTCGCATCAAGCCAACAATGCTATCTGTTTCTATTAATATATTTTTTATTCCGACGTTTTATAATTTAATCACAGATGTGCAAAAAAATGCAAGTTTAATTGAAATTAAAAACAAAAGAAGTAGAGTTCTTCTAATTGTCTTTGGTAATCGACTGCAAGATGTTAGAATACTTTCTGAAATTAATAATGTTTTCTACTGCAAAATCGCGTGAATTGTATAAAAAGGAATTCAAAGTAAATTACTCTATCCATTTTCATCGAGAGATTAGAAGATGACAAAATACTTTTTGAAGTTAATAATGTTCCCTATTTCGAATTCGAATCTGAAAAAAAAGAAATTTCTTCGGTAAAAGATTAAAAAATGATAAAAATTCTTTCTAAAGCCGATGAAGTTCTCTACTTCAAATTTGCATGCGTCGTAGAAAAGATTTACAAAAAACATGTACTATTCTTGTGCTCATTTTCAGCGAACAATTACAGAATGGTAAAATACTTCTCCAAATTAATGCTAAAATTACTTATGTTTCAAGTTCCCATAAATTATATAAAAGACCATAAAATGTAGAATTTACCTAGTCGTTTTCAATGAGTGATCAAAGGATGGAAAAATACTTTTCTGCTTGGAGTTTGCGTGAAACGTATCAAAAATTCACTCGATCAGCTAAAACTTTCCCGGGCTATGTACTTCCAATCTGTATTTTTGCCAGCACTTAGATTTCCTATGGAGGCAAGCATACGAACATCCATCTCCAGAGTCAGAATTAACCTTTTCGACTTTTAACTTCTACAGAATATTGACACTGAACTTGAAGTCCTCGAATTACTCGATTCTCCTACGCTTCAACTTCCAATTGGCGAGTGCGCCAGGTCCAACTGGCTTCCAGCTTTTACCGATCAACCCACAATGGAATCTACTGTATTCTTACTTTCCTAGCTCAAACGATCATCTTCCAGAACATAGTCTGTACGTTTGAATTGTTTCCTAGTTATTCCTGTTACCCGTTAGATCGTCTGACGGTTGTGACCGGTTTTCCGATTAAACATCCGGGATGTCGATTGTCGACAACATCCGGAATGTCGACGGTTCGATAGTCTGCGATAATAGCGGCGGTTCCTTGGAAGACCACGTTAGATTCTTGTTACGCGTTTATTTCACGTTAACGCTAGAACTAGCGATCTCCATAGCGTGTGTGTAAATGTATCATTTATATATTTAATTAGAATTGTTGAAATACAATGAAAATAAATAAATATATGAAATGATATTTCTGCCTCAATAAGAGAAAACATTAATATTGCCAATAACGTTTGCATGTTTTCAATACTTAATTATAAAAACAACAAATTTGCTACTAGTCATTCTGACTGGTTTTGTTAGTTTCAATGCTAAGTCTATAATGTAATAGCTATTTACCTACGGTCTACAGCTGAATATACAGTTGATATATTCGCTCGATTGTAATTGTAATTACATTGCGGATGTTTATGCATTTAAATAAATTCAAATATGCAAAACCACAGCGAATGTATTACACGACACGTAAAAATATATATGTAAAATACGCAGATTATAGCATTTGTTCTGATACTTATTGCTTTATTCTCTTTATTAACACCATTCCATTTTTCTATTTCGATGACATATACATCTTCGTGTATTTTCCATTTCTCTAATTATCTTTATGAAAATATAAATTTGCATAAACATCCGCAGTCTAACGACAATTAAAATACAACGACGAAAATAAACATACAGGAAAAATATAACGCTATTTTTATAATGCCTTCCTCAATCGACTGAACATCCTTATTTTCTCATCCTAAATGACCGTCTTTCAGAAATCGAAATATTTGTTCCTTGGTTATTTTAGTCGGATCGTCTGACGATCGTAGCCAGTTTCCCGATTAAACATCCGGAGCATGCAGGTTCAACAGTCGCGTTAATATCGGGTGATTCGTCGGTCGGTCGCAACGTCACGCCAGACGCTCGATGTCACGCGACTCTTTCGTTTTCAATGGTCAGGATCGATCAAACATCGCGATCGCGGCGCAACGTCGAGGTGTATTGCCTGGCGGCGAAGGCTCGGACACACCTGCGTTTGCCACGTAGACAATATTTCCTTTGTGGCACGCCAAACACACACGTCCCCAAAGTCACACGCGACCAGCTCGCCGACAGTGTCACCAACGCTCGCGAACACAAGAGAACCTGTGTGCATCGAGGATGTATTGTCGCGGTGCCAAGCGCAGGTGTGCAACTTTTTCGACTGGTATCGTCCAGCCGGTAAAAGTGCAGGTGAATTATGACATCGAGGAAGCTAGGTTCCGGGGTCACCGTTCGTTCTACGATACTTTCGGTCTGCGTGTACATCGTGCTTCTAAATTCATAGCAGAGTTATTTTAGTTACAAGGATATTGAAATTTGACAAAATTAGATTACGAATACGTATAAAGCGATCTATTTATATAAAGCGATATTTAACATTTTCATAATAATTCATATTTTCGAGGATATAATTACTTTGGATATTCTATATATTTTGTTATATTTTAATATGCATTCTGTTCAAATTCGCACTTTCTTAAGTGGATAAAAATCCGTGATGAATAAATAATGAAACGCAGTGGTTTAGGAAAGTACTCGTACACTTGTGGTCAGACCTTTACGAATATGTCATGTATGTTGTACGAAACAGTTCGAAATTTCATTAGCACTGTAATGAGATCCGACCATCGCGATTATTGATTACGTTGGCAAAGTTTGAAACAACGCTGAAGTTACAAGATATTCAGTGCAAGTATACATTTTGTGGAAGTCATCAAAATATCTAAGCTTAAGGTTTAATCGTTCGTTATATTAATATATTTCAACATTCTGTGGGGAATATCTTTAGCTATTCGTGATGTGTAGTACATTTTTTTTACTAAACATACGTTCAATGTAATAATCGTATAACTTGCGTATACATTTTAAGTTTCAGTGTCAATGAAAGTTGAAAATGTTGTATAATGTAAAAATTCTATATGGTAAATGTACAAATACTTTCGTGAGTTAACATATACGTATTTGACTAATTCTCAGCTGAACAGGAATGGATAAGTGGCGGTTATTCTAGCGGCGGAAACACACAACGTCGGAAATGTGGAACAAAATTTGTGTCGCTTGAAGTCTCGCTTTCGAGAAAATTGAATTTGAAAATTTGTCGAGTACGCGCGTACCGGGCTAATTCTTGACTAAACACGTGCAAATTTTATTTCCTTAAAACCAGGCTTTAAACGAACAAATTTCGTTCTACGTTCTCCACTTATTTTCGCACGCAGAATAAATTTCTCTCAATTGTTTACTTTCTGTCTTGGTGCAAATTATACACACGTATACTTGACAGCCTTCGAAACTTGATTTCCTCGAAAACGAAGCCTCCGACGTAACTCTGTTATCCATGATTTTCGTCTTGTTTCGAGTCATAGAATCTTTCTGACTTTGCTTCTGCCGTGAGTTTGCTTCCGCGATGTAGATTCAGACCACCGACACACAGGTAGAAAGAGCGAAAATAAAAGAGAAGGGCGGGTCGATTTTGAACGTAACATATATCGGATTGTAAAAATTCAGGCGAAAAAAAAGGGACGATATCTACCACACAGATATAGATCGTTCGGCTGCGTTTTTCAGCGGGTCCATTGAAACGAAAGTTTCGCGATTATACGAAGACACAAAGGAGTTTGCTTTACAGTTTGATATGCTCTGGCCGTTGGATAAATCCGAGTATTTTCGCAGCTAGTCCACTGCAAGTTTCCCTTGTTCTCTGTCGCCTTCTATATCTGTCTATCTATCCCACTTCCTCCCGGTTCTGTGTGTTCTGGTCTGTTTACAGACACCGTGACCGATGTTTCTCCGTGAAAATCCCAGGGCAAGTTTCGCCCGCAATTGCCGATGGCCCCGGATTTCGAATCCTTCCACGGTGAAACCTAATGAATTAGTTAAACTCGCTTGCATACGGTATATTCGGGTTGTTATACTGTTCCTTGTCTTCTTCGTAAATTGTAAACGTGCGATAGGGTGGTTGAGAAAATAGTTCCGGTGGTTTCTGTGGCGAATACTCTGGATATAGTGAAATTCCATTTAATTCGAAGAAATAATCGAAGTTCGCTCGTTGCTTTAAATTAACGATATCGTACGTTATTTGTTGGTTTAATAAAGCAACAGAGACAATTTATAAGGAATTTTGTACGAGGAATTCACGGAGGAAAAGTGGCGCAACCGATAAAATCTTTAATTTCGGAGAACCATGGATAAAGTCAAACTATAGTAATCTGATAGAGAAATCTTAAATATTAAAACACATTGTTTTAATTATTAAAAGTGCGTCGCTCGTAAATCTCGCATTTATCTCATATGCAGTTGTAAAAATTTAATTTCCCATAAATACGAGAATACCGCCATCTACTAATTAGAGATTACATAGCCTCATCGAGATAGTCTGGTCTTTGTATTAAAATCAATAAAATAGTCACGATCGAGAAACTATCATACAAAGTGTAGGCAAGCGTTGAAAATTCTAATCGGGAAACGAAAGAAGTAATAAAAATTTATTCTAAATTATCAAACAAGCTGTCATCAACCGTCAGCAATTTTCGACACGGTTACTCGTTTCGTGTTGCTACAATAATATACACGAACATTAGAAATTATACCGGTTATAAATAAAAGATTATATCGATATTACTTATTGTACGAGTCTACGTAAAAGTCGGGCGCGAGTTATTATATTATCAAGGAAACATCAAACGCGAATTCTGAAGAGTAAAATCGATCCAGCATACTTAAAGTGCACAATAATAACTACATCGGCATTTGGAATCGTTTTGAAAAGCGTAAGGTAAATTCAATTACGCAAATTGATCCGCCGAATTGTAGTCATTTGACGCGGAGTCGAAAGGAAGGGCACAATACCCCCTTTATCCTCTTTCCATTTATTGTGATTCTCGGCGATCAATCGAACCGGCAGTAATGACCGTGCCACCACCGAACTCCCGTGTATTTAATTTAATGGTATTCGTGGGTTATACGGACGGCGTAACTGGAAGCAAAGTGGTTGAAAATCGCGGAGAATCCAAGGCAAGGGTAGGGAAAAAAGAGAAAAAAGAGAAGAGGCAAACACTTGCGTGCGCCTGCGGTATTGATTTCACGCAACGGGCCACGCGAACTCTGCGCTGTTTCAGGTCAACGATACAAGTGCTCTTTTGAGTGAACGGAAAGCTGCAAGGAAATCTCTAAGGAATATAATATCGATGTTATTGCAGATATGCAGATAGACATTTTATTATTTGCGTTATACCATTTAGTCGAGATCCTAGTTCATCCACTAGGAACTTTCTAATAACCCAACGTTTTATTGGCAATTCCCTTTTTCTCAGTCAATTTATGGTACTTGGTGCTTAACGCTGCGGTTATGAAAGTCAGTACAATGTATTTTCCTAACATCTTTCTCTCCTCTGTTTTTAAATAGATTTCTACGTAGCTTTCATGTAGTACTTTACTGCATCGTTCTTAATAGGTTAGTTAAGCTTTGCTAAATCTCACTAAGGATTTTTGTCGGGAAAGCATATTGAATGATATAGAAATTATTTTTACTAAGTATACGATGTTTTAAAGAAACAATGTGCTAAAACTTATTAATTAGGTCAACCTTAATCAAAAGCTTCTATAATCATGGATTTTTAAATTAACGAAGAAAAATCAATTTCCATTAAAATTGTTTTAGTCTTTGCACATTTTAAAATGATATAATTTATTACCGAGAGAAATAAAATGACAGGTAAAAAGGTGACCCTTAAATCAAAAACCTATCAAGTTCGGAAGATTGCCAACCTAAATAAAGTAATGACTTAAAATTTTCTTAAAAAAAAAAAAAAAAAAAATACAAAATTTCATCTGCAGCAATTTAATAATAATAATACAGTTACGCAGAATATGTTTGAAATGCTTCGAACGAATAAAAGTACATTTATTAAAGTACCTGTGCGGATCTGGGAGTTTGTTGTTTGCTCTGTAAGGTTGTTGCAAGCAACTCGCGGCACTGTGTGAATCCAAGCTAAAACACAAAGTATGCGCAATGGTAGCCGGAGAAATGTACGGGCGTCAGGGTTGAACTATTGCAAAGTGGCTGCTTTGTACTCAGGTGTTCGAAGCACGCTCTGAAAAGGAATACCAATATGGCTATCGTCTGAACGCCAAGCAACGGAATACTGGCTAAGACCTTTCAAGGATAGATGAAATGTGTTTATGTTGTGTAGCAAGGGTCAAAGAGTTTGGTCGTTTCTTGTGAATCACGTTAGGAACGAAACTCGCCTATATTTTTACGTTTCTCGTCCTTACATTAATCTCTTCTTTTTTTTTTTCAATTTATATTCGATACGACAGGGAAATATAAATTTTCATATAAAAATCTTTGAAACTTACAGTTCACACACTTTTAGATTTATTACTTTTTCAGATATTTGCCTTCTATACTGCATGGTGTTTCAGGATGGATGAATTCTATATGCAAAAACAAATATAAATAAAAGGAACAAAACTCTTTCGCTTGAGGCCTTGTTTTCAATAAAATTGAGTTTGAAGAGCCGAGTATACGTTCACTTGGTCAACTCCTGACTGAATAAGACTTATTATTGTAACAGCAGGTTATTCTAAAAGTAAAAACAAGTCGAGAATGCAGAATAAAATTTTTTTCCTTTGAGGTTTCGTTTTCGAGAAAATCCAGATATTGACAGCCACGCTGAACGCGTTCGACCGAAAGTTATTCGAGTGTGTGTGTGCTCGACGAATTTTCAGACTCGATTCTCTCGGAAACAAAGCCCTGAACGAGAAAATTTTGTTCTTTCTTTTCATTTTTGTTTACACGATATCAACTCAACCATTTTGAAACCCTATACAGACATTCACAAAGTTACATCGAACAATTGGAACGTAATTACCGCAATCGTTACTTCCAATCTTTATTCTTCTCTTTCTTTTACAATCTATCTTTTGCAACGGCCAGCAAAGAACAAGAGCGTAATCACAGAAGAGATTCAAGAAAATCCCAGCCTAGATTAAACGCAAATAATCCGCTCTCTAACCAAGAATTCTCCTCATATTCTTCGACGTTTGAGTAAGTAAACCGAAGTTTCTCTTACGTTGTGACATTTTTTCAACGCTTGATAATACGCAACCCTCTAAAGTGATTATTTCGAATAATTAACGCTAAGTCTTAGCTCGCGCTGCTTCTAACAAATATACGTCGGGAAGGCATTAGAGAAATCGATGTTCTCGCGTTAGACGAAATGAATCACCGTTGACAGGAATCTCGAGCATCGCTGGCAGTTTGTGCATCGTACACGGTCTATCGATGCTCTTATCTCCGCACTGGTATCGCTTAGACGGCGAGCACAGAGAAGCGCAGGTTTAGTTCGAGGACTATCGCTATCAACCTTTCGAAACGACACGGCCACGGCCATTAGGCTAATTACAGATAAACAGTTGCACGTATTGTCTTTCGTATCAGCAGGTGGGAGCAGGATTGTACGTGTAACCCGTACAAAATTCTATATTTCATCTTCTATAACTTTTTACGTTATAATAAAAATTGTACGTACTAAATTCTTTCGTAACGATCATAAAATAACAAAAATAGAATGCGAACGTTCCGACATATACTTTTTATATATATAGCTAGACTTGTTACAAATTTAACCGATATAATCAAGACAGTGGAAACTATAATGAGACGTCGTTATAATGCGATTGGAATTTCTAAATGTATTATATATAACATGCAATATGAACATGTAAATTTTCTAGGGTAAGTGGTCAAATATTTTCGTGAACAAGTAAATAATTGCCACACGGCAGTCGTCCTTTTGAATTAATTATAGAGACAAGAGTGATATACCAACTATATGGCTTTACCCTGGCACACAGCTTTTTACATGTTTGCCCCGATAATCGTGAGTGTGTTCAAACATCGGCTAGAGTATCCATTGGCCATCGATCGACGAGCAAAAGATCGTTAAAACGGAATTAAGAGAAATTATAATGATAAAGGGAACGCTTGATCGCACCGTTTCCATGCTTTTAATTACGCTCGTAACGATGGATTGCTGGACGAACGGAAACGAATCTATATTATTTGGAGAAACTCGATTACGTGCGGAGCGAAATCATCGTTAATTATTAATCAACGCAATTTTGTAATGCACCCGTGATTAGCGGCGATTCAACGGAACAATGAAACGACGTCCAACAAAGGAATCAACGTTTACTGTTTGCAAATCGTAGTTTCGTGCGTTAGGCGATTTCCTCGTTGAAAAGGGATACATAGATACGGTGGAAGAGAGGCAACGAAAAAACAGGACAACAAAGAAGTTTAATTTATATTGTCTGCAAGAATGGAAACGAGAAAGGGATTAATGCAAATTTAAACGAGCGGCGATAAGACCAACTATTAGATTAGCCACGTATACAAGTAAACAAGCATTGTTCTCTGATGATACGAGAACGCGACTGTACCATTACGTGTTCTGGCGTCAACGAGGTGCTTATTGCTGGCGACACGTTCGCCACAACAGGCGCGTTAGCGCGGAATTACAGAAATTATTAAAGTGCGATATGTTACTTGTGTACGTTTCTCTTAAAAAAAAGACTCGACAAAAGAGATTCGATAGAACACGCGTAATCAACGTGTATTAAATTAAAGAGATTTCAAGAAAAGGTTCAGTGAAAAGGACTGTTTGGTTAAACAACTTACCGACTTATTCATTATAAAGTTCTTTTGAATTTTTTGATATAGAATGTTTTACAGTTATACATCAAGTAAGTACACGATTATAAAGGACAGTAAAAGGAATACTTTTTATCTGATAAATGTACAGTGATTCAACACTTCTGTGTACACGACAAACTGTTTTCGGAGAAAAAGTTTGTACGACATAATGCTACTACTATCATGATCACATCGGTAAACTATGAAATAAATTCCAAAATATACAGTGGTTATAAAAAGTATTTATACATAATTGTATTTATTACAGCGTATAAGATTTCGATCCATCAAACACTGCCCAATTATATTGTGTCTCCGTAAAATTCTGTGTCACAAACTGCATTGTGCTTGATATAGAGACTATGCTACTTCATCCTCACATTTAAATTCGAGGAGTTTCTCACTCGAAACTCTACTGAAACTTGATGGAAAAGGGTCGACGTCTGCCGGGTTGTTCGTTAACGAGCGCTCGAGACCTGTCTTTTTAAATCTTTCTAACTAAAAAAAAAAGTTACAGCGAAATTAGTCTCGTGTTTTCTAAACAGAAAATATTCCTTTCACAATTCTATGTCACCTTTCGTTGTATTAATCAATAATTCTGTGATACTGTATATATTTGGAAATACAACGGACATCGTATAAAATTGTTAACGATATTTCAAATGTTTAATAACGATATGTTTAAAAATAGATAAAAATTGAATTGAATTTGTAATTCTTTACACGTTTCAATTTCACGTTCCAGTGTTCACGTTTGAAGCTTAAGGGAGCAACCATTATTATTGTTGTATTAGTATTGTCTTTGAATCGTATACGATCGAATTTGGATAAATTGCGGCGTATCAATATTTTTGATGTGCTTGTCTGATCGGCGAATGTCAGGAGACACAGAATAGCACGAGTTCAAAGCGATATTCATCCAAGTGAAAATCGGCTGAAAGCTTGAATGACGGTTGTGCGTACCGCACCTCGATTCGTGCTGTGATTAATAGTCAACGGCGTAACGTGTAGGTACATGCAAGCAATGGTTTTCACAAAACGCGAAACCAGCGTGAAACGTCCTTGTACGGGTTTCTCCTGTGTAAAATATCACTTGAAACGTTTGCCTCGCTTTGCAATGATTCGTCTTTCGTTCGACTGTTCAAACGTTGCTCGTCGAGTTTTGGCATTGTCGTTTGTCACATTCGAAAATGTTCCAACTACGTACAATATACAATGTACCTTTGGCCAAGTTTAATATCGAGAAATAGTCCATTTACTTCTTAAATTCTAAATCGTAATTTCGAGTTTGCACATTGAAAGCAGTGCACGTTATAACATTAATATCCTCTGTAGACAGAATTTATTCTTCTTTTTTTGATAAGTAAAGGATTATAATTAATTATAATTCGAACAAGAATAAAGGAAAATAAAATGTAAGATGAATATAGATATAATGGCGTGTAACTACTGTATCTGATAATAGTGTGTAAGTGCTATGTATTTGACTTACAAACCTTCATAAATAATAAATTTGAGTTTCGCGTATAAAGCTTGCACGTTGTGCCTATTAATCACAGAGTATTTACTCTGTTTAACATGGCTGTAGCTAGATTCATGAGAGCAAGAAAATTATAATTAATCACAGTTTTACAAGAATGGAGTAGAATAAAATTTTTTAAATATAATACTGTGTAAGTTCTTATAGCGTCTAACTATTACATATGTAATAGAATGTAAGTTCACTGACGCTTAACTTCCAAGCCAAGTAATAAATCCGACTTCGTCATCTAGATCTTGCATGTTAAAACTGTTCGTTGAATATTTCCTTTGGTCTCACTATAGTTAGAATTTAGTCTCCTCATAAAAGAAAGAAGGTTATAAAGAACTAAAGAATAAAGTAAAATAGAATTTTAGAACTATATAATAGTGTATAATTTTAGTGGCGTTTATCTTCCAAACTTCTCTAACTAATAAATTTGAATTCGTGGATGTATAACTTGTATGCCATAATTATTCACTCATTACGTTTTTAACTTTTCTAAAGCCAGACTTTGGATTTTTGTGAAAGGAAGAAATATTAAAACAAGATAAAATTACGGAAATATGAATAGAATATTGTATAAGTTACTGCAGTGGAATGTAACCGCCATATAATAGTATAGAACTTCAACGATGTTTAACTTCCAAACTTCTTCGTATAATAAATCTCAGTCTCTGGATCTAAATCTTGCACGTTATAACTACTAATCGTCGAGTATTTCCTTCAACCTTGATTTCTTTAAGAGAGAGAGAGAGAGAGAGAGAGAGAGAGAGAGAGAGAGAGAGAGAGAGAGAGAGAGAGAGAGAGAGAGAGAGAGAGAGAGAAAAGGATGTAATTAATAGCAATCTTCCAAGAACAAAGTAAAACGAAATTTAAAAAATAATCTAACACGAATAAAAGAAAAATGAACAAGTACGAATACTATACAACTTCCAAGTCACGTAGCGTTATGATGGCTTTAACCACGTCTTTATCGTGTCTTTTAAAGTTAACGACCGGTGATCTCTGTTGGAATTTCACCGTAAGTTAACGTGGACGAGAAAAGAAGGGGGAAAAAGATGAAGAAGAACCCCGAGTGTTTTATGCTCAGGGCTCAATATTGAGACATACGATAAGTGGAGAGTAAAATTATAGGGAGCCGGTGATCGTGATGTAACGTCGGTGATTTATTTCCGTCAACCGACCGATTTCAGCTACATGCCTTCCGGTGGGGTAGGATTAATAGCGGGAGATTAGAAACTCAATTATACGTGACGTCCCGAGTTTCGTGTACATGAGCCGTGTAATAATATTTCAGCCTGAACACCGGATAGATTTTTCCTGGGGAAAACACCTTCTCACGCTGAGTGATTTCCCGGGCAAATTCGATCGTCCCGCCATCGTTTCTGTATCGCCAATACACGTGAATAAACACGAAATACACGGCTTATCGGGAAAGCAACAAGGTTACTTATGTATTAATTGGAACAGTGATCATATTTATCAAAATATGGATCAGAGGAGTAATATAGAAAAATTAAATATCAATATTTATATAATTAAACACAGAACGTTGGAAATGAAATCAACAATTATTAGATACCGTTTGCACACCAATTTCATGCTAGACGAATACGATGGAAAAATTTCAAAACTCGTGTCAATGAAATCAAAATAAAACGTAATGCGTAGTGCAAAGGTAGTTAAAAAAGGAATCGATATTTTTATTTTTTAAATAGACTATGTACAGCATCGTTTGTAATTATTAGGACATCTGTTCATCTCGATCATATTTCATTATATTATATTCGTAATCGATGGTAGCTAGACATCAACGATCTTTCGATTTTAAGACTTGAAATGTGGCAAGTAATTAATTAGGATATGATAGACGACAAATTTTAATGACATTCATTTACCTTAAATTACTTTTTTTGTTTCCAAAGAGACCTAGGGCACCTCAGAGATTCGTTTGACAGCAAGTAGCTTTTGCATCTTTGATCTCCAGATTACTTCTCCACGAGTAGAGGCAAGTTTTTGTCAAATATTAGAAAATAGTCGCACAATTTTGATCTTTTCGTTCCATTCTGATACGTAATTCTGTTCGATTATCAGCTGGAGAACGTGATCGATATCCCAAAAACTATTTTTGCGATAGAATAAACTTGCAGAACGCAACGGTGGGGCCGGAAACGGTTAACGTGTACGCGGTATGGAAACACAAGTTACCTGTGGTCGGTGTTTCGAGCGGAGAGGACACAAACGGACGTGTATGCGTGCGGGCGAGCGAGTGTGGGCGGTTAGCGACAGCATCGTACGCGGATTCCGTTTAAAATGCCGGCAGTATTTAATTGATGGGCGGGGTAGTAATCGACGATCACCGATTGGTCGTGCAACGGGTTTAATATTAATTACTGGAGTTTGTTTCATGGCGTTACGAGAGTTCAGCGCGCGCACGGAATCAAATTAAATCTGTATTTCCGTATGTCGAGCACCGGAACTGGACGTTCAGTTTTTGTTTCCGACTTGTCGTTCATAGTTGTTCAAGTGTTATTTAATTACGCGAACGATTACGTGTTATGTCAAAAGATATTTTCGTTTCTGTTAATATTCGTGACTGATAACTTGATCGAAATCTCAAGACAAAAGATCGTAATTTTCTGCGATTAAGATAAGAATTTGGAGAATTCATTCTCAAATATCGTATCCTCTGCATCATTTATTGTCTCTTAAACAGCGAATCATTATGTATTTATAGGAAACTCTGTATAAAGTGCAGTAACATACAAAATATTTAAAATATTCGTTGCAATTTGTAAGCTAGAAGATGGATATTTCTATTTGGGTTCTATTTATTTATTTAGTCCTATTTATGATTGAATGTGGCCTGTCTGCTCTAATTTTTTAACTCTATAATTATAGAAATTTTTATTTAGCTGTGGAGCGACCCGATTTGTAGATACAAATAAATATAAGATATTGATTTTTTCTTATACTCAATCGACGATTGGTCCACCAATTCCCTATCGTACATAATTTAACTAATATTGTCAATAAAATGTCACAACTTACAGGATGCCAGCATTAATAAATACCATTATTTAATATCAACAAATTTGGTAATAAAGCAAAGGAAATTATAGAAATAAATTTTACAAGTTATAAATTCCCTAATTGTCCTATTTGATGAAATGTTGTAAAATAGCGAGATATTAGTAATCCATAATCTGTATTTCGTGACCTACTAATTGCTATTATTATTAATTGGCAAATTATTATGCATGAGAAACCTGTTCATACTGTGACCACAAAAAACATAATATTGTGTCATCGGCTATTAATGTATTACATATTATCACGTTTCGTTTCTTTCTCCTGCTCTGTTAAATTAAAAGATCGGCTCGATACGTCGTGCATTATTCGAACAGATATCTTTGATACAACTATTCTTTTTTCCTTTTTATAAAAAGAAAAGAAAAGTTCGCGGATCGTGGCGAATAGAAAAAGTGATATCGAGAACTGGTGCGTGCGTGTCCATTTCGTGCGAGGACATTGTTTCGAACACGTCACGCGTGCATTATCTTCGGCACATGATGCCTACGTACATATGTACGCTTGAAAGAGTAGACGTTTGTACGCATTCATAATACAGACATTTGCAGAATGGACGTCCGTCGAACGGACAGCAGCACGTGAATGCCTATAGGACTTTTGACACAGAGCACACTTTTAAAATGGTACGATGAAAATAAAATAAATTATACAACTATGTTCCGATTACGATAAAACTGTTAATTTTACCGAAACTTGATTAACGTGTCTTTGGTAATTGTAAAGAAAGAAAGTTGAAAATCATCATTTCTATTTGGTAGTTACAGCGTGAAACAAAATTGTTTCGAGCAGTATTTGTGATTTTTGTTAGAACGTGAGATGCATGGCTGTCCGAGAATGTACTTTAGTTAAAGGTGTATTACTCTTCAGTATATTGTACAAAAATATAAAAAAAAAACATGGTTCATAGTAAATATTTTACTTCAACGAACTATGCTAACGAACGCGTTAAATTATCAAAATTTTCAAATCTCTCAAATCCTACCTAAATTCCAGAATTTATATAAAATCCCTGGAGAAACTTCACGATTATATTATATAATTTTTCCCAAATACAACCCCGCGGAAAAACCTGATTTCGAGGTAGTTTCGCAAAATTTCCATTTACCAGGCTCCCTTTGCTAGCTCGGATATTCCCAGGCCCGTTAAGATACGAATTTACAATCGGTCACGAATTGTGCTTATTTATGCAGGATTCAAGTGTTTGCAGACACATTTGCGCTCGCCGTATCCGAGAGCTATAGATTCACCCCATGTGCACCTCCGTATATACCGCCGAGCCGATGGATATTAATCGTTTTCCATCGATATATCTCGTTCCCTTCGCACCCTGTTCGTATCGCACCCTTTTCGTCGTCGCATTGCCTGCACCCTTCCCCGTTCTGAAATATGATTTCGCGTCGACGGTTTCCCTTCGTTCGTGATGCTGTTTCATTCATAATAGGCGAGTAATTAACGCATCGATGAAACTCGTCGTCACCGTCGTTGTTGCCGTCGCGTGTTCCGCAGGCCGAAAAGAGTGACGTGCTTTCAAAAACGATCGAGTGATAGAGGAACGGAAGAGAAGTAGGAGAATCAGAGTGCGACGAACTGAGGGTGGTGTAGAGGATTAATCGAGTCTGGCTGGGAAGAGGAAGGGGTGGAAGAGAAAGAGAGAAGAGAGAGAGAGAGAGAGAGAGAGAGAGAGAAAGGAAGACCAGGACAGAAAAGGGAGCCGGATAAGCAGCAGAGGGAGGTGAAAAGCGAACCGTGAATCAAGAGTGAAGAGAACCGTTTCTGAAAAGCTCGTGGCCGATCCACTTTCATCCACTTTCTCATCCAGCGCCATCGAGTGCATCAATATATTCGGAAGGACATGATTTACGACGGGTATTGTTCGCGGGACGTTTATCTGACTCCGCAAATCGTTTCGTGCACGGAACGAGTATCGGCGATTGAAGTTTACCTCGTCGAAAAACAAGAAGGTTCTTAGGCCGTAGAAACTCTAAGGAGGGGGAAAAAAGTGACGGTAACCGGTAGGAATCGGGATCGACAGAGAATGGGGGAAACCGTTGTCATATTTCGGCTATCCAAGAGAAAATGATATATATCAGCGGCAATAAGAGTATATATACGTACAAGTAGACAATGAAATGAAATACAAGCTTTCGGTTAGTATATCGTTCGCAAGAAATCGCATACTCCACAGATTCATAAAAGGAAGCAACGTAGCAGTATCATAGATATAGCGGTGAAACGGAGAGGGGCAAACAAAGATAAGCGTGGAAATTGATAGATGGACAAAGGAAACGTGGAATATTATTAAAACAGGAAAGAGGAAAAGAACTAATGAATAACGGTGTTTTTCCTTCCCGTAAAAGAAATAAGGAGTAACTGGCTTCCAACGGAGGAAAAGAAAAGAAGGCGAGGGGGGAGGTCGATGAAAGAGGGTGAAAGAGCAAAATCCTGGGTGAATAAACGCGGTCGTATATAAGCCCGTGATTTTCGCATTAACGATATGAAAGGAATATCGACTCGCTGTTTCTCGGTTATAATATACAGTATAATGGAGATTTATAGATGCTACGTTTAAACATACTTGTCATGTGAAACGAGCATTGCCTGTACTATGCATCCTTTACTACTAATTTCTCGCGCTTCGTGTCTGACGTAACCCGTCTGCTTCTACTTGTACTATATCCATTTTACTCTCTCGCGAGTTCGTACAACGACCGATCAATCGCACTTTTTATAAAATCGTATATTCTATTCTGTTATAGTTAAACTGTTCGATGAGTTTAGATGTTAATCTGTTAGAGGAGAACACCATAAACTGAGATTCTTGGACATCTGAATCGAACGTGTACTTGAGCTTGATTAAGGGTTCCTCAGCTGATAATCAATAGCAGGATAATTTTCGAGAATTCCAAGCAGATTCAGGGTAACGCATCTGTTATCTAACTGCAATATCTACAGTTCACGTGATATTATCTGCAAACGAAGGTTAATCCTTAATAGGGACATCTGTATTTTTCTTACTACATAGACGTGTAATCTCTTAGACTCTAATTGGTATGAAATCCTTATATTATATAATGGTTAACCTAATACAGTTATTTATTACGATTTACCAAAGTCCTTCATTAGATTGTATATAGCAATGAAATAAAAAATCAAGCTTCCCTCACGGATGATTTATTTATGGGTTTAATACGTCTTTAACCTATTAATTTTTACGATTGTGTTTCGCTTATGTAAGCTGACTTCAATATTTCTTCTGGAATATTGTTATTTTTATAAATATCTACAGTTTCGATGAAGAAAATATACATTATTAGTAGTTATATAGCGATGATTAAATACAGAATATTACTTGTAAATCCAAGTAATTGAATTATGAGAAGTTTCATTGTTCTTTTCTTTATATAATATAATACAGGATTTAAAGATACATTTATTGTACTTTGAAACACTATAAATGTAAACTGGCTTTCAATTTTGTATTTTAAGTAACGATTACAAATTATTATAAATTAAATTGAATTTAATATAAAAAACTCCCTCTTTCTTCTTTCATCTCTAAACCAATACAGAAATAGCTTTTTAATCCTACTGTTCTGTTTGAGTTTATACGATCCGAAATCGATATTATATTTCAATAGATATTATTAAAACATAAAGATGAAGCGAGGAGATTAGCATGGTTAAATACTTTCGATATTCATTTTTTTTCAATAACATACCACGAAAAATTTCAAAAAGAGATTACAAAAATACTTTACTCAATAAGAAGATTAATATAAACATTTAGATTTATCGTTTTTAAAAGTTGTCAATTTGTAAACTTCTCCGGTTATATATATACCTTTTAACACTTGTTAAATTGGTTGGAAATTAACTAAACCGTGAACGTATAAAAAATTGACGTAAAAATTAATGATTCAGCATGCATGTACGCGAGTTACCTCGATCAGACCGAGTCCATCTCGCTAATCGAGTCTATCTTCTTGCCTGACCGGGTACAACGTTAGTTTAACGGGGAATATCGGGTAGCTTCGAAATAGGATACTAATACGTATTCCATGGTGGTTCATTATTCATACAATTTCTAAATATTAGCCAGGGAACAAGCGTACCGTGAATGTTCTTTATTTCAACGTCTGTTTAATCAGCCTATGTTTGAACAACGAAACAATACATTGAAAATATCAAGAACAGTTATTGACACGATAAACTTAAGCATAATAAATAATCGTCAAACAGACTTCTTACATTTAACGAGTGCATATGACGGTTCATACCAGTATTATTCGTTTCGATGTAATTAATTAATTAATTAAATTCAACTAATTAACGAATCACTTAACTCTTTATAACTAGAGACTGTGAAATATTTTCGCGTTAAATTATACGCGTATGAGAGAAAGTGACGAAACTTTTAATTTAACAAAATTGTGCGTAAAGATGAATTTTCATAAAAAGATCTGCATGATTCGAGACGTTGAAATATATTATTGTGTGTATATATGTATTCATAAAGGCTTTGAGATTCATTAAAAGTGGTATATTTAGTAAATACTATGCATATGAATGTTATGTAGGATGGGTTATGAAAGTATTTAAACATTCATAGAAACTTTTTTATGAATATATCATATAAAACATTCTGAAATTCCATTAGCATTTTAATGAGATACCACTATCGCCATTATATTGTGACTTTATTGGTAAAATTTAGAACGAATCTCAAAATATGTAACATAGAAATTACGAGATATTTACCATAAATATGTATACAGTGCGAAAGGGTTGTCAAAGTATACGAATAGAGCTAATTACTCACTGCCTAAATCCTGTACTGGATTGCACTATAGTCCTTATACATATATGTATTATCGAATTAGTTTCAAATTTCAAGAAGCTGCGTATAACGCACATTGTTACGTCGACCGACTCTCTACCTGAGCCGGACCTCACAGCGCGGACGGATGGCAGCCAGATGCCCGCACATCCTTATCGCATACTCTTGAAAACACTCGCAGCCTGACTATAAATCTCAGAAAACTCTGGCGAAAGTCTTTCATCGCAAACAAGGACTTTTCCACGAAAGCGTTTTCTAAGGTTTCTGGTTAACGTCTTGAAAACACGTGAACGCTAAGTGTTCACACGTGCGATGCCTCCTACTCCCAACTTTCCATCGAGGGTGGCTAATACCCTTCCTAGTCTATCGATAGTCTTACTAACCAATAGAAACAATTTCTATTACCCTCACTTCTCCAACCAAAAACTGTCATCAACAAATCAGATGATTCCGTGCGTTAGACACACCCTTCCTTAGCTCACCTCCGACACAGCATCGTCACGATCAAGTCAGTTCGTCTTCGTCGTCAATTCAATCAACACGTCTACCACGATCGCTCAGTCCAACGAACTCACTGAGAAGCATCGTAAAGTCGCAATCTAACATTCTAACCGATCAGTCGCAGTCGAAAACTCTTTGTACGGTCGCGTCCAAATCAGTCACATTGTATAACATATAACTCGAACATTCTAGTGGTAACTTCCGATACTATTTAAACCGACACCTTATATAAATTGTAAGTGTTATTGTGATACAAATATATATTTATTCTACAATCGTAGAATAAGTTGCATTCAGTAAATCACCCCGGTTATCCTAAACGAAACGCGGGGAGCGACCATTTCGCGGCGTCGATTAGCCGAATCGTAGCGAGAATTTACGACTCTCGCTGACGCGTTTCCTCGCGACCGCGTCTCTCCGCGAACGGTCGCAACATTTGGTCCTTCGAGCCGGATCACGTGTCAGTGAAAAGGTGGACTTATCAGTGAACATACAGTGCCACGTGAATCCATCATAATTGGCGGAAGCGTTACCACTCCAGCGAGGCCAGGCGCATCACCTTCGAAGAGGTACAACCCGTTGGTCGAAGAACGCAACCACTCAACCTCCCGCCGCAGCGGGACAATCAGCAACATCGCAAGTACAACCATTTCAACTTCTCTACCATTGTGTCACCTTCGGGAAGGATCACCTTCCTCGCGAAGCGCACATCAACCACAGTCCGCTGCATAGTAACAAGCGATATCTTGCCGTCGGAACAACGTCGGTCTCATACCGCAACTCCAAGGTAAGCCCAATCAAAGTATCGAAATCAGCAATGGCGCCCAATCTAGAAGAGCGCACAAAACAGTTGATATTAAAACGAGAGGCGTTCAGAAAAGAATTAGAGGTAGCTCGCGCAATACTCGACAGTTATGAGGAAGGGGGCCCTATCCACACCATCCAACGTACTTTGAAAGAGTTAGAGATAGAATTCGCATCATTCAAAAAGAATCAGTGTGACCTAGACGATAGGGAAGAAGGCCCGACACAGCAAGATCGCGTGAATTTACAACGGACATTCTATACTATCTTCGGGGACGCGTCGGCCATCATTGACACCGCAACGAAACAATCAGAGCCGACGATCCGAGTTCCGACTTCGAACATTTCCTCGCCGGAACCCATCGAGTTGCCAAAAATTCAGTTACCCACGTTTTCGGGTGCTTACGAGGACTGGCCAGGTTTCGCGAATCAATTTCGTAACACGGTTCACGACAACCCACGAATCGACGACTGCAAACGTTTGACATATCTTCGATCCTGCTTAACGGGCGCCGCGGCGCTAACCATACCATCTTTGAATAACGTAGCAACCAATTATTCCGCCGCGTGGGCAATACTAGAGAAAAGGTATAACAGGCCAGAGAAGATCGTGCAGAGACACCTGCAAGAGATATTCAACACAGGCCTCGCATCGCGCACAGCACACCTAGACCTGCAATCCTACGCGACCAAACTAGAATGGCATTACAAGGCATTAGAGTCGCTCGGACATTTGACGGCAGACTCCGTGCTATTATATCTATGCACCTTTAGATTAGACCGGGATACCGATCTCATCTGGAAGGATAAAACACAACACACACCGTTCCCCACATTCACGGAATTCCTCAATTTCTTGAACGATCGGAGTCTACTCAGCGAACCCTCAAGGACGACGCGCCAGCCACGCGGGCAGGCGTTTGTCACATCACGATCGTCATCAATTTGTCCAATGTGTAGCGGACCGCACAAGATCTGGACTTGTAGAACCTTTAGAACGAAAACCATCGAAGAGCGCATCAGGGCCGCCGAAGAAATATCGGCATGCACCAACTGTCTGACGACAGGACATACACTCCCACAGTGTTCCGCCGGGTCCTGTCGCATTTGCGGACAACGTCATCACACCCTTCTTCATAGATCCGATGCTCAGACTACGGATCGAACCAATTCCAGCAACGAAGAGCCCGCAACGACACCCCCAGGCAAATGCAGAAGTCCTTCGAAACACCCAACTAGTACATCACCGAACCAATCGTACCCTAGTCCAGTATCCGATATCCAACAACAAATCACACAATGACAACCACAGACCGACGCGACTCGGAAAACCGA
Organism: Bombus pascuorum; assembly: GCF_905332965.1. Lineage (NCBI taxonomy): Eukaryota > Metazoa > Arthropoda > Insecta > Hymenoptera > Apidae > Bombus > Bombus pascuorum. The sequence goes on along the minus strand of NC_083496.1, from coordinate 10,024,988 downwards.
ATCACTGCTCATAGACTTTGTCACCACATTACCCAACGACCTGTTAATATCTGCACGCATCAACATTTTAAACGATAAAGCTCAACCAGTTCGCTGCCGAGCATTGTTAGATACCGGTGCTAGTATGAATTTTATTACCGAACGCCTTGCAAACTCTTTAGGACTTCCGCAACAAAAGTGTTCCATCTCAATCAAAGCCCTCGATGTTTTATCCACGACGTCAAATCGTTTTATTACAGCCACGATCACATCCACTAACGGAACCTACCAACGCACCTTAACATTTCTCATCATACCAACAATTTCGACATCCATTCCGGATCAACCAATAGACCGATCAACAATCCCAATACCCAAGAATATCCATCTTGCCGATCCAACATTCCATTTACCATCCCCAATCGATATTTTGCTGAGCGCAGGGCCCACCATTGCATCACTATGTGTCGGCCAAATCAACCTTAATCCGCCAACAGGCCCCGACCTCCGTTTACAAAAAACACACTTCGGGTGGGTCATCGGGGGGAGCCCGGTCTTCCCGTCAACGGCCAGGGCATTTCACACCTTCACAGCCGATCTTGAAACGGATCTTACTCGCTTTTGGGAACTCGACGAGGGACCACAAACAAAACACGTGTCAGAAGCGGATCGACAATGCGAGGAACACTTTCAAGCGCACGTCCAACGCACCAGCGAAGGGCGATACATCGTCGCACTCCCGTTTAACGACAAACTTTCCTCACTCGGATCAACTAAAACAATGGCGATGAAACGACTCGCCTCTCTTCAGCGCCAATTCCAACGCGATCAGAAATTCGAAGCAGCATATCGGGCGGTAATTCAGGAATACTTGGAATTAGGGCACATGACGACAATCGCATCACATCATCAATCAGCCGATGAACACTATCTGCCACATCACGGCGTAATCAAGGACTCGAGCACATCTACAAAGCTCCGCGTCGTGTTCGACGGATCCGCACCGAGCACCACCGGAGTTTCTTTGAACGACACCCTTCACACAGGACCGAAGTTACAAGAGGACTTATTCGATATTCTCTTGAGATTCCGCTCTCATCAGTATGTTCTCACGGGTGATATCGAGAAGATGTATCGACAATTTCTCGTACGCCCGGAAGATCGTAAGTATCAGAAAATTTTGTGGCGCAATTCGAACGGCGAAATCGAAACTTATCAACTCAACACCATCACGTTCGGCCTGTCGGCCGCACCCTACCTAGCCATCCGATGTCTCAAACAATTGGCAAACGATGAAGGACATCGATTTCCGCGAGCTTCGTCAGTCTTGCAGCGGGATTTCTACGTCGACGACGCCCTTACCGGGGCTGACACGATGAGCGAGGCGTTGTCAATCAGAACAGAACTCACCGAACTTCTCCAACTGGCCGGCCTGAAAATCAGAAAATGGGCATCCAACAACCGCGAACTACTCAACGGACTATCGGACCACGACATAAACCAAAACCTACAATTGGGTGAGTCCCAACCATTAAAGACACTTGGAGTTTATTGGAGGTCCTCCGATGATTCAATCCTTTACTCAGTCGCCGCCATGGCCAATATTCCTCACGTTACCAAACGATCGATCAGCTCCGTAATCGCTAGGATTTACGATCCTTTAGGACTACTCGCGCCAGTAATTGTTCGAGCAAAAATATTACTACAGAGAGTCTGGGCACTGAAGGTCGATTGGGATGAATCACTCCCCGCAGATTTCCATTCCGAATGGAGCCGCTATTATTCCCAATTAGCGCTCCTGAACAATATCTCGTTCCAACGCAAGGCAATAATCGGATCCGCAAAAGAAATCGAAATGCATGGTTTCTGCGATGCAAGCGAGAAAGCATACGGAGCTTGCGTTTATCTACGAACCGTTAATCCTGACGGCCACGTGCAGGTCCAGCTTTTAGCCGCAAAATCAAGGGTAGCCCCGCTCAAGTCCCAAACCATTCCTCGGCTTGAATTGTGCGGAGCCCTTCTTCTTACGTCCCTGATGTCTACCATACAACAGGCTCTATCGCGCAATGTGTCTCGAGCCGTCTACTGGACCGACTCCACCATCGTCCTCCATTGGATAAGCACGTCTCCTCACACACTGAAAACGTTTGTGGCCAACCGAATCTCCGAAATCCAGACTAGAACTAGTTCGCACGATTGGTGCCATGTTCCGACCAACGACAATCCCGCGGATCTAATCTCGCGAGGACAAACGCCTGAAGAATTTCTACGCCCGACTATTTGGCAACACGGTCCTGAATGGCTCCAACTATCTGAAGAACACTGGCCGACATGTACACTGCCACCACTAACGGAGTTACCGGAACAAAAACGAGCAACCTGTATGTCCGCAACCCCCGCCGATCATGGATTTCTAGAAAGGTATTCATCTTGGCCTAAGTTGATCCGGATCATCGCTCGCTGTCTCCGTTGGAAACATAAAAACAATCCGACTACACCCATCACGGCAACTGAATTAAATACAGCCCACAACAAGATCATCAAACTATTGCAAGGCATCTATTTTTCCGCAGAAATACGTGCGCTCCAGAAGGATCGAGACGCAACAATAAAGGGAAAGCTCACGCGACTCAACCCGTTCATAGATAAGGAAGGCATATTACGCGTAGGCGGCCGACTTAGTCATTCACTGATACCTTTTCCTCAAAAACATCCGATAATTTTGCCTAAGTCATATGTTACAGCACGCATCATCGATCATGCACACAACGTCCACATGCACGCAGGAACACAAGCTACGCTGTACGCCGTACGACGAAGATACTGGCCCATCGACGGTCGAAGTCAAGTTTGGCATACGATCAAGAGCTGCGTCCGTTGCTGCCGCGCTCATCCACCGCCGGTGGATTACATTATGGGTGATCTACCTGAGGCGAGAGTGACCGAGTCACGCCCATTCACGAACGTCGGCGTCGACTACTGCGGACCATTCCACATCAAGGAAAGGAGAGATCGCAACCGCCGCCAGGTCAAGGCATATGTTGCCATCTTTGTATGCTTAGCGGTTAAGGCGGTGCATATCGAACTCGTCGGCGATCTCACTAGCGAGGCCTTCATCGCCACACTCCGAAGATTCATCGCTCGACGCGGGTTTTGCTCTACCATCCATTCGGACAACGGCACAAACTTTGTTGGGGCGAACAACGAATTACGTGAGCTTCACGAACTCCTACGATCGAACGATCATAATTCCAAGGTGGCCTCATTTCTGTCAGATAAGCACATTGAATGGCATTTTATTCCCCCTCATACCCCGCACTTCGGCGGACTCTGGGAAGCAGCGGTAAAGTCATTTAAACGTCATCTCAAACGCGTAATCGGCAACGAGTTACTCACCTTCGAACAATTCAACACCCTCATTATTGAGATCGAGGCAATCCTCAACTCACGACCGTTAACTCCGATATCCTCCGATCCGAACGATCTCCTAGTCCTCACTCCCGGCCATTTCCTCATCGGCGATTCACTAATGAGTTTACGGGAGCGAGATTTCAGAGACGTCCCTTCCAATCGGCTCTCCAGATGGCAACATCTTCAACAGATCAGGCAACATTTTTGGAATCGCTGGCATAAGGAATATTTAAACGAATTGAGTAACCGCAGCAAATGGAACAAAGGTGGGCACAACATCCAGGAAGGCGCAATCGTCATCCTCAGAGAGGACAATGTGCCCTCTATGCAGTGGCCTCTGGGACGAGTTATCAAGGTCCATCCAGGCGACGATGGTGTCATCCGAACGGCTACGATTCAAACGGCGAAAAACATCGTGGATCGAGGCATCAAAAGACTTGTCCCACTGCCAATCCATCCTGACTTCAAGGAATCCGGACAATCAGCAGTTGAGACGAGGGGGCATTAGGATCCCAACCACGCCGCGACACCCAACGTTCATTACCTACCAAGGAACATCACTGGGAGAACTCGAGTCGGGCGACTCATCGGGGGGAGCCAAGCCTCCCAATCAACTACAGAACCCCGCATCGTGTCAAACGAAACAGCATCAAGCAACACTGGAATTCCGTTCAACGCTACCTCTTGGATCAAGCTGGTCCACTACATTCCAGGACCGAGACGGTCCACGATCATCCAAGGACACTTCCTGGGTCAATAATCACAACCGCAAGTTTCCGTACAACCACAAGGATCACGACGGTCGAGACTCCGACTCCCGAACAGGACATAAACAACATACTTGTCAGATTATCATAACTCTGTTATTTTTCCAGATATAATCTGGACTCTCCGAGTGGAACAGCATCCGTTCATCAGCCTCGGAATCAACCACTGCAAACCATTTTATGTCAACGAGCAAAGGGTTCGCAACCGCCACAAAATCCAAAGTCATCGCTCTTCGACAGGGATGCTCCATCCAACTGTCTCCAGCTAGCATCAAGCGGACAGTACCACTACCGAGCAGATCGACACCAGATGACTCCGACCTGATCAACAGCAACGCGATCTAATGCGAGATCCACCTCATCTAATCAATCACATCATTTTGATCGGTACCCTCTCAACGGGGGGAGGATGTTACGTCGACCGACTCTCTACCTGAGCCGGACCTCACAGCGCGGACGGATGGCAGCCAGATGCCCGCACATCCTTATCGCATACTCTTGAAAACACTCGCAGCCTGACTATAAATCTCAGAAAACTCTGGCGAAAGTCTTTCATCGCAAACAAGGACTTTTCCACGAAAGCGTTTTCTAAGGTTTCTGGTTAACGTCTTGAAAACACGTGAACGCTAAGTGTTCACACGTGCGATGCCTCCTACTCCCAACTTTCCATCGAGGGTGGCTAATACCCTTCCTAGTCTATCGATAGTCTTACTAACCAATAGAAACAATTTCTATTACCCTCACTTCTCCAACCAAAAACTGTCATCAACAAATCAGATGATTCCGTGCGTTAGACACACCCTTCCTTAGCTCACCTCCGACACAGCATCGTCACGATCAAGTCAGTTCGTCTTCGTCGTCAATTCAATCAACACGTCTACCACGATCGCTCAGTCCAACGAACTCACTGAGAAGCATCGTAAAGTCGCAATCTAACATTCTAACCGATCAGTCGCAGTCGAAAACTCTTTGTACGGTCGCGTCCAAATCAGTCACATTGTATAACATATAACTCGAACATTCTAGTGGTAACTTCCGATACTATTTAAACCGACACCTTATATAAATTGTAAGTGTTATTGTGATACAAATATATATTTATTCTACAATCGTAGAATAAGTTGCATTCAGTAAATCACCCCGGTTATCCTAAACGAAACGCGGGGAGCGACCATTTCGCGGCGTCGATTAGCCGAATCGTAGCGAGAATTTACGACTCTCGCTGACGCGTTTCCTCGCGACCGCGTCTCTCCGCGAACGGTCGCAACACACATTCATATGAAATTTCCGTAGTAAGTGCTTGAATATTTTCGCGAACTATTGTATACTTACATTTATCTCATTTCATAAAAATGGTACCAACATATAGTTTTTAGACAGTTCAAATTGAGATAATCCTAATCAGACAACTATGAATTTTCGTATTAAACGAATATTATTATCATGATTGTGCATAATTCACTCATTAATAATGCAATTTATTTAATTCATCGATCGTTTCTGATATTTTGAATTAACGTTAAAAATCGGGAAGTGGAATATTTCATGATCTGCGAAATAAATCATTCAACGTCTATTCCTCCATATTTTATTATTGTTTGAGAAAATATTAGTTTTCTATTAATTGGTGAAGAAAATAGAATAGCCGTCAATTTTAGTTTAAACTTGGATATCAACGGCCAACAGCCGCCTGTGGCACTGCCACCGCACTTGGCAACGTACTGTCGTTTCTAAACGACACAACGTGCTAGTGGTCACCAACTAGTGCCTGTCTCTGTGTGCAACCACGAGATAAACCTGATTACTTCGTGGCATCAGAGAGTTCACCGGATACAGCCGCCCCATTGGCACGTGGTGATATTCTCTCGTTCCTACCGTGCGTGTTACACGCGTCGACAACGTGAACTGATTTATACCCGGCTAAAACGCGTTCAACGTCGCGCGTGCAAAGCTTATAATCATATTGTCAGCTTCCTCCTGCATTGTGCGTCTGTTTAATAAATCTTGCTAGCTGTCTCGATTAAAACCACGCAAAAATTCTGCTGACCAAAAGCTATATTCGTTCATAAATAAATTTTGCCTTATAAATGTTACATCTTATCTGGTGACTCATAGTTGGAACAAAATTCGAACGAAGATTTAAAGTGATTCATGAAAGTATTCGAACACCTATCGTAGAAGATTTTTGTGAATGTATTATGTTTTGGATTTATTTCAAACTTTGCTAGTGAGATGATGATATTCGTATCATGTTGTATATCATACAGAAAGCTTCTATGTAATATGATATACAATATATATTGAGGAAAAAGCTGCTATAAGTGTCCAAATACCTCCGTGAGCCATTGTGTCGTGTCAAATTATGTAACGTTTGAAAATGCAGCAGGTATTTAGGTACGAAGTGAAACGAAATTGGATTTTATGAGATTTTTTGAAAATTTCCACGTGAAAAGAGATTTTGCATTCATCGACGTATTTAGTGATTATGAAGCATCACCGGAGATTTTTCGCAGCCACCGAATTAAAAGCTTTCACGGTAACAGACAGGTGTCAGATGTAGCGTGAAATTTTCTAAAGAATATTTCATACAACTTCCCGTTTTTATTATGGCTTACGTCGACACTCTCTGAATTTATAATACATATTTTAACCTTATCAGCTTTTCGTTTATTCGCTCGTGGCAACGTGTAATGCGAACCCACTTCCGGAATTCCTTTAATTACGACGTTTTAAGTCAAACTTATATGTTGATCGAGCGAAGAATAATTAGCGTTACTAAACAGACTCTTCTGGCAGGAACCCTCCGACAAGTAGATCATATTTCGTTCATTATAGGATTAGTTAGTTCCAGTTTCCTATTAAATTTTAATCCGCATCAGACGGTAATACATAATACTGATTCGCCAGATACGCGAGTTTCGAGTCGTCGACGATAGCTCGGCACGTCTCCAACGTATTAATACATTTTCATTGCCGGAATATACAAAGAGCAGAGGCAAAAGACAGAAACTGAAACCAGAGACACAGCAGGAAGCAGAGAAAGAATTTCGTACGACTCGTTTCGTAGAGTAATTAATATAGAATTTTTCTCCAAATCATTGACAGATGAGAAATAATTGAAGAAGTCAGTACCGTTTACTTGGAAGCGAAGAGTTTCGTTATCCAATGAACAAATGGTTAACGACACGTCGTGTACCGATCTGCTCTTAACGGTGGTTCCTTTCGTCGTGATCGAACGATCGACCCAGAATCGAAATAATAACAGAACGGCTAACGAGGGTCCGCTTTCCCTCGTTTTCCTTTCCTTTACAGGGATGCTTTTCACGCTGGGCAGAACGTGACGAGCTTTCCTAACGTCTTTTCGGCCAGCTTCGATGCTCCCTGGCAAACTGCTTTTCCTTTTCCTGTCCATAGGAAGCTGCTTTCGTCCCACCTTTCTTCTTTCCAACCACCTCTTATCCTCGTCCTTCTTTCTACCCCCTCTCTTTCCCATTCTCTCTCTTCCTTCGTCGTTCCTGAATTGGGTCGAGTGCATTTTGTACGATCTCAGAAAGCCGTGCGATAAGTCGTAAGACGTCGAGCGAGTTACCTCCTCTCTTTCGCGTGTTTCGCCTCCATTTCGTTACGTTTTGCATCGACGACGGTGCAGGAGGCGAAAGAGGGTGCGCGAGGGATGAACAGAGATCTATGTTTCTCGTTGGACGCGCGATTATTTCGAATACTATATTTCGTGACACATGGTTTTTATCCATTTACATCCTTACCAGACCCGCCATCCTCCTGCTCCGTTTCGTCGGCGACTCGTAAAATTGCGATCGAACCCGAGCCACGGTAAAACGGTGCGAAACTTGTTTAATATCACCTTGCTCCGTACGATTCTCGCGCATCTAACCCGATTATCGGCCTTCCTAATAGGATCCGATTATATTCTTTTTAAATTGCACGTGTATAAAGCGAACGCAAGTCTAGGCAGTAGCTACTGTGTTTCGTTTTTCTTTTCCCCTACGTCGGACGTACGCCAGCGGTATTTTATTTTTACACACGACTGCACACTGGAAACAGCCCGAAGGGGGATTCACCCTTTTGTTGGCTTTCTGTTAACCGACGACTACCGACGACAGTACGTCGGATCGGATTTTACCGATTGTCTCCAACGGCAAAAGCTGCTTCTATCATGTGAACTCGACTTTACCTTTGACATCGGACATTATTAGTTGCCTTCCATGTCGTAACTGCACCAGGAGAAGGAAACGACGTTCATGCAATTGTCCATGGGAAGATTGTATGGATAACGTTATGCGGGTAGGGAATTCTTAACCATATGAAACTGAATAATTATCCGATTGGATATTACTGGTATTAGATTACGTGGCGATAAGTCAGTCTGCGTATCTTGATACTTTTACAATACTTTTTCAGTAAGAGTAAAGAATCGATACGTGAAGCTATATTGGAATTTTCTCGCAGGATGTTTTACCAGTTAATAATATTGGCGAAATAAGCTAGAGGTTGTAGATAGTAAATTTCTCTATTATAATTTGTCGATTTTAAAAATCGGAATTTGTAAAATCTGATTGCAAAATTTTATTTAATTTATTATCGAATTTGTTATCCAATCGTTATATATTGGAGAGGTCAGGAGACAGAGCGATAAACTGCGTTTTTTTATAAATGTTTTATAAACGTGATAGTTTTAATACTGGGTTATAATGATTAGTATTTAAGTCCTTAGAAACAGAATTAACCTCGATGAAGTTTGATCGAGAAGTTTGGCTTTCGTGTGACTCATATATTATGTACCTGGGGGAAACTTGGTCGACTTCGCGACATGAAGAATTACTTTTATCGTAAGACTCTTAAATATTAAGAAAGGAAAAAGAAATGACTACATTTTTCATTATGGAAATCATACAATCTTCATCTCACGAACGATTAATTCTATCTTTGAAGTTTTTTAATTTCTTGCAATTTCGAATCAGCTTCTCTAAGATTGTGAAAATCGTGTAATTGTGCGATAACTTGATTTAGTTCGTGATATTTCTAACACCGTGATGATGTTATTCAGTTTATGAATTTATTTGATCAAGTTTATCCAGTGATAAACGAATATGTAAGGAGACTATTCTTAAATTTGGGGTTCTTAGCTAATCGATAGAATATATTGAAAGAATTTGCACATATCACGACAGTCTTTTATAGTTCAAAGTCTTTTAAAATTTACTTTTCTCATCTGCAATTCACGTCACTTAAATTGGGACATTGAGTATTAATCTTTAAGTAACAAAAATATGAAAAAATATCGTGTAACATGGGTACAGCAGGATAAATAAATCAAAAACAGAAAAATAGCACGAATGTAATTGTGTCATCTGAATCAGTGAGCAGGTGTTATGCAGGAACTAATAAAATAAATAACGAATCCACATTCTTCAAGAAAAACTACTCCAGTGACGCTAGAATGCATAAGGAAAAGATGGTCGCACTTGGATATTCTTAGAAATTGTTTATTAGACGATAAGCAATGTCAGATATTAATCGACCAGTTCAAAAGTTGAGATAAAATTAGAAACCACGAAGACGAGACGAGCTAGCACCCAGTTTAGGATATAGTTTAGATTAGCAATCAGGCTAACTAAGAAGCACTCAGGCTCCAACTTTAATTTAGTTGTGAGCGTTAATCAGCGTATTAAATAACTTTAGTAAAGCAGAATTTAGTGCAAGATTAGTTTCCTCCATAAGAATATTGTGTCGCCTTTCGGAGAGATATCGTCAAAGATACCATACAAACAAACATTCGTGAATATTCCAAACATCTGTTGAAAAACCTAGAACAGGAAATAAAATAAAATTCGAGCATAAATAAGTTTGCTTCCGAAGAGTAAAAAAATTTATTTACCTATAGAAAGTTAATATGTCTTTTGTTTACCACCATGTATATATAATTTATATCACAAGAAAGAAACGTGAAAGCTCTTGAACAACTTTATCCAAACTTTCTATCGATAGTGTAACTTCTATCAAATTTATCCAAACAATACCGCATCGAATCTCTTCCATTTTCATCGTATCGGTTATCGAATATAGAATCTCAAATGTTATCGTTCGCGCGACGTGAAAATCTCCCACGCGATAAACATCTTCGGAAGCTGTAAAACATGTTCGTTTATGACGATCTTCGCGACAACGTTTATCCTCGAAGCAATTTCAAACGGTACGCTTCCGAAAACGTTTTCGTTTAATCTCGTAAATCGCGGTGTTCATTGTCTCTTGTTCGTTAACGAACACAATATCTCACAGCATGCGACACGTTTCGCCCACGACTCGCGGACCAATATTTCCCACTGGCAGCTCGAAAGTATCGCGTTTACGAGGCAGTTCATGGAATTCTATAAGGTGTGTGTTCTTGTGTGGCTGGTAGTTTCGCGACTCGTTCCATTTCTCAACGTTCTTCTTGCCTCAAAGTGTCTGAGTCACCGCTTGCGCGCAACACTCTCCCTCTCTTTCTTTACCACTCGACGGTTATCGTTCTACAGTTTTATTCTTCCCTTGGTTTCAAGTTGCACGCTATCTTGCAGGGGTGTGTAATGATTCGGCATTATGTCATTCTGGTCGAGCCCGCGCAGCCATGTTGCCATCTAAGGGTGGTTTCCCTCTAACGTTTCGTAATATCCGAGACGTAAATGTTTTCATGAAAGTCGCCGTTGCGACTTAGTATTCGACGATAAGTGTGTAAGAATGTTTGGAACGTTTTAATAGTAAATATGCATACTGCAGAAGTTTTTGATACATTATCCTTGAGAAAAGGACATAGGATAAGGGAAAAACCCTTCATTTCTATAACGTGGATCAATTGTTTGCACACTTTGCATAACTTTCTGACATAATTTTTTTTTACACATTATTTTATTTCATCTAACAAAGTAAAACGATTAGTTGGTATTGAAACTGTCACTAAACCTTCTGACACAGTTTACCCAACTCACTATTTTGTTTTATGGGTTCTTTGCTCATAAAGCTCTTAAAGTATATAATCATTCTTAACGAAAAATAATATATAAACGTCGACGAGCGTGGAGTATACGGTTGGTCACGTTCTACCCTCTTTTTTTCACACCCTAATCTCAAAATATCCTGCACTCCTACGCACGTTTGACGTTAAAACTCATTCGCGAGCAGTAATGAAAGTTTTCACTCCCACAAAACGTTGAATTGTGGGATTAATTGGAGCATCTAATGCCAATAGAACTACGAAGAAATTCCTATTAATGATAATTAATAGCGAAATATTCACCTTTGACGAGGTACTCATAATTAAATTATTGGTATATCTGGTCAATCAGATTATAACCGTATAAATTGGAATTATATGATGGATATGTGTACATGGTTTGACACAGAGTTCTATTGGATTTTATTCGCTTAATTGTGATACGGACGTCGGGAAAATATCACCTTAAACGTTGCTGTTTTGCGGCGCTAGACTCTTAATTTTGGAGCATGTGTACGCTTCCGAGAGGAACTGGGCTCGGTAATATCCATTTGAGAAGAAGGTCAGTTGAGAGTAAACCTTGAGACAGGGCAACTCGAGAAAATTGGCCTGCAACATGTGAATTGCAAAGCGAAAAGAGGTGTCATAACAACACTGTGTTAAAGAGTTGGTCGCAAGATTGTTTGTAACTAAGTAAGCCTGAGTGGCATATACAAATTTGCTAAACGAAGAACGCAATCACGTGGTTTCTTTTTGTTAACAACAACTTCATTCGAACAAGGAATTTTTAATGACCCAAAATTTCTTGAAAAGAAACAATTTTATTGAATTGATACAAGGACAAAGCTTTACGAAACTTGAAAGGGCTCTGTGAGCTTTGGAACGACTCTACGAACTTTGAAAGGGGAGAGAAAGTGCATAGAAAATCGTACAAGTACGCTCCTACATTTGAAACTTCTTACATTATGAAACAAATTGTGTAACGAAAAGAATTAATTCGACAATTTTCTACATAAAATATCGAGATCCAACCGACCAACGCATTAAAAATCTTTTCATTTAGAAGAACGTAATTAATTAATCCTCATACCTGAAGAAGAACCAGTGACATCGAGTCACGTCCCTTTATACGCTATGTTTCAAGATTCATAATTTTGCGTAAAATTATAATCAAGCGACTCGTAACTAGTAAAACTTATTCGTAAAGTTTCATTTGTTTTATTATCAAACTCGTTACTATTATGCAAAGGAATTCGATGCTGATAACCCGTAACTTATAACTTGCACAATTCCACTAACAACATTAGTTCCATTGTGTAAGGAGGCCCTGGTATACAGTTTTGTACAGATTTCCTCTGAAAGTACAGGCTTCTACGGCTCACTTAACTGCGGTATCAGATCGAATTAACAAATTAAGTAATGATCATAGCAGAAAACGTGCTCATAGTCTTGGTCCCTAACGTTCCAGAAGTTGGTCGATCGTCTTATCATAGTAGTGGCGCGTTACGGAGCAGCTTGTACACACAGATAGATACAGAAAAGGGGATCGTGGACGAACGTCACTAACTCCAGAAGTAGTCCTCCTATCGCGGAACAGGAATCCGGAGATAGAGGGTGCCGGCGGGCAACCTTTTCTGAAAGTGGCACCTAAAACTTTAAATCTCGTATCTTACGCCTAAGACGCCGTACACCCCTAAATATTTTATCCCCTTGCTCTTTCGTCTCTCCCGTGGAGAAATGGCCGCTCTTTAAGTTATCTTTCCCTCTGAATTCATAACCGGACCAGTATTTCGGTATCCGTCGATGAAACTTTTCTTCGTAAAAAGGAAAACTCTTAACGGCTGGAACGGTTTTAAACTAAAGAACCACCCCACGAAATAACACGCCTCCCAACTGCTCGGCCTGTATCGTATATATCCCGCCATTTCTTACGACACGAAACTCCAATTGCATGTAGCTTTAAATTCATAAGCGCCTGCGTATTCCTTCGGCCGAAGCTGTAGCTTCCCTACCCAAGGACAAAGAAACGCTTATTAATTCCAGACGTCTCTCGTTGTAATTTTGATACAACCATATAACAGGCGTCTTCATCAGTTTCAGAGATTTTGTAATTTTCCGTGTGATTTTCTCCTGTACCTTCCTCGCCTCGTTTCGTTCCCGAAACCGGTTTTGTTCTGTTCGAAAAACGAGCCGTTTCTCATAGATTCCTCTTCGTATTTCCTTTCATTTCTCGTAACTATAATTTTGAGTAATATCATACCATTACATTGTATTACAACATTGTCCATTGATAAGGATTTACTAATAAGGTATTCATTTTAGCAATTTGCTTTGGTCGTGTTGATATTTTATTTATCTGAGTAAATATCTTGTAATTTTAATTTTCCAGTCTTTGTAACGATTTATTATCATACAATTTATATATGTAGATGCGAATGCTTAACCCCTTGTCACGTAAATTTGTCCACGTTTTATATTTACACATTTGTATTATTATATTTAAATTTATGCTTATGAGCGAAAATGATTAATCCATTTTACAAGAAGAAACAATTAATAATAAATAATAATAAAATAGAATAGGAGTAAGCTATATCCTTCATAAGATACTATAGCTAGAATTCATAGATCAATAGTTACAATAGGGTCACGTGCGTTAAACAGGAGTTGCTAAAGTCGTAATCCTGATTCCTAGAATTCTAACAATAATAATAATAATAATAATATAGCAACACAGAGCAACTCAACGAAAGAAAACTTCATCGACGATCATTCATAGTCACGTAATTTGCCATTAACGATATACACATAGACAGAACTGAAACCTACGAGATTCGTTTCTCGCATACATCAAATCAATCTTCAACTATCGAAACTAAGTGTCAACTTATAGCAATGTAAGTAACTCATATTGTAGCAATCTGAAGTGATGCAATATCGTGTCACGGATATCACGGTAGCGTCGATAAATTAGCAACACGGCACTCGATAAACAGTGCCTCTTAATTTCGCCCAATTAACCGGCGATACCACGGGAAATTGGTGTAACGAATGCCCCACGGGGGCGAGGGGTTACGAACTAGGGGGAGGAAACGGCAGAGGGGGATGAAGTTGCGAGTCGTTGAAAACTACGCCAGGTCCACGTTGTTCCCGAAGTAGGTTATTCCGAAGTGTTTCGCGTTTTCGAGTCGCGTTAATGCCACTCGCGAAAGGTGGTCCTGGCCCGGGAATTACGCCACGGACGACCAATAAGGGGGTGCTGTTGATTACGCCAGGTGGCGGAACAACCGACATCTATGAGAGCCGAAGCGGAACAGGGCGGAGGTAAACCGAGAAATCGAAGAAGCTGTGTCTGCCGTACTGTGTTCGGCGCCGTGGCCTTTTATCCTAAGCAAACAGAATTTGATATTCTGAAATCCTGATTGTGTCGATCGAGACGAAAATCAAGAAAGACGTATGTGCGCGGATCGAGGACGGTGATCGGCTAAAAGTACGACCGGGAACCAAGGGAATGAACGCGGATGATAGAAATAACAGAATAAAGAGGAGGAAAGAGAGACGAGGGACAAAGGAATGGGAAAGCAACGAAGGGAACACCGTTACCTTCAGCGATAAACTCCGCCAGAGCGATCCTCAGGGAAATAAAGTTCCGGAATGGCTACGGAGAAGAGACTAAGCTTCGGACCCCCGACGCGTCGCTGTCGTCTTCTTTTCGCTTGACCTCTGACGAATAATGTGAGAAGCATCAACTGTTTCTGGTATTTTTCGTGCTGCCTCGAATATACGAGCGAAGGACGTCGCGCTTATTTCTTATCCTTTCTCTATTTTCTTCCTATCGCTCTGTCTCGACTTTGAGATCGTTATTTCCTTGTTTATGTAGTTTATCCGTCAACCTGCCCGTTTAATTGAGTCTTCTCAACGAGTGCAGTTCCTTTGTGTAACTTTTTGCTACCTTAGGCGTCATTGATTTAAGATGCAGGATATTTAGAAAGATTAATAGAGTCAGTTATGACTTCCTTTTTATCGTATACCTTTAATCTATTCGCATCTGAACGAGATACCTCGCAATGAGATGTTTATGCAGTGCTTTTGAGTGGGATATTTGCCTTTTAATTTTTCTCATTGAATACACTTTTATGGAAATGAAAAGAAGAAAAGATTCACACGCGTGCACATTTTGGATCCATCGATTTGCAGAGTCGCTTTTCTCCTTTAACTCTTGTTATCTTTCCAGTTATACGCTTTCGTTGCTTTCGTTTGTCATATCGTATTAGGTCGTTTTGCGAGTGCTATCTTTTTTTTTTTTTTTTCGTTATTGATTTTCAATGAAGTATTGTTTCTCACCTATCCACACCGTATTGTTTTTAGCTGTCTATTCCCTTGAGCAATATTTCATTTTTAACAGATGAACATTCCAAGGAGATCGGCAGAGTGGTGGGAGAATGAATGACAAGTGAAAATTCATATCACACACATTGAAAACACTGTATGCTTCATGCATTTCATAAAAACAAACATAAAGCAACAATGGTAACTAAAAATATTAAATAATTAACAGATATAAATGATTTCAGCAGGAAAATTTCCATCGAATTCTAGATCACAAAAATGTTATTTTACGAGAGATTAAAAACTATAGGCTCTAAATGGGAAATGATGATAGAATGCTGATAGATGATGAAACTTATAAAACGATTTAATATTATATTTCATATCCTGAAATCATATACAGAAACCAATAAATTCCCAATTAAAAGCTAATCTTAATAACTATAGCATACATATGCTCTATATTCCGTATCAACTAGATTTTCATCATTAACCCTTGTATTTTTTTATCGCTGTTCGGTTTATTCCACAAATTTTTATCTCCATTTATTTCATCAAATCTGACTTTTGTCCCACATCTATAGACAAAATATCTCGCGTCTCGTTTCATCAGAATGTGAGATATCCCGTTGAAGAAATAATATATGCGTTATAAAGTGGTACGAAATATTTACGCTCATACAAGAGATTAAAACGAAAGAAGAGTTTCAGGACATTATTAAATCGAACACCGATCTAAATGTTTCTCCCTCTTATTTCTACCAGCGATTACCGTTTCTAGAAATCCTGAATTTGATCCAATGTCGTTCACGAACGTCGTTACGTTCAGTGACACGAATAACGGGCCGGCTAGGTTCGTTTCACGTTCCTTCCTCGCGGTTCTCTAGCTCGGTACACGCGCCTGAAAATGGAAGTCGGATCCTAAAGTCAGAAAGCACAGCCGGTTGAAACGCGATTCGTCTGGTTGCGTTCATAGCCGGTTGATTCGAGACGGCTAGGCTGTGGAAATCGGTGACGACGAGCAATTTCGATCCTTGTCGAGTAGCGCGGAAGGGAAACCCTTCTGGCTGATTCAACCCCTTCCGGTGATATACGGTACACGCCGTGGCGAGTATTTTCGGTTCATTTCGTATTAAAATTATAATACCATCAATCGTTACCGCATGAAATCGCGGCCTGGTCATTATTCGCGTTGGTTATCACATAACAGAAATTCAAAACCGATACCGCGTAATGCTTATTGCACAAAGGTGTGCGCGAGTGAGCTCTTCGATGGTCGCATCGAATGCACTTGCACACATATACGAGCGCTCCGGTAATTACTACTCATTAAATTAATACCGGGCATTATGCATCGAAGAGAAATCGACCATGCGCCTCTTTTTCGCCGATTTCGCGGCACCCCCGAAACGTGACTTATTGCACGGTGGTTTCCTGCCAGCCAGCTCGTTTGTTTCACATAAAAACTCCGCTATAATACGAATTCGAGGTGCGATTCCAAATCTTCTTCTATTTGTTTTTCTTTTTAATTCGTCATTAGCGACTCGGATGAGATCATAAATCGCGTCTTATAATTTTTCAAAGAGATCGGCTCGTTTTATTGAATATTTTAGCTTAATTTAATTTTGATGTTTGATTCAAATTATTTAAGTTGCTTTTTATAAAAGAAAAATTAATATTAGATTGTAATGCAGCAATAGAGAATTTATTACATATAATAAAAATAAAATGGTTCGCAATAATTTTTATATTATACAGGGTGTCTGAGGTTTGAACGGCCAAACAATGTCAATATATTGTAAGGGTCCAGATAAGAAAACAATGTTACATAAGCATAGGTCGTTTAAAGCTCTACTAAAAGGTAATAACAAAATTATGAAATACTAAGGGAACAGTAGCAATACGGAAAGGTAATTTATCCATTGTCCTTGGCAATACAAAATTGACAACAGTTGAAGGTAGAATTTATCACTCTGTAAATTTCATTTCTATTTTGCTTCATTTCGGTAAATGCATTATTTTGAGATGGAGATATTTCGAGATAAACATTTAGTTAGATGCCTTTGTAGAAACAGAGTGAACGTAAATATCGCTGATCAGTCTTTGCATTATATCACAGTAATCGTGATTCTGCAACCGTTCTCTTTACATTTTATATTTTTGTCCTAACTTTTTAACAAAATTTTAAAACGACCTATGTTTATATAATGCTTTTTTTAGACCCACAAGATACACTGACAAACTGAATGTTTGTTCGTTAAAACCTAGGATACCCTATATAATGCATATCGCATAATGGGAAAACTTTTCTCCAGGAGGTACAAAATGTGTAATTTTGTGTATGCTATCGTGATGCTTGATATTGTAATCTGACATTTTCTTGAAAGAAAAGAGAAAGTAAACTTGTTTTTGTAAAAGTTATCTGTAATAGCTAGTAATAATGTAAGAATTGCAAATTTCAATAATAATGCTGCATTTTCAATTCTGGTTTAAAGACGAAGGTGTCATGAAGTGAAGATTTTGAAATATTATAAAATTTCCTATTTCTTTGGTCATCGTTAACGTTGGAAAGGATTCAAATAATATTAATAGTATTGACTTTTCCAAATACTCGGGGGAACAATTCTTCACACTTTAACATAACATCGTCGCTATGTAAACTATAATATTGTCAATAGGTTGAACTCTACTCGCTGAATCACAGATGATATAATTTTGATTGGATCCTCTTGAGACCATTTGAAAACTTTGTCGTATAGTTCACTATAGTAGACTGGTATTATTCTCCTACTTTATTTAATATTTTTTTTTTACAGTCAAAGAAACAATGCTCCCGATTGTTGTCTTGGAATTTTACAGTTTTCCAAATATTTACGTTGATCTAGAAACGATTGCATTTTCGACTATTTGGGGGAGTGAAATGTCTTTTCAACGTTTGTTTTTTTAATGTTTAAACGAAAATGTCATTTGGCTGGGACAAATGAATTGACGCTGCTTTTAAAATGTTTCGAAACGGGCATTGTTTATTCGACACGTGCCGGGCTAAAACGAAACATTTGAAAAATGCTGCAATTTTGTCAGCAAATAATATCAATTCACCGCAGTCGGATATCACTTTTTGTCTCGTTTCTCCGATGGTTATATGTCATTATATAATATCATCCCACTTTTTCTGTTTCCCAACCATTTTTCGTATCCCATCCATCAATTTCGTTCGAATCGGATCAATTACGTGCAGTTAGCCTGTTTTCAGTCTTTCTGGTTTTTAAATCTAATTTTATCTCTTTTCTTTTTGACTGACATTTTTTGTCCCATCGGTTCTTTTTACGTACACATGTGTTTTTATATTATATAACGCAACTCTTACGATGTATTGGAATGAATTTGATACAGGTATAAGTTTTCCATTAATGTGTTTTCGAATCAGAAAGTTGATCCCCGCCTATGCGTGGTATCAATGAGTTCTCGGGTTCCTGATGAAGACAACATTCGCACCATTGCGTTCTCCGACCCTTCTCGAAGTTGTTGAGTATACAGAGTATCGCATGATTCATGGTACAAATGGGGTGAGACAGATTCTATGGTATAAAATAAGCCGAAATAAAGTATAGAAAATCAATACTGGAGGCTTAGTTTTCGAGAAAATTAAATTTGAAAATGTCACAAGTACACGTGAATTAATTTAATTTCCAAATAGACAGAAGCATAAAATTGATAGAAGGATATTCTAAATATAAAAATATGAAAAATGTAGGATAAGGTTTGTCGTTTAAGATTCCGTTCTGAAAAAATAATGTTTCAACGAGTTTAGTTAATAATTGGCCAAATGCACGTTTACTCGAGCAATTTTTTAACTTGTCACTCTAAGAAATAAGACACCCCAATGTAATTTTCCTAATTTGTAATTTGCCTAATCCTATTTGTATCACGAATTACGGGATATTCTACAATGGCAATCGCATCTTGCAAATGGAAGAAGTTCTTATATCGAGTTCGACTTAATTTAGTTTGTAATTTATTGCTGAAAATACAAATTTCAAAACCGTTCTATATTTATAGTGCTTTAAAGTGCAAGTAATTTATTATAGAAAACGGAAAATAGAAACAAAGTTTTCATAATACAGTTAGTCGAATTTATGAAAATTTAATAAGCCTTTCCCAATTTACACCCTCGCTACTGTATCTCCAAACCCTTTTAAAGAAGCATCGCCTCTATAACTGGAATTTTGTTTTATATGAAAATATGCTGTAATAGTTGATTGGAGTTTTTCTTTCTCATGTGAAAGCTAGAGACTAGTTTTTGGTGTAAACAGATCGATTGTTGTCTGGTATAACAATGGAAATAAAATACAATGGTGCCGTGAAAAATAAATATCTTTCCGTTGTCGTTCCATCTTAATTATTTTCATTGGTTCGTTTCTTTTTCATTATTCGCTATGTAGAGGTATTAGTCATACGATTATAAATGAGCGGGGCATAGGATAATAATGGCTGTCGAAAAGAATATTCTTGTCAATATATGTATGCCCAATTACGCTATTTTTAAAGATAAAACGTAAGCCAGGAGGATTCTATCGACGAACAATAATCTGCCTCGAAGAAACGGCTTACGCATGGCTAATTGCTTGTCTGTAGGCGTCTTAATCCTTCGTGCTTAAAGCTTTGTCACTAAGGATAAAGTAAATTCAAGCAAATATTAATACATTCGCTGAAACTCGGGTTTTCGTTAAATACGATGCTACATGTTAACAAGTCATTTTCACGTAACACCTGTTTCTATATTACCGTAAAATATAAGAGCTACACGCGTGCAAAAAATCATCAATTTTTCGATATCTGTAAAAATTTACTCTAAAGGGAAACTAACAATTTTTTAAGATGAAAGTTCATCGAATGATGTTCTTTCATCTAACAAACTTATACTATTCAACGACAAAGCATGATCTAATGGCAAATAACATATATAAACAATTTTCAAAATCGGAGGATTATTACTTCAATCGTAAAAGAAACTTTATGCTTGCAAATTTTGTTAGTCTTTTAATAACTAACATGAGTTCTTCTGAAATTTTCTTAATAACTTCATTTACTTCGTATCTCGCATTTAAGTCCATACTATATACGTCTCTTAAAAGAGCATGTTAACTCGAATCTGCGATGAACACGTTACCAAAACAAGAAGTATTCCTTTTACCACTATACACCCTTCATCTTTCTTTCATTCATTTGTACCTTCAAATCGGCCTGTGTACATTCCCCGCTTTTCTATAATCTCTGATCTCCACGTATACCCTGAGCGAGCTCGGCGAATCGTGGAAATCCAGATGGAAAAGAGCAAAGATTCCAGCCGGATTACACAATCCTCGAGTGTACATTACATCGTGGAAGATATATGCGATAAGGAAGACAGACGATGAACGATAAAACGTCGGATGACTCTCAGCGAGTCGGGCAAGCTCCGTGGCCGTAGCGTCTGATCGTTATTAATGAGCAAAGTGTGTCGTTACAGGCTTATTATCCGAGCCGTTCTAATTAAATTGGATTAGTGCAATGAAGCGTATCATGAAATTCTCGGTTAATGGTCTCACGCAGACCACGCCGCGCCCTTCGTTACCCCGGCCGATGTCGCTGACATGCAACGTTTCTGGCCGCGATCGACCTGATAAATTTCATTATGCCGGCCCTGGGATCGTGACGAGTACGATCGATCACGTCCGGCAGCAGCCAGCCAGCCAGCCAGCCAGCCCAGAAAAGAGGGATCTCGACAATGGGAAATCGCATTGTTCCCCGGAAACAGTCGAGCTTCTTTGCCTTCGCCTCGGAATCAACCATTCTCCCCGACATTAGCCTGGGTTCGATGGTTTTAGTCGATTTCTTGGACCAAACCAACGACGATAATATATAGACAGTTCCCGGATAGTTACTGTACTACCAATACTAAAAGCCTGGTTTAATGTGATTTAAGTTTTCGCGAGAGAGACACCGACGATTTCCCACGAATAGCTTGGAGAAACAAATTTCCAATTTTTCTTCTTTACTCTTTCGCTTTTCTATCCTTATACGTATTGTCTTCTTCGGTTCGGTGTAACGGGTCGTTGAGATCGCTTGAAAATTTCGAAAAGGGAAGATGTAGTTATCGCGAAACAAGTGCACTCAAGTTAAAGCCACGGAATCTGACGTTGGAAGTTGTAGCACGGTTTATCGTGAAAATAAGCGAGAGGTTGTAACGTTATAATGAACCGTTTCGAATGATACGTCGTAACAATACGTTCAAGTAACTCTCGCATTAATACGCGCAGGGCAATAGCATTTATTCAACTCTACGGTAACGAGGCTGCTCGGTTGAAAAGTTATTTAAAAGCGCATTTCGCTGGCTCGGCTTGTTTCTTCATCTTCAACAGATATTAAACGAGTCACGCAGATGATTCGCGTTTCCTCTTCATTCTTTTTTTTTTTTTTCATTTCTCGTTGCCCCTTGCCGTTCCCTGGTGGAAATCGCGACGGTGAAATTGACGTACGTACATACCCACCGATCAAGTGTCGATTAAACCGTGTGAAAGCGTGCAATTTTCGAGAATATCGTGTATTAGGGAATTTAAAACGGGTCGGTTAATTTGATTATTAGCGGTCTGATGTTGTATGTTCAGCGAGTTCCGGCGGCCCTAATGAAACCTTGTAAATTTCACGCTCGACTCTTGCAATGATTGCCTGTAATGGCCTGGGAATATCATTAAACGATTCATCGTCAGAGTAAAGTTCATTGGCACCCTGCTCCCACGGATCAATGGAGGCCTGTTTATCCCTGGTATATCTGTTTACCATTCGCATTAACATATCCTGCTACATTCAAAGCAGAACCTTCTCCATGTAATCTATCACTCTACCTACGTTCAGAACAGCGTAAATTTAATAGAATTGAAAAAAAAGGAGAAATAGAAAAGAAGGAAACAGGGATGCTCTTCGATGCTTTAAATTTTTTAATAACACTCAATTCGTTAGCTAAGAGCTCGTTGGCGAGATATTATGGAAGCTTTCTCGTGAAATGCGTGATATTATTAAAAAAAAATGAAAAAAGAATATATAAAGAGTAAAAGAGAGGATGTAGAGAAAATAGGAGAGGAAAATATAAAAAGGAAAAAAGAAGAATTGAAATCCCTGGCGGGTTATTAAAGAAATCATTAATTATAAAAGATGAGTTTGTGCGTATACATGTATACGTGCGCACACATACAGAGATAATTCAGAATCCTACTCATTGTTATTTGCATAACTTCTGAGCGCGATATTCGACGGCGAACTAATAATACGTTTAAAGTTCACTTGCTGTAGAAATTTCCTCCCAGTACTTTTTTTAACAAGCCGATTTATCTTGTTGTTCGCCGCTTCGTTTTTTCATCGACCCGTCAAAATGCCAGGCGAGCTTCGCGTTTCTCACCCCTTGCCTTTATGAGAAAAAGAGATAGAGCGAAGGAAAGCTAGAGAAAAGAAGAAAAACTTTGCCGCTTCTATTCGTCCTGTGTCCATTATAATAATAGGTGGCTATCGTCAGTTTCAATTTTCTTCCGAGGTATTTCGACCTTTTTAATTCGAAATTTTTATCCATCAAATTATCGCGTCAATATACTAATTTTAAACGATAATTGCTTTAGATTTCAGTGACTCTTTATCCTCTCTGTCCCTTTCTCTTCCGAATTCATTTCTCGAATATTTCAGGAACATTTTACGAATATCCCTGTAATTTATACCATTGTAATCACAACCGCCTAAAAGCGACATATCGACGTATATCATCGAACTATACCCATTATCATTACGGATGATAAACATAGGCTGTAAGGTACACTTTGCGATCGAGTCTTTTAACGATACTGTTTAAACGATTTCATTTAGATACACGTAGTCAAAGGCTTTCCTATTCTGTCCTCTTATTTTATTCATTTTCATTCACCGTTACTCTATCCCTAGTTGTTAGCTAAGAATTGTACAGTCAATGAAACTTATAGTTCATTCAAAGCCGCACGCGGGAACGTCCTTAACCCTTCCTCATCTATGGTCGGGGTATAACACGATGCAATGTCATTCGTGTAACGTTCTCACAACGTGAGCAACAAAACGATTCTTTTTGATGTGATACTTTTTACGAAATAGCTGATTCTTCGTTGTTTATCCTTTTATAGTACATTCAACATTCGAATAAAAAATGGCCAACCGATCACAAAATATGCAGTTAAAAATATGCAGACGATCAAAAAGATTGTAGTAAGATATTATATAGGTCAAGAAAATTGCATTAAAAAAATTGTATCGGTTAAGCAAATTTTTTTTATTTGGGTGTATTTCGGAATCAATTCTCATAGAGAATTATAAGTAAATGGTTAAGAAAATTGTATTGGAAGATTGTAGCATTAATTATATAATTGTAGGATTAATCAACGGTTAAATAAGTATTCTAGTATGGTTTGAAATATTTTCGTGGCAGATTTCTGTAATTCAAAAAATATTATTTAAATAAAATCAAGTCTGATAATACGTAGATTTATTTGAGACGTAGGCCTTTTGGAATCAGAAGGAACTGGCTAGTAAAGATTCTGATTTCTAACTGGTTCTGCCAGGGATTCTTGGGTCCTTTTTGGGATTTATGTAATTGGGTTTATTGTACGTCTTAGGAATTTGGTTCTTTAGGTGGCATCATGGAGTACTTAGGTCGGCCCGGCTATTTTATCAGTAAAATAGACAAGCTTCTGACACTTTTGGGGTAACTTTTACGTTCAGGGTGATAAAATAGGGGCAGATAAGACGACAAGTATCTTCTTAATAGGTTTCCTATCAGCATTATATCCACTACTGTTCACAAGAATCACAACAATTTGATTGATTTGTGGTAACAACATTTGAATTTGTCCAAAATGTACAAATTAATGACGAGCTATCAATTAGAAATAATATCATCTCTTCACGTCAAATATCACTAGGCTGATTTATCAGTCTGAATTATCTGTTAAAATACGTAGCAATAATATGTTTTATTATTCAATATATCTATTTACTATACATATTCATTATTCAAGTGTTCACATTCATATATTCACTGCTCGCATTAACGTCAAACAATTTTTCCAACCTTCTTTGACACATTGAAACGTAAACACTACTATTTAAGTGTGAAATGAAAGACAAGCTTCTTTGTTATTAAATGAGCGATAACCTTAATAACGTTCTATTTTAAACCGCTTTCTGGAAAAATTTGCTTCGCCTAGTCACTCTTCTAACTAAACGAACGTACTGAAAATCAAACACATTAAACGCGAGAGGTCGGTGAATACGAAGGAATTAATTTATTTTCTATTAAACGAAACCTATGCGCGATATGTATACACGGTGCACAAGACAAACACAAAGACTCTAGTCCCGGATGAATTAAATTTAACTGGCGCCCGATTCGTTTCGATGATCCCGCGAGAAAATGTTTACCCTAGTGGAGGTCAGGCAAAAGCGCCGTTCTCGAGTGTCATAA